>NW_027133377.1:3042500-3695000 GCF_026122565.2 Emydura macquarii macquarii
ATTTTAGTGCCTAGGCATCCTGTTGCTTTACAGTAGTTCCCAACCTTTTTGAGTGAAAGCCCCACTAGTTAACACTAGGTAAAATACGTGCCGCCCCCCCGACCTCCCGATACAGCCATAAACACACATAACCCCTATAAACACATTTAATGATAATAATAATACCACTACATTACATAAATAATAATAATACATTACTCTTACCTGAATAAGAAACTAAGCCTGCCCTGGCACAGCTGCCACCACACGCTGCATGTGGCCTCGCCTCTTCCCGTCCCTCATAGACTGAGAGTAATGGAGTCAGTAGATGCTGGGGGGCTAGCTGGGGCTGCTCCAGACCCCCACCAGTGGTTAGGGTGCTTTGTGGGGAGATGGGAAACCTGGGTTCAAGTCCCTGATCAAAATCAGGCAGGGAAGGGACTGGAATCTGGGTTTCTCACCTTCTAGGAGAGTACCTTAACCACCAGGCTACTACATGTTCTGGGGTGAGTCTCTCTTGGTCTCTTTTGGTGGAGATGTTCCACTTTGTATAAATGATTAAACATTCATTGGAATAGGAAATGTCCTAACCATGGGGCTGTAGAGTCAGTCTGTTCATCTGGCCCAATGCATATTTAATTATATATACAAAATGGAACAACTGAAACAGGAGAGACTGATAGAGATCCACCCTAGAATATCCAATACACTTGAACCTATGTCTCCATCTCCCAAGAGGTTAGGGCACTCTTCTAGGAGGTGTGGCTCAAGTTTGAATCTGGGCCTTCCGCATTACAGGTGAGTGCCCTAACTTGGCTGTTGGGTATTTTGTGGATGTGGACACATGTAAAATTCCCTTCTTAGGAGGCCTGGTCTGGTAGGCATACTTTGAGAATGCTTACTGGATCAAGCCTCATTCAGGCAACGAGTGGAATGCCTGGTTTAAAAATCCTGCAGGGACTTAGATGTGAGATAGGGCTCCAACTTTCAAGCAATTTATTAAGCTGGAGGTGGCACGAGAACTTAGGTGGCTTTGTACGTGTTCATTGGGAAGATTTAGGCACCTCAGGATTAGGTGGCAGCTACGCAGTGGTTTTGAGAAAAATCAGTAGACGTTAGGTACCTAAAGAGGCAGTAAGGCAACTAAGTACCTTTGTAGATCTAGCCCAAAGAGTTAGCCCTATGTGACTATGATATTTGAATTGGAGCATGTACCAGGTCTCCTCATTTTACTTTATAGTCACAAAATCTTGTCTTTTAAATCGGAACATAGCACAATTAAAGGTGGACTCAATAGTTTTCTTTCTACATGACATGAGATTAGGGTCTTTATAGTTAAGTAATTGTTGATGACCTCCCTAACAATAAAATAGTCTAGAAAGTTGTATTCCTTGTATTGCTTTATATATTTGTGATGCAACTCTGAAAACTAGAGTCATTTCAAGTAATGAAGGGAAGAGAGAAATTATTTGCATCTGTTATTGGGCTGGAGCTGATTTGGAAGTTTTAGATTCAGTGGAAGTTTTGCCTAAATAAGGATTGGTCTGTTTGTTCTGGATTTTATTGCCAGTTTTTTAATTAAAAAAATTAAATCTGTATTCTAGATGCAAAAATGTATGTGTAACTGTGTACTTACATTTACACAATCAGTTTAGTTAATTGTACAATATTTATTTGCACATTCAAACAACCAATTAATGATTCTTAATATGGGTACATGTTTTACACAGAGATTTTGCAGGCAGATTTCAGCTTCCCCTTTTGAAAATTTGATCCTTTAATTCCACGTATTTTGTTAATGGTGTGGAAACAAGTATTTTTAAATTTTATTATTGATAATTTATTATTTAAGGGCTGACAGTATTCTTGGTGCTGTATAAGACAGAAGACAATACTGGGCCTGATTCTCCTGTTTTTTGCAGTGGTATAACTTTATTAGAATTTATTGCTTCTAGTTTGCAGTGGTGTAGCTGAGGAAAGAATCACTTCTATAGTCCCTCCCAAGCAACTCAAGTCTTATTTATATTGTGGTTTTACCCATCAGTTAACAAGGTCTTAGGCATTGATTCTGGCTCATGTTTTGGCCTCAGGATGCAAGTTGAGAATTCCACCAGGAGGATTCCCTGGTGCAGCATAGGGCCAGCAAAATTGCTGTACTCTGTTTCCATCCCCTGATCTTTGGAGCACTATCATAGGAAGTTGCTAAGTGTGCTTCTGGGATTGAGAATGGGTATACTAAGGCGGAGGTGTTGCTAATGCACTCAGCATTCTGACTTATTTGGGCTGCTGGTATAAAAACTATCTTTCAAAAAAGGAGGAAACTTTTAAAAGTGCATCCACTGTTTGTACAATTACTCCAGTTCCATAAATAAAGCAAATTGCTGGCTAATCTGAGGAAAGTACTATAACTCACCATTATCATCCCAAACAGGCTGACCCAACAGTGGCATTAATATTAATCTGTATTGTGTGTGAGACTAGCACTGCAACAATTCTTTGTTTGTAAGTATGTGTAAGGGAGGGAAATAGTTGAGCAGATGAAATCCACTGCCAAATCAGCATAAGGAGCAGTGCTGTGTATCAGCCTCTGCAACTGCTATTAGTGTTTCCAACCCTTGCAATTTTATAGTAAATCTCATGATATTAAGTGTTTTCCTTAAAGCCC
Source organism: Emydura macquarii macquarii (assembly GCF_026122565.2). Taxonomy (NCBI): domain Eukaryota; kingdom Metazoa; phylum Chordata; order Testudines; family Chelidae; genus Emydura; species Emydura macquarii. Next base: position 3,045,145 of record NW_027133377.1, read on the forward strand.
TAGTTCCTGTACTCAAGTGATCATCAGAAAATTTCAGTTTCATTTTTAAAAATGTATGTCTATAGAACTCATGGTTGTGGAAAAAAGCCCCAATGTATATATATTTTTTTAATTTATGATTTTTTAAGCAAATTTTAAGATTTTTTTTTTGAGGCTTGAGTCATAATTTTTGAACTGTTGGGGTTGGCAGTCGTGTGTATTCTTTTTCACAGGTTGAAATAGCAGCTGCAGCTTCTCCATGTCAGTACTGAAGGCTGTTTGAAACACCAGCTCTGCATAAACCTGGATCCTATGCCCCTTCCCTATTTCATACCCAATGCAATCTTTTTTTTTTTTTTTTTTGGTACTGAGACTCAAAGCAAAAACAAAGGATAAAATTAAAAATGATGAGATATAGTGAGATAGTGATAAAAAACATATTTTGTCCTCTGCCATCATTATACATCTTTTAAAAGTAAAGATGGTATTGATAACTAATGTGTAATCATTAATGGTTTTATATTTTCTGAAAAAAGTATTCAGTATATCTCTAATTTTTTTGGTAAATCTTTAGAAACAAATATTTACAAAGAAACAAATAGAAACCAGAAGCAGGCAAGATCTTAAGTTATATCATGCACCTGCTACCAGAATAAAGAAGAAATCTCAGTTAAATATATTAACTGTAAGGTGAGCAATAAGCAAGGGATTTAGTTTTTTGTCAAATTAAATATTACTTCCTAATTTCACAGTTTATAAATGGATGTTTAAATTGCTAAATTATTAAATATATTGTTTTCATTACTTGCAAGTTTTCAGACGTTGAAAGTCATTTTTAAAGGCAAAATTTGAATGGATAATGTAAATTTTTATATTGCAGATTTAAATATGGATAAAGACTTTAAGATGATACCTGCTTATGCTTTTCAAAGTTCTTCAGACACATTGCTTTCTATTCATCTGTTAGATTTTAAAACAAGTTTAGTAGAGGCAGTAGAAGAACTGCGTGTAAGAAGGGTATGTGTGTTTGCATTGTTTTAAGCTCTCCATTCTTTGTGTTATTTCCATCTGTTTATTACTAATTGTAAACATTCCTGCTCATTTAGAAAAGCAAATAACCAACTTTCATACAAAAGAACATTTATCCACCAGGATTTTGTGTCATAAATATCAAGGAAGTTTGTAGTGAGTGTATATATTAGAGTTGGACAGCTTTGTTCTTATGGGTACATTGAGACAATGAATATGACTGTCACATATTTACCTATAAAAATAACACAATTGTTTACCAAATTAATAAGGCAGAAATTATCTATAATCAACTTTTGTTTTCTATTATGGTTATTTTATTATATCCTTATCAAAAACCTTTTCAAGAGTGACCATGTTGTGGAAAACAGGCAGACATATAGAGTAGACAGATTAGACTGAGTCTATCTCAGTCTTTATTGTTTAATAGATAGATTTACCATGTACCAGGAAAGGCATAGCTTTGACTTGTTTTTCAGTCAGTACACTAGTGCATTCCCTAAATTAAAAAAGAAAGCAAAATGTCTTTGATGTACACAAGTAGATTTTATTCAACCATCTGTTGGTTGTAAACATAGTCAATAAAGGACAAAGTCAAACTATTGCTTTAAAGACATCATAAGCACTGCCATGTTAAAATATGAATATTTTTTATTTAAAATAAAGAAATAGCTGGTGATTCATCTTTATTTTAAGTAATGCAATTATTTCTATATACTTGGCCAATAATAACACCTATTTTATTTATCAATTATATTGCAAAAGTTTATAATGTACATTTGCTATTGTTTTTCTTTTTAGATTTTCTGAATGATTGTCTTTCAGTAGTAAAGATCTAAACTTTAATTATTTGATACCTTTAACCTGTTTGACAAAAGTGTAATGCAGACATTATACAAAAAATTTTGCATTTTTAACATGTTTACCTTTATTTTGATTAATTTTAAAAGCACAACACTTTTAAAAAAATCAGTACTTCCTTAATGACTATTGCACAATATCTAAACAAAAAGGCTCCAGGCCCTACTTTTTGGTGCAATTGCAGTTGTTCTAAATTCATCACACCCTAATCACTATAAACTGAGGGATTAGTCTAGGACAGAAGTAGTTTAGCCCAGTATTGCTATGTTTGCAGTAGTAAAGGGACTCTGGAGAATTTTGACTTAGATAATAGATCAGAATAACAAGCTCCATTTTTCTCCATAGGTCTAATATATTTTGGTCTTGTGGTAGCCTGCTGCCCTTTACATTGTTAATAGAGTTCTGACCTCTGTATTACATTTGCTTAGAGTCCTATAAGATTAAAATGGATATATTGTAATTTTCAAAGAATGTTATAAATTCTTTTTTCTTCCCCCTCCTTTCCCGCTACTGTATACAAGAGAAAAAGAATAAAGCAAAGACTACAGCTTCTGTACTTGATTGACTCTGGAAGGTAAGTTATCTTTTTTCACTATATGTACTTTTAGTTGCAAAATGCCTGCAGCCAAGAGCCAGATTCTCTGACTCAGATTTGGCTTTAAGTGTCCAAAACACAGATATCCCTATTCATGCTGAAGATGATTCTACCTTGTTCTTAAACAAAATTTGCAGGGGGGGGGGAAAAAGTTAAAATCTTTTGAGGGCTAGTAACAGAATATGTATGAATTATTTGTTCTCTTGATGAATTCAGGGTTACCTACTTAAAGAGGATGAAAAATTACATTATTTTGAAACAGGATTATAAAATGTTATGGGTCAAAATGTACTACCACTGATTTTTAAGCAGAACTCTGCATTTAAATCAATTTTTACTAAACCAATGGCACAAAATGCTCCCATGATTTTAGTTATGCATCTGTTATGAATAATAACTTGCATAAGGCTAGTCTGTAAGTTTACAATATGCCTTGAACAGAGGATAACAGGCAGTTGTACCAGCTCAGAAACAGACCATAGAATAAATTATGGCTCAGAATCACAGTTCCTTCCTTGCTCTGAGAGAAGAGTGAGTTACTTCAACCCTTTTCATGGAATACCTTACTCCCCACTGTGCAACTGGCAAATGAGTAGGAGAGGTGGGGCTGAGCCAGAGGGATTTCCATTTCCCATCCCTCTCTGCCCCCACCTTGCCAGTTGCTCCCTAGGAGCAGTATTGGGCAGGTAGCCCAATGGAGGGTAGTGTGGTCAAGTGTACAGTACATTAAACTAGGTGTCAGGAAATCGGAGTTCTATTCTCACTTCTACATATAATCTGTTGTGATATCTCAAAGGAGTCATTCCACCTCTCTGTGATTCTTGTTTCCCCTCCCATCCGTTGTCTGTTTAGAGTGGAAGCCCTACGGGGCAGGGACTATTATGCTTTTGTACAGTGCCTAGCATGGTGGGGCCCTGTGGGTTTGAGGGACCCAGGCTGTACTGTAATACAAACATTAAATTATAGAAATGAATGTTGCCCCTCCTGAAGCAGTAGTCCTAATCTGAGCAGAGCTGATCAGTGATGAAAATCTCACCCAAAATAATTAAATACTGAAATAAGAATTAGTGTCTGAGAGGATTTTTTTTTAAAATTGTTAATGCCAAGGCTTAAGACAATAAAAAGAAAAAAAGAAACAAAACTATTTACCATAAAATTATTTAAAAAGAAAAATTGAAATGTTCTAAGTTGGTTTATATTTAAGTAAATACATTCTAATTACATTATAAGAGTTTGTTTTTAAAGATTTTTCTTTGATAAGGAGGTAGCAGTTATTAAATCATCAAATTAAAAGTAGTTTATAATTACAAGCAATCCCCCCAATTTGCCAGCTACATAAGAGACAAAATCAGCCCCCATATACATATGCAAAACTCCCATTGAGGTCAGTTGGAGCTGCACATGGCTATCTTAGAGTATACATCAGGTTTAATTTTCAAAATGCATATGGCTCTAACTTATATTTTAAGATGTCAATAGAATGTGTGTTTTTAATGTGAATTGACTACAGTGCTTAATGATGTAATCAGAAGTGTAAAAGTAATAAGCAGAGATTACTGTTTTGTTTTTCTTCCAGGGGATTCTTTATGTTTTAATAGAGTATTGAGGGTCTGCTTATTTTTTGCTGGTTTAACCCTCCCACTCTTCAGGCTCAGAACCATCTCACTGATTCTTCCATTGCAATAAAGTGGACAAGTTGTCCTCTCAAGTCTGTCAGTCCTGTTCTGCAGTCAGCTGGAGACATTATGTTGAGTAATGTGAGGAACTTCTTCCACAGGTGCTAAAATATAGTCTTAACTGTAATAATTTTAGGTGTAACTTTAAGGATAATACTATAAAGTCATATATAGTTTTTCACAATGGAAGTCTAATGCAACCATAACTACCATCAACATTTGACAGTTGAAGTTAAGTTTAAGATAATGTTTACAAGGGCTAGGAAGCATTTGAACTGTAGTATATTGTGTATTGAATCAGTGTGAACTATGGCTCTGATTCAGGAAAACATCCTTGTGCAGGAAATCATTTAAACACATGCTTCAGTGCTTATTTGAATATCAAAGTACATCTATATAGAGAATATGTGGTAGTTTTGATTGTCAGCAGTTGGAGCAGTGGAGGTGGTGACTTGCAAGGTGCCAAAAAGATTAATTTTAGTGCTGATTTTGTTCACTATACTAACTTGTCTCTGGTGCAAAAGACAAGCTCATTTGTCTGTTAACCAAAAGAATGGCAGTTGGAGCCTGTTCCAGGGATGTTTTCTTTCTTGGAGCTGGCAACTGAATTATGGCATTTGCCACAGGGAGTAAAATATTTATTTTTGTGGAGTAGGGGAAGGAATATTAGTTGCTTGGGGAAAACATAAGCCACCTTTCAGTCTGGTCCTATGCCTGATACCAAGTACTTGTTGAATATATACACTGCCGAGGTTGCCAGGTCCTCACAAGGTCTGCATAATATTATGGAGTTTATATAATTAATGTCTGATGATTTATTTAGGTTTAATACCTTTAGTTTTGCTTTTATTTAGTTTTAGTACCTTTAGAACTACAGTATGTTTTTTGCCATTTTCATTGTACAATTGTTATACTGTGTATTTGTTTGTAATGCTCATCTTCTAATGTGAATGCCTTTTAAGATAATTTTATTTAGCTTCTGTTCCTTTCTCACATCTATCATGAAGTAACCTTTTTCCTTACCATATTTGGAAAATTTTACATATTAAAAGAACATGAAGGTGGCAAAGTGAAACTCAAAATTTAGGAAATTCCAAATCAAGATTGCCCACAAAGCCTTCCTTTGGCCCTTTTGTGCATATGCATTATGATACAATCTTTAATTACATGATCACATACTATTTTTTCCACAGAACCTCTTTTAAGTTTTTAATCTCCTAATAAATAAATAAATAAATAAATTGGAAAGTACCCTCCCTGAAATTCTACCATGTGGAACCATTTCAACTTGCAAATTTGAACAACAGGATTAGGACCTAAATATCCACAACACCTATCTCTGTCACTTGAGCTAATGGAATAACTGGTAGCCACAGTAGTTTGTAATCCTTTGTGAGGACCAGGCACTGGAGGGAATAAGCTGTATGCTTTGCCTATAGATTTCACAGCTATATTGACAGCCAAGGAATGTAGAGATACAGGACTCGAGATCAATTCCAGGTTTTGTAGGGGAGTGTTCTCTAATGGTTGTAGACTCCTCTGTTCCAATCTGTCTCTGTTCCCCACTGCTTCTATCAACTATCAGCCCCTGGCCCCTTCTATTCTGTTCCTATTCATCCCTCCAAATGTGCTCCTTCCCTCGTCCTCCTCTGCACCTATATGCCTCTAGCCCCTCCTCCACTTGGTCTTATCCACTCCTCCAGTGGCTTCTCTTCTCTTCCCCTATTGCTGTCTCCTTCTGCTTCCTTCAATCCTTTGGCTCATGCAACACTTTATCTCCCCTCCACTCGGGTGGATGTAGCTTCCCAATTCAATGGGTGCACTGTACTAAATTCTTCTTAGACATGATTTTGAGCTGTAGTCAAGGGAGCACTGACCATCCACAGCAGCACTCTCCTCCCTGGCACGACAGCCCTAACCCAGATCCAGTGCAGAAGGAAAGCCCCAGGGGTCAAGGGTCTGGAGACCGAGCCCCTTACTATCCTGTGTAGCAGCAGCTCTTGTCCCATAGGCATTGTGATCTGGCACATGCGGTCACAGTCCCACTCAGGTTTGGCAATCTTGGTTACATGATTTCTGCAGGTGCAAATGAACTAACACTAAAGCCACCCCTGCCTCAGACTGCTTCCTATTACTACTATTGCAGGATTCCTGGGTGCCAGCAGCAGGAGCATTGAGAGCACAGGAGAAACCATCTCCCCTGCTTTCATTTCCTGTGCCTGTACTGTGGCAGCCCCTGGCTGCCAGAAAGAGCAATTGCAGAGAAAGTCCTGCTAGCCCCTGAAGCACTGGTATGGAGCATGTTCAGAGCAGACAAAATCTTAGTAGAATTAGCTGCCACGTTCTGTCTAAACATTTGTGTTGAACATGTAGAAACTGAGATATTTGAGAGGCTTATAACTTGGCCGAATTGCAGTGGATTTTTACATGAACAGCAAAGGGCACATCCCCGTCACCAGCATGACACCCCCTCATGTCAAATTTCAAGCTCTTGCTCAAAAGCATGGAGGTGCAAAGTGTATTTTCCCCTAATATTGATCTGATAAATGGTGGAACTATTTAGCTGAAACTTGGGAAAAAAATCCAACTGAGGAAAATATTAAACGTGTAAAGTTTCAGTCTGAAGAGTTAAAGTTTGGCAAAGTTATAAACAACTGAAATCAGGGTCTTATAATGAAAAGTGTTAGGCAACCTTAACTGTAGGCAGTGCTACCACCGTTGCCTATAATAATTTATACAGAATACGTTCTGCTATCATTCCCTTCTCACATTGCTTTGGTAATTATTTTCTGAATAGCATAACGATTCTAATATCCACTTCTTCCTTCCACCTTTGTGCTGCCATTTAAAAAAATACTTTACTTTTTCTGTTAACTTACATTCACCCTCATTAATAAGTCATAAAGGCTGGATTCCCCTTCCCATCATCCCTAACCTTTCCACTTGGTTTACTGAATATTGGCATAAATATGTGGTTCCTGAATCTTATGAACCCTCATAATTTCTTTAGAATTAGTGATAGATACATCCAGTTGCCTCTGCCTTTCTTGTTAGTAAGCATTTAAGTTTAGAGCTGGTATCTGTTGCTAGTTAATTCATGGATAGTTAGATGAAATTTTCAGTGTGCCTTCTTATCTGTACTCAAAAAATTAGGAAACACTCCCATTTTGCACATCTAGAATGAGAAATTTCATATGCAATTTAACATTTGGATGTGCAGTTGACGTTCTGCATTAAAAAGCAGGTTTTTGTGCCTGCAAAACAGATACTCTTGAAAATTTGAGGGGAGCAATCAAAGAAAATGTGGCCGTACATGATAACTGAATAATAGACTATCTGAGAGACAAGGTGGGTGAGGTATTATCTTTTTATTGGACCAGCTTCTGTTGGTGATTGAGACTAGCTTTTGAGCAACACAGAGCTGAAGAAGAGCTCTGGTAAATAATTTTTAAAAACAGTTGAGCACGTATTTAAGTTGATAATACATTGTGAGTTCAAATTTTAAGGGGAGGGGAAAGGTGAACTACTTGTCCCCTTTCTTTTCTGAAAAGTCCTATGTTCATGCACTTACTTAAGTTTCTAAATACCAATACAGCGTCGTTTAACATTGTATACAACTTGTATATCAGATTATCACTATTGTAAAGTGTTACATATGGTAGTAACAGAGGAAAAGACAGTATAGAAGTATAGAGAGAGGAAAAAAGTTATATTTTTAACGAGATTTAAAATGAGATGGAGCCTCAGTGAGACAGATAGATGCAAGAAAGCTGTTCCAGATGATAATAGCTTCAGAAAATACTGTTCTTCTTTGAGTAGTGTCCCTGTGAGTGTGCTGCTTCAGGTGCGCATGTGCCTTTTGAGCCCTTGATCAGAGATTTTCTGTTAGCAGTGTCCATTCTGCCCACGCGTGCGTTCTATATAACCTTGTGCTGCTCTTTGAGGATATATAGGGCTGCACAGATGAGATGCCTTCAGTTCCTTCTCTACTGCCTTGGCCTGAGACAGAGCTCTAGTATGTCCACCTCGTGTATACCTCAGCATGTTTTGTAGTTATCGTTTAGTTAGTTTAGTGTCAGTGTTAGTTGTTGTTAATATAGAATGTGAGATGTGAGAAATTTCAGTTTTAGAATTGGGAGACCAAACTGAAGCTGCTGCTGATGAAGTGCTCCTTTAGATCAGCTTCTGTGTCAGGTCTGGAAACTGCCTCCCATACATCTGTCACCAAACAGATACAGCGCCTCTTCGACTTTGGCTAAGCTCTCACCTAAGAAGGGAGAGATCTTGGAGGACTCAGAGAAGGCTCTGAAGAAGAGGAGCTCAGTTTTCCACCACAGGGAGCCAGCTCACAAGAAGCTCCGATTTCCTGCTAGGTCTACGGTGTCAGAGACCTTGACCTCTCCACTCAGTACCTCGGAGGTGAAAGACTCTTTGTTCAGTACCAGCGGAGCAGGGAGATCCCAGCACTTAAAAGAAACCTGAGGCAGTAGGGCTCCGCTACTGTCTGCCTCCATATCAGCACCATCTATTTTAGACTTACCAACAGTGCCTTCCCACTTGGCTCTGTCAGTATTGAGAAAATCAAAGCACATACCTTCGGACCTAGCACCTACACTTTTCAAACCAACGATACTGCCCAAGTCAACTGCTGTGTCAGTACCTACCCACTCAGTACCACAGATTCCATTACTCCAGGATTTGTCAGTGTTAGATGAGCCAGAGACCCTACTGCTTATGGGTACTGAATGACTCTCAGTACCGATAAGTCAGTCTCCAGATTACCAGTACTTCCTGGTACTTCATGATTCTCCATCCTTCTCTGCTACTTCCCGCAACCCTCACCCCCCACTGGAGGACATTGAGGAGGATGAAGAAGATGTTCAATCAATCTCCTTATCAATGTGGCCCTTCCATATCAGTACAGGAACCCATTCTTTGGCAAAGACCCTCACCCACATCAGGGATGGTGGGATCAGTTCTGGGTACTACCCCCTCTTCCATATGGGCCTCTCCAGTGGCCATACTGGTATCCTTGGGCAGCATATCGGCAGCAATTTACCAGTTCTCTGGCTTCACTGCACCAGGAAATGAGGGTCACACAGTCTCTTCCACCAAACCCACAACACAAGGAGAACTTTGTGGTACAGGAGGCTAGGGCAGACAAAGAGGTTACTGCTCAAACTTCTACTTTGTCTTTGTCCCTGGACAAGGCAGTCATGCCTCTACCACCATAGATGGCTGAGTTTCATAAATCCCAGAATTTTGTGAAGAGGGACACTATCTCCATATACCTCTTGAGGAGGCTAAAGACTCACATCACAAGTTCCTGGACATTTTGCAATTGGTGATACTAATCCGGGTTGCATGACCTAGCAAAGACTGTGTGTGGAAACTCCTGCCACCATACTGCCAACTTATAAATAGGTAGATAAGAAATATCATGTCCCCCCCCACCTCACCAGGAACTCCAAATTTTAGTTTTCCCACCACTCCCCTAATTCCCTGGTTGCAGATGCCATAAATGAGCAGGGGAGAGAGCATTAATCCAATTCTACTCCTTATGACAAGAACCAGGAAAGGTTTTTGGTTGGAAAACCTACTCATTTGCAACTCTCCAATTTTGGATTGCAAACTATCGTGATCATGGCCAAGTATGACTACATGAATGACTAGAAGTTCGCATCCTATATTGCACATCTTCTGCAGGAACATAGAGAACACTTCCAGGCCATGATTAAAGGGGGTCAGTGTAAGGATTTGCACCCTGTGGGGAGATCTAACAAAAGGGGGACAGTCTCCAGCCCTTAGTAGGGCAAGCAAGCAGTTCAAGGCCCTGGCCCTTAGGCAGGGCGGGCCAGGCAGCGGGGAAGCATTCTCTAGGCCCTCAGCAGGACAATCACTCCTAGGTCAGGATAGGAAAGGGGGAGGGGGATGCAGGCCCACCTGACTTCACTGCGTCCCAGCCTAGCGCCCTAGCAGTGATGGGTTGTACTGTCACTGGGTCAGCGGGGATCCAGCCAAAATACACTGACCCGGCTACAGGCCTTAACGCAGCCGGATGGGTGTCTGAGCTCCTTCCTTCCCTCCTTTCCTAGAGTACCTTGTCCCCTGAGTCACTCCCCGTTTCCTTGGGACACTCTGCCCGAGGGAAGTTGCAGAATCCTTCAGCCTTGTTGCTTGATGGCAAGTCTGGGAACTTTTCGGAGCCATCTGCAAAGGGCAGCTCCTCTAGGTTGCGGGGTCCAGGGGTCTCCTATGGCTCGCAGAGGGTTGGCAGCTTGGGTAGCTCCAGGGGGTTCAGGGGTCTCCTCCGGCTCTCTGGGCTCAGGTAGCTCTGGTAGGTCTTCAGGGCTCCAGGCAGTTGGCAGAGTAGGCTTAAAGCTTGATTTTGTTATATTGATTTTATGTAAAATATTTTTATTTTTTTGGTATGTAATAAATTATTATAGCAGTTTTTGTGAGGCTTTGTATTTTGGGTATGTAGGATGATTTGTTTATTATTAATAAAGTTTGTTTAAAATTATTGTTTTTAAAATTAATATTTGGTTATTAATTATTTTGTTTGTAAAGTTATTACAATTATTTTGTAAAATTGTTGTTATTAAAGTATATATGTTTTAAAATTATTGTTTAAAGTAACATTAGCAAATGTTTTAAAATAAAAATATTTAATATTAAATACAAATATTTTATAATAAATATTTTAAATAAAAATATTGTTTTTTAAAAAACACTTGTTTTTAGTTGTTTTAATTAAATATTAAAAATTAAAATATAAATAAATTAATATGTACGTAAAAAATAAAAAAGGCGCTAGCCTTAAATATTTTTTTAAAATAAAAATAATTTTTACAATTTAGTTGGCTAAAAATTACTTATTTTAATAACTTTAAAATTTATTTTAAAAGACAAAAACAAAATAAACTATAAAAAATAACAGTAATGGTCATGCTTGCAAAACATGGATGATTAATAATCATACCAGGATGCACATGCAGCATGACAAAGCAAAACCTATAAAAAATAAAAACTTTGGGTTTGGTTCTACAATCATCTTCCAGGAGCATCAGTGCACACCAGCGGACCCCTGCTCCCACCCTCATGTCTTAGTCACCTGGTCAGTGGACTAACATGAGCAACAAGGGCTAGTAACTACTTAAGCTTTGTATAAGTGTGTGTGTGTGTGTGTGTGTGTGGGGGGGGGGGGCAATTGCTTTTTGAAATCTTTGTATTCACAATAAACATGGCATATTGCCTTGTCCCCCTGAATAAGATCCAGCTGTTTATTTTATAAGTATAACAATTTGGTGGAGAATTGCGAAAAAAAATATAACAGCAGCTCTGGCAGCCTCTCCTCCGGGTAACAGGCCCTGGCACCAAGGCAGAGACATCCTTCTCCCTCGGCTGCCTTCCCTTCACTGAGCGGGAAGGCCTGCGCTTTATACTTCCTGCCCTGCCTTTCTGCTTCCGGTCAGGTGGGGTTGTACTTCCAGGCTCCGCCCCCCAGAGGGAGTTTGGCTTTCCCTCGCCGTCAATCTCCAAGGGAGGCCACACCTCCCGACTACAGTCAGTTATTTGGCAGAATCTCTCTCCAGGTGTCCTTGGATGCCACAGACATGGCCACTAGGTTCAGCTCCACAGCAGTTGTCATGAGTAGGGTGTAGTATAGTGGTCCCCAAACTTTTTATGTTGTGCCCCCCCTTACCCTTGTCCACACCTCCCTCCCAGCATCTGGGGCCAGGAATGGGGCCACAGCCGGGGTTGGAGCTGCAACTGGGGCCACATCTGGAGTGAGGCCATAATCGGGTCCAAGACTGGAGCTGGAGCCGCAACTGGGCTGGGAGCCAGGGGCCAAGGCTGAGGGTGGGTCTGGAGCCAAGAGTGAGGCCGGAAGTGGAACTGTGAGTGGGGACACAGGCCAAGGCTGGGGGCTGGGCTCTGGGCAAGCCAGGAGCCTAGAGGTGTGGCCGGGGTAGAGCAGGACTGGGTGGTGCTCCCTCTCCACCATCCCGTGGTATCTGGCCTAAGCTCCACTGCGTGCCCCCCCCCCAAACATTTCTCTGCACCCCCTAGTGGGGCATGCCACACAGTTTGGTGACCTCTGGGGTAGTGGTTCCAGTTGTCAGGCTTCCCAAGAAGTTCAGAATATTGTTGAGGACCTCCTATTTCTTGGTCAGAAGCTCTTTTCGGGAAGTATGGATGAGTCCCTGCACATGCTGAAGGACTCCAGAGCTAGTCCTACAAACAAAAGGAGATTTAGCAGATCTCAAACTGTCCAGAGATCGTGCCTGGCTCAGTTCTCTGGTTTTCATAGAACCACTGAACCCTTCAGGAAAAGACAGATTCTGGAAGAAAAGAGCTTCCTATTCCCCTACAGCTAATACCCAGTCATCATTGAAACAGCAGTTTTGACAGGCTGGGTGAGGGCTTGACTCCTAACTCATCTCTAGTTTGCAAGCTGCAACTCTTTGCCCACCTGCCCACTTTTGGAGACTGCTTTTCCCATTTCCAATAGGCCTGGCAGTGTAGAACAACAGATGAGTGCGTCATGGACATTATAACATTGAGTTACACCATCCACTTTGCGTCCCATATATCCATCTTTCCCATCTCTCTTCAGGGATACCTTTCACAAGACTATACTGAGTCAAGAAATACTCTTCCTCCTTTGTTTAGGAGTAATAGACTGCTTGGAGAAGCTTCTTATGGTTATCCAGGTAAAGAACTCCTTGGATTGGTGGAAAGATCCACGCAGTGTCTGTGCAGGTGTCACTTTCATTTGCCCAGCTCTAACAATAACTGTGACAATGGATGCATTACTGCTGGGGGAGTGGGGAAACACACCTCAACACATCACAACTCAGGGCAGATGGTCACCTCAGGAAACTGGTCTCTATATCAGCTTGTTGGAGCTCAAGGCAGTCAGGAATGCCTGTCTTCAGTTCCTACCCCTCATCAAGGGCAAATCAACCAGAATCATGACAGACAATGTGCCTTAAATGTTCTATATCAACAAACAAGAGGCGCAAGATCCCATCCCTGTGTGCTGCAGCTATAAACTTATGGAACTGGTGTATAGCCCATTAGTTCCAGATCTCAGCCATTTACTTTCCTGGAATCCAGAATGTCACATCTGATTTGCTCAACCGGGACTTCTTCCAGGACCATGAATGGGAATTGGATTCTCAAATCAGAAATGGAAGAGATTCAACCACTGGTATCACCATTATTGTCTTGTGCCTGAATCTTCTTCACTGTCAGCCATCTTGGATTATTGGATGGATTTTAAAAAATTATGTTAATCAATTAGCTCTATTAAATTCCTTTCACTGCAATATCAACTTTTCATCCCCCACTAGAGGATTTTTCTGGTTTTGTGCACTCTACATCCTTGAGATATATTGAAGGTCTGGGGAATGTTTACCCTAATTAAGGATCCTACTCTGAGTTGGGGTTTCAGCCTAGCATTTAGATACCTAATGGGACCTCCATTTGAACTTATGACAATTTCCTCCTTGCTTCACTTATCAATGAAGATGGCCTTTCTAGTAGTTACCATGTCAGGCCACAGGGCTGCAGAAATTGGAAACTTGATGGCAGACCCCACCTTCCCATTTACAATATTTTTCAAGGCCTAAGTCTCTCTACGACTGCACCCAAAGTTCTTATCTAAGGTACTGTTGGATTTCCACCTTAACCAGTCTATTCACCTACTGTTATTTTTTCCTGAACCACACAAATCTCAGGGAGACTTTCCTTCATATGTTAGATGTAGGACGGGCATTGGCCTTTTATCTGGATAGGACTGAGCAATTTCAGAAATCACCTAGATTCTTTGTCTCCATCGCAGAAAGACCAAAGGAGTCTGTAATGAAAAGGTGTGGCCTCCCTCCGAGGTCGATGCCAAGAGGCCAACCCATGCCACCTGGTGGGCAGTCCTGGGTACATCACGACCTGCCTGCGGGAAGCACAGGGGTGGGACAAGGAGAGATATAAAAGCCAGGCCCTGTAGCTCAGTCAGAAAAGAGCCGCTGGAGGAGGAGGAGGTCTCTTACCCGCTGCAGGAGTGGAGGGCCAGAAAGTACGCCAACTGCCCTGTGCAGTGGCCAGACCCACCGGAGTTCTCTCACCTGATGGACTCTGAGGAGCTGCTGGGATTGCTGCTCGCAAAGTACCCAGGGGAGATGGAGGACAACCCCTTGCCACAAATACACTATGAAAAGGAGGTAGGAAGTAGCTCAGGGTCGCCAACTGCAGTTTAGCTGTGTTTTCCCCCAAATTCCAATAGGTGCGTTTCAGCCAGAGCCGCGCTGACCCAGTGAAGCTACCCCCTCCCCTGCTGCCACTCCCCTGTGCTGGCACTCACCACTGTCTGAGGCCTAAGACTGCTGGTGCTCACCCCAGCCTGAGGTCCAAGACTGCATTGGTGCTCACCCCTGCCTGAGCTCCTAGAATGTGTTTGCTGCCTTGCCCTGCCAGAGGACCTGGGTTTACGGACTCCTCAGGGACTGCCTGGTTGCAGGACAATCCCTAGCTGTTTGCTTCCCCTCCCTGCCAGAGGGCCAGACACCTGGACTGATGTGAACCCCCACCTTTGTCTCTGGGTACTCCCCCTACTGCAGACTCAAAGGCCGACACTGAGGGACAACCCCAACCCATTACAGAGTCCATGACTTCTTCACAGAGACTGTTGAGATGGATCTCCGGTGTATTACTGCTTGCTATGATGCAACTGGTGCTTTGCCTCCTTAAAGGATTATAACACACTCTACCAGATTCCAAGCAACCACCACAGCATTACTCAAAAGCATTCCAATGTCTGAGTTGCTACATTTTCTACTTTTCATCTGCTACTTTTCTAAACACTATATCTTGGTCCACTCCACCAGATCTGATGTGACAGTTGGTTCTGCTGTATAGTCTTCCTTTCTGGACTTGATTCCCAAGCTCCCTCCTTCCTGTGAGTCACCTGAAGTGGAGCACTTATAGGGATACTACTCAAAGAAAAAGAAAAGGTTACTCACCTTGTGCAGTAACTGTAGTTTATCGACATGTGTGTCCCTGTGGGTGCTCCACTACCCATCCTCCTTCCCCTCTGCTTTGGACTGTTCTTGTTGGACGTTTGGGTAGTGAAGAGAGGCATATGTGCACATGAAATGGAGCACCCATAAGGACACACATTTTGAAGAATAACCTTTTCTTGTACCGTAGTAGTAAGATTGGTGGGAAGAACAGAGAAATGGACAGTACTAGATGAATGGAGGGACCAAGAGAGAGGGAGAAAAGATCTGTGAGGCAGGCTGGAACAAGTCCTTGGAATGAAATTAAAATTAGATAAGGTTTTAAAAACAAGACCAGTTTTGAATTGGATTCTGAAATGATTTGGAAGAAAGTGGCATCATTAGAGGATTAAGGTGATCTGTCATACTTTGTAGTATGAGAATGTCACAGATCTCTTATCCTGTGGAGAGATAGATGCTGCCTCAGTTTCCTCACTGGCCTGTGCCTCAGTTTTTCTTTCAGATGATGCAGTAGTTTAATATAGGCTTCTGGCTAAATTAGGAAACCCTATTCCTTTCAAGGCCTTCTACTTGATGCAGGTAAGTGAAAAGGAACTTCTGTCCCCCTCTTTTGAAAGCCCTGCCATTGGCTCCAAGACAGAAAACTAGTGTTCAGTAATTGCCCTAACCTCTTTGTGCTCCCATTGCCTTCGGCCTCTTTCATCATCCTACTAGTCCCATGAAACCTCCTTCCTGACTTAAGTCCTGCTCTGCTGGGCTTACTGAACTGTATCTGCAGTTGTCTCATGCCCTTTCTCATTTTCCTCCACTCACTAGAGACGCCCAAAGTCTACTTGGACCCTCTAGCATGGCCTGGCCTTTTTTCAGATTCTCTCAGAAGGAAAACAGTTACATGTTTTGCTACCTCTCTAATAGCTTCTTCATTGACAATCAAAAGGTTCTTTTTTATTTCCCAGTCCCTTTTCCCAGAATGTATTGCTGTCCAGACTATAATTCTCAGGGTCCTCCTGAGAACTACACTTCTGAGGATTCCTTGATTCTTCCGCCACTAGTGTCCCTATGGGTGCTCTGCTTCAGGTGTGCATGCACCTTTGCTTAGAGATTTTTGGTAGTAATACCCATTTGGCCCACGCAAGTGCCATATACCACCTTGTGCCCCATACTGAGGATATATAGGGCTGCACAGGCAAACTGACCTCAGTTTCTTCTCAACTGCTTGACAGTCTGTGACAGAGCATCTAGCATGTCCCCTTCAACTTTGATAGCTTAACTAAAACTTGAAGTTATCATTATAGTTTAGTTTAGCTTACCTGATTTGAGTTTGTTTGTTTATATTTTGGGTCATTCCGTTTAATTGCCTCCCCGTCTGTCCCCCACTTTCCCCTCCATTATGAGGGGGTTTGTTTTGGGTATAGTTAATGACTTGGTATGCCAGGATCCCTGAGATTCAAACACTGTCTCAACTGCCAGGAAGCTTTCCTGGTCAGCGGTAGACATTCCTGCGTTACCTGCTGCCTGGGAAACACCTGCATCCCAGCTAAGTGCAAGTTCTGTTAAGCTTTTAAAAGCAGATCTCCTAAAATCCAGGAGATTAAACTAAGGCTCCTCATGATGGAACACTTGCTGCAGCTGGACTTGGATCTAGGCTTGGATTCCCTTCTGGCCTGTGAGTGAACATATAGTGCCTCTTGACCTCAGTATCTAGGCTTTTGCAGGATAAGACCTCAGAAGGTATTGTTGGAGCTTCCAGGAAGAGGAGTTCTACACCTCCTCACAAGGAGCCTACCTCAAAAAAAGCCTTGGCAGCTATCAAGATCAACCATTTTGGACACCTCCTGTCCCCTGAGGCTTCAGGTGTCTCCAGTACTGGGAGTACATTGAAGTCCTCGAGCTCATCAGACTCATGGTATAATGAATACTTCGGTATTGAAATCATCTGCAGTACTGTACAAGCATGACTGTTCCAGCAGAGATCCAAAACACACTGCCTCAAAAACGTCTGCATCATCCCCAAACTTTTCATTACCAACCCCAGTACCTAAACTGGTGACCCAGACTGCAACACTGGTACCTCCCAGGCCAGCATCTTTGGCATCAACACCATCGAATAGACTGGTACCTCCATCAAGATCCTCAGCACTGACATTGCTCACCAAGAAGCCCCAGCTGATACAGGTGCAGATTCAACTGGTACCGTAGGAGTTTAGATTCTCTAAGGAGTTGTTTGTATCTGATAAGCCAGCATCTCCAATACTAATGAGTACCAAGTGACTGTCAGTATCAAGGTCTGCAAGATATCCCAGATCCTTACCCCCCTCTGGTTCTCATGATTCCCTGGTACCATCGGCACCAGGTGAGCAAGCATCCTCTCTCCTCTTAATTATGCTGAGGCCTCTTCTTCAGACTCTCAGTTATCTGAGCAGGTATCTCCTACATACCACCATAGAGACATATTACCTTTACTGAGAAAGAAGCTTCAAGAGCAAGACATTCTCATGCTCCTTTCCATTGGTATGAACAACATTGGATGCCTCCCCCTCTACTTTATAGTCCTCCTCAACTGCTGCATTGGGACCCATGAGCAGCCAACTGTCAACAATTTTCAACAGTTCCTAGCTACTCTCAGGGAATCATTGCAAAAGGCATCTCCTGACCCATCTCTCCTTCCTCAGCAACCTCAACTTCAGGAGGAGTCTTTTGAAGAGCAAGAGGCTAGGGTGGATAAGGAGGTGACACTACAAACAAACATCTCTTCATCTTATCCAGAAGAGGCTGTGATGCCTCCTACACCTTTTTATGCCGAAGATTTTAAATGGGTTCAAAACCTGATTAAATGAATTGCTGACTCACTCCAGATCCCATTGAAGGAGTTCCAAATTCATTCTTCCCTTTCTGCTGTTCTTAATTACCTGGTGGTTTTAAAGAAGTCAGGTCATTCTATGAGTTCCGTCAGAGTTCATTCAGAATTTATTGTTACAGCCTTTCATTCCCCTGTGCAAGGATAGTCAATCTTTGCTCATTCCACAACCGGAAGATTCATCAAGGGATTGAATAACCTTTTTCTGCAAATTAGAGAGCCTAATCTCATATGGGAATTGAACTTGGTCCTTAATGGTCTTATGAAACCTCCTTTTGAGCCATTAGCTAAGTGTTCACTGGTGTATTGATCTATGAGAACAGCATTGTTATGGTTATCATCTCTGCCTGTAGGATTGGGGAACTAGGTGCATTAAGTGGCTGATCCTCCCTTATGGCTTTATTCAAGGATAAGACATTGTTATGCCTACATCTCAAATTCATATCTAAAATATCCAGGGCATTAGCTTTCTATTTGGACAGAATTAAACCATTCAGAAAGTCATCTAGACTGTTTATTTCAGTTGCAGACAGATCCGAAGGATCCTCAGTTTCCATCCAAAGACTTTCAAAGGGGGTTTCCAGTTGTCTTCCTGTTTATTACCAGACTGCTAATATTCAGTCCCCTTCAAAAATAATAACCCATCCAACAAGATCACAAGCTGCCTCCATGACACTGTTTACTGTTCGAGTTACTGAAATTTGCAAAGCGGCAACATGAGCATCAGTTAATGTTTTTTCCAAACACTGCACTCTGATATGGCCTCTAGATCAGATACTGCTGTTGGCATGGCAGTACTTCAGTGTTAGATCCAATTCTGAAGCCCCCTCTTCCTTCAGGGGATACTGCTTGGAAGTCACCTGAAGTGGAGCACTCATAGGGACCCTACATGAAGAAAGAGAGGTTATTCATCGGGTGCAGTAACTGGAGTCCTTTGAGATGTGTGTGCTACACTACCTGCCCTCCTTCCACTCTGCTTCAGTGTTTCCTTTGAGACACTTTGCAGTAGAGAAGGAACTGAGGGTAGTTCACCCACACAGTCCTATATAGCCTTGATACAGGGCACAAGGGCTTGTAGGGTGCATGCGCAGGTTGAATGAGCACTGTTACTGAAAATCTCCGATCAAAGGTGCACAGAGTGCATGTGCACCTGAAGTGGAGCACCCACAGGGAGCCGATCTCAAAGAACTCCAGTTACTGCATAAAGTGAATACCCTCTCTTTTTGGGCTTAACTGGATGGTTTTCTCAGAAGGAGAAATAATACGTTTTGCTACCTCCCTAATAGCTTCTTCACTAACAATCTAAGTTCTTTTTTATTTCAAAGCCACCTTTCCCAGAATGTTAATGTATTGCTGCCCAGACTACAATTCCCAGGGTCCTCTTGGGAACTACACTTCCTAGGATTCCTTGGTTCTGGACTGAACTGGCTAAAAGCTATGCCTTCCTTATAGCCTCTCTTAAAAGGCCAGCACACATTATTACAGTGAAAATATGGGTAGAAGCATTCTGAGCATACTATAGTCTAGAGAGTTAAGATTGGGGAGGTTCTGTATCTTCAATAGTGAAGGCAGGAGGAAAGTAAAGCATGGATCAGGATTTCAGCAGAGATAGAGAAGATGCAGTAACATTATTGGACAATATTGTGACAATGATTACAGATAGATAAAGACACATAGGGAGATGCAGGGGGAAGATATATTCTGGTCCAAAAATTTACCTTGCCAAGAGAGACAGAGAGGGAGAACCGATGAGTTATTAACAATGTTGAAATATCTGTGTATATGACTGTTAACGTAAAAGAGGTGGTTGTGGTTAAAGACAGGACTAAGATGGTAGAAAAGAATAGTGGGCCAAGAAACGAACCTTTGTGGACTCTGTACTGAAGATGTCTTGATGCAGGAAATGAGACATACCTAACATGTGGAAGAGTTGTTAGATTGTTGAGAGCTGAATCTTAGCAGGAGGAAACCAGAGATACCTGCAGAGCTATGTAGGTAATCCAGGAGGAAGGAATAGTACACAGTGGCCAATTCAGTGACCAGTGATGTCAAACCATAAGACAGAAAAACTGTAATCAGAAGGAAGAATAAAGTGGTTGTTGACCACAAGGAGGAGAATAGTTTTCATGCTACATCCAGAGTAAAACACACATTAAAACAGGTTATGGGTATTGAGTGAGATGGGATTGGAAAAATGAGAGAAGGCTAGATATTGAAGAATTGTGAAAAAAGGGGAAAGTTAAAGAATGGGCAATATTAGTGAGCGTCAAGGATATTTTAAGAAAGTGTAGACAGAGGCAGATTTTACAGAATTGGAGCAGATACTGTAGCACCTAAGAACCTCAGTCATGGACCAGGACCTCATTGTACAACAAAAAGATAGTCCTTATCACAAAATGCTTATAATCTAATTTGTGTGAAATGGAACAGTCTGACAAAATGATGCCAACAAGTTCCTCACATCTGGCGTGGGAAAGGCTGGAAGAAGAAGACTAAAGGGTGAGTGTAGAAGAAGGTTCCTGGTATGGAAGAATGAACAAAGATTACCAGGGAAATAAGAGAAGTGTAGGAATTAGACTTAGTAGCCAATAATGGCAAAATAAAGATGGGGGTTGTGATTTGAAGGTCTGTGTTTGAGACCACTGCTTTGTGAAAGTCATACCATGGGCCAGTCTTGCTGACTCTGTTAGGAAGATGGAATATAAGAAACTGTAGAGCATATGATGAGATTTCCAGATCTCTTAACGGATACTGAGATGAGGCATACAACACTGACCAATGTGTTAGATAGTCCACAACTGCTGGTGTAGAAAATTTTGGGAGTTTAGACAGAATAGGTTGGTTAAAGGCAGAGAGCATTGTACGTATCAGCACAAGTAACTGGCGGAAAAGGTCAGGTAGTGAGGCTTTAAGGGAACAAATCTAGTCAAAGATTATGTTGGGATCAACGAGAGAATAGTGAAAAAACTTTCAAAGGGGAAAGTGGTCAGAAAGGTAGGCCAGTCAGTGGGTTACTTATCCCAAGTATATATAGACATTTAATTGATGGTGTGCTTCTGAACAGGGAATTCCTTTAGAATAAAGCCCCAATGCCTGATTATTACTGGGGTTTAAGACCTCATATCATCTAATTTCCAGTAAGGTCCTATCACAAATGTTGGAAATTGTCAGTAAAATTCATGTAAAGCTGTTATAACTATAGTAGTCCTCTGAATAAATGCTAAAGGCAGAGAAGATGAATTGAAAAAATATCCCATCAGTCTATTGAAAGTTTTACTTGGGTATTTAGTTCATGTAGAGAGAATCCTGATCAGACTGGGAAACAATCAAAAAAGCGTGAGAACTATTTGATTGAGCAGCATGAGAAATTGGATGTGCAATTTCGTAGGAGGTGGATTATGGGTTTGAAAAAGATTGTAAAAGTACCTAACAGCAGTTTTGGCTGCTTGGACATCAGCCAGCTGTCCTCTGTTCCTAAATCTGTTCAGGGTCAAGAATTGAGGGGGCCTGACCAATCCACAGCCCATCTTGTAAAACTACAGCCTGAAGCAAACACTTTAAAATAAGCTTGACACTTTCTAAAGGTTATAACGAGTAAATAAACCATCAAATTACTCCTCTTTTATTGTTATGATAGTGTTTTTTTAAAAACACTTAAATCCTTGTAGTCCTAAGGCATCTAATAAAAAATAAACACTTTTAAGGTTTTGTGTTCTTTGATACCTTATTAAAGTTATATACAGTATTTTCTTCCTAAATATAACAAAGTTTTTTTTTTTTAACAGCTTCAGGAACTTTTTAAAATGGGAGGAAAACTTTTAAAAACTTTCAATTCACAATGAGTAAAAGATAGATATCCTATATAGGAAGTCAAAGAGTTCATGTTGGCTAAGGTTTATAATTGTTAGCAATTTCATATATAAACATCTTTATCAGATAATTGGCAATTTAATATAGTTGTTGCTTTTCACAATTAGTATACACTGGCATTTTTGATAGTTTCCAAATTCTTTTTTTTTTTTTTTTTAATAATATCTAGGATAGAAATCCAGATAAAGTTTGTGTAGGTTTGGGAAGAAATTAAAAAGCCTTATTTGTTCAGTTGTTTCCATTGTCGCTGTTTTTTTTGAGGCCATGAATTTATCAAAGACTATTTTTTAAATCTAATTTTCAAACTTGTATTGAATAGTTTGTGTTTATTTAGTTAAATTTAAAATGCCTAATATTAACATAATAGCTAAATATAAAGGTTTCTAATTAGCATTAGTAACGGTACATTTTTCTGAGGAGTCATAGCATTTTAAACCAAAATATATACTGAAATGTAGCTCCGGTTGTTTGTTCATGCCCTTATTCACAGTTAAAGCTCTTAGTTATATGTGCATTTTGAAATTAAATAAATTGAAATGGAATGTGTGTGGGATTAAGAATAGGCTGCAAAATATATTTCTTATAAAATACTTTGATTTGTTGATAATAAAATTACCTTGTAATTTTATCTAAAGAGCATAGACTTCATTCAGACAATTGTCAGCAAATGAGCTCTAGAAGCGTAAATCTAATTAACTGGAATGGAAATTCCATGGGCAAAGAACTGGAGAGACAGATCTATAGTACTTTACCCAAACCATTTAAAAATGTTACGTACTTTTTCCTATATTTTCTTTTTCATTATAGCTAATTATGAAAATGCTGTGTAAGTGCCCAACCCTACTCCCATTTAAATCAATTCTAGTTTTCCCAATGTTTTCAATAGGTTCAGGATCAGGATCAGTGTGAGTTAATAGCCTTTTTCCCTTTTTTATTAGTTTCCTTCTCATGTTCTAATTATGTTAGTGATGTTACAGTCTACTGTCTATCGTTTGTTTTGTAATGACACAAACTATGAATTTTGGCTTTACTGAATACATCAAAAGGAGAAGGCAGGTTGTAAGAAAAAAGCTTTTGTTTAGAAGAACTGTGTAATAGCTACACTTGGGAAATTCAATTTTTATTTTTGTATAATTTTGATGATGTTTATTAAACATTTTTTCTGATTTTTATCGATTTAAATTTTCACAGTTACAGGAAAGTATGGATTACGGGTCAGACAAAAAGTTAAAGCTTTGTAACCATTAAAACACAAATTGTCAATGTCACATGTCAAAATATACAAAGTAAATATAGTTTAAATCAAATTAATAAGTTGTTATATAGTATTTTTCTTACTTTGCCTTACTTACTTTTTTTTCTTTTTACTTTGCCTTACTTATTTGCCTTATTTTTCTTACGATTTTTTCCTTGGTTTGTGTGTTTACAGTGAAATTGACCTTTACTCACATTTACCAATAAAAATCTAATCCTAGCCAAGGAAACACAAAAAATATATAATAATCAAATTGGATATTTTAAATATATATACTTAAAAATTAGATGGAGTGTAATGAAGGCTAGTGAAAAGCATTTTTATAGCTCTATCCTGCAAACGCATGAGCTCTCTAGTGCTTTTGCTAAATTTAATCACTTTAGTCCCACTGCAGTCCAAATCCATGTAGGGACAAGAAATTGCTATTTAAGGGACCACTCGTGTGAGTAAAGTTACTCACTTAAATGAATGTTTGCAAGACAGAACTCATGAATAGCAGATTTTTGTCCCCTCCTGTTCTCCATATCTCACACTCATTTAAAGACAATAATTATGCCATGTTAAAGAAGCAGTTTCTACCATTGCATCCTTATAGTTTGAGGGATTATGATGAATATATTCATAATGATCAGGAGGACAGTATACTTGCAAAATCTTTACTTCTTAGTATTTTTTACAAGAATTTTGCTAATGATGTATCATGTTTTGTCTTTTCATTAATGTGTAGTTTAGTAATAGCGCATATTAATGGCATCTGTAAATAAATTGTTTGAAATTAAACTCCTACTTCTATAAAAAGTCATAAGGGTATCCAAAATAATTAGCTTTTGTCACCATTGGGGGAGTAGATGGGATACATTCTGATTCACTGTTTATATATTAATATAAGAAAACTAATTTTTGTTGTAGTTACAAAGTATTCACTCAGGGAGTACAGAGAAAACATTTTATTATCTTTTTAAATTGTATGTTTTCCTGATACACAGCATTTAAAATCGTTTGCAAAGAACACACTATGGCACATGTTGGTTTGTGCAAAAAGCAAGGTCTCTAAGGCCAAATTTTCACTTTAAGTGCACCTTCAATATTTGCATGTAGTAAAATTCACTTGACTTTTAGATTGACTTTTAGTCAGGAGAGCTCTAAAATTTCTTCTGGAGTATTTTATTAATCATAGAAGTCAATTTAAATTTAACCCTAAAAGCTAAAAAAGGATGCTGCAAATATCAAAAATGTATTCTAAATCACTTTGGGACAGATTTTGCCACATTTATTCATGTTGAGTAGTACAATTTGACTATTACTCAACTTGAGTAAAGGCTAGCAAAATTTAGCTCTTTTAAAATAGCTTTGGTCCTAGATTATGCATTATCTAAATAGTTCTGTGTTGCAAGTGGTGCACAGCTGCAAAGCCTCTGGGCTTGTTTACACTTACCTCCGAGATTCGGTGGCAGTCGGCCAGAGTTATGCAAACTACGCAAAAAACTTGCGTAACTCCTGTTGACTTCTCTTCTGTGCGCTGACTGCACTGCACTGACGGGAACCGCGTTCCCGTTGACGCAGCGCTACGCCACTTGAGAAGGTGGTCTTAATATGTTGATTTCTGGATCGACTGAGTGGGTCTTCACTGACCGCTCAGTCGATCCAGAGAAGTCAATCTGACAAAGTTGCCGTGTCAGTGTAGGCATAGTCTTAGACTGAACTTACTACACATTTTTAAGGGATGCAGCATACTCTGTTCTGCATAGTCAGCCAATTCTGTTGGCTGACCAAGTGCAGAAGGAGAGAGCAGAACTATGGTTCTGTACACTCCTTGCTCTTCTCTCATTGTTACTTCCAAATTGTCTCTGGTGGGGAGCAAATTGGTAACAGCACTGAGAGTTCAGGGGCTGTGATTATGGGTGACCCTTATTCAGACCATGTCAGGGTGATAGGGGGTGTCCCATTGTATGGATATGTAAGGGCAGAGCACAATTTAAGTCTTTGTTGGTAAAGCAATTTAAAAATAAAATCAGATTTAAGTCATTTGATTTCCACTAGATTTATTACTTTTTTTTTTTTTTTTGCTTAAGAATGTGAAAATGGAAGCAGAGTTATTGCCTTCTTGGTCTGTACATAATGAGCAGACAGTATAGCTTCCCAGAACTTGTAGACTCTCTGAGATCTGCTGGAAGCCATGGCCACATGCACAGAGGATCTGTGATTCTGGAGTAACTCCAGGGTTTTCTACCCCATCCCATAATTTCCTGACTGTGTGGCTATTGCCCTTGAAACCCCTCTTTAGAAGGGGATTCCACAGCTCAGTGGGGCTCCCCAGAAAAAGTGATTAGGATGTATCACCTTTACAGCAGATGTCCTACACGGTTTGTGGGGTGACTGTGCATATAATGGATTCATTCCCCTGGCCAACCCCCTCTTCATATACTACAGAAGACTTCTTTGGAGATGGGAACATGAGGAAGAGAGTGTTATGTCAATGTCTGACCCTCTCAATCTACATGGGAAGGGGACCATGGAGGTTTTCTCCAGCATAGGAATCTTCAAAGGACATTTCAGGATTATAAATCTATATACTCAACAACTACTGCTACTGCTACTAAACAACTATACAGGATTTTCTATCAAAAGGTCTCAAAGATGAATATAAATAAGAAATAATAGTGGCCAAGTTCAAGGACTCTTTTCTTTGGATAGCAACAGCCACTAACAAATATTATTGTTTTTAAAACATCAGGGATTTAATATACACTATGTTAGATATGTTAATATACTATAGTAGATTTATTGTTTAATTCAAAGGCAAATTTGCATGGAAAATACTACAAGTTTTACTAGGGTATTGTAAGTCAGCAGAGGCCCTCACCTAGACTGATCTCAGGAAAGTAATGCACTTTTATACCTGCTTTAATTTAGGATTTCACCAGAGGTCTCCATAGATGTTTCTGTTAGCAGTGAGCATAGTCTGATCTCTCTGCAGGGTATGGCCACTATTCTCCCAACTGTCAGGGCCTATTTAGATTGTGGCCATAAAAGCACTACCTTCATTTTGTTAGAATGCAGATCTCAGATGTCTGGTATTCATTGATACAGTATACTAGCACCTCTTCCAAGCTGCTGCCTTATTCTCTAGAATAACAGCTTTCATTTAATAAAAAAGTAAATCTCTTTATGATTGTGGAGAAAACCTTAAAAATAAGCCAAAGAGCAAACTAATACATTGATATATGCCTAAATTTGCAGAGATCCTGAAATAATTCTGAAGTTTGAACCGCCCCATTCATCTCAGTGGGTGTTAATTCAGATACCCAATGATAGTAGTTTAACTGCCAATATTGTTAACTATTTAACAAACTGGTCTTGGGAGAATATTATGATTTAGATTTTTGTCCCCAATCAGGAAGGAGTCAAGCCCAAGGAACCCAGCAGAGCATCTGAAACCAGCCAAGGAGAAGTTAAGCTCAAGAAATCCATAGAGTGCATGTAATCATATATTGAACATCTGTGCAGAGCTTCGAAGAACACCTCTATCTTTTTTTCCAATTTGACTCCTGTTAGAATGTATCCCACACAGAGGCTCAAATATGTATTACAAGTGTAGCTATCCTTTAAAAGGGGGATTTTATTTTAAGGTATTCTCCTTATTAAGATAGTGATCTGTGGCAGAGAGAAAGCTTATCATTAACCTTTGGAGCTTAGAACTACATGTCAACAGAGCTCTTTAAGCATCTCTAAAGGTCTTCATGTCTTGGTTATATGCAATAACAGGGCAGTAATGAGTAGCCTACCGCAACATACATGGTCATCAGTAAATGGCCAGTTCTTGCTGGAAATCATGATCCACTGCCAGTAGGCAGAACTGTGTTTTTCTTCTTTCAGACCTTTATATTTGCAGGGGAAGAATAGTGTATGTGCACATTGACTTGGCAAGAGGGAGCTGATTTCAGTTAGGAAAACTACACTTTAATGTTAAATGTTTCAGGAGATCTCCTATAACTTGGTGGCAACCATCATAAGCTGTCTTGATAAGTCGCAGTCATTGTTCGATTCCCAGGCAGATGCTTTTGTAATAATTGGGGAGTTGACATATCTCTTTGTACCTCTGCCTATCTGTTGTGAAAATTTTTTCAGACAACGAAGCCGGAAAAGGCAAAGATCTTGTGTTAATCCCATTTGGGGCCAGATGTTTGTGGTTTGCCTTTTCTTTATCTTTTTTATTCTCACTTGATTGGTACAAAAGCTTCTTGGTACAAGATGTTGATAAATATTCAACCCTTTTTTCTAAATTGACAGGATGCGCTGAGCAAAAACTAAGGAAGATTCTGTTTTGATTATCTCTTCTTGTATCTAGGATACTTTCAGAAAGTATTGTTCAAGTATGGCCACAGTAACAGAAGTGATTACTGGTAGAAAGCTTTCAGTTTTATTGTGGAAGACTTCTTGAAGTTTAATACTTTGTGTTTAATACTTTGTGGGCAGAGACATTAACCATGGTTATCTGTAGCTAACCATTGCTAAGTTCATTCTTCACACATTTTGATTACATTTTGTTGCATTTATTCTCATCACTGTATTTTGACTTGGTCTTATCAGAGTATGTAGTCAAAATTTTTCAGGCATGAATTCAAGACAAGTCCATCTTGCTCTATTCACTCTGAGGCTATGTTCAGATGACGGCGGCAAAATTGCCGCCGCCAGATCGATCTTTCTTGATTGATTGAGCAGTCAGTGAGACCTGCTCAATCAATTAGGAAGTCGACTGAGTAAGTCCACCCCTTCAAGTAGCGTAGTGCTGAGCCAACGGGAACACTGTTCCCGTCGGCTCAGCACAGTGAGAACAGCGCGCAGAAGGGAAACAGAGCAGTCGATGTCAGTTACGCAAACTACTCCGCATAATTTGCATAACTCCCATCAACTGCCGCCGAATCGCCCGGTAAGTGTGAACCAGCCCTGACTCTTGGTTTATTGTAGTATGATGAAGAGGATAGATATGATAAGGAAAATATTACTTACTGCTAATTACATTAATTATTTTCCTACTTCCCAATCTTACATCTCTTCATCTCAACCCTTATTTATTCATTCGCTCCACGATATTTCTGATTGAAGAGAATGAACATGTTTACTGTTTGTGCTGTGCATATATAGTCTTGATTTAATGGTATTTTGAACTCCAGGTTTTCTGGTGGATAGAAATATACTATGTGTATATTGAACTGTAGCTGAAAAATAGAAGAGCAAGGCTACACTAATCACGTTGGTAACTTGCCTTTACTATGGATAATTACCTTTTTATTTTTTTAAAACTAGGATGCTGAAATTAATTATGAAGATCAAATTAATAAAATTATTATGGAGAAACAGGAACTTGAGTGGCAGAAGGTTGGTAATTTTTTCTATAAGCCTGATAGTTTTAGTATTTAACTGTTGAGATTTCATTTTAATGGGGTGTTAATGCTGTTTGTGATTAGATACAATTGAACTGGATCTGACAATGATCTTCCATATTACTCATACTATTTTTGGCAATACGGTAGCTGTCATCAGGATTCTAAAAATGAGAAATTTTGTTAAAAGTGTCACAAAATTTGGCATGATTGAAAGTCTTTGCTTGAGAGAGATGTAGAACTCGAAAAAATAAGGTATTGCAACTCATGAGTGAGGCATCTTGCCACAACTATGTCGTGGGGAGGTAATACAACAGCTGTCTGCACTATGCCTGGCTTTAGCAAGTGCTAATTCTACCTCAGTTTTATGAACAACAAATTCACTCAATATCTTTTTGGGGGGAAAATCCAAATAAATTTATTTTATTTTAGGTCACAGGATAAAAGATTTCACTCAACATATTTCATGATCTCAAAAAATCCAAAAACTTCAGCTGTATCCTTGATCTTGGAATATTTAACATCTAGTAGTGAAGTTTCTTGGACTTTGTCCTAACCATCCTAGCTATGTGCTTTGAATCTGAAAAAAAAAAAAAAAAAAATATATATATATATATATATATATGTGTGTGTGGACACTGAAACAGGAAGCATCTCAGATTTGAGAAGGCAGTAGTGCTTTCAGTTTGTATCCCTGCCTTAATTATAGTCCTTCTCAAACCCCAGAGTTCAAAGTTTCCATTCTCAGTTGAGGCCCAATAAGCAAATTAACATACACTAATAGGCTTTTTGGTCAAATTTAATGTTACCACACAACATATCTGAGTGTAAACAAAGTTATGCAAAATTCAGTTCAGTGTTAACTATCTGTTGGAATGGATACTGTGGCAAAGTCACGCCGGATGGGTACAAGAGGGTGCTAGAAGGCCGGTATGTCAGCCCCCGAATGTTAAAACCCTTTTCCCTACAGGCTGGGAGAAGATTACCTCAGGTCAATTAGAGGCAGCTGAGCCTGACAAAGGGCAGCTCCAGGCCTATAAAAACCCCACCTCTGGTAGAGAGAGAGGGGAGAGACAAAAGCTGTTAGAAGGCTTGTGACAGCAGGGACGTAGACCTTTGTAGCCCAGAAGACTGTGCTTCTCCCCACAAGGGGAACAGCGAAAACTGAGCACCAGCTTGGGGGAAGGACTGACACCCCATGAGCCATACCACCACAACTGCAGCCCCATTGAGGGGCCCAGGGAAAGTATTCCCCACTGGTTCTCGGTTTTATAGACTTACATCCCCGCCCCCGTGTGTCAGAGGGGCATTCCTTGGGTCTGAACCAAGACGCACCCTGAATACTCTGTGTCAGGAGCACTCAAGGGAGAAGCTCAAAGACTTGTCCAGGATGGGACAGATTTACCCCACGCCTGTTTCACCAGAGGAGGGAGCCCTAAACTGAGGGAGTGCCTTGCCACAATACATTTGAACTAAATGAGATCAAGGATCTGCTTCAGCATGGGACCTCAACATCCTGCTTAAGCTGAAGTTTAAGGAGTCTCCCTCTGAGTCAATCTTGGAGTGCTCCATTCACTGTCATACCATCAAAATGGTCTTCATGATGGCCATCACCTCGACCAGTAGAGTAAACAAGCTTCAGGCATTTGTGGCAGAACCCTTAATACCATGTTCCATAAAGTCAGAGTGGTACCAGGACCTCATGTAAAATGTATCCCCAAGGTAGTTTCTGAGTTCCGCTTAAGCCAATTTATAATCTTATCTGTGTTCTTCTCAAAACTGTATTCTGCACAAGGGGAGAAGAAACCACACACTCTGGACATATCCAGAGCTCTTCGATGTTACATAGACAGAACCAAATTTTTCAGACTGTCATCTCACCTGTCTGTGGCTATGGTTGGCTGCTCCAGAGGCCAGGCTATTTCATTACAATATCTGTCAAAATGGTAACTCGTATCTCATTGGCAAATGTACCACCCTCACTGACTATCAAGGCTTACTTGATTATACCCAAAGCAACATCCTTGGCTGTTTCTGAAATATGCCGATATCCAAAATCCGCAAGGCTACTATGTGGACAAATCCATTCACATTTGTAAAGCATTATGCACTTTACTTGGCTGGTAAATCCTATGCCAGATT
The DNA here is from genome assembly GCF_026122565.2 of Emydura macquarii macquarii. Lineage (NCBI taxonomy): Eukaryota > Metazoa > Chordata > Testudines > Chelidae > Emydura > Emydura macquarii. The sequence goes on from NW_027133377.1 coordinate 3,075,814, forward strand.
GGAAGAGTGATACTCCAGTCTCTATTCAACTGATGCAGTTGATACTCCTCCTTCCCACCATCCTGGAGAGGATACTGCTTGCCAGTCACTTACAGGAGGATCCACACTGACACATAGTCAAAGAAGAAAGAATGGTACCCTGTAATAACATACACAGCCTTGATAGACACAGCTATTCAAAAGATTCCAAGCATGACGCACATGCATGCTTATAGTGGGATCCATGCTGACTACAAAATCTCAAATAACCACAGGTTAAGGAACCATTCTTTTTGTGGGGACAGGTTCTGAGTTCAAATGAATTTGCCTTTTCCTGATTTTTATTTTATGGATAGCTGTATATTTTTCAATATTCTTTTATATAATCTGTATTGTGCCCCAGAGTTTAGATAGATGAAAATCTGTAAATTCTATGGCTATCATATTGTGAACAAATAAGTATGTGGACTAATAAAAGATATTACCTTTCTCATGCATAGTTTTTCTTCTCATTCATAACAAATGAATAATGCTGTTCACCAGTGGAATTTGGAGGTGGGCTAGAGTTGTTGATGCTGGAGACTCCTCTACCTTGGGCTACCAGAAATTCTGCCTCTGGCGGTAGAGCAAGTTGGCAGTTCCGTTTCTCCCAACCAATTTGTTTTATAATTTTATTTTGTATTCATTTTTGTGCAGTTGGTACTTAATTTTAGATTCTAACACCACACTCTCTGTCCTTAGCTAAAGAATCACCTAAGCACTGAAAGCATAACCCTCTGGTTTCTTCACTACAGCACCTTTTAATAGGCTTCCTTTGCTTCCTACCGCAGCAGCAGAGAAGCCCTACAAGCACTGAGTGGAGTCCAAGAGGAGCTGTAGTCAGGTTTTCAGGAGCCTCAGAAGGCAAGCTATACCCTGCTGCTGCAAGCTAACCTTTGCTTTGCCAGATCATAGAGCTTTGAGTCAGACTGGTATGCTGGGGCTTCATCCCCTGCGTGAAGCCATAATGCCACCATATAGGAAGGTTTAGGAGCATGTGGATTCCTTAGGAGACAAGGATCCCTCATAGCCCGTTCACAGCAAACTCCAAAGGCTCTGGGTTCCAAAAATGTCAAAAGCAAACTTTTCTCTTCATAAGGGAAATAATTTTTATTGTTCATGAGCAAGTAATGTAAAAATCAGGATTTAATCTTTTTCTCCCCTGCCTTCTGACCTTGAGGGAAGTTTGTTGGGGCTTTTTTCAAATACAAGGGCTTGTTCACAATGCTTAATATTGGGCTCACTGCCCTTCCCCCAGTCTGGAGCATAACTGACCAACTGGAGAAGCTTGTTACTTCTATGAAACCCTGTCTTAGGCAGCAGTGTAATAGGAATTGTGCCTATATGATTTTTAGCCCACAGATGACTCCTCTGCCAAGAAAAGTGCAGTCATTCATAGCCACTTGTATCCAGTGAGCAGGACTGGTGGTGCCAAGCATTAGTATCCTCTTCTGAGTGTCTCAGAAGTTCTTGCTGAGGACATGGAACCACTCAGCACGTGTAATGCAAAATTAGGCATCATTTCTGGATCATGTCCAAATGTTTCACTGTGGGCAGATAAGTACAAATAACATGTTGTAGGACAATCCAATTTTTACTTTTCACTTATAAAATTTGCTGTGGAGTTAAGCTTCATAGAATGGGGAGCATATCAGGAAGACAAGATAACCCAGGGTTTATGGTCCGTTGCTAAGAAAAAGAACAGCATCCAGCTTTCTGAAGCTCACATCTTGTTCTATACAGTTTTCCAAATCTCTGTATACACCTTTTTTATTTCACTTGAACAGCTCTGTCAGTGGCGTGTTTGAGCAAAAACACAGAAATGACTGTAATGGAATCAGAGCAATGGTCCATCAAGTCCAGTATTGTTTCAGATAGAGGCCATTAGTAGCTTCTTCAAAGGAAGGTGCAAGAAACCCCGTCATGTGCAGTTATGAAATAACTTGCCCACAAAGAATTTCCTCCTATCTCCCATTAGTTAGAGTTTGGTTTATGTTCTGAAGTGTAAATGTTTATATCCCTATCAAAACCAGGGAGTAGTCAGAGGTCAAAGCTTCTCTCAGGGACAATGGAAATAATGTTCCTGGCAGAGAAGAATCTGGTGCCTTTGAAGACAGATCACGTAAAAATACAGAAAAGAGGAGAAGACAGAGCTGAAGTAATTCTCCAAGTTTTCCACTGATCTGGAAGGCATGTTGTTTGGACTCATTAGACAGCCAAAGATCCTCTTTTGCATATGCAGGAAAGACCAGCCATCTTTAAGTAGGGACCTGTTCTTCATCTGGACATGGACCACTTGCCGTTAACAGCCTAGGCAAGAAGAGAAGTGTAGTTCAGGAGAAATTTTCCAGTAGCCTCATTGACACATTTTGGTGTTCAGAACAGAACTCAACACAAATTTCATTCATTGATGTACTCAAGTTTCATTTCTGATGTGAGGGAAAACAGTGAGCTCTTTGGGGTAGGAATTATCTCTTTGTTATGTTTGTACAGTGCCTAGCACAATGGGACTTTGACTTGCTGGATGTACTGTAATACAGATACAGTAATAAGAAATAATCACAACATTCTCGTGACCTCAGCTACACTAGAGTTTCTCATGGATGGTTGTTTAGGGTCCTACAACCAAGTGTCATAGAAAAGATGGGCACTAGCCATAGCCGTGTTCTTTATGCAGGCATGTTGGACTTCTCAGTTGGGGGTGTGTGTCAAGATTCATCTGACTGGTAAGATTACACAAACCTTCAGCTGGCTTTTCTAGTTGCCCATACCTCTGAAAGATAAGTTTCAGAAATAGTTCCTCTAGCTATACGAAAATCACACGGCTGTTATTATGAAGAGAAGATTGTTAATATAACTCCAAAAACCTTTCTTTTCAATGTAAGTTCTTTTATTTTTTTCAGAATTATAGGGAAATAATTCTCCCATCATTTTGTTCCAATCCTTAGCATGCCTAAGCATTCCTAGAGCTCCAAAAATATATCTAAATATATGGAGTACACATGCCAATTGAGCACTGTTCAACTGATTCTCTCCAGAATGGCAGGCTTTATGGCCTTAAAGTTGCTGAAGGCACAATGTCAAAATCCTGAACCATTTGGCATGCTAAGCCTCTGTGAAACCATTCACTTAGGGAAACAAGGCTGCCTCTACAACATCCATAATGGCATTGTGTGAAGAAAGTATCTGAGCCCCATCAGAGGAAGATATGCAAACTATGTTTCCATTCCTCTGCAGAGGCATCCTTTGGTAGAAAGGTTGCACTGGGTTGGTTCCCAGATAATTCCTTAAATTGCAAAGCTTTTACTTTATATGGAAGAATTTATATTTCTGCCTATTATTCCACTGTAATAGTTATAATTTAAAATTTTGCCTATCCTTTCCCTCTTACTTCCCAAGCTGTGCAGCACAATAAGAAATTTCTTACCTGATAGTTTTCTCTGCTAGTAACTACTCTCTTCGTTTAATCCACTCTGGTAGTCTGGTAAATTACCAGAATAGAATTTGTAATAAACTGAATATTTTCTCCAAATGGAGTCTTAAACATAAAATTCCCTTAAAATTAGTTAATACAGTTTCAAGTTGTTGTCTTAATATTAATAATTTGTTGCTGGAGTGTTTTTACAGCTTTGGAAGAATTTTTCTGGTAGGCCTGTGGTAAGTAAAGAGTAGGGTTTAATCCTGGAGCCTCCAGCAACAGCAACTCTGGACTGCCTCCAAATTCCACAGGTGAGAGGCATTACTCATTTGTTTTGAATGAGGACAGAATCTGCTAGCAGAACGAAAATTACTAGGTAAGACATTTTTCATTCAAGATATTCAGTTTAGGTAAGTAATTTATTTTATTCTTTTTTTTGTAGAACCTACTTAAGAAAGAATCAAAATAGCAATATTTTTTCTTAAAATATTATTTCTATTACTGAAAGTGTATGGTAAGAGTCATGTTTAAAGCACATTATAGTTTGACCTAATCTAAATTATTTTCATTGAACAGGAAACTCTGCAGCACGAGAAAGAAATATTAAACAAACAACACAAAGAAGCAATGGCAGCTTTTAAAAAACAGGTAGCAAACTGAGACTCTTTAACTTTGATAATAATACTTTTAAATATTGTGGTCATAAGACCAAATTATTTACCAAGTAATATTAAAAACCTTGTAATGCTGTATATAAAATATTATGCTACATCCCCACAAGAAAGCATTAAGTCCCTTTTTTGCTTTCAGGCACACAAAACACATACATTTTAGTTAATACTTCCTACAGCTGTATCAGGGAGAGAGAGAGAATATTTTTTCACAGAAATGTCACAAAGCTACTTGGCAAAGGTAAATGATGATGATTTGGAAGAAATAGTCAACCTGGTCAAGTTCCTACCTGAAGAAAAATATCCACTTCAAAAATACATTCCAGAATGTCATCCAGATTTAAACGTTAATGCAACCAGAGAAGCAAAAATAGAATTTCTTTGGGTCTAATTAACTGTAATTATAATATACTTTGGGCCAGATCTTCAGATTTGCCAGAGCACTGCTTGACGCACCTGGGAGTCTCCACCTGATCTGACTGTGGAGGCTGCTGATCGCTGAATTGCTCCCTGGTACAAGTTAGAGCTTCTTTAACTTGTGCTGGTGGATAACTGCTCTAAAAATGATGCTTCATTGGGTAGGATTGCTGACGTGCATTGTGCTCCAACCCTGCCCCTGACAAGGAGGGAACCAGCAGCTGTTGAGGAGTCTCCTAAATTAAAGAAATCTTTAGGGCTGCCTTAAGGTAGTTTTAAGTACCATTATACCACTCCAGAAGTGTGATTACTGATACTTTATATTTGGCACATTCTTAAGTAACTTATTGAACTGGGGCATCTGTTCATCCCATGTCAGAATGACAGAAACACAAATCCTTAAAAAATAAGGACCTGACCTAAGTGGCATTTTAATATAATGCTCTAATATTTTTTTCTTCTGCCCTTTGGACCACGGAGTACAATCCTTATACTTTCTTTTAAAGTTTATTTCCTCATTGCCACTATTTCAATGAATAAAGTATCTCAAAATAAGTGAGAAAAGGTGGGTGAACTATTATCTTTTATTGGACCAACTTTTGTTGGTGGAAGGGACAAGCTTTCAAACTTCACAGAGGTCGTCCTCAGGTCTGGGGAAGGTATACTACAGTGGTCAAGCGTAGTTAAAAACAAAATGGGACAGATTGTTAAGCATAAAGGGTTCACACTAGTTGTAGGACACCATTAAAAAGAAGTGGGCAATCAACACCTCCTCAGTCGTAGGACAAATAAGGGTAGTAGGCAGTGGAGTATGTTATAATTACAAATTGTTGTAATGAGCCGTAAAACCAACATCTTTAAGTCCAGGGTTTTTAGTGTCCAGCAGAGTTATGAATTTAAGTTCCCAGGCTCTGCTTTTGACGGTGTTTTGCAGGTTTCTTTTGAGGATGTGGACTGAGTAGTCAGATATGGAGAGATTGGTTTTGTGAAATGTGTTCACCCATGAGAGAGAGGGTGTTTTTGTCTTTTATAATTTTTCTGTGTGAGTTCACTTGAGAGTGTTGTGATTGTCTGGGTTAACCCATATAGTTGTTGTTAAAGCATTTGATGCACTGGATGAGGTACACCACATGCTGTGATAGGCATATATAGGACCCATGGCTGTTGAAAGGTGTGTTGTAGAAGGTAATGATCATTGTAACAGTGGAGACGTGTCTGCACATTTTTGGATCTGTTGTTCTTGCAAGGTCTGGTGCTGCTTTGAGTTTGTCCTGGTCTGTGTGGAGCTTGCTTCTGATGATGAACTTGGTGAGGTTGGGGGGTTATTTGAAGGTCAAAAGGAGGAGTTTCAGGAAAGACTTTTTTCAGGATGTGGTCCCCATTAAGTATGGGTTGTAATTGTTTGGTGATTATTACATTCCAGGATCCAGTCCAGACAAGTAAAGGGCTGTGTCATGCCTGCCCTGCAACTTTGGGTGCCTCACAATGCTTCATTCCTGTAGCTTCCAACTTGGGTAGCTCACAATCAGCCTGCCAGCATGCAGGTCACACCCTGAGTATCTGTGTAAAGCCACAGCCCTGGTCCAGCAGCTCTGACCCTAGCAAACACCAGCTGCACTCTTCTTCCAGCAGCCTTAGTTACTATTTGCAGGGTGATGCCAACACACTCCCAGTTCTGAGTTTCCCTCCCCTCCAATACGTGTTCTTCTTTGAGTCATTACACATGTGCATTCCATTCTGTGTGAGTGTGTCTCAAGCACAGTCGCCAGAAATTTTCCCCTCAGTAGTACCCGTTGGGAAAGAAAGTTCCACCAGAAATCAGAGGCCCTGAGTTTTGAGGGGTCCTAGATGAGCTCCCCACCCTGGTGTTGATGCGACTGAGACTAAGGACTTTCTCTCCACATCAGAGCAGTTTGTGTGGCCTGTCTGGCCTTCCTGCCTCACATTACAAGCGGAAACTTTACTATTCTCATGGACAACACTGCAGCCATGTTTTACCTCAACAGGCAAGGAGAAGCTTGCTCTTCCCTCCTTTGTGAAGAAGCCATGCAGCTATGGAAGTTTTGCATAGCCCACTCAACTTTGAGGCCTCTTACCTTCCAGGAACACAAAATGAGTTTGCAGATTGCCTCAGCAGGTCTTTCTCCAGTCACCACGAGTTGTCCTTTCACCCAGATGTAGCAAGCAACATTTTCAGGCAGTGGGGAACTTCCCAGATAGACCTACTTGCGAACAAGTACAACAGGAAGTGTCACCAATTCTGCTTCCTACAGGACACAGTCCAGGTTCTATCACAAGGCCTTTCTGTTACCTTGGACAGAATATCTTCGCTATGCATTTACCCCTTTTCCGGTTGTGCATAAAGTGATGCTAAAGATCACTGGGACTGGGATATTCTGATAGCCCTAGCATGGGTCTGCCAGCACTGGTTCTCTACTCTTCTAGATCTTTCAATGGCAACTCCAATCCCGCTTCTGTTGCACCCAAACCTAATTTCCCAAAATCACGGTAGGCTGCTCCACCTGAATCTGAACTCCCTTCATCTAATGGCCTCTAAGCTCCATGGCTAAATCCCAGAGATCAGGCTTATTCAAAGCAAGTTCATCAGGTCCTACTGGGTAGTAGAAAGTCCTCTACCAGAGCTACTTACCTCTCAAAATGGAAACAGTTGTCTGTTTGGGTGTCCCCATGTGGAGTCTCACCCGTGCATTCATCTATACAAGACATACTTGAGTATCTATTGCACCTGAAACAGCAAGGCTTAGCAGCTTTCTCTGTCAAGGTTCACCTTGCAGCAGTATCAGCTTTCCCCCCTCAGGTGGATAACTGGTCCGATTTTTCAAATTACATGTCTGTCCAATTTCTCCAACACCTAGAAAGCTTATACTCTCAAGCAAGAGAACCTGTTCCTCCCTGGGATCTGAACACATTTTTATAATAGCTTATGGAACCACCACTTGAACCTTTGGCAACATGCTCCTTATTATAGTTTCTGTGGTAGCTCCAGTAGTCCTCCATTGGGAGTACCTCGGATCAGAATAGGAAAAATTATTCTCTGAATGGTTAGATCAGTGGTTCCCAACCTGTGGCCTGGGGGCCAAAAGTGGCTGATGGCTCTCCTCTTGCTGGCTGCAGAAGGGAGATGCTGCCTAAGGACCCAGGCGGAGCACGTTTCCGTGGGGCTAAAAGACCAATTCAAGTTCCTTGCTGCAGCCAAGGGAATGGGAGATCAGCACTCCTCTCCCCCTGGCTGTAGCAGGGAGCACGGCAAAGTGCTCTGCCTAGGTCCATAGGCGCTGAGGTTCCTGCTGGAGCTAGAGGGAGGGAAGATCAGGGAAAAGGAGCACTCTGATCGCTTGCATTCACCACAAGCCCCACACCACGGTGTGCCAGTGCCTCTCTCTTTTGGGCTACATGGTCACTTGCATCTACATGATGCCTGTTGTGAGACTTCATCTGTGGTGCCTACAGGCGTGGCTTCACTTGATCTATAAGCCAACCAGGGACCACATTGACTCCAGGGTCACTGTTGTGGTCTCTCTCACTTGGTGATCTGATCCATCCAAGGTCATGACTGGGATCCATTTCAGCCCTCCTGTACTGAGGGCCACCATAGTGATGGATGCCTCCCTTACAGGATGGGATGCCCACCTTGACCACCACGTGGCGCAAGGTGCATAGACACCACAGGAAGCCAGGCTACACATAAACATCCTGAAACTCAGGGCAGTACATCTCACCTGCAAAACCTTCGTATGCCTCATGCACTCCCTCATCATGCAGATCCTATCGAACAACATTACCATTGTGGTCTATGTCAGCAAGCAGGGAGGGGCAAGATCTCTTTCTCTCTGCTCTAAGGCAGTCAAGCTGCAGAATTGGTGTGTCAGAAACCAGGTGACCATACAGAACATGTACCTCCCGAGTGCTTAGAATTCCCTGGTGGACACACTGAGTAGGATTCTCTACATAGACCATGAGTGGGAACTACACAATCCAGTCCTGACTGACCTCTTTGCATGGTGGGGATCTTCCTGGTGGGACCACTTTACATCACAAATGAACTGAAAGCTTCTTATGTACTGCTTGAAGAGGGCCGTAGGCAGCAATGCCTAAAGGAAGCTCTCCTGCTTCCCTGGATGGGCAACTTTTGATATGCCTTCCCCCAATTCCCTTCTGCTTCAAGTTCTTGGGAAAGTTCACCAGGATGGCACCATCATTCTCATAGCACCCTACTGGCCCTTGCAGTTCTGGTTCACAGACCACCTGAAGCTCTCCACCTGACCACCTGTCAAGCTCTGGTCATTCCTGGATCTTCTCACTCACTGAGTGAGGCTCAGGCATCCCAACCTGGGCTCCCTCCACCTCATGGCCTGGTGTTTGGATGGGGGAGTCCACCTCACAAAAGATTGGAAGGATTTAAGATGGCCAGGCTGGCCAGTTAACTCCCCAGGCTAAACCTGGAGAAGGAGTCAGAGAGTAGGGAACTAATAGCGTTCATACAGGCTCACCTGTGCAGGAATTGGTGGAGCCTATAAAGCCAGAAATCTGGCTATAGGTGGGGGGGCATTCCGGGGAATACTTTAGTGACCTGGCTGGAGCGCCAAGCCACAAAGAGGAGACTGTAGTTCCTGGAGTGAGAGGGGCTGCAGGGTGAGACAGCATGGGGGAAGACCACTGGAAGGGGAATGCAATGCCTGGCAGAGCTAATTCCCAGGACAGGCAACAGGAGGTGCCACTAGTGGAGAGTGAGCCCTATGATAGCATCTAACGCAGAACTTGTATGTTCAGCCCCAATCCAACAGATTCTTAACCAGAGCAGAAACTTGTCCACCAGAATGTGCTACCAGATAAAGTGGCACTGCTTTCTGAAGTGGGTGCACTGCCATCATCATTCTTTTGACACAGTGACCATCCCGGTTGTCCTCGATTATCCTTTCACCCTGCAAACATTGGGCTTAGCCCTCAGCTCCTTCAGTGTGCACCTAGCAACACTTAGCGCCTTCATTCCCCCAGTGGAGGGATGCTCTATCTTTGAATCAGAATCATAGAAGATTAGTGTTGGAAGGGACCTCAGGAGGTCATCTAATTCAACCCCTTGCTCAAAGCAGGACCAACCCTAACTAAATCATCCCAGTCAGGGCTTTGTCAAGCCACACCTTAAAAACCTCTAAGAATGGAGATTCTACCACCTCCCTAGGTAACCCAGTCCAGTGCTTCACCACCCTCCCAGTGAAAAAGGTTTCCTAATATCCAACCTAGACCTCTTCCACTGCAACTTGAGACCATTGCTCCTAGTTCTGTCATCTACCATTGAAAACAGCCTAGTTCCATCCTCCCTGGAACCCCCTTTCAGGTAGTTAAATGCTGCTATCAAATCCCCCCTCATTCTTCTCTTCTGCAGACTAAACAAGCCTACTTCCCTCAGCCTCTCCTCATAAGTCAGGTGCTCCAGCCCCCTAATCATTTTTGTGCTCTCCGCTGGACTCTTTCCAATTTGTCCACATCCTTTCTGTAGTGGGGGGCCCAAGTCTGGACACAGTACTCCAAATGAGGCCTCATCAATGCCAAATAGAGGAGAACAATCACTTCCCTTGATCTGCTGGCAATGCTCCTACTAATGCATCCCAATATGCACCCAACGACAGCATGCTTTAGGAAAGGCTTGGTCAGAGCCTTCCCACTGGTTGTCAAATCCACACCTCAATGGGATCTTAACCTTGTCCTCTCAGCTATCACAGGACCACCCTTTGAACCTATGACAACCGGTACCATGACCCACTTTTCTATGAAAGTTGTATTCCTAGTAGCCAGCACTTTGGCCAAGTGGGTCAGTGAACTAGCGGCCATGACGGCAGACTCTCCCTACATGGTTTTCTAAAAGGAGAAAGTTTCACTGTGGTTATGCTCCAAATTCCTCCCCAAGTTTGTATCCAAATTCCATTACAACCAATCAGTCTATTTATCTGTATTCTTTCCAAAACCACATGCCTCTCCCCACAACAAGAATTGATACTCCCTCAGTGTCAGACATGCCATGTCAGAAAGGCCCTTTAGAAAATCTTTGAGACTCTTTGTTGCTGTGGCAGAGAGATCAAAGGATCTCTAAGTTGGATCTCTAACTTGGTCTTGGGCTGCATACTGTTCAATACTTGAATGCTATGAGATATCAAACTTACCCCCTCCTGAGGGTGTTACAGCTCACTCTGTGGGGGTGCAGGTTGCCTCCACGGCTTTGTTACTGGATGCCCCATTGCAGGACATTTGCAAAGCCACAACGTGCTGATCAATCCACACATTTACAGCACACTATGCCCTGACTCAAGCAACAGCCATGGATACAGCAGTAGGACAACCCATCTTGCAAATGGCTCAATCATCAGCTCTCTGCACCCACCTCCACGCTGATCACTGCTTCCAAGTCACCCATGTATGGAATAAACATAAGGACCATCACTCAAAGAAGAGAAAGAGGTTACTTACTGTAACTGGAGGTTCTTCAAGATGTGTGGTCCCTATCTGTATTCTACTACCCACCTTCCTTCCCCTCTGCTTTGGACTTGGTTGCATTGTGGTAAGAAGACTCGCACAGCCCCTTACACCATCAATCGGAAACACAAAGAAAGACGCTGTACATGTGCAGGTCAACGGACACAGCTTGGAGGAAATTCCTCAATTCATGTGCATGGCGCACATGCGCACTCACGTGTGGAATACTGTTAGGAACCACACATTTCAAAGAACCTCCAGTTATAATAAGTAACCTCCTCTTTGAGTTGTGATGTAAACAAGTATTCCACAACCCATATTCCCTCCCCTGTGAACTGGAGTCTATACTTTTGACATTGTGTGAAGAAACTGAGGGGGTTGTGGTGGTGGTGCCTCATACAACCAGGGGAAGGGCTACAGCTACGAGGCATGAGTGCCACTCTCCCTACATGGCTATGAGGCATGAGTACCACTCCCTCTGCAGATACTCCTAGACAAAATTCTCTGGCTCCAGTGCACTAGGTGTGTGCACATCTGCGTCACATCTCAAAGAACCACAGTTACAGTAAATAACTTTCTTTTTGTACCTGCAATTTGCTTTTTCATCAAAGTTGTGTTATTTTTTGTTGATTATATATTGTGGATCATCTACAATGATTGAAAAAATTTCTGGAGTAAGTGTCATGGGGCTTGAGATTGTCCCTGCACATGGTGCAAAAGGATTTGATCCACTAGTATTGGATCAGCAGACACGCTAGCTCAGAAAAAATAAATTAACAGGCGAAAAACATTTTCTTTTCCAGCTTTAGAGGGGAAAGTTGTTTTTGGTTCGTTCATTTGCTGCTATTGTAGAACTGTAATAAAAATAAAGTGTTTATATTGTTTGCATACTATTAACTATATTCTGTTGTCAGAGGATATGAATAAAATTAATCCTACATGTTCTATTGTCAAAGTGTAGGAATAAAATTAATCCTACGGTGTCTAAAATATAGTATATATTGTTTTAACATGTCATTTTAAATTTTATCCACTATTGCAAATGAAGTTACAAGCAAGGATATTTACCATGGAAGAAGAAAAGGTACTGTGTGTAATTGTATTATTTCTATATTCAATGGAACAAATATGTGATAGGTGTGTTATAAAATTTAAAATGTGCATTACATGTGTTTTGAGTATAAACTATAAAAGATCATATAATAATAATAAATTATTATTAATTATTTTTATAACAGTAGTGCCCAGAGGACCCATCTGAGATTAAGGTCCCAATGTGTTAGGTGCTGTACAAACATATAGTAAGAAAATACTAATTTTGCATAATGCTTATAGTATACTAGCTTAGCTGCACAAAAATAAATATTAAATTAATCAGAGAATGAAAAATACTGATGGTTTTTGTAAGGTTACCCTGGCTATATTTTGATTTAAGTAATTGTACCTGCCTAAAATTCCTCTTGTTTCAGTGGATAAGGTATTTTTCATAAACAACTGTTAAAGTGCACTCTCTTAAATGGTTGCTGAATTTGACCCCAGAGATGACCTCATTTTAGTAATTAATAATGATCCCTATATAGTATATAGTTTAAGCTTTTATTTAAATAGCTGACTGCTACAGTTTTTATGCACACACACAATAGAAGTTATACACTTTTGGAAGTTAGTGGCTCAGCCCTCCTCTGGCAAAACACTGACCAGGTAAGGACAACAGGATCAGGCCCCAAGTTTGAGATATATATATAGGATATAGGTTAGTACAGTATTAATATTAGAATCTCAATTCTGGCTTCTAATACTTTAAGGCTTTGTAATATTTGCATTGCAAACCTTATATTTAATCTATAAACTGCAAGATTTATAGGAAAGCAGTATGAATTTTCTGCTATGTCTCCCCAATAATGTCTCTTGTAATACCATAGTATTTTTACACATGGTGTTTCATACTTGAGTACTTTATAGTAGCCACATTTTTAAAGAAAAGAAACAAAACAAGGAAATTACATTTAAAAATACTAAATGTTAAGGTTGTGACAAAAGACAGGAAATTTGAAGTCAATATTAACACTCTTAACCCTTCCTCTTGTACTGTTATTAATACATCATAACTTAAGGAAAATAAATCAGCTCTAACATGAAATTTCCTGTTTTTATTTCAATTTAAATTACAACTTTAGTGTTATTTGTGTATTTCTGTATTTATCATTTTAAAAGATTAAATCTTGATAATTTTCACTGTATGTTTTCCTTTGATATAAGATTTGGATGTACAAAGGTGTGGGTTTTGTATTTGAACAGGCACTTGTAGTTTTTAGTCTCTGGGTGGAGACTCCAAGGTGATGAATAATAGATAAAAATGTTTATGTGATTTTTTTGCAGCCATGTTCCCTGATATTTGACCAAGCAACAAATAGATATAACCTGCAAAGGAGTGTGTTTTATTTAACTTATTATTGAAGAAAGGCTATTACTGTAATACCAATTAGTTACTCTTGTCTCTTCAGTATCAACAATTGACCTTCAACATACTTTGTCTCCCAATTTTAGTATGTTTTATTGGTCATGATAAGTTTCCTGCTACATATAGATTAATCCTGCAGTTGCTTTAACCAACTCTGTTTAAAAGGAGATTCTAGTGTTACTTATACACCTTGGACTTTTGGTAAAATCTTTATAACCTACAAATAGGAGTATACATATTATACTGGAATTTTAAGGAGTGGTTGCACTAAAAAAAAAAAAAAAGTCATGTGAATACATGGGCCTTGATTATGTCCCCTGTTGAAAAGGTACAAAGGTGTGTCACCACAGCAGAAGCTCTTGGAGGCGTTATGTCTCAAGCCTTGTCTATATATAAATTTGCATTTGTTTACCTACAGATGTGTTTAAAAACTGGTTTTGTTAAACCAGTGCAAAACCCTTGTAGAGACTCTTGTTTTGCTTTGAGTGGCTTATGTTGATTCAGTTGAATTCATTTCTTTAGCCACATACATTAAACCAAAATAAGTCAGTCTTAAACTGAAATAAGAGTGTCTACAAAGGATTTTGTATCTGTTTCAATTGGTTTTTACACCAACTTAAGTTAAACTGGAACAACTTTCTCATGTAAACAGGCCCTCAGACCTTATCTACACAGAAAATTGCACTGGTTTACAAAAGATATGTTTTTAAACCAATATAGTTATACCAGTGCAAATTTGTGTGTGGACTCTCTTATTTCAGTTTAGTGTCATCCCTTTTTTTACACGATTAAGCAAAATAATCATAATAAATTGTTTAACTATAATAAGAGTGTCTGTACACAATCTTGCATCACTTTACCTAAATCAGTTTAAAAATATGTTGAGTGTAAAACAATGAGTGCCTTCGAACTTAATGGTTAACATGAGGGAGTGGAGAGCTCTTTTTAGGTTGTACAGCATCTCCACACATTTCTAGGTGTCAGCCTGATTGGTGTTTTCCAATTTTCTTTGACAGCTAGTGGTGAAGAGTCAAATTTTGCACTGATTTATACCGTTATCACTGGAATCAGTAATCACTTTGATTTATACTAATGTAACTGAATGAATACATTGACCATCCTGTGTTAACACAAAGGACAAATTCTGCACTAATATTGTATGCATTCCATTGAAGTAATTTTACTCACACAGGTTATTTTGGGAGCTTGCATAAGGTCAGCACATAATTTAACCAACAGCATTTTGGAAACTGAAAGAAAGAACACACTAGAGTTGAACATGTTGTTCCTGGGACAAAGGCCCAAATCCTCAAAGGTATTTGGTCTCCTAATTACAATTGATTTCAGTGGAAGTTGGGAGTCTAAATGCCTAAATTCGCCGCCGCCAGATGATATTTCTGGATCGATTGAGCGGTCAGTTTAGACCCGCTCAATCGATCAGGAAGTCGACTGAGTAAATCCACCCCCTCAAAAAGCTACTCTGTGTAGTTTGCATAACTCCCATCGACTGCTGCCGAGTCACGAGGTAAGTGTAAACCAGCCCTTAGAGTTACTTAGGGTAATTGAGATCAGAATCTGACTTTGCTGACTGAGAAAACAGAAAAAGTTGTTTCTGAGAAGATCTTGGTCCATTTTATAGGTAAATGGGTCTACATTGTGATGATTTGGTGTTTAATATCTCGGTTCAAAACTGGGATAATTAGTTAATCCCTGCATTTATGCCTCACATTTCTCTTCCAGAAAGGAAATAATCCACTTGGAGTCCAGAGTTCCCTGACTGCTCCTAAGTAGGGAAGAAACACCATTATGTTTTCAGTTTTAGTCTCTTTTTAGCAGATTTCTAAATACTCAAATATTGACTTAGCGAAGTGCTACATGATTGTTTTGCATGCGCATTTTTCTCTGTGGTCAAGAATCTATCACAGTAGAGTTGTGCTTTATCTTTTTAACACTTGTTGTTGACAAGTTTTTGTCATAATGTGTTTGGTTGTTCCAAATACTAAAGTATGACTTCTGGTTTAAAGGGCAAATATCAGCTTGCTGTAGAAACAAAAGAAAAAGAAATGGATGGGCTGAATAAAACATTAAAAACATTACAGGTAAATTAACTTTATTGTTAAATGCAGTACTCATATAGCTTTAATTGTTGTTAAGTAGAAACCTTTCCTTTTTTCTTTGTTTTTAAAGGGGGTTTTCTGGGAGCTCTGACTTTCTTTTTTCCTGTACTGGTGCACCTTACCTCCCAGCAGCCAGGTGCATCTGCTATCTGAGTTTCCCTCACCAGTCTGCAGTCTTGCTTTATTTCTCAGGGTTTTTTAATTTAGTTCTTCCCTTCTAAGAGGACTTCTAGGGAAATAAAAAAAAACTTAATGAAGTATAAAACACAGTCATTTGCTCTCTTCACAACATAGCCTTCTTCTTTCTTTAAAGACTACAGAGAAGTGAAGGAGATATTCCTCCCACTCTCTGGAAGCCTTGGCCTGCGACTCCTAAACAGGTGCTCACCATGGGCCTCAAGCCCGTACTGTTACTTTTGCTCCTTCATCTGGTTTTGCCACAAGTTTACCATTTTCTTCACATAGTCCACAACTTACTCACTGAACCTCTGACCCCTGCCTGACAAAGTCACTATTTGCACTGCTTGAGCTTACCACTGTTTGAAATCAGATCAAGCTACACATTTCAAGCTGTGATTTATAGCATTTTATTTTATCTACACAAGGCATTGCATGGGTGCAGCTATGCAGGAGGCTGGCCACAATGGCTGGAATAAGGGAAAATCTCCAGTGTAGAGAAGGCTTTTGAAAAAATAATATTGGAAGGTAGCTAATGATAACTTTGTTCTTAAAGACATAAAAGAAAATGAGATTCTAGAAAGTAGGAGTAGGGAACGTTTGGTTTAAGGAACGAGAGAATTTCTGACAGTGTAATGTGTTTCCAAATGTCAAATTTTGCAAGCTCTTAATTATTTTCCTACTTTTGGCTAAGTAGGCTAATTATTTATTCTGCTCTGAGCAAGAAGGTAATTATACTTCAGGCGTTCTGCAATTGCAGATTAACTGGAAAGAGAAGTTTCAATAAGACTGGTGGCATTAACACATTCAGACTAGTGCTGGCATGGGTAAATGGTATTATTTATGGATAGACACCCAGATTCTTGGTATTATGGCTCAACTTTATCATAAGTACAGCATCTCACGCTGTTTTTATATATGTAATTATGGTATTGAAGGTTGGGTACACAGATTCTTGGCTAGTTACTATGGCTTAGTTTTAGGTTTCCTTTCTCTAAAAGAGTCTCACATTTGGAAGTATTTATAGTGTTATTGGAGAATAGATGCCTAGATTCCTTCAGCTGGTGTTACGATTTACCCTAAAAACTTGTTTATATTTGTTCTGCTTAACTAAAATCAATTAGCTAAAATGTGGTCAAATCTCTGGATCTGAATGAAATTCCAAATCAGATTAGAAATATTCCCTCCATTCATCTCTCTCATTGCATACTGTCCTTCTGGAGGGAAAAAAGATAATTTAATTCTTATCAATAAACTCTTGAAGGATGATAAATCTAAAATTCCAGTTTGAGTTGATATACTTTGTTCTTTCTCCTCCACTATCTGACCTTGATTCAGCAAAGCAGTTAAGCACGTGATGAAGGAAGAATTACTCTAAATAGTGTAGCGACATTTTTTAAAAATTTGCCATCAATGAGGAAACAGTAATTATAATTGTTGTAGGTGTTTTCATGGTTCTTCCTAATGTTTAAGTAGAATTTCTTGTATTATCATAAAGCTAATATTTTAAACATTAATAACATCTTACTGTTTTTCAAACTTTAATTTGTTTTTTATTAGAATTTATTTTCTAGCAATGGGTAATTGGATCTATGGTTATTAATGTTGCATTACATATTCTGTTCTTATTAACTTTACTTTGTAGATTGGTGTCTTTGGGTGTGATACTCTACATATTTAATCATCTGGTTAATGCTGAGAATATTTTAAAAGTAAATTCTCCATAAGACTAGCCTTCTGTGCAAAATGCTGCAAGGATTTGTTTGCCTTGTTCAAACCATAACATAGAACAGGTGGTGTATAGTGTAGCTCATGGTCTGCTGGACATGATACATAGACAGCAAGTGTAATAATGGTTCTCTGGCTTTTCTTAAGTAAGATAAACTGAAATAAAAATATTCATAGGACATTAAGAATCTGATTTAAATTTATCAAAGCAAATATATGCAGAGTTGAGGTTGAACCTCCTTAACCCAGCCTATTATACCTAGATATAACAGTGCATGTAGGGTTTAATCTGTACATCTGGCAAGTTCTGCTGTGTGCAGGGCTCAAAGGAGTAGGGGGTCGCAACTGTGTCTGTAAGCCACCTATTTGCTCCCCGACCCAGGGCCCATTTCAGCCCCTGGAATGAGTTAGAGCAGCCTCAGCTGCCCACAAGCAGACTCAGGATTTAAAGAATGTCTAAAGAAGGAGAGGGGAAAGACAGGAAGATGGAATGCAACAGTGTGTGAGGATGATGGAGAACAAGGGAGAGAGATGTGTAGGGTTGAAAAGGAACAGGTGGAGAAACCAGAGAGGTAGGGAAAGATAGGACAAAGCAATAGGAAAAAGGGTTTGGAAATCAAAGTGAAAGAATGGGGAAGGAGTTTCCAAAGTCAGCTGTGGGATCCTCAGTTTGAATTCTTAAATACTATAGGTTCTCCCATTCTTTTCTTTAAAGTAAAATTTTTGCTCAAGATTATAACATCACTCTTAGTTTTTAAATCACTTTCTTAAATTGTCAGAATTCCACCTTAAATTGATTCATTGTTCTCTGGACTTAATTCTGCTAGAAAGAACACATTTTTGCACAAGGTCTACATAAACAAGACTCTTAGCTATTACATTTTTTTCTTTAGTAATCCTCTGTATCCCTGACAATATCTGAGGATCACCTCTTATTTGCAACCATCATATGAGGAGTTTTGCCATTGCTTTAGTTGAAAATGGGACTGAGATCTAATTTATTTATAATAAAATATGGTGTAAAACACTATATTTAAGTGGTTACAAGTCATGAGAAAGTTTCACAGATACCAGTAGGTGACATTTTCACATTTGGTCACCAAACCTGTACTTTAAATTCTGATAAATGTATAAAAATTTACTAATAAAATATTGTGTTGACTTATAATATGTTAAACATTATTAAAATAATGTATAGGTCATAATACACGTTTATTCTCTTTTACATTAATTTATGTTTACATTAGAATTGCACTGATTTCTTTTACATTCATTAGATATTTAAATAAGTGAAATGTTATAATCTTAGTCTTACAGGAAAAGAACCATTACAGTAATTGAACCAAAAGGAGGGTATTACACTTCATTGGGTTGACTAAAAATGAAACAAAATCTTCTAGGCACATTGAAAATATAAAAAAATATTTAATAGGTATGCCTTCTCAGTAAAGATTGGTAAAGAAAAATGTTACTGTAACATTAATTGTGTAGCTTTTTTGTGTTTTTACAGATTTCAAAATACACTTTACAGAAGAAATTGAATGAAATGGTAAGAAACTGCAAAAACTGTACATGACTATATGTCATATGTATAAAGGGGCCAAAAATTTTTACAATGACAAAACGATGACAGATTGGGAAGATTACAGTGAAAATATTAACAGAATTTTAGAAGTGAGCTATGAAAAGTAATTATTTGTTTAGACCTAGCTGAAAGAAAGAGGTCACATCATCTCTTTATATATCAAATACTTGAAATTTTTCTTTGCTTTTTCGTATATTCTGACAATTTCCAAATTGTTTATAAAAACCCTTAATTTAACATTTAGAATACTTTATTTTTCTAAAATTGAAATATTCCATAATTTGTATAGCATGTGTGGTTTGTTAACTTTTGCTTATTAGAGCCAGTGAAGATTGGTTTTACAGAACATAAAAATAATTATCCTTAAAATTTTAACGCATGGCCTGGAGTTGGCTGCACTAGGATGGGATAGTCAGGGATCATGTTATGTCTAAAAGTTAATATTTTAGAAATAATAATATGACATTTGGGGTGTTTTAGAGTTATTTTTTAATATTAGTTCCCCAGTAGAGTTTAGATTTGATCCAAGGAGACAAAAATAAGAAGAGGAGAGACAACTTACTCCCTCAGACACTCATGCAGTTTAGTCACTCTGAATCCTGTTGTGTTTTAGGAAGTGAAAGAGCGAGCTGCAGAAACATTGCTAAGCTTGATTGAATAGAAGCTGTGAAAATTCTGCTGCTGCTCAACTGGAAAGAATAAAGATAATATTGTCAGACCATTATAAACTGTGATTTTAATTAAGAAGCTCAAAAACTAGAGTCCAGTTTATCTTTAAGTACCATGACATTTGTACTGAAAGTCATCTTCAACGCTACAGTGGTTTTACACAAAATGTGGTGAAATTGAATAATGTGTCCTTTGACCTGGGAGATAAGGCTACAAGTTAAAGATCAAAGGCAACATAAAATGTGTTTTGTCTTATTTCACTTTTAACTTGTATTTGTCATTAAACAAGTACTTGTTATCTGAAAAATGTTCAAATATACAAAATTATTGAATTTATATTTATAACACTTCAAGTACTGCCTTTTACTGAACTCCCATGTTCCATCTTCAATATGAAAAAGAATAATATTTAAATCACAACACTTTTAGTCTGCAAACTAGAGATGTATATATGCCTCCTAATTAAATGTTGCTTATTTATATATCCCTGTATTTTATGTTGTATATATATATACATTTTTAACTCATAATCATTAAATAATTGTCTTCAGATGCCTTGAAAACACTCAGACACTCCAGTACTGATACACTGTAAGAACCTGGATGAATAAATAGATACTCGTAATAATTTTCTAGAATATGGGGGGAAACATGTTAGAAACACTTTTTTTGGACGTGTTCCTAGTTTCTATAACTCATACTCTCTTAGCTTTATTCATAATAGGTGCTCAGATTCTATGATGATAGGAACTAGATGAGGTAGAGAGAAGTTCAATTATCTATCTATCTATTGATCAATCGATTTATCTAGCAATGCATTAATGCATTTTAGATTGGGTCCAGTTCTGACAGCTTTACTTCTTGAGTAGTTCTGCTGAAATCAAAGAGATTCTCAGAGAATAAAGATGATAGATTTGTAACCGTTGTGAGTGATAGTGGCAGTATAAGGACTTTGAGATTGTCATGTGGAAAACAGATAAACGTTTTAGGAAAAATAGGGAGAAAAATGGCCTCTCAGAAATTCCAAGGCATCAGTTTATATGATGCTCATTTTATATGCCAGATTATTTTGGGCAGGAACTATTGTATGGGCCACATTTTCCTGTTTTGAAGATTTATAGATTTTGATAGCTCTCTCTGCATAATTTCCACATCATCTTGCATCAGGTCTCCTGCAATAATAATTTCTCCATCTCCCTGGTACTCTCAGGGTATGTCTACCCTGCCAGCTCTGCAGCAATTGATGCAACAGGATCGATTGAGCTTGTCATGGAGACCTGCTTAATCGATCCCAGATGGGCTTTCTGGCTGACGCCGGTAATCTACCTCCCCAAAAGGAGTAAGGCTGCGTCGACGGGAGGGCGTCTCTCCTCGATGCAGCACCATGAAGATGCCATGTTACGTGAACGTAAGTATGTTAATGGGAAATATGCAAGCTACATTACATAGCTTGCGTATCTTCCATAGACTATTGGTGGCAGTGTAGATCAGGCCTCAGTTCCCAATTACCACCTTCAGCTTCACCGCCTATCTCTGACTAGTGTCTCCATTCCAGCATATCCTCAGATGTGAGCAATTCCACAGCAAGCTATTTGGCCCTCAGCTATTTCCCTCGCCTAATTCCTCCAAGAAATCACTCTACTTCAGCAAACAAAATGGCCACAACCAATTCCACTCCCCATCCCAGTTTATCTTTATTTTCAGTGAAGGGCACTGTAGTTATTCATTCATATGGAGTATCAGATTGTAGAACGGAGAAGTAAGATTCCATGGCTTCCTACTCTGGTAGGAACAGACTTCTATGAAAACTCCAAGATCAAACCCTCTCTCTCCTGCAAACTCCTTCCAGGTTTCCTTTATTTTATTTTAGGGAAGGGATTTTAGTGCCTGAGTGGAAGAGTGTTTTACATCTCTGCAGGGAAGGAGGTCAAAGGGGGAAGTGGCAAACCAGCCCGCTTACCTTTACTGGGAATGAAGCCAGGAGTGTAGTTTTTCCACCAGAAAAACTGTGATGGATCCCCGGGATGCAGCCTGGACTGTGGGACCTCTGAGCCATCCAAATGCACCAACCTGGGCTGCCTCTCACACTGTGATGTTGATGTGAAGCTACAAGCCTCTGACAGGCACTGAACTTTTACACAGGCATCCACAGGCAGGAACACACCCTAATTACATGAATGATCTCCCAGCCACTCGTGAACCATCAATAGAGAGGCTCCAACCAATTCCCCCTAATTTCCCAGTCTTACACACCAGAATGGTACCATCTTAAACTGCTCAAGGCTCTTTTGGGAAGTGAAAATTAATTAAGTAGTTTGCCACTCCCTTAGTGTGGAATGGACATACAGTAGCCTTTGTAATCTGAGCTGAAATTTCCCAAGCACTTCAACCAAACCCACTGTTTTAGGTAAAATAAAAAACAGATTTGTTAAGTACAGAAATATAGATTTTAAATGATTATAAGTAGCAGGCATAGAGATCAAGGTTGGTTATCTAAGAAATACAAATACATTTGCAGTCTAAATTCTAACTTAAACAAGCTAAGCAAGATTTGAATCAAGCAGTGTCTCATCCTAACATGGTACAAGCAGGTTACAGTTCCTCAGTACACAGACTGGACCACCTTCCAACCTGGCACCAAACTTCCTCAGTTCAAACGTTCCTCCAGGTGTTGAGATGGGGGAAGAGAGGCCAAGTGATGATGTCACTGTCTCTCTTTTATACTTTCTACCAGTTGCTAGAAAGTTGCTGTGATGTAGGGGTCAGGCAGTCCCCATTGGTCAGGCAGTCTCCACTGCCTATGTACCTTCTCTGAGAACCATCTGGGATGGTCATTGGGAGAGGGATTCCCTTAAATGGGCCATCAGTACATGTCTGGCTAGTCCTCTGTTGCAACTGAAAGGTTTGCTGTGGGCATCTCCCAACCTCACAACATATTTCAGTAATACACACACAACAAATCTTCATAACTTCACATACAATGGTATTACATACAGTCCAACAAGCTATTAGTGTTCAACAGATCAAGACTTTTAAATGATACCTCACAAGGCATCTATTGTACAAAACATTTCATAATCACCTGATGGTGAATATGGGGGATTCAGGGTACCACCTTAAGGTACAAAGTGTCACAAAGCATCTTTGGGCCAGTGGCAAATGGCCCAGCCAGCTGAGCCAAGGACAGGTTTTGAGGGAGCAGCAGGCCAGTCTCTTTCTCCCTCGGCAAGAACACTGGCAAATAGCAAATCAGCATGTTCTTCCTAGCAGAACATCCACCCAGAATATGTAAAGGCAACAACATCCCATTTCCCCAGGAAGAAAGGAGACTGGCATGTTAACCTAGCATCAGGAAAGAAGTTGGCAAATCAGTAAGATAAAATATAAATTATGCAACGTAAATTATGCAAAATAGATTATGCAAAGTAAAAAACAAAATGCAAAAAATGTGCAGATCTTGGAGGGGGGAACCCAGAAGATTGGGAAAAGCTTCCTTCAGATTTTTCCATAATTGTTCAAAGTGTGGTATTGTCAATACTTGTGATTCTTAATATACACATAGTTTGGTAATATTTTAAATACGAGGCATGTATTGTAATGCCTTATTGCTAAAATAGGCCAGGGGTTTAAAAATAATTCCTGCAGTAAAGGGTCAATTTGCCCAACAGTGTATGCACATAACTCTCATTAAGATGAAAATTAATCAAACCTTTAAGATTAATGGAAAGTACCTGCAGCGGGAGGAGAACATACCCATGTATAAATTTATATTTAGATCTATTTAAGGTTTTGACATGCACACAGATAACAGAAAAGAAATTCAATTTAAATTGACATGCTTATCATGTTGTGCCTAGCTATTTCAGAGTACAAGAGCTAGAGGCAAGAAGAAAAGATAAGCATGGATTATTTAGTGCCAGGCCACAAATAAAGAAACAAAGACCAGGAAATGATGTGGTGGTTATATTGGTCAGAGGTTTATCAAATAAGTAACTGAATCAAATGAACCAAACCTAAAACTGGAGAGGAAGTCTTTAATGGGTGTGGGTAGCTCCACCATTACTGAAATCTCTGAGTTGTCTGGTGGCATGGGAGACACCACATAGGTATTCCTGGACTGGCCACAAGTGGTACCATCTGTGGGACTGATTTGCCATGATTCAGTTATGGCCTGATATGGTATGTCTGGCACTGAAGCCTGACTCTGTGGTATACTTCTTTCAAGCCATGCTGATGATGCACAGCTGAGATGGCATATTACCTAATCCAGCTATTTCCCTTGATCATGCTTTATCAGCAAGGAATGCCTGCCTTAGAGGGCAGTCTGTTTAGGCTTGGCTCCTTCTACCACCCTGCCCGATGAAAAACTTGCAGAAGAAAAACTTGCACCGCATGTGTAAGTATCTAATAGAATAAACATATCTGAATCATTGTTAGAGGAAAAATAATATCAAATGTGTTCATTAACTTTCTTTTCTTATTTTTGTTGGTTTCATTCATATCCCTAGCTTACTTAAATGCAGTTATTTGGAGGGTTTTTCTATGCTAACATAAGTAAAGGGTTGGAAAAGAGGGAAGAATTAAGTAACAATTCATAAGCTGAACAGCTGGAAGTGATTTTATAAGTGGTTGCCATTTCTTTACCTGTGCTTCCATTACAACTTTCCATTTGCTGTACTGTGTTTAATTTCATATCTTATACATCATGAAAATTTGTATTATATAGATCCTATTTTCTAGTCTTATGTTGACCATTTCTTTTGATTACCATCACATTTTATTATCGTCTGATGTTTGAACTTGTATTGCATTTGTTAGCCCGCAAGAAGGGAACACCACAGAAGTCAAGAAGGTTGGGCTAAATTCATCTCTGTGAAACTCCACTGAAGTTACAGGAATGAATTTGGCCCAACCTGTTTGATTTCTGTGATGTTCCCTAGTGGGTTAACAAATGCAATGTATGTCCAAGTAAATTAATGGAGTTACACAGGGATGAGTTTGACTTAGTATTTTTAAAGGAAATCAAAAGGAAAATTGGACACATTAAATAGTTAAAAAATACACCAGAACAAAACAGAAAAGAGACTAAAACCTAATGTAAAGAAAAGGATAAAAAGTAGTTTTACAATTGCATTAAAATAAATGAGTGATACCTGTCACCTGGAATACTGTTCATTTCTGGTCACCACATCACAGAAAAAAAAGATGTTTTCAGTGTTGTTGTAGCTGTGTTGGTCCCAGGATATTAAAGAGACAAGGTGAGTGAGGTAATCTCTTTTATTGAACCAACTTCTGTTGGTGTAAGAGACAAGTTTTTGAGCTACACAGAGCTCTTTTTCAGATCTGGGAAAGGTACTCAGTGTCACAACTAAATACAACATGGAACAGATTGTTTAGCATAAGTAGTTAACATGTAGTGTAAGTGACTGTTCAAGGTAAAGTGGGCTGTTATGACCTCAGCAGTCATAGGACCAAAAAAGGGGGTTAGTGGGTTACAGATTGCTGTAATAAGGCAAAAATCCAGTGTCTTTATTAAGACCATGATTTTTAGCATCTAGCAAAGTTGTGAAGCTTAAATTCAGTGTGTTAACTATTTATGCTAACCAAACCTATTCCACTTTGTATTTAGCTGTGACGAACTGAGTACCTTTCCCAGATCTGAAGAGGTCTGTGTATCTTGAAAGCTTGTGTCATTCACCAACTGAAGTTGGACCAAAGACTCACTTTGTCTTGCTTAAAAAAAAGCAGAGATAGAGACAGATGATGAAAGTTATTAGAGGACTGAAAAGACTTCCATATGAGGGTTGACAATAAAGGTTATTACTGTTTAGTTTAAAGAGGAAATGAGTAAATGCGGATTCTCTTTCTCTCTCTCAAATGAATGGATATATAAAAGGCAAACCTTGAACTCCTATTTATCCTTTCCAGTAATGCAAGAACCAATGGGACATCCAGTGGAACAATAGACTTAACAATAGACTTAACATTGATAAAAGGAAATATGTTTGACACAACACATAATTAACCTCTGGAACTCATTGACACAAGATATCACTCTTCAAGAGATTATTTGAGTTAAAAATATATAAGGGATGTAATCCCTCATGTTTCAGGGCATAAAAAAGCCACTGACTGGCAGCGGTTAAGAAGAAACTTCCCCTGCGAATGGTTTATTCCATAATTGTCTATTATTCTGATACTGATTTGCATTTGTGTTTCAATATTCTTAACCAGTTTGAGCCTAACTTTTGTTTTGAGAGGTGACTTACATTTCAAATGCTTCCTTTAGAAGACAGAAACTTTTAAAATCCCTAGCTACTGTTGAGTACTAAATGATGAGCTTTTGTTTTTAGTAAATAATATATTGAAATTATTTTATTTAGATCATCAAAATATACTATTCTTTAAATTTCTTTGCAGTGCTATTTTATTCATAATAATTTTGGTTGAGTTTGATGCTTTGATTCATCTGTGTCTAATAATAACTGAAAGTTTAGGTAGCACAATAATAATTGCTAGAATTGCTCATTAAACTAATTCTTGATTCCTGTTTCCAACAGGATCAAAAGCTGAAAGTGCACATTATGGCAAAGGAGGAGCATCATAAAAAACTGAATGAAGTTGAGAAATTCTATGCTAGTATCACATGTCAATTTGGAATGATAAAAGGGACTCATGAGAAATTAGAGCAGAATGGTAAATGTGTCTTAAATGTAGTCCTACAGTAGTTATTTTTGTAATATTTTTCCTTCTTCACTGAGTGTTTTAACATTTTGAGGTCAATCCTGTCTTCTCCATGGCATTAGAGGGCCCTGCCCAGGTGGAACTGATGTGTTTCTGCGATGGAAAGGAGGGATTAGAATTTCTGAACCCTGCAACTAATTCCACTGCCTCTGCATGCTATAGATATCTGTTTCATGGGTGCTTCCTGTGTCCCAGTGAGCAAAGATCATAGAACTTAGTCCTGCAAGGAGCTAAGGTATCTTGCAGAGTGCTGAGTACCCTTAACTGTGATGGACATCACAGAAAGTGATATCCTATTGAAGGCCCTATTGACT
Source organism: Emydura macquarii macquarii (assembly GCF_026122565.2). Classification (NCBI taxonomy): domain Eukaryota; kingdom Metazoa; phylum Chordata; order Testudines; family Chelidae; genus Emydura; species Emydura macquarii. The sequence continues at coordinate 3,102,622 of NW_027133377.1, forward strand.
TCAGTGTGACCAAGATTTCACCCTGAGAGTTGACACCTCATCAGCACCTTGTGGGATCTAGCCCTTAGAATACTTGGGAAGCCAGATTACTTTTTTCCCTTCTTGGTGAGATGGGGGGTTTGCTGCCATATTCCAGTTATCAACAGTCTCAGCTGAAAGTCTCCAGCTGTGATTCAGGTAGTTTTAAATTATGTTGTTGTTGTTTAATATGTGATTGTCAATTGTACAAAAATAGAAAGAAAATAATAAAATAGGTAAAAATAAATAGAACTAGATGAACAGCATCATTTAGCACTCTTTTTTTAAAAATACTGAATAAATAGCTATTCAAGTATAACAAATCTGTACCAAATACTCATTCCCATCTTTGTGTTTAAATTCTACAGAACTACTTGTGAATCTGTTGTATGAAAAAATTGCATCAAATATCTGTATGCTTACTTATGTATAATGGTTTTGTACCAAATATGTTTTTTCCTCCATAATATAATATCACAATTAAAACATATAGCTAAAATATTTAAAAGTATGTGCAGTTTTGCACCCACAGACCTTGCATATAAAAGCCCTGTTATAGTCATGAATTTATATATGACCACATCTTTGCATATACACAACCCTGACTTGCATGCATGTATTTGGTGTTTTGTACATGAAGTTTGGATATCTGCAAATATGTGCACAGATCTTTGAACATTCAGTCTGTATATGTATATGCAAATATACATGTAGAATATAAATAAATATTAGTTTTTAAAAAGTAAGAAAAAAATCCAAGCATTATATGTGATAAAGTCTTGCCTAATAGTGAAGTTAAGTAATTTTTTCAAAACCTTAAACTAACTGGCTTTTTAGATTTAGATAAGAGTAAGCTGGTGGCTCGTGCTGTGAATATTCTTGGCATTTCAATGACTGGAGTTATTCCTCCTGTTCATGTCTTCTGAAAAATAATTGGCTTAATATTTAAAACAAAGGAAAACATTGCTGTTCTTTCTTTTTCTTTATCATGGAAAAGTTCTGTTTACTTTTGTCCTATGCAGAAAATGTTTTTTGTGATTTTTATGGGAAAATAACATAAATAGCTTTCAGTATTTACACAATTTGGAATATGTATAAATGTATTTTATCATGCTTCTAAATGTATTTATCAGTATTTGCAAAGTAAAAATCTGGAAAGATTAAATATAACAGCAATATAGGTGCTTCTGTTCAACAAGTGTATGTCTTACTGAAGAAAAATTCATTTTAAACTGTGGTATGTAACAGCCATAATAAGCATGTAGATCTCTTGTAAATTCTGAACATGCATCTACAGTCGATGGAAAAGTCACATACAAAGGGTAGGAAGCCATACATTAAATAAACCTTCTCTAATTTCTAACCCACTGTTTTCCTGGGATTAAAAAAACAGTTTATGAAAACAATTTGTAGATTTTGAAAAAGTTTAAGCTAAAAATTGGTGCTTCATTTAGTTGTTTAATTAATGGGACCCAGCACTTTTAACCCTGAAACATTCCAATTTATTAGGCTTTAAAGCCATGAAGGTGAAATCCTAGCTCCACTGAAGTCAATGAGAGTTTTGTCATAGATTTCAGTTGGACAGAATTTCACCTGTGATATTTTATGTATTGGGAAGTTGTCTTGTCTACCCAATTTTCAAATGGGAACTTTTGGCAAGGTAAAAAGAGAGGGTGCATGAAGGGGAGACAGGAAATGGGCAAAGCATAGAATAGGGAATGAAGAGAAAGTACAGGAGAGCAAGGTGCATGGATGGGATGGAGGAAACAGAAATACAGGGACTTGGGGACATGTACAGTTTTCTAGCTGTAGTATTTTAAACACATTTAGAGTGAAATCCTGGCTCTATTGAAGTCAATGGCAAAACTCCCATTGACATCAATAGGGCCAGGATTTCACTCATGAAGTTTTCAATGTAGATAAAAGTAGATTGTATGTCTCCTCTATTGCCTTTCTACTGTCCATTACTTCCCAATTTCCATCACCCTATAGATCCTATGGACTTGCTGAATTCTGTGGAAGGGAAGCCTCATTTTGATGGGTCTCATAAGTTCTGTGGAGCCTGTCTCCCCACCTTGTAGATAACTTGATTTAAATTTTGATGATAATTAAAAATAACAGAAAAGCACAAACAATATCATTGTTTAAAATGTTAAGATTGAAAATTAATTAACTAATATCCACGATAATAATACACTTTTCTTACAAAAATTCTACCCCTTTGTAAAAACCCAAATGTTTGAGCTGTATAGTGATTAGTACAAATGGGTCTGCCTGACTGAGTCTTTTAAGCACTACTATAGTAAAACTAAATAACTAAGACACTTTTGTAACATTATCTCCTTTTCCACAGAGTTCATTAATGATGTTATTATGTATATATTACAGTTTATATAACTATATGAAGTATTAATTTAAAGGCATATTTTGAAGATGTATTTAAATTTTTTTTTTCATTGAAGTGCTGGAAGCATTACAACTTAATAAGAAACTGACATCAGTGAATAAAAGACAAGAGTCTGAAATAGATAATCTAAAGGAGGTAAGTACAATATGTTTTTTCCAGATGATTAGTTGGGCTTGGTTGAGGCCTCGAGGAGCTACTGCAGTAGTAATAATAATAACATACAAATTGTAGCACTATTCTTCATAATGGCTTCATGTTACAACTGGATCTCAGGATTCCTGGGTTCAGTTCCTAGCTCTGCCACTGCTTTGCTGGGTCACCTTGGGCAGTCATTTCCCTCTCTGTGCCTTAGTTTCCCCATCTGTAAAATGGGGATAATGCTACCGACCTCCTTTGTAAAGTGCTTTGAGATCTGGGGATGAAAAGCACTATATAAGAGGGTAGGTATTATGTTGTTGTTATATGCTCTCCTTCCCATGTAAAAATATGTGGAGGAAAGCTCATCAAATATTGGGCAGCTCTGAGGAGTTACTGGAACATAGGAATTGTCATTGACCTTCATTCATCCCAATTTCTTCATTGCCAATAACTGGCAGTATGGCTTCCTCCTTTGCTCTGTTGCCATTGCCTTTTCCATCCCAGATAGAGAAGCAATAAGTGGCACTTTTCACAGTAGCCAGGAGATAGAACAGTGGTTTTCTACCTTTTTTCTTTTGTGGACCCTAAAAAATTTCAAATGGAGATGCAGACCCCTTTGGAAATCTTAGACATAGTCTGCAAATCCCCAGGTCCATGGACCACAGGTTGAAAACCATTGAGATAGAGTATGGGGATGGGCAAAAGAGCACCTATGCCTACAGAAGAAGTCTGGTAGTCTGAGAAAAAAAATCATTGCAGCGTCACCAAAATAAATGGAGAGCTTTGGGACAAGAGTACCCATGGCGAGTGGGGAGCAGGAGGGGTTTGAGTAGTGAAGCTACCCCACCACTGAGCTCCCTCCTATCTCTCACACATGCAGAACTATAGTAGTTGCCAGACATCTCTTTGGATTTGCCCTCTCCCTTAAACAGGTGAATGAGGCAGGCTAACAGAGTCCATAGGCACGTGGGGAGGGGCGGTTCTCTTTTCCCTTGTAGCAGCCAGTTAAAGGGTAACAGGAGAAAAGCAAAGGCAACCCCTGCTGTGGTCACATAATTTCATTCTCTGTCCATAAATTCACCTTGTTCTTGCCTCCTCCTCCCCACTTCCATTTATTTGAGGAGAGCTCCAAAAATGTTTTCCCCTTGGTTACTAGGCTCCCAAAAAGCTTGGAAGAGAACCAGTGCACTGCTCCATTCGTAGTCTCCTTTGGGTTGTTGTTGCTTTGATATCTTCGGACAGGTGACTCTGTGGCCCTGCTCCCTGCTACTGCTACATGAAACTACCTGTTCAGGAGTCCTGAGACTACTACTTGCAATAAGTAAAATTAGTCAGTGAGGGGGAGAGGACTCAGTTACCATTATAGTTTATTTTAAACTGATTAGAATTGAACATTTACTCACTTTGGCTTTGCATTTCTGAAAAGTGAGGTTGATGAGTACAGCAATACTTTAAAATTCTACCTGCACCTAGTATTGTTTTTCAGTTTTTAATAGAACACACAGGTTCTCATTGTTAAGGTTCATTGGGGTATGATGCCTTTAAAAACCTGGTTCAGAAATCAATTATATCTTGAGATACAGACAGTTTAATTGATTAAGACCCTTTTTCATCTATTTGTTTCTTGCCATCTCAAGCTCGTTACCTATTGCAGACATTTATTTTATACTTATAGTTTTAACAACAAAGATAAATCACTAATTAAATCTAGATTTACTTTTAGTTGCCTACTAGAATATAATAAGGCACAACTGGAGTATCAAAAACACCAAGTTCCAAAAAGACTGTTTGATTCAAGAGATCACAGAGCCCTGTCATCATTAAAAACATACTGAGAAACTTAACAATAAAATATAACACTGTGAAATTACTCAAAAGGATATGTAAATAATGACAAGGTTTTACAGCATTTAGAAAAGGCTTCTTTGGTCCAAATACATTATTTAAATGATAATAGCATTACACCAAAAATCCACTCCCCCAAAAGTAAATGGTTTTGAAAAACAAAAATAAAATGGGGGATCTCAATAGTGTGTTACAGGTAAACAACTTTCCTCTGTAGAACAAATATAACCATATGGTGCACTTCAATCACAGAAGTCTTAAACTTGGAGAAATTAATTATAGTCTGTGTAGAATAGTTCACATTTGCATGCTGGATCAAAAATAGTATGGAGTCCACAAAAAGTGGCTTTTGCATAACTGAAAGGCAGAGACTGGAACTGATCCTGCACTATATCCAGATTTAGGCTTCATGATAAATCTCAAAATACCAGAAATGTGTGAACATAATAGTAAATTGGATTAGTTATTTTGGTTAAATGATAAACAAGAACAATTTTATGAATATAATTATTTTGACTTTTTAGTATGTAAGGACAAGAAAATTGTACTTTTCATATTCAAAATTGTGAAATGACAGAGATGTGCATGATACACATACTGTAGTGGAAGCTGATGGGGTAGGATACCTGATTCAGCAACAAAATCTTTCACTGAGATTTTTTTTTTCCTCCAGAATTTATTCTTGAGGTTTAAGGGTACAAATTAAAAGAAAATTTTAGAAGTAAAAAAAGAGTCTCTTTTCCTCCTTTGACTACCAGGAAATGTTTTTATAAAGTATCTTGTCTTTCTTGTAAATGTCTAATTGGACTCTTCAAGTGCTTCTTCCACTTTAAACACTGTCTGGAGAACTACATGGTGAGTTAATTCACTGCCTTTTGTTATTCTTGTACATAGTAATAGAAGTGCCTTATGCCACAATAAAGACAGGGTGTTGACCCATTTTTTAAAACAATTTTACAAGTAAAAACAGCATAAAATAATTTAATGAGATTCAGCTGAGTTCCTAAATAAGCAGGATTTGGAAAATTCACACTAGTCATATAATGTGGTATGTCAAAGCTGTGGAAAGAAGGAACTTCTGTTCTGAGAAAAAATATATTGAAATTCATGCATGAGTTCTTTTGTTATTCTTTTGTTATTCTTGTACATAGTAATAGAAGTGCCTTATGCCACAATAAAGACAGGGTGTTGACCCATTTTTTAAAACAATTTTACAAGTAAAAACAGCATAAAATAATTTAATGAGATTCAGCTGAGTTCCTAAATAAGCAGGATTTGGAAAATTCACACTAGTCATATAATGTGGTATGTCAAAGCTGTGGAAAGAAGGAACTTCTGTTCTGAGAAAAAATATATTGAAATTCATGCATGAGTTCTTTTGTTACTTTTTCAAAAACACCATCCCTAAACACCGTCCCAAAAAAACCTGAGTAAACTACTACAGTGTTTGATGGTTTTTATTCAAACCTTTAAGAGGCTGTTTCCTTGATAATTTGTTATGTTTCAAGACAATTTTAGAGAATTCATCAAAATTTTGAATTTCAACAAAAAACTAGTCAGAATTTTCAACAAAAATGTTGCTTGTTTTGGGGCAGGATCACCATCAATACAAAGTACTTCTATTTGGCCTTTCCTTGTTCTCCAATGTTCTTGCGATGGTAGCAGTGTACCTCTGGAAAAAAGGAATTATGATATTCCCATACTTGGATGATTGTCTTCTCAAAGCCCCCTCTTGAGATGATACATTACAGGCTACATAAGAAACTATTAACCTCTTCTTAAGGCTAGAACAAATAAACACTCAGAATTAACATTGGCAACGGTACAAAATCTAGAATTCATAGGTGCCTACCTTGATGCAGTGGCCAGAGCCTCCTTACCAACACATTGTTTTGTCATTTTGATCTCCACAGTTCAAACCAGTATGCAGATGTCAGCAAGAACATGCTTACAACCACTAGGACATATGGCAATGGCCACCTTTGTTGTAAAACATGCCAGACTACATATGTGCTGCCTTCAGGGTTGGCTAAGAACAGCATATCTCCTACACAGGCACTAATTGAACAAATGTCTCTCAATGCCATTCACGGTCAAGAGCTCACTCAACTGTTAGACAAAACCACATAATATGTGTGCTGGAGTTCCTTTCTCCCAAATGCCACCGTTACTGACAACTGATGATACTGACAACAGATGCATCTCTGTTGAGATGGGGAGCCCACCTGCAGAACTACAGAGCACAAGGCAAGTAGTCCCCTTCAGAGTCGACATTACACATCAATCTATTGGATCTAAGAGCAGGCAGGAACGCATGCTCACACTTTTTGCTGCTAGTCAAAAACAAGACCATAAGAATAATGACAGATATCGCTTGCACATTTTACATAGCAAGGAGTAACATGCACCGAAGCATTGAAATTTTGTAATTGGTGCATTCACCACAGAATTGACATCTCAGCTATGTTCCTGCCAGAGATTCAAAACACCAGGGCAGGCATGCTCAACAGGAAATTCTCACAGGAACACAAGTGGGAGATAGACACCGTGATCCTATACAAAATATTCAGACATTGAGGATTCCCAGGCGCAGACCTTTTTTCCACGACCAGGAATGACAAGTGCCTGCAATTCTGTTGAAGAGCAGGACTGGGTCATTTGGTTTCTGGGGATGCCTTCTCAAATGGAACGTATACCTTCTATACACCTTACCTCCAATCCCATTAATACCAAAGGCAATATACAAAATAAAGGACTAAAAAGCCATGATCATTGTGATAGCCCCAACATGGCCCACACAGATGTGGTTTCCTTACATTTTATGGATGACAGTATGCCCCCCAACCATCCTTCACCCTGTTCCACACCTTGTCTCACAAAATGCAGGCCAGATTTACCACCCGAATCTAGAAGTTATCCACCTGAAAGCATGTCTCCTTGCTGGTTCCAGAGTGTCTAAATGACCCATTCAGAAGATGTAAAAGAGATACTATTAAGTAGCAGAAAAACAACCTTGCATTATACTTACCTGCACAAATGTTGGAGATTCCAGATCTGGTGTGACAGGAGACACATTATGGCTACATCCTCTTCCATGTCACTGGTGCTGGACTATATCCTAGAACGAAAAAAATCAGGAGTATCCTCAAGCTCACTGAGAATACATCTTGTGACTATGATGGTCTTACACCACAAGATCAACAGACACTCAGTGTCCACCCATCCTACAACAGAAAGGTTTCTCAGAGATATTTTAAACCTTTATTCTGAAATTTGACATCCCATACCACCTTGGGACCTTAACTTAATACTAAAATGCCTCACTGGTCCCCCATTTGAACCCATGGCAACCTGCTTATTCATACATCTCTCTGTGAAGACTGCCCTTCTCATTGCCATCACATCTTCTAGAAGACTGGGGAAAACAGGGGTTGTCATGGCATTCCCCACCCTTTACAGTCTTCTTCAAGATAAAGTCACTGTAAGACCACATCCAAAGTTCCTACCTAAAATATCTTCATCCTTCCACCTGAATCAACCTATTAATCTTCTGTTCTTCTTCCCCAAACTGCATGGGAATAAAAGAGAGGCAATGTTCCATATACTAGACATTAGAAGGGTGCTAGCCTTCTATCTCAAAAGAACCAAACCCTTCAGGAAGTCACCAAGACTATTCCTTTCAATTGTGGAGAGATCAAAAGGATCAGCCATATCTAAATAAAGATGTTCAAAATGGATTTCTGAATGTATTATGCTTTGCTATCATCAACATGACCTGCAACCCTCACCGGGAACTCAGATGCACTCCAGAAGATCGCTGTCCACCTCTGTAGCTTTCTCGAACAATGTACCGATCGGACATTTGTAGAGCAGCAACCTGGGCGTCTGCTTGCACATTGACAGAAAATGATGCAATCACTCAGGACTCAACAGATGTGCTTTTGGAGTGGACTGTTTTATCATCAACAACAAATCCAACTCAGAGAGCCCCATCCTTCTGATAAGGGTCACTGCACTACAGTCACCTAAAAGGACAACCATAGAGACTGCACTTGAAGAAGAGAAAGTTTACTCAGCCTGTGCAGTTACTGAGGTTCTTCGAGATGTGTTTCCCTATGGGTGCTCCACAACCCTCTACTTGGGAGTTTTTAAACAAGCTCTGTGGCAGAGACAGAACTGAGGGCAGTTTGGCTGCATAATCCTATATAGCCACTGAACTGATTTGAGATGGGGGGAGCGTAGGTGCAGCCCAAACAGGCACTGCTACCGAAAATCTCTGATCCTAGGCACAGGAATGTAAACACACCTAAAGTGGAGCACCCATTAGGACACACATCACGAAGAACCTCAGTTACTGCACAGGGTGAGTAACCCTCTCTTACACCTTCAAGATTAAGGGGATGGCACATATAGATCCAGGACATTAGACTGGAGCTCTCCAATATACAATTGTGGTAGCTCCTGAGTTAGATTGGCACAGATGTATCTGCCCCAAGCAAAGTGAATCTAATTGTTTTTTAGGTAGAGTGGATATGTTTCAGATCGATTACCAAAATTTCTAGAACTGGCCTTGGGATGTTCTGTACCTCTTAAAATAACTAATTCTAGTCCCTGACCTGGACTCCTTTCAATTGCAGATTTGTCAATTTGTCTTCACAGGCCTGTGGCATAGGTTTCATTCTCAATGTTTTGTATTTTAGGTTATTTAGTTTTAGCTATTATGTTTGGCAGGTTTCTTTCCAACATTTGGTAATGATTATTTATCTAGACCAGTGTTTCTCAAATAGTGTTCTGCCGAACCCCAGACTTGAAGGGTTCTACGAAAAAGGGGAACCGCGCTGCTGAAATTAACAGAAATCACGCGCCACCAAACAGCTGATGGCACCGCCGAAAAGCCATGAGCGTGCTGCCGAAAAGCTGATGGCGCTGCCGAACAGCTGATGGCGCCGCGGAAAACAGCGTAGAGAGCGTGCCGCCGAAACCAGCCTACACCGCGCTGCCGAAAAGGGGAAGATTTCCTGGACTAGTCGGCGGAGGGTATGGCGTGGCCGTGCAAGGGTGCCACGGAGAAATATAATTGAGAAACACTGATTTAGACAAAGGCTACGTCTACACTGATGGCGGCAAAGTTGCTGCCGTCAGATCGACTTATCTGGATCGACTGAGTGGTCAGTGAAGACCCGCTCAGTCGATCCAGAAGTCGATGTACTAAAACCACCTCCTCAAGTGTCTTAGTGCTGCGTCGACAGGAACGCGGTTCCCGTCAGCGCAGTGCAGTGAAGACAGTGTGCAGAAGAGAAGCATAGAAGTTGATGGGAGTTATGCAAGTTCTTTGCGTACTTTACGTAACTCCTGTCAACTGCCGCCAAATTGCCGAGGTAAGTGTAGACCAAGCCAAAGATAATAGCTGAGAGGAATAAATCCTTTAAAATTATACTGAGCAAGGCTTGAGAAATTTACCAGAGAAGCTACTGGCCAGTAAATCTACCCAATCTACTAAATCTACCAGAGAGAAGACAATACAAAAGACTGGGGAGAGGGCCACCAGCCAGTTCAAAGTGAACAGGTCCAGTACCTCAGCTGCATCTCCTAGCTTTCCCACACAGCAAAAGCTCTAAGTAAAAAGCTCTAAGTAAAAAGCTCTAAGAAAGCTAGAGGAAGAAGCAGAAATGCTGGAGCTCAGATACAATAAACTTAGGAATCATAGAAATGTAGGGCTGGAAGGGACCTCAAGATGTTAAGTCTAGCCCATTGTGCTGAAGTAGCACCAAGTAAACCTAGAACCACCCCTGACAGGTGTTTGTCCATCCTGTGCTTAAAAGCTTTTAATGATGATTCCACAACCTCCCTTGGAAACCTTACTTAACTATCCTTATAGTTAGAAATTTTTTCCTAATATCTAACCTAAATCTTCCTTACTGCAGATTAAGCCCTTACTTTTTGTCCTACCTTCAATAGACATGGAAAACAATTGATTGTTGCCCTCTTTATAACAGTCGTTAATATATTTGAAGACTATCATCAGGTTCCCCCTCAGTCTTCTTTTCTCAAGACTAAATATACCCAGGCTTTTTAACCTTTCTTCATAGGTCAGTTTTTTTAAACTTATCATTTTTGTTACTGTCCTCTGGACTATCTTCAATTTTATTCACAGCTTTCTTAAAGTGTGGCACCCAGAACTGGACACAGTACTTCAGCTGAGGCCTCAGCAGTAATGAGTAGAGCAGGACAATTACCACCCTTGTCTGACATATGACACTTCTGGTTGTACATCCCAGAATATTAGCCTTTTTCACAACTGCATGACGTTGCTGACTCTCACTCAATTTGTGAACCGCTATAATGCCCAGATCCTTTTCACCAGTACTACCACCTAGCCAGTTATTTCCCATTTTGCAGTTGTGCAGTTTAAGTGTAGTACTCTGCACTTGTCTGTATTGAATTTCATCTTGTTGACTTCATACCAATTCTCCAATTTGTCAAGGTTATTTTGAATGTTAATCCTGGTTTCCAAAGTGCTTGCAACCTCTTCCAGCTTTTTATAAACATACTCTGCACTCCATTATCCTAGTCATTAATGAAAATATTGAATAGTACCAGACCCAGGACTGACCCTTGCAGGACCCCACTAGATATACCGTCCCATTTGACAGTAAATCTTTGATAACTACTCTTTAAATATGGTCTTTCAACCAATTGTGTATATACCTTATGGTAATTTCATCTAGACTACATTTCCCTGGTTTGCTCATGAGAGTGTTATGTGGGACTATGTGAAAAGCCTTAGAAAATCAAGATATATCACATCTTCTGCTCCCCACCCTGTCAGAAAAGGAAATTAGGTTGGTTTGGGTATGATACGTTCTTGACAAACCCACGCTGGCTATTTCTTACAATCTTATTATCCTCTAGGTGCTTACAAACTGATTGTTTGGATGAAAACACTGCATCTGTTTACATTTGATTCATATTTGGCATGTTACCTTTGCAGCCATAAAGGCTAGAAATTTAATTTTTTTATTTTAAAACTTTAAATTCTTCATAAAGTGATGGCCTAGGCCTCTGCACTCACCAGAGAAAAGTTCTCCACTTGCCATTGGTGAGTGGGTTTGTCTAGATCTGATTTTTATTATTTTCTGTATCCAGATGGGCAGATAGATTACCAGATCTGCGGCTAGCTATTGGTACAAAATATACATGAGTATACATCTTCCTCAGTTAGACCTCCCACTCCTCTGCCTAACCTCCATAGCTGCAATATAAATTTACATAATAGAATTTTTTACAGTACAAGATAAGAAGCAAGGACTAGACTGACTACTCTGTAGGATTTTTCTTGGGCATGGCCGTAAATCTAGTTTTAGAAAGCATACAGTATCAGAGCCATAGACGGTATTTGCACTTGCTTGTCCAATGGACTTCATAGTACACAGAATCTAACAACTGTCTCCAATACACCATAAATGAAGACAGTGCATTCAAAAAATTGGCATAGTACTCACTTCCACAAAGTTTCTCACCCTCTCTTACATTAAATTTTGGAAATATGCTTTGTTGCTTGCTGTATATACCCTTTCAGTAAAAATGAACATATTATATAATTTTTGTATGAAACTTCCTAATTGGATTTTCAGATTACAGAATATCACATTTCTAAAGTAATACTATTCTCTTTACAGTTTTCAAATTAATTAAACAATTATACTTTGTCCATACTAGATCACTGTAAATTCACTTATGACTATAGAGTATTAAAAATAAATTATCAAAAATGAATTAATTGAAACTAGTAGCTATAGTCGTATTCTTTCATATAACTCTATATTCATGAATTTCAGATGCAAGATAATCTTCATTTTTCTTTTGCACTGGTATATGATTTTGTCCAGAACAGTTAAACCATTGTTCCGTGATAAGATGGAATTCCAGTTTTGTAGAGAAAAGTTAAACAGACCAAACATAGTTGCTAGATAAAACTATTACTATTCTGAATGCTTGGTTCACAACTATGGCATCATGAAGAATTCTTGATACTATCTGTGAACAGCATTCATAACCTCTGCTATTTGTCTGAGTAAATGTCAGAGTGCTCAAGGAGAGAGCGATATTAAACAGACTACCTTGTACCAGAAAGGGAGGGGTGGGGGAGAAAAGGGCACAATATTTATGAGTCCAGGAACTATAAGTTGTAATTTAATGAGATCAAAGCATTTGCTGTTTATTTGCTGCACAAGCAGCTTTGGATAAACTAGTTAGAAAACAGACAATGTAAAAAAAAAAGTGCAGGATATTTAAAAGATTATAAAAGCTATAAAATCAAAGGCATATTTTAAATGGAAAATCATGTTGTAAATGTTTCTAATATTAAATTAATTTAGTGTTCTCTTGAGATTAAAATAATGTTACAGAGAAAACAAAGATCCCCAAAATTTATTTTTGGTTCCTGTTTTTGCCAGATATCCACTGCTCTTCCTTCTTTTCTGCTGTTTCCCAGGAATACTTGTCATTGGTGTACTGATGGGTACTTTACTCCTCTTGTATGGTTCAGCATAGGAGTTCCCTACTAATATCACCTATAATGTAATTCTAGTACTTCTAGAACTTTTCTAATAGGGAAAGGCAGTAGCAATATTTATACAACCCCTCCTGGCAGTGTAAAAAAAAAAGAATCAAGTCACTCTGACAGTTAAAATATAAACAATCATTATTATTAATTTAATATATATTACTTAATTTCATTTATTTTGATGTTTCCATACTTCTTTTTAAAGAAAGGTCACGAGTCAGGGTAGTATAAAGATTCGTCTTTTTTGAGTTGCTATGCTGATACTGGATGAACTATTTATGCATGTTTCCTGTGTTAAGGAACTGAAGAAAGTAACTACAGACTTGATAAGGTCCAAGGTCACATGTCAGTACAGGGTGGGAGAAGAAAACATCAATCTTACAGCAAAGGAACAGCAGTTACAAGAACTACAACAAAAAATCAGAATGGTATTGAAGAAGCTATTATCATTTGTTGGTTAATGTTTCCTATTGCTCATTTATAAAACAGAGTTGTAATGATTTCCAAGTGCTGCATGCAAATTGCTATACCTTTTTGAGAACTGAATATGTTTTGTGACAATTATTTGATTTCAAATACTACATTTGCTAAGAAACTAAATACATTATAAATACAAGGTATTATTTTATTATTGATCAGATCCAATTTCTTTCAAGCAATGAATTTAATTAAATAGCTTCTAGATAAGGATGAAAAATCAGTTTAATGTAATATTATTAAAGCAAAAGTATTATTGTTTAATATTAAAGATTGTTGTATAATATTTTTGCACATAACTTGGTGTTCATTCTATTTTTTGTTAAGGAGACAGATATTAATAAAAAGCTCAGTGAAGAAAATGAGCACATTAAAGAAGAAAAACAGGTGAGTGGTTAATGCAATTTTGCTGTTTAAGTTTATTAATAATACTTGAGATAAACAACATTTGGGATTTTTAAAGAAATATGTGCTAAACTATTAAAATGAACTATGTTCAGTGTTTTGCTTTTCAGAAGTAATTTAATATTAATATCAATAATAACAACAGGATCTTAGTATTGTCTTTATATCAAATCAATTAACAGGACAAATAAATTATTTCATTAATTTTGTTTTCCATATTATATTTCCAAGTCTTCATTTATTTATTTGAATTTCAGGGAAGAGAAACCTGAAATGCCAATGAAAATAACCTTCTACATATGTAATCAATAAAGATACGCAATAAGGATAGTAGAATAGCTGATCCCTCTTTCTGCACACTGGTACCCAACAAATTATTTCCATTTCACTGGTAGTCCATCCAGTTAAATTGGGATGATGAATCAAGCATCCGAATAAGATATTCAAACACATATTCACTGTTATACCAGTGTACTGCATTGCTTTGCAGGATATCTAGTAAAAGGCTGATCTTCTCTTAGGTTGCGCTCCATAGGACATTGAAAGAATATCAAAGAAGTGATGTACTTGTTCTCAGGGATGGGAAGGAATAGAATACTGACCACATTAACCTTTGAGCACCCATTGAAGGGTGATCTAGCAGTACACTATTACAATCTCAGAAGACCGTATTTTTACTTTACTTTTGAAGAATGCTTGCCAGTAAAACTAGAAAAAGCAGGTAATGGATGCTTATTGGAGTTTAACCTGATGACTCGCACAGCTCTAAGTTGTGCTAAAAGCTTCCCTGGAGTGATGCTTTCAATCTGGCAATTAGAGACAAAAAGAAATCCTTTAAAAATTGGAAGTCAAATCCTACTTAGAAAAATAGAAGGAGCATAAACTCTGACAAGTCAAGAGCAAAACTATAATGAGGCAGTCCAAAAAGGAATTTGAAGAGCAACTAGCAAAAGACACAAAAAAATTTCTAAGTATATGAAAAGCAGGAAGCCTGCCAAACAATCAGTAGAATCATTGAATGATCAAGGTGCTAAAGGATCACTCAAGGAAGACAAGGCCATTGCAGAGAAGTTTAAATGAATTCTGTCCTTTGGTCTACACTGCAGAGGATGTGAGAGAAATTCCCACATCTGAGCCATTCTTTTTAGGTGACAAATCAGAGGAACTGTCCCAGATTGAAGTGTCATTAGAGGAGGTTTTGGAACAAATTGATAAACAATTCTGAAGGAACTCAGATATGAAATTGCAGAACTACTAACTGTGGTATGTAATCTAACATTTAAAATAGCCTCTGTACTAGTAGACTGGTGAATAGCTAATGTGAAGCCGATTTTTAAAAAGGCTTCAGTTCCTGGCAATTAAAAGCTAGTAAGACTAACTTCAGTACCAGGCAAATTGGCTGAAAATATAGTAAAGAACAGAATTACCAGACACATAGCTCAACATGATATGTTGGGGAAGAGTCAACATGGCTTTTGTGGAGGGAAATCATGCCTCACCAATCTATTAGAACACTTTGAGGGGATCAACAAATATGTGGGTGATCCAGTGGTTACAGTGTACTTGGACTTTCAGAAAGCCTTTTACAAGGTTCCTCACCAAATATTCTTAAGGAAAATAAGCAGTCATGGATAAGAGGGAAGATCCTCTCATAGATCATTAACTGGTTAAAAGACAGGAAACAATGGTCAGTTTTCACAGTGGTTAGAAGTAAATATCAGGTTCCCTCAAGGATCTGTACTGGGACCAGTGCTGTTCAACATATTCATAAATGATCTAGAAAAGGGGTAAACAGTGAGATGGCAAAGTTTGCAGATGATACTAACCTACTCAAGCTAGGTCCAAAGCAGACTGTGAAGAGTTACAAAGGGATCTCACTAGATGACCGGACAACAAAATGGCAAATGAAATTCAATGTTGATAAGTGCAAAGTAATACACCTTGGAAAACATAATCCCAATGATGCATACAAAATGATGGGGTCTAAATTAGCAGTTACCACTCAAGAAAGAGATCTTGGAGCCATTGTGAATAGTTCTCTGAAAACATCTGTTCAATGTGCAGTAGCAGTCAGAAAAGCTAATGAAATTTTAGGAATCATTAATAAAGGGATAGATAATAAGACAGAAAATATCATAATGACACTATATAAATCAATGGTATGCCACCACCTGGAATACTGCATGCAATTCTGGTCGCCCCATCTCAGAAAAGATATATTAGAATTGGAAAAGGTACAAAGAAGGGCAACAAAAAAGGTTATGAGGAGAGATTAAAAAGACTGGGACTGTTCAGCTTGGAAAAGAGATGACTAAGGGGGGATATGATAGATATTTAGAAAATCATGAATGGTATGGAGAAAGTACCGTATTTCCCCATGTACCTTTTTTCGAAAAATTTGGGGTCTAAAAACTGGGTGCGTCTTATACAGTGGTACTTACCCCAGGGCCGGGTGGTACGCGTGCCGCCGCCGCCGAATGGGCCCTTCCTCCCACCCCTGCGAAGCTTTGCCGGTGATGTACCGTAATACATTTTTTTTCAAATTTCGGGCCCCAAAATTAAGGTGCGTCTTATACATGGGAGCGTCTTATACATGGGGAAATACGGTAAATAAAAAGTTTTATTTACCCTTTTATATAACACATGAACCAGGAGTCACCCAATGACATTAATAGGTAGCACGTTTAAAACAAACATTACGAAGTACTTCTTCACACACCACACAGTCAACCTGTGGGACTCATTGCCACAGGAAAGTTGTGAAGACTGAAAGTATAACTGTTTTAAAAAACCAGTTAGCTAAGTTCATGAAGGATAGGTCAAGAATTAGCCAAAATAGTCATGAATGCAACTCAATGCTCTGGGTATTTCCAAATCTTTGACTGCTAAAAGCTGGGTCTAGGTGACAGAGGATGAAGCACTCAATAAATTGCCCTATTCTAGTCACTCTTGCTGAAGCTTGTGGCACTGGCTACTGACACAGGGTTAGATGGACCATTGCTCTGACCCCATATGGCCATTCTTATGTTTGAAGGTGCCCAGGTTGTTATGGCATGTTAAAATATTTTCAGTTTTTGCTTTTTGCCACCTATGTTTTGAATTGTCATTTTGCTTGTTTAGTTTTTGCTTGTTTTGGAACAAAATTCAAAAGTAGGAGAAATGTTTCTTGATCATAGGAAGAGATATAGTTTTACCTCACATTTTCTCCAGGAACTTGTGTTAGAAATCTTGTTTTAGTGTGTTCATATACATAAAGCTGAGGCCAGTGAGCATTGGATGAGCCTTTAAACATTATCTAGGTTATAGCAAATATGCTAGGAATAGGTGGAGAGGCAGAGTTGCATAATGGATAGAGCCCTGCACTGGACTCAGGAGCCCTGGGTTCTTTTCTTGACTCTTCCACTTGCCTGCTGGGTGAGTTTGGGTAATTCATGTCACTTCTCTGTGCCTCAGTTTCTCTATTTGTAAAATGGAGATGATGATATTGACCTTCCTTTGTAAAGCGCTTTGAGAACTATAGATGAAAATTTCTGTATAAGAGCTAGGTATTGTTATATTTACAAGTAGCGAGAAATACCATTTTCTTTTATAGTATAGGATTTGATTTTCTTTTGGACCTCAACCCAGTCTCTAATTTTGTGAATACAAATGATAGCATTAGACATTTAGTTACCTGATTTTGCCTGCAAAAAGAGACTACCTACAGTATATGAAAGAAGCCAGAAAACTTTAAATTTGAAAGCTCTTTAGTAGAGATAAATTAACATAGTTTGGTATGAGTTTCTTTTTCAATTACATCAACACTGAAATAGATTAAAGAATATTTTCTATCACGAAATCAATTATGTCACATATTGCGTCTGTGCAAATCGTTTACTAGTAGCTGCTGGATTAGTCTTTAGAAGCATGTTCTGCATATTTATTGCTTGTTTAAGTCATCCTCTCTATCTTGGGATCTTCAGAAATGTGTCTTACATAATGTTTCATGTAAAGTGGCTTTTATTTTCTTCACATCTGCTTTCCAAGTTAGCTAGCAGGCTTTGTCAATAGAATTATCATTTTGTGTGTTTCATGACGATACGGTGGTCTTTTTAATTAGTCTACATTCTCTAAGGTCTGGTCTGGTCTACACTTACCTTAAAATTCGGTGGCAGTCAATGGGAGTTACACAAGCTATGCAGAGTAGCTTGCGTAACTCCCATTGACTTCTTAACTTCCACTGTGCATTGATCCCAGATTTGTACTTTAATCAATCTGTTATTTGAGTGGCTCTCTTTCAGATCTTATTTTTCTTGGGATGAGGACATCCTTCAGAAGTAAGATACAGTCCTGCAGTTTTTAAATTCCATCTGTCCTGGAGAGCATTTCCTGCCATTCAGAGTGCATTCCATTTAATAACAATGAGTTCTTCTAAAAAACCAATCTCACGCTGCAGGACAGGAGAAATTTTAAGACTCTAGGACTCAGTATGATAACAGGAGCCCTTCAGAAGTAAAGTAGTGGATTAGTGTACTGGCCTTTCATATGTAGGAGATCTGGGCTCAAAACTTTTTTACGTCACAAAAGGAAATTAATTTGGTGGTCTCATCCTGGTTCCTAGGGGTATGTGTACACTGCAATTGAAAACCTGCAGCTGACTCGGGCTCATGGGGCTCAGGGTAAGGGGCTGTTTAACTGTGGTGTAGACCAGCGGTTCCCAAACTCTGCCATGTTGCACACCACCAACATAAAATGCCACCACCTGTAGTACCACCACCAATTTTTTATAAACAGACTATGTATGAAACTGTCTTAAAACCTAAGTATTGTTAAAACACATTGTGTCAATAGCATAGCTCTTTATATAAAAAGCTGTAGTCTTGCAAAATATTAATAAATGCATTATAAACTTACCCCATCTGAGATTTCTGGTATGCCTTTAATGAGAGGGATGTGCTTTCTTGACAGAGCAAAGTTGTTGGATATCTTTTTGGTGGATACCTGGTAAAATCTTGGGAGGTGGGGGCAGCCACCGCACTGCTTGGGGCAGGAGCAGCTCCTGGCCAGGCTGCTGGGCTCACATGGGAGAAGAGCGGGGGAAAGGGGCAGGGCCAGGAGAGGGCAGCAGCTGCCTCGCTGCTTGGGACCGGGGCTGGTGCCAGAATGACCGGGCAGCCCTGGGCCCTGGAGCGCCACTGGAGGCTCCGTGGCTGGCCCCCCAGCAGCACAGAGATATTGGTGGAGCTGGGCCCACGTTCTGCATCTTAATTAATCGATGGATGCATACCATTGGGAGGTGACTTGTGCACCACTGTTGGTATACGTTCCACAGTTTGGGAATCACTGCTATAGACGTTCGGGCTTGGGCTGGAGGATGGGCTCTAGGACCCTGCTAAGTGGGAGAGTCCCATAGCTCACAAGCTTGAACATCTACATCACAAATAAGCAACCATGCAAGCTCAAAGAGCAGCTGGGGTATTGCATGTCAGAACTGTAGTTTGCATTAGTAGAGCTGTGTGGGGAAATTTACATGGAGTTTAAGAGGAACTACTAGTCCCTCAACATTATGAATATTAAATCACTGAGAGCCACACTGTGAACCCCATATAGTGGTGAGCAGTTACTCTTAAAAGTAGTCCTGTTGAAGTCAACGGGAATACTTGTGTGAGTAACTGCTCACCACTATTAGTAAGGTATTCACAATCTGGACATAAATTCATTGAAAAATTTAAAAGTTATGCGTAGGTTTTTTAGTTCTAGAGGGCCCATCATTGTAGCATCATGGGAGAATATACCCCAAAATGTTCAGATTCTAGCTGCAAAGCCTGATGAACCTGAACTGTATCACAATATTTTGATGTTTATGTCATGATACACCATTACTTGAGTAAATTCCAGCCCAATAGTGTCTACATTCAGAAGATGGAGAAAAGTTTTTAGCTGAGGATCATCCATTGGTGAAAATGGTTGCCTGTGTCCTCTGGGGTTTTCCTCTATGATATATTGCCATAACATTACTCTGCCAAATTTGCTGAACTCAAAACTGGGAAGTGCAGATTGAATTTGGCACAATTAAATAAGTCTTGTTCAGATGGAACTGTAACAGAACTGTAACAGAACTGCTCACCTAGAAAATACCTTGAGAAGAACATTACTATTATATTCTTTCACAGAAAAAGTGCACAGAGGAGTTGAATTGGTCTTCTGTCTTCCATCAACACCCTCCCAAAAACTGATACTGATAGTTTAAAAAAAGAAATAGTGATATTAATGTAAATTATGTAATTTATTGACTAAGGAAAGAACATATGTGTTAATAAAAAATATAAAGTATTTGTAAAACTTCCATTATAATCTTCATGTTTAAACTTCACAAACTAAACAGATTATTTAATATGTTCATTTGTTCATAGTTCATTTGTTTTCATAAGGCTACTCTCAGTTCTCTACAACATATGCAGCAGCTGCTTCAGCGACTGACCCAATCAAATGTCAGAATGGAAAGTGAATTGAATGCACTGAAAGAAGAATATCAGGTCAGATTTTTCTTTATAATACAGTCTGCTACTAGCTACTGTATATTTTGGAACAGTTTATGGCTATTAAAGACATCTGAATGTTTTTCAGAACTTTTGACCTCCTATCCACTGGTCCCTCAGCTCCTTAACTGTCAGTATGCACCTTGAAACACACCATGTGGTTCCTATTCCTTAAACTCCTTAATTAAAAAGATGGGTGCCAACTTTTACCAGTTTGTTTCTGGAGGATAAAGCAAATCTTAGTTACCCTCACGATTGTTGTTCTAGTTATGTGATTTTTCTTTGCTTTTTTTTTTTAGTTTTTTCGATATTTTCAATTTGTTTATTTTTTCTATTTGTATGGATTTCATGCTGATGAAAGTTATAGCTCTGAAAATCAAAGGGGCAAGATCTTGTCCTTAATTTCAGCAGGGCAAAAGGACTGGCATAAGGACATCCCAAGCATAGTGCCATCTTCCCTCATCCTTCTTGGCACAGGGTGCATGTTCAGAGAGGTGAAGGGGCAGGTCAGAGCATGCTGAACTCCAGCATTCCTAATCCATCATAATGACTGCTGGGAGACCTTACATGCTGACAGATCTTTGAGCAGACTTGAGGTTCTAAATTACACTGGAAATCAAACTGTCTTATGTGGCACCCCTCTTTCAGCTGTGACAACTGACCTCCGGTGCAGCTGAAGACCTAACCTAAAGACTTTATGTAGCCATAGAACAGAGTATCTGCACTGTTGCTCCAGAGAAGTGCCTCTATCTTGATTTTAAAGGACCACCTCTGAGGGAGAGGGAATATTTTAAGCTCTAGTCACTCCTTAGCTTCTTTGCTGAGACTTTCAACTAGGATATCAACCAGTTCCAGTTTTGAAAATCGTGGATGATTGTTTGTTTTTTTTTAGAGGACACATATACTAACTGAGAACTAGATTCACTTTCACAGTTGAAACAAAAATGTATTATTAATTTTTGTCTTCTTCTTCGAGTAGTGTCCCTATTCAGGTGCTCCTTTGATTGGAGATTTTTGGTAGCATACTTACTGCCTGTTGCTACGAATTGGAAGTTAGGCAATAGCTGAGCTTTTCACTCACTGTGCAATCCCTTTTTCATGTGTAAATGGTTCTAATACCTTTAGATAGCTATTTAGTTAGTTAGTCACTAAGTCATTAGTCATAAGTTTTCCATAGTGTTTCCTTTTTCTTTTTTAAAAAAAACACCTTATTTCCTGTGTGAGATTTCCTGCTACTAGGTCAAGCCCTTAGAGTAGAACAAAAGTCTCCAGGTTTTAAAAACTGTCCATCTTGTAAGGCTGTGATGCCCCTGAATGATGGGCACACCAGGTGCTCATTATGCCTTGGTAAGAGGCACATTCCTGAGAGATATGGCATTTGCAAGTCATTCTCAAGCAAAACACAGAACATGAGAGAGACTTGCTTGAAATTGTCTTTGCTGGAGAGATTGATACACCCTCCCTTCATGTCTTGGAGTGGGTTGGATTGAAATTCAAGCAGTCCTCTTCAAAAAGTGCTCCTGTCAGCTCCTCAGTTTGTAGCTCTGAAAGTCACATCTCTAAGAAATTCTCCTGTTCGACTGGTAAAAACTTCTGAGGTCAGGGGAAGGAAGGAGCACCACACATCTAAGGGGCATAAATCCATGTCATCATCAATGTCTCTTAGCTCTAAAAGCCAGAATTTCTCTTGCTTTGCCACAAAAATGGGTAGCTCAGGGCCCAGGAAGGGTCCATCGGGCACTGATACAGGCACTGGTCATTTTATCCCAATACCAGTTCTTGCAGAATGTTATTGTGTGGCTATCTTCTGAGTGCCCCCTCGTGGCCTTAGGGTGGCCCTGAAATGACCCCTGCTTCAGTTTTCCCCCTCCAAGGGACTTCTTCAGTGACACACGAATCCTTTTCTCCATTCTCACACCCTTTCTTGGGTTGTAGTTTATTAAAATTTAACAAACAAAACATTCAAAAGTTTATCACACCTTCTTATCAGGTCACTCCCAGGCCTTTCCTGCCTGTATTCTTCCCAAGTCCCAGGCTTCATCTCAGAAAACTACAGGGCTGGCTGAACTTGGTGCACTCCTGATTTGTCATTCACTGGACATGGTGGTTCAAGTGGCAACATCAGTCTTAGAATGTTTGGACTGGTGGATAGACCAGTCCAGTATGTGTGTGGAAATACTGTTTGCTCCCCATCAACTGTCTTTGACTTTGGTTACGGATGCTTTTGTGCTAGGTTGGGGGGCCCATCTGGGATCTCTGTAGACTCATGGGCTATGGTCTGGCCAGAATTTAGCACTGCATATAAATGTAAGAGAGTTGAAAGCCACTCATCTAACTTGTCATGATTTCCTTCCCCATGTCAAGGGAAGGAGTTTGCTAGGATTTATGGACAACTCGCAGCTATGTTCTGTGTGAACAGAAAGAGAGAGGCCAGATTGACACTTCTTTGCCAAGAGGCAATGCTGTTTTGGAAATTTGGTGTCACCAACTCAATCCACCTCAAACCCTCCCACTTTCTAGGTGCCCAGAACAATCTGGCAGACCTACTGAGCAGGTCTTTCACCGGTCACCACAAGTGGACTCTCTGCCCAGATACAGTCAGGTTCATTTTCCAACTGTGGGGGATTCCACACATAGACTTATTTTCAACCTGCTTCAATAGGAAGTGTCATCCATTTTGTGCTCAAGCAGGTGACAGTCCATGGTCTCTGATGGATGGTTTCCTGTTTCCCTGGAAATATATGTACACATATGCTCTGGGTCTGCTCCTACCCAGAGTGTTGTTAAAAATCAAGTAGAACCATGCTCGAGTGATACTTGTAACGCTGGCATGGCCTCGCTGGTATTGCTTTCCCATTGCTGAGCCTCTCAACCAGGGCTCCATTGACACTACCACCAGACCCAGACCTGATCTCACAGGACCACAGTCACCTCCTACTTCCCATCTTGGAGGTCCTTCACCTTACAGCCTAGATGCTCCATGGTTAACACCTCAGGAGATCTGTTTAAAGGAGATACAAAACATCATCTTGACTAGTAGGAAGCCTTAGATTAGGGACTTTTATCTATTGAAATGGAAGAGATTCTCTGTCTGGTCCATAATAAGGGGTTTCCAATACAACATGTGCTAGACTACTTGTTATACCTGAAACAACAAGGTCTTGCCATTAGTTCTGTCACGGTTCACCTAGCAGTTATCTTGGCTTTGCACCTCCCCATTGATAATCGTGCTGTTTTCTCCAGTCCCATGTCTATCAAGTTTTGAAAGGTCTGGACTAGTTATATCCCCAAGTAGAGGATCTTGTTTCCCTTGTGACTTAAACTTAGTGTTGGCAAAACTAATGAGTCCTCACTTTGTACTGCTGGTTACCTGTTCGTTGCTCCATCTTTCAATGACAGTAGCCTTTTTGGTGTCAATTACCTCAGCAAGAAAAGTAGGTGGATTAGGAGCTCTTATATTTCATCCACTGTATACACTGTATTCTACGAGGACAAAGTATGCCTTCACTCTTAACCAAAATTTCTCACTGGAATAGTTTCTCATTTCCACATCAGTCAGGCAATGTGTTTACTAAATTTCTTCCTAAGCCTTATGCTCATCCTTATGCTCCTCATGCATGAGGAGAGACTCCCTTTATTGGATGTTAGGAGAGCATTTTAGCATTTTGCATGGACAGGAGTAAATCATTTAGCTCATCCTTTCAGTTGTTTGTGGAAGTTGCAGAAAGGATGAAAGACTTTCCAATCTCTTCTCAAAGAATTCCGTAATGGATCTCCATACATATACGTTTTTGCTATGACATGGCCAATATAACTCCATAGAACAGAGTGTTAGTGCATTCAACCAGAGCACACACAGCTTCTGCAGCCTTTCTAGTTCAAGTGCTTATTTTGGACATTTGTAGACCTGCAACTTGGTCTTCATTTTGCATATTTTTGCTACTCATTATACCATTTCTCAACAGCCTAGAGGTAATGCCAGATTTGGACTGTAGTCCTTTAATCATTATTCAGGTAGACTCTGATTCTACCTCCAGGCTTCTGAGTCACCTGAAGTGGAATGTTCATGTGCAATCACTTGAAGAAGAAAAACAATTACTAACCGATAACTCTTATTCCTCAATTTGTATTGCACATGTCTAATTCATGACCCACCCTCCCTCCCCTGTGTATTGGAGTCTATCTGGTAAGAGGGAACTGACAGGGGTTGGGAGCAGCTCAGCCTTTTATACCATCACACAACAGCAGTGGGTGCATGTGCCACCCCAATGAGTACCCCAAAGGAAAAATCTGGTGCTCGTGTACTGGGCGCGAACAGACATGAAGTGGAATGGACACGTGCAACACATCTCCAAGAACAGTTATAGAACAGATTAGTAGTTTTTTAAAAACACAAATGTCCTAGAGTTCAGGGCCATTTGTTGGGCTTGCACAGCATTCCTTCCACTCCTGAAAAGGTTAACTATTCAGATTATGACAGACAGAGATGTTTTATATCAACAGAGATGTTTTATATCAACAGGCAAGAGGGAGCAAGATCCATCCCCCTTTCTCAGGAATCTGCATCTATGGAATTTCTATATTTGACATGAAATTACCCTAAAAACCTTTCACTTACCAGGCCTGCAGAATGTTCTGGCAGACCACCTGAGCAAGCAGTTTGGAAGTAACCAAATGTGGTCAGTAAAAGATAAGTTCATTAGATGGGGTAACCTTTTATGGACCTGTTTGCAATGAAAAAGAATAAGAAATGTCTTAGATTCTGCTCCAGAGGAGTAAGTGCCAGGGTTTTCTATCAGGTGTGTTCCTGATCCCTGGGTTCCAGGACTAATGTATGCATACCCTCCAATCCCATTAGTTTCAAGAGTCATCAGGAAACTCAGACAGGACTCAGTCAGATGATCATACTGGCTCTGGCCTTGCTAAGGCAGGTCTGAATCTCAGACTTGATGAATCTCTCCATTTGATCTCCAGTCCAACTACCTCTCCGGCCAGATGTAATCTCTAATTCAGAGGGGCAAATCTTCCATCTGGATCCAACTTTTCTGAACCTCATTGCACGGATGCTGTTTGGTTAACAGCAGTGGAAGGGAGCCGCTCTTTATGGATCCAGACTATACTTATCCACAATAGAAAGGACTCTAGAATGCAAACATACTCTGCCAAATAGAAGGGTTTTACTATCTGGGTCCAGCAACATCAATTATTTCCAGCTGATACTCAGATACCTGCTATACTAGACTACCTCTTGTCCTGGAAGAGTTCAGGACTGTTTATGATCTCTTTAGGGTCCACTGACAGCCATTTCAGCTCACCAGCTCCTATTCAGAATCATTTAGTATTGGGTGTATCTTCCAGTCAGGGAGCCTCCCCCTTCCTGAGATCTCAACCTAGTGCTGACAGAGTTGATGGGTCCACACTTTGAACTCCTAGCTACATGTACCATTTCCCACCTATCTATCAAAATAGCCTTCCTGATAGCTATAACATCCACTAGAAGGGTAGAAGAGATACAAGCACTTAAGGTGGGATCTCCCTACACTGTATTTCAAGGACAGGATGACTTTGAAGCCTCACCCAAAATTTTTGTCAAGTTTCTGACTTCTATATTAACGAAGTATAAGGTAAAGGAACAGGCTATATCATTGCAGAGACTACCAAATAGGATTTCTACTTGCATTAAGTTATACTGTGATTCTGGGAATACATTGTCTATGAGTTGCTCGATCATTCTGTTGAGCATCACTCTTGCCAATATCTTCCCTGCTATGCACAGGAGGGAAATCCTACAGTGATCTTTGCAACTGGACTGTCATCCTTTCTTTTATACAAGTGGACAATTGATGCATCTTTGAAATCCTGGAGCATGAAGCCCTGTTTCCAAATACACTGGAAGAATTGTGTAAGTTTTCTGAGCATGTAATCGCCCCCTCACTTAAGGATCTCAGCTGTATGCCATCTGGTCCTGGGGATTTCCCTGATCACACCTGTATGACGTCTTTGCTGACCTCATGTGGTGAAGGGGTAGATCATGTGCTACTAATATTTCTCGCTGAGGGAAGTCATCCAAAGCCTCTGTAGACATGTTAGAGGGGAAATTTAGAAGAGAGTTGAAGTATTCTGTCAGCAGTTTGCTCTTCTTTGTCAGGAGTTTGCCACCATCTGCAGAGTGGATACGTGTACTTCCATTTGGTACAATGCTGTAGACAGCTCTAAGACCCTGATAAAATTGTTTGATGTTATGTTTGTCAGCTGCTTCTTGTAATTCACTGGCTTTCTCTTCCCACCATTGATTTTTCATTTGCTTTAATCAGGTTTGAACTTGATGTTTGGCCTGGAGGTAGCAGGGATACCTGCAGATGAATTATCAGCAGCGTATGCACTGTGAAACATGTGCATCTTGTCCAAAACTTGACTTATCTCTGTATCATTTTCATCAAACCAGTCTTGGTGTTTTATTTTGATGAAACTGAGAACCTGTGTACTTACGGAGTATGTGGCATCACAGAATTCAGTCCATGTCTTTTCACAGTTTATGTCCATAAAGGTGGAGCTTGAGAGTTTGGCAGCTAATTTCTGTTGAAGTTCTTCTTGGGACACAGATCTTTGAGTTTGGCAGTGTTTAATTTCTTTGGAGGTTTCTGTCTGCACCGCCACTTTTTCAGCTGGACATGGAGCAACATCTGGCTTCTGACCAGTCTATGATCACACCAGCAGTCTGTTCCTCTCATGGCACAAGTGATCTATAGGTCTTTGAGGTCCCTCTGTCTTATAATGATGTAATCCAATAGATGCCATTTCTTAGATCGAGGGTGCATCCAAGTGGTCTTGAACTTATTTTGCTGCTGGAACATGGCATTGGTAATTGATAAGTTATGTTCAGTACATTTAGACAAGAGCAAAGGTCCATTGGAGTTGGCTTCACCAAGGCCATGATGCCCCAGCACTCTACTCCATGAGGGTGCATTGCAACCAACTCTGGCATTAAAGTTACCCATGATTATCAATTTGTCATTGCAAGGGACATTCTTTATTGCCCTGTCAAGTTGCTCATAGAAGGCCTCCTTGACGTCATCAGTATAGGTCATGTTAGGAGCATGCACACTGATGATTGTGGCATGTCTTCCCTTCACAAGGTTTATGCAGATAACCATCAATCTGTCGCTAATTCCTTTTGGGAATTTGTCCGTGTCATTTAATAGCTGTACCTAATCTCCAACCTGGAGGACCAGGTCTGGTCCCTCCTCCACAGACAAATCCATCCTGGTTGAACCTACCAGGAGCAAAAGGCCCCACTGACACAGACTCTGGGAATCATTAGGGCATGCAAGCTGTCCCACCATGACAAGGCACAGACACCAAGGGACAGTAGTTCACCATTTACACTAGTATAAACCTGCAAATGACCTGTGTCCCATGCTGCAGAGGAAGGTGAAAAGCTCCCAGGATCTCTGCCAATCTTACCTGGAAGAAAATTCTTTCCTGACCCCAAATGTGGCCATCAGTTAGACCCTGAGGATGTGGGCAAGACCTGCCTGGCAGATACCTGGGAAATAATTCTCTGTAGTAATTCAGAGCCCTCCCCATCTCCAGCAGTTGGGGACTTTTGCTACTGGCAGTTGCCAATGTGCCACATGCCATCATAGGCAGTCCCATCATGCTACCCTTCCATAAACTTATCAAGCTCAGTCTTGAAGCCATTTAGGTTTTTTGCCCCCACTGCTCCCCTTGGAAGACTTTTCCAGAACTTCACTTCGCTGATGGTTAGAAACCTTCACCTAATTTCAAGCCTAAACTTGTTGATTGCCAGTTTATAGCCATTTGCTCTTGTGTCTCCATTGGTGCTGACGTTAAATAACTCCTCTCCCTCTCTGGTATTTATCCCTCTGATGTATTTACAGAGAACAGTCTTCTTTTGGTTAGGCTAAACAAGCCAAGCTCTTTGAGTCTTCTCTCATAAGGTAGGTTTCCATTCCTCAGATCATCCTAGTTGCTCTTCTCTTCATCTGTTCCAGTTTTAATTCATCTTTCTTAAACATGGGAAATCAGAATTGCACACAGTATTCCAGATGCCTCGTATAATGGTGCTAACGCTTCCCTGTCTCTACTGGAAATACCTCGCCTGATGCATCCTAAGACTGCATTAGCCTTTTTCATGGCTGCATCACATTGATGGCTCATAGTCATCCTGTGGTCAGCCAATACACCCAGGTCTTTCTCCTCCTCTGTCACTTCCAACAAACCCCAGTTTATAGCAAAAATTCTTGTTAGACCTTAAGTGCATGATCCTATTCTTTGCACTATTAAATTTCATCTCATTTCTATTACTGCAGTTTACAAAGTCATCCAGATCTTGTATGATATTCTGGTGCTCCTCCGCATTGGCAATATTTTGTGTAACCTGCAAATTTTATTAGCACACTCTCACTTTTTGTGCCAAGGTCAGTAATAAAAATGTTAAATAAGGTTGGTCCCAAGACTGATCCCTGAGGAACTCCACGAGAAACCTCCCTCCAGCCTGACACCTTTCAGTCTGATCCCTTGTAGTCGACCCTTTAGCTAGTTCCTTATCCATCTTTCAATTTTCATATTAATTCTCATCTTCTCCAATTTAACTAATAATTTCCCATGTGAACTGTATCAAATGCCTTACTGAAATCTAAGTAGATTGGATCTACTGCATTTCCTTTGTCTGAACAATCAGTTATTTTTTCAAAGAAGGAAATCAGGTTGGTCTGGCATGATCTACCTTTTGTAAAACCATTTTGTATTTTATCCCAATTACTGTTCACCTCTATGTCCTTAACTTCTTTCTCTTTCAAAATTTGTTCCAAGACCTTGCACACAATTGAGGTCAAACTAGCAGGCCTGTAGTTTCCTGGTAATTTTTTTCCCCTTTCTAAAAATAGGAGCTATATTAGCAACTCTCAAGTCATAGGGTATAACCTCCTGAGTTTACAGATTCATTAAAAATTCTTGTTATTGGGCTTGCAGTTTCATGTGCCAGTTCCTTTAATATTCTTGGATGGAGATTATCTGGGTCTCCCAATTTAGTCCCATTAAGATGTTTGAGTTTGATTTCCACCTTGGATGTGGTAATTTTTATATCCATATGCTCGTTGCCATTAGCCACCCTGTCACTACCCCTAAGCTCTTCATTAGCTTCATTAAAAAGTGAGGCAAGCTATTTGGTTAGGTGTTGGGCCATGTTTAGATAATCTTTAATCTCCACCTCATCTTCAATGCTTAGTGGTCCCATTTCTTTCTTTCTTTCTTTCTTATTTATATGTCTGTAGAACCTTTTAGTATTGGTTTTAATTCCCTTTGCAAGGTCCAACTCTACTTGGCTTTTGGTAGTTCTCACTTGACCCCTACATTTGCTGACCTCCAAGAACTAGCTTTCTTTGCTGATCCCTCCCATCTTCCATTCCTTATAGGCTTTCTGTTTTCTTTTAATCACCTGTATGAGATGCTTGCTCATGCAGCTTGGTCTGCAATCCTTCCCTCTGAATTTTTTCCCCTTGCTTGGGATGCAGGCTTTAGATAGCTTCTGCAACTTTGACGAAGTAATTCCAAGCCTCCTCCACATTCAGATCTTTGAGTTTTTTGGTCCAGTCCACTTCCTTAACTAATTCCCTTAATTCTTTAAAGTTAGCTCTTTTGAAATCAAGGATCCTTGTTTCAGATCTATTTTTGTTTATCCTTCCATTTAGTTTAAACTGAATTAACTCATGATTATTCAAACCAACCAGTTCTTATTCTACAACCAGTTCTTCTATGAGTTCCTCACTACTCACCAAAACCAAATGGCATCATCTCTTGTTGGTTCAGCAACTATTAGATGAAGAAATCTGTCAGCCATCACATCCTGGAAAATCTGGGCCCTACTATAATTAGTAACACTTGTCCTTCAATCTATATCTGGGAAGTTAAAGTCTCCCATAATCACACAATTCCCAGTAGTATTTATTTCATTAAAAACATTAAAGTGGTCTCTATCCATATCCAGATTGGATCCTGGTGGTCTGTAACACACCCCAAGCACTATATCAGGAGAACCTCTGGTAGTTTTCTTCCCCAAAGTGATTTTGGTCCAAAGAGACTCAGTCTTATCCATTCCATCACTTCTAATTTCTTTGCAGTCTACCTCATCATTAATATACAATGCAACTCCACCACCTTTGCCTCTATTGCTGTCTTTCCTGAATAGTCTGTGAATAGTCATGACTACTATTCCACCATGTTTCTGTTATCCCTATAATATCTAGTTTCACTTCCTGCACCAGTAATTCTAGTTCCTCCTTTTTGTTACCCAGGCTCCTTGCATTGGTGTACAAACATCTTAATTTAAAGTTCTTTTAATGAGTTGTGCCGATCTCCATCCCAGAAGTCTATTTCCCCTCCCTACTCAGGTGGAGTCTATCCCATGAGAACTATCCTCTGTTCATGAATGCCTCCCAGTGGTCAAACATCCCAGGGCTTCCTTACAGCACCACTGCCTGAGCCATCTGTTGATCATCATAATCTTGTCTCATTTCATTCTCATCCACGAGGGACAGACAGAATCTGTCAATATGTCAATATCTGATGCTCATTTTGACAGAGCTGTCTTACAGTTACTGTTTAGGTAGACTCCAAACAGTCCCTTCCTGTGATCTAGGTCACTGCTTGCAAGTCACCAGAAGTGGAAAATATATGGAAAAGCACTTGAAGAAGAAATGGTTACTTACCTTATAGTACCTGTGGTTCTACGAGCAGTGTTGTTCATATATATTCCAGCATCTTTCCTCTTTCCCTGCTACTATGGAGTCTTATAACATCTAGATTCAGTATTGACAAAAGAACTGGGGTTGGGGTCACACCATCCTTTATGCCTTCAGTTGGGAGGCATAAGGATACTTGGGGTGCAGATGCAGCCCCAATAGACACTGCTGGCTGAAAGAATCTGAACTCAAGTGCATGTGCACCAAGAGTTGAATATATATGGATAACACATTTCAAAGAATCACAATTACTGTAAGGCAAATAACTGTTTTATGCAACTTTTGGAAACATGTCAGCATATTTCTTGCTGTAAAGGTACGCTTTCTTTAAAAGTATGTGTAGGAAGCTTTGGTTGATCCCCCTCAACTTCAGAGGTTGGTGTCATTTTCTGGATGTCCTTCAGACTTTAAATATATATATATATATTTATAATTGTAATAAGCTACTTCAGGTAGTGTGTTTTACAGTACATTAGTACTTCTGTGTTAGCAAGACAATTCCGTTACACAACTGAAGGATGCCAGTATTTGGCAGCCACCACAAAAATTATATGCTAAGCAGGAAAACCTAAATGCTTCAGAATGCCAGTATCCTAGCCAAATTCCACTTTGAATAATTACCATATTTTTTTTCACTTTGTCCTAAGAGTTTCTGTGATCCACCCAAGAGCAGGTTGTACATCAGCTGTGGATGATATGATTCCAGGGTATAAAGGGTCTGACCCACTGCCTACTGAAGTCAATGGAAAGCCAACTTCAGTGGATGTTGGATCAGTCTTATAGTTTATATAGTACTATGGGATGAAAGGTAGTATATAAATACAAGATTGTATTATATCAGTATTATTATTCAGCACAGGGTACTGCTTATCTTTTCTTATTGTTTAATTAGGTAGGAGTTAGTATACTTTCTTCCACAGATTATGAAGTAAGCTTCTCTCTATATATATATATGAGCAATTATAGTTTTTCAAATGCTGTATATTATATTCATACTTCAAATATTTTTATAGTGTGGATACATTAACTTGACAGTGATTATAGGCATGTTAAGATTATTGATAAGTAAATCAAGAATTTGATATTTTTGTAGTTAAAGGTAAAGTAGAAAATAATTCCTTTGAAAGAATGCGTTTATATCTGACATTTTTCAGGAGTGGTTTCAAAGAATTACAGCAAAATCCTGTAAATATAGTGATCATGTAGTTACATGCATTAGAACTGTTTACATTTTCAAATGTGTTTGCATCATCTTTATAGAAGGTAATGGATGCAGTAAGCCTTTTATCTTCTGTACTTTGTTATAAAAATATGATAGGATAAAAATTTCAGCAGTACTGGAAAGATGGGTGAGAACTGTTACTGTTGATTTACATGAGCTTGCTTTTAATTTATCAATATGACAGTAAAGTTGACACTGAGTAAGCCCAGAAACATTAGAAGCACAATTATGACAGCATAAAAAATTTAATAGCATATTACTATTATTTTTAATTCACTTTTATTCAATTTCAGTAAACCAATAAAAATAGTAAATAAAAAGAGGGTAATCAGACATACACTATATATTTGATATTCCAACAGATGTGTTTTATAATTTTAAATTAGAAAATAGAAATTATAGAAAATGTTATTAAGCAAGTTTGAATATAAGCTGTGATAACAAAAAACAAAAATATTTTCTTTGGTTATACTGTAGTTTTTTCCATAAGTACACTGGGATTTGATTGTGCTACATTTCATATTTCTCAGCTCTGCACTTCATATTACTTTTTCAGCGCATTAAAACTTATGCAGTGAAACTGAATAATGGCAAGTGTTTTTATACCCTTTTATAGCCATTTCTTTTTCAATAACCTCCCCCTGTTTCCTGTTAGCTAAACTATAAGCACCTTTCTGTTAATTTATGAAAATTATTGTTGAGTGAGCACATTATCACTGATCTGTATGGCACTTTCAGCATGTTAGAAGCAAAGGTCCAAGCAACATAAAACACATCAAAATTCATTAATGCGATATTGATTATTTTTTGGATAATTAATTTTATTGCAGACCCTTGAAAGAGATAATGAGCTGCAAAGGGAGAAGGCAAAAGAAAATGAAGAAAAGTTCCTTAATCTTCAGAATGAGCATGAGAAAGCACTAAGAATGTGGAAAAAAGATGTAGGTTTATTCAATTAAATGTTAGTGTAGTAAAAGGTTTTTGAAATAGTCTAACATTTCAAATAATTCTTAAAAGCCATGAAAATATTGCAGAAAAAGTATGAAAAAGTAAAATATTATTTTCTTTCCTGGACACTCCAAAATTCTGTCAAAAATATTTTAAAAGATTGATTTAGTAGAAACTCCATTTGACTTCTGCATTTTAGAAGGCCATGCACATATCTTTTTGAGCCTACACCACAGAGGCCAAATGGAGGCTTTTGTTTTGTTTGTTTTTTAATTTAACCTTAGCGCTTAGATATAGTTCCAGAATTACGCATTTGTCAACCACTGCTTACATCTGAGGTATCCAGATGTTTCCTGAGCAAGCAGCTTCCAGCATGCACTTATGTATTTTGCATTTACATTGGCTGAATTATATTTCTATTACATAACTTTGTCATACTATCCAAGTATATTGTCATAAACACACCTGTGTGAGGAAACTAGTCTTTGTTCATAGTTTTCAAACCTATTACATTTTTTTCAGGTACAAGGATTTTATCATATATATGCTTTTAAAGTGTGTATTAATGTTTCAATTTTAATTCAAATTTCCAACCAACAAATAACTGGAATTTTTTTCCAATTAGAAAATTTTTAAAAACAACTAGACCTAGTTGGAAAACAACTACATTGGCAACACTTTTTCTACAAAGCAATTTTACAGCCCCACAGCCTGAGCCCACAAGTTCGAGTCAGCTGACTCAGGCAAGCCACAGATATTTAATTGCTGTGTAGACATACACTCAACACACAGATTTTAGACACATTTCCATCATCTCATACTCTCTTCTTGCTATAGGATGGGTTTTGTTCACCATTTATTCCAACTTGTAAGACTCAAATGTGTAGACAGTGGTAACTGTGGTGTAGATGTTTGGGCTTGAACTGGAGCCCAAGCTCTGGGAGGGTCCCAGTACCCAGGCTCCACCCTGAGACCAAATGTCTACAAAGCAATTTTTAGCCCCATGAGCATGAGTCAGCTGACCTGGGCCAACCACGGCCATGCCACAAGTCTTGTACTCCACTGAAGATGTACTCTGGTGAAGGGGATAAGAAAATGGGCTGGTTTGGTTTATAGCATTCAGAGGCACAAATTATATCATTTATTTCTATTGTAAGGTTTCAGATATGTTTTTCTTTTTTATTATAGTTCATCTTAGTTTGAAAAACTGTTGATATATCTGTAAAAATATTATCTTTTGTGTTTCCATCTGTAACAAAGATTCTTCTTCGAGTGATGTCCCTGTGGGTTCTCCACTTTAGGTGTCTGTGTGCCCCTGCTCTCATTATCGTAGATTTGTAGTAGCAGTGCCCTGGTTGGGTCATGCATGTGTGGTCCCCATCTCATGTCGTCTTGTCGGTTAACTGGCGTTGTGTGGCCAACCCCTCCTCAGTTCCTTCTCTACTGCCTTTGGCTCTAGTCGGAGCTCCCGCAACACCTCTTTGCTTATCTACCTAGTGTAGTTTTCCACAGTTAAATTTAGTTAGTTATTTAGTTAGTAGTAGATATACTTACTTCCTTTTATCCCCATTACTTTTGTTTGTTTTTTTTTAAACTAACAAAAAATCCTTTCTTTTATTCTCCTTAGAAATAGTTAGGTTTCCTTTCAAATGCTAGAAGAGACCCTTATTCCCCTCCAAATGGGGGGAGAAATATTTACCTCAGGGGCATGCCTGACTCCTGGGGTTTAAACACTACATCTCCTGCAGGCTCTCTACCCCAGTCTCAGATGAGTACTCACATTGTGTCCACTGTTTAGGTGAGAAACACATACCACAGAAGTGCTCACACTGACAGTTTAAAATCCTGAGCTAGGAAAGTGAGAGACCTGCAACTCAAACTCCTTCTCATGGAGAAGTCTCTGAGACCAGCTTCTGAGCCAGAAGTAGAAACATCTTCAGGACCAGATCTCATTCAACAGCCCATCCTCCATGGCTCAGACTAAAGAGCAACCCACTAAGAAAACTTCAAAAAAGCAGGGAACAACTCCACTGGTACTGGACTCTGCCAAGAAATGGCGTTCCCCAAACCAGCAAGCCATGACAGTACCAACCGCACCAGCTCTGCCTACAGCTGAAATTGCAAGACCTTCTGGTACCATGGGTACTGAGAGATCTAAAGACCCTAAGTAGGGTAACTCTGGTACCAGTATCACAGGGAAACAAAAATCCGATACCTTGGGCCAACAGAGCCAACCAAACGCTCAGCACCCAGTCTCTCCACGACACCGCAGACTATCCAGCGTACAATCGTTGGTACCAACTCCTCATCACCCCATGGTACAAATTCCATTGATGATTCAAGAATTCCTGAACCATAGAGATCTAACAGTCACTTCTACTTCTGAGTCTCCCATCTTCAGTACCGAGGTAGTTCCGGTACAGATGATACCAAGTGCCACCACCACTCCACCTCATTCAGCCCCATCATTTTCCAGTGATGAGGAGGATGAACCTGAGGAGGAAATATACTCCTCTCACGAGTCCGTTCCAATCCACAGGTCTGCCAGTTCCACCCATCATCACACAGGGCTCATCATACTGGTCCCAAACAAATACACTGATACGGACATCTATGGATGACACCAATGCCCTTTCCACCACAATGGGCATATTGGAACCCACAGGCACGATACCCAGAACAATACCACAAACACGCCAGCCCACCTAGGACGAGCTTACAACACTTACCCTCACATTTGGTTCCAGGGCCATTGGAGCACAGTAGAGATGTGACCGAAGAGGAAGAATCAACCTCAGATCAAGAAATGGCCCAGACATCGCATTTTTCCTTGTCTTCCCCTGATGACACCATCATGCCACCCCTCTCAATACAGGTAATGATTTTAGATATTTCCTGAATTTATCTCAGAGCGTGGCCAATTCTCTGAATATATCCCTAGAAGAAGTCCATGAAAAACAACACAAACTTCTAAAACTGCTTGCAGACAGCCACTTCAGCTAAAAATCACCTTACCTATGACCAGCACCATAATGGAGCCAGTTAATACAATTTGGCAGACCTCATCAACAATTCAACCAACTTGCAAACAGTCTGACAAGAAATACTATGTACTGGCAAAGGGAACGGAATTTCTATTCTCCCATCCTGCACCAAACTTTGTGATGGTGGGTGCCATCCACAAACAGGGCAGACAACACCACCCCAAAAATACACCTTATGATTAGGACTGGAAAAGGCTTGACCTTTTTGGCCGTAAAGCCTATTTCTTGGTGACTTTACACCTTAGAATCACCAATTATAAAGCACTGCTGGCCATATATGACCATAATAACTACACAAAACTTTCAGAGTGTATGGAGTTTATTCCTGAGGAAAAGAGAGAACAATTTAGATCCCTTATTTCAGAAGGGCACCCAATATCCTGAACGGCACTAAAAGCCGCCTTAGACTCAGCAGACATGGCTGCAAGATCCATAGCCACAGCTATAGTCATGAGGAGAGCATCCTGGCTCCACCTCTCTGGATTCCCTAAACAAGTCCAGTCAATGGTGTAAGATCTTCTGTTTGAAGGTCCAAAGCTCTTTGCCTCCAAAACAGACGAGTCCCTTCACACACTGAAGGACTCTAGGGCGGCACTTGGATCCTTGAGCATCTACACACCTAGAACCAAGAGAAGACAGGGAAAATATTACATGGTGCAACAATTCTGGCCTACTCCTTATACAAAGCATAGGCAATATGAACATCAAGGCTGCAAACAAAGACCTACTAGGAGATGACAACTTCCTCCTCAAAGTACCACACCCCAACAAACGCCATCCAGACAGCAAATTTGAAATGTTGGTTGAGGGCCCGAGAACTCCACCTCTTCTAACATTGGAACCATCTTCCATCTCTCAACCATTTGTAGAGCATCTGTTTCCCTTCCTCCCAATTTGGCAAACCATCACAATGGACATATGGACATTAGAGAGAGTCAAGAATGGATATCCATATCTTTTATTCCCCCCTACACACACACCTACCCTCCTTCCCTGTCCCTTTTCAGGGACCCCTTTCATGAATAACTACGCATCAAGAGGTCAACCGTCTCTTACACTTGGGAGCAGTAGAGTTAGTACCAAAAAAATACAGAGGGAAGGGGTTCTACTCAAACTATTTCCTCACACAGAAAAGGACAGGAAGGTGGAAATGAATTCTCGACTTACGGTGTCCCAACACATCAAGATGATCACATTAGCCACCATCATTCCAGTCCTAGAAAGACGGGACTGGCTCTTGGCCCTTGACCTTCAGAATGCATCCTTTCATAGAACAATTCATCCATCACGTCACAGATTCCTTCAATTTACTCTAGGCCCAGACCATTTCCAATACTAGGTCCTACCATTTGGTCTATCAACTGCTCCTCGAATATTCTCAAACCTTCTAGCCATAGTGGCTGCCCACCTTATGATTAAAAGAAAAACAGAATCATGATATTTCTGTATCTAGACAATTGTTACTGAAAGCACCAATGCGATAAGAAGCATTAGACACAACCAAAAAGACAGTAATGCTTTTTACATGACTAGGCCTCCAAATAAATACACAAAAATTTATGCAAATACACCAATACAAGAACTGGAATTCATCGGCGCTTATCTCAAATCGCCCGAAGCCAGAGCATCCCTACCATGACACTGATTTATCACTTTGAACAACCTCATCTCCACAACACTGAACACTCCTCAGATAACAGCCAGAATTTGCCTCCCAACTACTGGGCCACATGGCCATGACAACTTTCGTGGTCAAACACGCAAGGCTGCACATGAGGAGCCTGCTAACTTGGCTCTGCACTACCTACTGTCCACAGAGGCACAGCTTGAACAAACTCATTACAATGCCAGACAAGATAAAACAATCACTACTCTGGTGGACACAACTGGATAAATGTCTTCCTCGGGGTGCCATTGTTACGTGACTGCCCAACAATCAATGACCATTACAACAGACACATCACTCCTAGGATGGGGAGCACATCTGGACACCTACTCCACCCAGGGCCATTGGTCACCAGCAGAATCCCTACATCATATAAATGTCCTAGAATTATGAGCTGTTCACAATGCATGCCTCCACTTCCTCCTTAATCAAGAACAAGAACAAAACCATACAAATTCTCACAGACAACGTGGCATGCATGTTCTACATAAACAGACAAGGAGGTGCATGCTCACAGTCCTTGTGCATGGAAGCCACACGTCTATGGAACTGGTGCATCACATACAACATCCATATCACAGCATCATACCTACCTGGAACTCAAAACATCACAGCAGATGTGCTAAGCAGGAACTTTTCTCAAGATCACAAGTGGGAATTGGACATGCAAGTACTACACGACATATTCAAGCAATGGGGATTCCGAACCATAGACTTATTTGTGACTGCACAAAACACCAAATGTCCCCAATTCTGTTCCAGAGTGGGACCAGGCCTTCATTCCTTGAGTGATGCCTTCCTTGTAGAATGGAATGCCCCACTCTGATATGCTTTCCCTCCCATTCCCCTCCTGTATGAGTGCTTCGCAAAATCAGGCTGGAACATGCCACAGTAATTCTAATTGCTTTGTCAGACATGGTTCCCTTATCTTCTCAAAATGTTGGTATGCAAATCATGCCACCTTCCCCTTCTTCTTCGTCTCCTCTCCTAGGACTCAGATCAGATCCTTCACCCAAATCTAGAAACTCTCGATCTCAAGGAATGGCTGCTCCCTGACTACGAGGATCAAAAAATAGCCTGGGCAGAGCAAGTACAGAATGTCTTACTAAATAGTCATAGAACAACTACCCGACACACATACCTATTGAAATGGAGAAGATTTGATAAT
This sequence comes from Emydura macquarii macquarii, assembly GCF_026122565.2. Classification (NCBI taxonomy): domain Eukaryota; kingdom Metazoa; phylum Chordata; order Testudines; family Chelidae; genus Emydura; species Emydura macquarii. Next base: position 3,141,807 of record NW_027133377.1, read on the forward strand.
TTGTGCCAAAACAAACAGATCACACCAGCTTCTGCTCCCCTATCCCTGATATTGGACTATGTATAGAGTTCAAGAAATCTGGTCTCTCTATGAGTTCAGTCAGGATACATCTTTCTGCCATTATGACATTTCACCACAAAGTAGACGACCTACTTATTTTTGCACACCCAGTAACAAAGAGGTTTCTTAAAGGTCTCCACAACACTTACCCATAGGTAAGAACACACCCCCCATCTTCAGACCTCAACCTAGTTCTTCGATGTCTCTCCGAATCCCCATTCAAACCTTTGGCGACTTGCTCTCTCCTCCACCTTTCAGTGAAGGTGGCCTTCCTCGTTGCAATCACATCAGCCAGATGGGTAGGAGAACTTGGATCCCTCATGTCAGCCCACTCTACACAACCTTCTTCAAAGATAAAGTGACCCTAAGGCCACATCCCAAATTTTTACCTAAAATGGTTTCCTCCTTTCACTTCAATCAACCTATCCATCTACCTACATTCTACTTTAAACCCCATGACAACACAAAAGAATCCTAGATGTCTGTGGAGCATTGGCATTTTATATAGACAGAACAAAACCATTCTGCAAGTCTGCAAAACTGTTCCTATCAATCACAGGATGGTCCAAAGGAGATGCCATATCTAAGCAGAAGCTTTCCAAGTTGATCTCTGACTATATTAAACTATGCTATCATCAACATGACCTACAACCCCCCCAAAGGGGTTCATACACATTCCACCAGGGCAGTGGCAACCTCGATAGTATTCCTCAACAACACTCCCATTGAGGAAATCTGTAAAGCTGCAACCTGGGCCTCAGCCCATACATTTGCACAACACTATGCAATAGAACAACTTTCAAGTTCTGAAACACAATTCGGACTCCCCGTATTGTCATCTGCCACAACTTCAACTCTGAAGCCCCATCCATCCACTATTGGGCACTGCTCTGAAGTCACCTAAAGTGGAGCACCCACAGGGACATCACTCAAAGAAGAAAAGAGGGATACTCAACTTGTGAATTAACTGAGGTTCTTCAAGATGTGTCCCCCTGCGGGTGCTCCACTACTCTCTCTTCTCCCCTCTACTTCAGAGTTTCATACTATAGCTCTGCAGTAGAGAAGGAACTGGAGGGGGGTTGGTTGCACACTGCCAGTTAACCAACAAGTTGGCACAAAATGAGACTGTGAATGTGCGACCCAACTGGGGCACTGCTACTACAAATCTCTGATTATGAGTGCATGGGCACACAGACACCTAAAGTGAAGTATCCCCAGGGACACACATCTCAAATAACTTTAGTTACTGCACAAGGTGAGTAAGCCTCTCTTGTGTTCACTTATTCTGTGACCCTTCAATGATTATAGGAGGAAAACGTGAGGAGAGAAATGGATGCTATTAAAAATGAGCTGGTATCACTTAAAGACACTTATGGCCATCTCCAAGACTGCCACCCTCTTCAGAGAGATCAGCACACTCAGCAAGAGAAAAATCTGCAGGTAAAAATGAGATGCATTTAATGGTTGCAAAACTTCACATTACTTGTAAATAGAGGCTTTGGCAATGTTTGCAATTGTGCTGTGAACTCCACTTAATCCAGTGGTCCTCAACCTATTTACCCCTGTGGGCCACATCCAATACTATCTGTATGGCCCTGAAGATGTCACATGGGCCACAGCTGTGTGCTGATTGGGCCACGGGTTGAGAACCACTGACTTAATCTAAGCAATTTAAACTTCTATTTTGCTATATCCAATCATTTCTCCAACATAATGATCCAAGAACAGTCTGAAATTTACTGATCATACAGTAGGTTTTTCCCTGTTGGTCAAGCCACTTCTTTCCCTCCTGTTGGATCCAAACAATGTCCTGGGACCACCAGTGCCTGCTCCATTCCAACCTCCAAGCTCTGCATCTAACAGCGTGGATGTTTCATGGTTGATGCCCTTTAAAAATTCCTGCTCCAAGGACATTCAAAACGTGGTTCTGAATAGCAGAAAGCACCCTCAGCTAGAAACACCTGGCAAAGTGGAAGCACTTCTCCATTTGGTCTCATAGGAAAGGTGTATCTCCAGAACAATCACCCCTGGACCTCATACTGGACTATCTTCTAGATCTAAAACAATTTGGCCGTTAGCTCTATAAGGGTGCATCTGGCAGCTAATTTGGCCTTCCATGTCTGAATGGATAATAGATCCCTTTTTCCCAACCCCATCGTCACCCAGTTCCTAAAGGGTTTGGCCAGATTGTACAAGCAAGTACAAGACCTCATCCCTCTTTGGGATATGAACTTAGACCTAACAAAATTGATGGGACCTCCCTTCAAACCTCTTGCAATTTGCTCCTTCTTTCACTTTTTGTTGAGGGATGTTGGTTGCTCCTCCCCCTCTGTGTTAGAGGGAGGCCATGCTGCCTCACTCAATCCCTGCCTACTGACAGGGGGTGTGCCAAGTGGCAGTTAAGGGGGTTGGCAGGGTAAGCAAGTAGTCTCTAGCCCTGATCCTCAGGCAGGGCGGGGCAGGCAAGCAGTCTCTAGCCCCTGGCCCTCAAGCAGGGCAGTAAGGGAACAGTTTATAGCCCCTGACCCTCAGGCAAGGAAGGGCAGGCAAGCAGTTTATTGCTCACGGCAGGGGTTTGAGCACCTCCGCAGTCTAAGGCTCAGGTAAGGGACAGCAGGGGGCAAGGAGATGTGGGCCTGCCCAACTCCACCACATCCCAGCCCAGGCCCCTAACAGTGGGGAAGTGGTCCACCACTAGGATATTGGGAAATCCCACTGTAACATGCTGGCTGGGGTGCAGGCCCCAACACAGCTGAATTGCAGTTGGCTGCTCCTGGACTACCTCCTATCCTCTACCTGGATTGTACCTGGGTCCACAGTTACCCTGGGGTATGTGGGATTACCCTGGGGTCAGTTACCCTAGGGTATGTGGCCAGTGGCAGTCCTGGAGGTTCCCCTGCATGCACAGACTCTCCAGTGTGCAATGCATCTCTAGGCACGTCAGCGAAGGCAGCTGTCTGAGTCCACAGAGCATCCTCTGTTACCCTGGGGTAGGTGGCCAGTGGCAGTCCTAGCAGTTCCCCTGCAAGCAAGGACAGGGTGTCTCTGGGTGCAGCAGCAAAGGCAGCAGCCTGGAGTGAGCTAGATGCATCCCTCTCCCCCTCTGTCTCAGCTCCAACTGAGCAGGAGGCCCTGCCTTTTCTACTTCCTGTCCCACCCACCCACTTCTGGTGGGAGGGTCAAGGTTGGTCTGGCTCTGCCCACTTGGTTAGGGAGGGTGGTTCCTCCTCCTCTGGCTTGGAGGGAGACCACACCACTTCACTACACTGCTCTATGAAAGTGGCATTTCTAATGGCAGTTACCTCCACCGGAAGGGTGGGTTGAGTTGAGAGCTCTGGTGTCAGAACCCTCCCCCAATACAGTTTTCCATAAAGTTTATCTTCACACTCACCTAAAATTTCTTACAAAAGTAGTCTCTAATTTTCATGTTAACCAAGCAATCTATTTACCCAGATTTTTTCTGAAACCTCATACACATAAGGATGAGGAAAAGTTTCACTTGGTTGTCAGAAGGGCTTTAGTGTTCTATCTGAAGCATACTAAATCTGTCAGATCCTCTACAAAACTGTTTGTATTGGTAGCAGATAGAGTTAAGGGCCAACCAGCTTCCATGTCTAGAATCGCTTTCTGGATCTCTTTGTGCATTATGCTACCAACTGGCTAATACAATTCCGCCAGGTAGAATGTTGGTGCATTCTACTGGAGCGCAGGCATCTTTTGCAGCTTTCCTGACACAAGTGCCAATTCTAGACATTTGTAAAGCAGTAATTAGGTCACCAATCCACACGTTCACTTCTCATTACACAATTTCCCATCAGTCCAGAAATGGTGCCTGTTTCGGACGGGTTGTCTTACCATCATTATACAGATAGATGCCAAACTGACTTCCATTGGTTTTTGCTGATGAGTCATCTGCAGTGGAATTGTCATCTGCAATCAATGAAAGAAGAAAAACCAGTTACCTATCTTTCTGCAACTGTTGTCCTTCAAGATGTGCTGCACATATCCATTCCACCAGCCACCCACCTTGCTCTCAATCAAAGTCTATCTGTTGTGAAGGAACTGAGAGAGGTTGGAAGCAGCTCCACTCTCTAATACCAGCCCACAGTGGCACATGGTGACAGAGGGTGCTCAAGATACCCTGACGGGATACCACTGAAGGGAAGAAATCTCCAAAATCTGTGCATGGGGCATGCACATTCCTACAATGGAGTGGACACGTGCACCACGTCTCAAAAAACAATAGTTACAGAAAGGTAAGTAGCCGATTTTTTCCTGTCCTGCTGCTGGGACAGTGCTGCTCTCTTTAACTCAAGCTGAATTGTAAGGATACAGTCCAGCCTTTTATAAACTACACAGTGAAAAGAATCTGAGACATAACCTTATCCTTAGAAGGGGTATCCCTATGTACTCTTTTTTTTTTGCACCCAGCTTTCAGTATAAGTTATAAAAGGATTTTTTTGTTTCTTTTTAAATTCAGATAACTGTTCCCCTCTCCAAGAAAAGAGTAATGTCTTCAGAAACCAAAGTTGCATGCATATAATTTCACTTTCAATGGTTCTGAAGATAGCTTTCATAGTCATAGACTTGGGTAATACAACAGAGTTTTCAATTATGTGTTTGTGTATGTGAATTGACAGTAAGATGACACAATTATAACCAATTAGCATTTGGATGGCCCTTAAAAGGGACATTTTTCATGTATAGTATTTGTGGGTTAGCTTTTCTCTGCACTTTTTCCCTTGTCAGCCTGTCTCTAATAAGCACAATATGGCCAATAGTGAACTAGAAATTAGACTGGAAATGGGCATGTTATGCAGTGTGTTGCATGGGGAGTTAGCTGCATCAGTTCCGTTAATGTTTCTTTGAGGCATGGGGCTCCAAAAAGCATGTTTTGATTTTGAGTGATATTAAGACATGATCTTATATATCATGTTTTGAGTGTACAATCAAAACCCCTTATCAATCATCCACGATAAACTGTATTATGAAATTAACATGGTCCTACGTATTATCTGAGAGTTGTCTGAAAGTAGATAAGCTTAAAGCATGTGTTTATAAATGCCAAAAATGTTTGGGGATTTCTTCTAAATATATATCTTATGGCCTATTGCCATACCACTTTATGCTGTAAGGTCATCAGATCTCACATGCTTAGTCAGATCTTCAATGGAAGACTGCCAAGAAAAAAAAAATCACAGGAGCTGCAGGAAATGGTGATTCAATAGGTTGCACTTTTCCCTGTATCAGTAATTAATCAGTGTCCAGCATAATATAAAAGGCCTTTACTGTTGAAGGTGACATCTTTTGAATGGGACTTAAAACTAAGGTCTTGACTAATGCTCTGATCCTACAGACTTATGCGTGTGCTTAAATTTACACCCTGTAAATAGTCCAGTTGAAGTCCATAGGACTGCTCATGGAACATAAAATTAAGCATGTTCATAAATCTTTGGAGGACTGAGGCCCAATTTTGGCCATTAAATAACCAAAAGCCCTTTTCATAAGTGTAACAAATCTTAGATCCAGTTCTCTGGCCAAATTCAAATTTGATTAGTTTCATGCTACCTATCCTAATTTCCCCTACATTTTTAGTCATGCACTATATTGTATTGTATTTGTGCACTGTTAAATAACTGCCACATTCCATCCTAGAAAAGGCTGCACTTTAATTAGAGGCTATTGTGATTCCTGTGCATATACACTGATGTTTTAATTTCTTTGGTTCAAAAGGTTCTGTATAAATCTAAGATCATAATACGTGCATGCAAACATATTGCTTATTTTTTATTATTTCTTTTTATTAAGAGTTATAGGCTAACTTTTAAAAATGGCCTCTAGTTTGGGAGTCTTCATTTTTGATCATTGAACTTTAGACATCTGGGGCCTTATTTTCAGAATTGCTGAGCATCCACAACTGCAATTGAAATTAATGGCAGTACAGGTGCTCAGCACCTCTGAAAATGAGACCCCATGTTGGACCCTTAAAATTGGAGGCCACATTTGAAAATTTGAGCTAACTGGGCAAAACACAATAAAGATTGGTCTGAGGATATGCAAATGACATCTCATATAAGATTCCGTCCCTTCTTCCAAGGAATTTATTTTACAGGTCCACTGCACAGACATTGCACAATGGACTGGAGCAGTAAGGAAGTGTAGTGTGAATACAGTGTTGGCATGTCTCACAGTTTTATTGTGAGTCTTGCAATTTGGTGTATTCCTTAAAGCCCCAGCTGCTGGAATCAAGAGATTGTATGAGAATCTCAGCTTCTTCTTTGAGTAGTGTCCCTATGGGTGCTTCACTTCAGTTGTGCTTACATCCCATGAACTTTTAATCAGAGATTTTTGATAGTGCTCATTTGGCCCATGCATACATGCTAATACCCCTATGCCCCGCTCTGAGGTTACATAGAGCTGTATGGGCGAACTGCCCTCAGTCCCTTCTCAAATGCCTTGGCCTGAGACAGAGCATTAGTTTGCCTTACTAAATAAAGCTTGATCTTAGTCTAGTTATCTTAATTGTTTTATTTTATTTTGGGGGAAGTTCCTTTTCCATGCCTTCTTCTTTTTAGGGAGCGCACCTTCCCCCTTCAAGATAACTATTGCGCTGGAGCATGCCAGGCTGAACAGGCTTCACATGGTGCTATAAAGCTCGGTGGCCAAGGCAGGCTAGTGGGCAGTCCAGAGCAGTAGTCAAGTGAGTGCAAGTGTTCGAGTAGCTGGCAGATTAATACATAACAGAGGCAGTCTGGAACAATGGTTGGAGTTCTAATAGGGATCAGTAGCCAGAAAGCCAGTCCAAGGGGTTGTGTCAGTGGGTTAGGGAAAGGAGGTCAGGCGAAGAAGCAAGGCAATAATGTAGGCCAAGTCTAGGCAGCAGCCAGAAGGCAATGGTCTGTTGCTCAGACAGCTTCCACTTACTGTTAGGGCCTTTGTACAGTACAGGTACCTAGTGAGAGTGCTGCCTGTCCATCCACTAAGGTTGTTAGGCAGAGGCAGTGGTTCAGTGCATCACTGTGGTGCAGTGGCTAAAGATGACGCCTAAGGACTTGGTGGGATTAAGTTCCATACCTGGTCCTGAAAGGTACATCCCTTGCCACAAAGACATCCTAGTCAGTGATGGGCATTCCTGTTATATCTGCTACTTGAGGGATTCTCATATCCCACAAAGGTGCTCCATTTGATCTGCTTTTAAAGGCAGGGCAAGGAAGAATCGGGAGAAAAAATAGAAACTCTTAATGATGGAGCAATCTCTCCATCCAGCCACAGATTCAGGCCAGGAATCCTTCCCTGGACTTCGTTCTTTGAGTGAACACAGTGCCCCATCAACTTTGGCATGTTTATCTGTGACAAAGCCATGGAGAAGACCCATAGAAAAAAGACCAATATTCTCTTAAGGTGTCTATCTCAAAGGGAATTTGGTCCCCTCAAAGTAAAACTGCAGCAGAGACCTCTCACCCCATTCTGGGTATCGCTGAAGCTCTAGCCACTGTACCTGGTGACGTTGTACCTGGGTCTCCAAGCTCCTCTGAGAACAGGGGCACCAAGCATGCATTGGTACTGAAACCTTTGGTACCACAAAAGCAGGACACTGCAGCAAGAGAACCCAAGAATTCCACCTCTAAGAGAATGGTACCCACAACTCCTTTTGTAGTGTCTTCATGTAAGTTGACAACTATAAGATGGCCTTGGTACTGGGAAGATGCCATGTTTTTCATACAGTCTCAGTGCCTCCCAAGACATTCTCCTCAGTACCAACTACTTTTTGGCCAGAAAAGACTTGCCAGAACAACATATACCCTCAGTGTCAACAGTGGAACAGAGCCCAGTTCTTCAAACCCACCATTCCAAGGACCTGTTTTGGAGGAACCAGAGTCTCCCTTGTTAGTGGGTACTGAATGATTATCAGTTTTGAGACAGGCACAATCATCGAGTTGGGACCCTTCCCCAATACCGCCAGACTCTCCGAAACTTTCAGAGAGTAGTGGGGCTCCCTCTCTTGAAGAAGAGGAATTCTCTTTCGATTTGAATATTTCATTCCAAGATTCCCCTATTCATCAGATAGAAGAATTCCTTTCTGACACTTTTGAGAACAGGGGGAATTACATCAAAGATGAGCCCCATGCCCTCCCAGCTTGGTTTGAGCACTAGTGGATGTCACCTCCAATGCCTTTTAGACTGTCCCCAGGAATGATACTGGGATCTTTGAGCTGCATATCGACAACAACTTTCCCATGCCCCTCATGTCTCTTGGGGGGACTACAGAGGGAGATATTCTCCTACTCCACCTATCCCTCCTCCGCTACCTCAGGCACAAGAGACATTTGAAGAGAAGGGAGCCAGGGCAGATATAAATGCTACTCTGAAAACAAATATTTTTTCATCTTTTATGGTTGATTACTTCAAATACTTCCAGGAGTTAATTAAATGCATCATGGATTCCCTACAGATCCCCTTGTAAGAGGTCAGATAATTGAAGCAAAAGCGCCTGGATATCTGTGACACCCTGTGTCTGAAAACAACATCCCCAAACCCACATATTCATCAATGTCATGTAATTATGAGATGTTCTGTACAAAGTATGCCTTGTTTGGTTTTATTTTAAAAGTCTTGATCTGCTGAACATAAATTTCTTGTTGGATTGTATGTGCTATCATAGTACGTGAAGTTATAAAATATTGTTGCAAATGCTATTAGAACATGTTGCAAGGCAGGAAACTCCCACAAACAGTCTTTCAGGCACACCAGAGGAGTGGCCAGACAGCGTTAATGGCTATCTGTCACCCATTCAAGAATAGATTCTACTAACAGGAATAATTTACTGTGAAGGCTTTGCTGTAGGATGCATGTTCACAATAGGGTTGCTTGACCAATGGGATGCAGCCGTCACTTACATGCATGGACTGCCAGCAAGCTGCAAGACTATAAAAGGAGGAGAATGACATCATGAGTGGGCTTCTCTCTCCCTCCAACTCAACACCTGAAGGAGCTTCTGGAAGACAAAGAACTTTGGAGTCGGGGATGGGTAATCCCAGGCAGGGAAAGTTGCCCAGCCTGTGTTTAAGAAACTGTTTGTGCCAGCTAACAAGTCAGAGCTTGTTAGTTTGGAGAACTAATTTAGTTAGTAATTCAAGAGCTTGTTAGTTTGGAGAACTTAGACTGCGATCCTATGTTTATTTCATTTGGTAACTACTTTTAATATCTTTACATTTGCCACTTACAATCACTTAAATTTTATTTTTCTGTAGTTAATAAATTTGTTTAATATTTTATCTCAACCACTGTGATCTCGAATTGGAGTGTCTAGAAATCCTAGCTCTGTAACAAAGCTCTTGCATGTCTTCTCCACAATGAGGGGGGAGCGGACTTATTAATATAATTTTGGGGATAGACTCCTTTTGGTGAAGTTCTTACAAACTGTGGAGAGGGAGGTAATTGGCTGGTGCCTCTCGATTGTTGGTTCATCAGTGGCTAGGCAAGGCACTCATATATCTTAGTTGGGTGTGTTTCTGCCTGTAGATGACTGTGTAAGGTCTTGTCTACATTGGCGCTTATGCCAGCAAAACTTCTGTCGCTTAGCGGGATTTTTTTTCAGAGTCCTGAGCAACAAAAGTTTTGCCAGCATAAGCACCAGTGTAGACAAGCCCTAAGTGTAGCTTGCTGATAGCATCACAGAGTTAGAGGCAACTCAAGTTAACATTTCAGGATTTCAGAAACCTTATGACTCGCCCAGGAAGAAATCAAGGTTCCAGAGGAAGAGACCACCTACTTCCTCTGCATCCACTACTGAGCCCCCATCATCACCTAAACATCAGTTTTAATGGATTGTTTGAGGGCCCAGGACAACCCCACTAAACAGAGCTGCATCTACACCATTCTATCCACCTCCCACCCGATGGAGACAGTCTCTCTCACTTTGAATCCACATAAGAGTGAATTACATCAGACAAATGGGTGCTGGAGGTTATCAGATCAAGGTACTCCATCCATTTTACTGTCCTGCCTGCTACCCATTCCCCTTCAAGGACTCCTCTCATGAGTATCTCTTAAGGCAGGACTTTGACTCCCTTCTCTGCATAAGAGCTGTAGAATCATTTCCAGTTCAGCAAAGAGGGAGGGGCTTTTACTCCAGTTGCTTCCGGGTCCCAAAGAAAAACAGGAGATGGAGACTTATCTTAGATTTAAGACATTTAAACAATTCTGTGAAATCACAAACTTTCAGGATGGTGACTGTCTCAGCTATAATTCCATCATTGGAACCCGGGGATTGGTTTTTGGCTCTTGACCTTCAGGAAGCCTACTTTCATATCTCAATTCACCGATCTCACAAATGATTCCTGTGGTTTTTGACAGGACAGGATCACTTCCCTTCAGCCTTTTGTTTGCTCCAAGAGTGTTCTCAAAAGTAGTGGCAGCGGTTTCAGCTTACTTTTAATGTCTGAGGATAATTGTTTTCTTATACCTTGATGACTGGCTTTTGAAGGGTTGATCTTACAATGAGGTTTTCACCACCATAAAGATGTCAGGGTCCCTGTTTCATAAGCTAGGTTTGCAACTCAATATCGAGAAATCCACTTTGAGCCTAGTGCAAAGAATAGAGTTCATAGGAGCCACTTTAGGGCTTATCTTCCCTCCGACAGATTCTTGATGTTAACAAATCTCATCTAAAAGATTCCAAATCAGTCCACAGACATCTATAAGAAATTGTCTTCAACTGCTCTGACACGTGGCAGTTTGCACCTTTGTCATGCAACATGCCAGGCTCTGCCTTTGATGTTTCCAGGCTGGCTCAGAACTGTTTATACTCCAAAAAAACCTCAGCCTAAACAAGTTGGTGTCAGTCTCTCATCAAGTATGAGATTCTCTCAATTGGTGGAAAGACCATGACAATGTCCACGAGGGGATTCCATTTGTTCGATCTCCTCCTTCTATTACCACTACAGTTGCATCCTTAATGGGCTGGGGGGTGCATCTGGGGACCCATACAACTCAGGTCAAATTGTCTGCCCAAGAGACATGACTACCTATCAACCTACTTGAGTTGAGGGCAGTCAGGAATGCCTGTATCCTTTCTGCCTTTAATCAGAAATAGGTCCATAAAGATCCTGATGGACAACGTAGCCTGCATGTTCTGTATCAACTGACAAGGAGGGGCAAGATCTCCTTCCCTTTGTGCCAAAGCAATAAAGTTCTGGAACTGGTGCATAGCCAATTGCATCCTTATCTCAGCAGTTTACCTCCCAGGGATGCAAAACAGGATAGCCAGTGATTTCAGCAGGCACTTTTTCCAGGACTATGTTTGGGATTTGGATTCTTGGATTCTCAGTGAAATCTTTTTGTCTTGGAGAGTTCCATACATAGATCTCTTTGCCACTGTTACTAACAAGAAATGCAAACACTTTTCTCAAGAAGGGGGGGGCTTAGGCCCTCTCTCTTTGAGAGACATCTTCCTCATTTCATGGACAAGAGGCCTTTCATATGTACTTCCTCCAATACCCCTGATTCTAAAAGTGATAAATAAAATCAAGCAGGACAAACCCAAGATCATATTAATAGTTCCAGTGTGGCCTAGACAGATATGGTATTCTTATTTGATTCACCTAGCCATTTGTCAGGCAATCAGCCTTCCATCCATTCCTTATCTTCTTTCCCAAGATGCTGATTGGATTCTTCAGCCAAATCTGCAGATTCTTTGTTTTAAAGCTTGGCTCCTTGATGGTTCGTGGGAATAGACTGTACTTGTTCTGACAAGGTACAACAGTTGTTATTGAACAGTAGCAAAGATTCCATGAGATGTACTTAAGGTACCATAAAGTGGGTGCATAACTGGTTTGAAAATAGTTCCCAGAGAGTAATCATCAGTGGTTCAGAGTCAGGCTGGAAGGGTATATTGAGTGGGGTCCCACAGTGATCAGTTCTGGGCCCGGTTCTGTTCATATCTTCTTCAGTGATTTAGATAATGGCATAGAGAGTACACTTATAAAGTTGGCAGATGGTACCAAGCTGGGAGGGGTTGCAAATGCTTTGAAGGATAGGATTAACATTCAAAATGATTTAGACAAACTAGAGAAATGATCTGAAGTAAATAGGATGGAATTGTCTAAGGACAAAGGCAAAGTACTCCACTTAGGAAGGAACAATGAGTTGCACACATACAAAATGGGAAAAATGACTGCCTCAGAAGGAGTACTGTGGAAAGGGATCATAGGGAATCAAAAGCTAAATATGAGTCAACAGTGTAACACTGTTGCAAAAAGAGCAAACATCGTTCTGAGAAGTATTAGCAGGAGTGTTGTAAGCAAGACACAAGAAGTAATTCTTCTGCTGCGCTGATTAAGCCTTAACTGGAGTATTGTGTCCAGTTCTGGGTGCCACATTTCAGGGAAGATGTGGACAAATTGGAGAACATCCAGAGAAGAGCAACAAAAACGATTAAAGTTCTAGAAAACATGACCTATGAGGGAAGATTGAAAAAATTGGTTGAGTCTGGAGAAGAGAAGACTGAGGGGGGACATAACAGTTTTCAAGTACCTAAAAGATTGTTACAAATAGGAGGAAAAAAATTGTTCTCTTTAACCTCTGAGGATAGGACAAGAAGCAATGGACTTATTTTGCAGCAAGGGTGGTTTAAGTTGGACTTTAGGAAAAACTTCCTGTCAGTGTAGGTAAGCACTGGAATAAATTTGCTTAGGGAAGTTGTGTAATCTCCATCATTGGAGATTTTTAAGAGCAGGTTAGACAAACACCTGTCAGGGATGGTCTAGATCAGGGGTTCTCAACCGGTGGTACGCGTACCACCAGTGGTACGCGGAAGCCGGCTCGGTGGTACGCGAGGCAAACCTCGCCGCCGCCACCGAGAAACCCTGCTGCCGCCGATTCCCCCCCTGCCCGCCGCTGACAAAGGCTGCCGCCGATTCCCCCGCCGCCGCCGGCGACAAACGCCGCCGCTGATTCCCCCCCTGCCCGGAAACCCTGCTGCTTCCGCCGCATCCCCCCCGCTGATTTCCCCCCCTCAGTGCCGCAGAGAAAAGCTGCCTCCGCCGCTCCCCCGGCCGCCGCCAAGAAAAGCTGCCGCCGCTGCTTCACTCCCCCCCCCGCTGAATCATGCCCCCCTTGCCGCCGCCGCAAACGGGCAAACGGCCGCAGGGTTCCAGCGGAGGGTATTAATTGAAGGCGCTTAGTGCGCTTTTTTTCCCCGAGTAGTACTCTGGTCAGGTACAGTCAGGTGAAGAGGTACTTGAGCTGACTCTACCTGACCGGAGTGGTACTCAGGAAAAAAAGGTTGAGAACCACTGGTCTAGATAATACTTAGCCCTTACTGCAGGGGACTGGACTAGAAGACCAGTCGAGGTCCCTTCCATTTCTATGAGTCTATGATTCTTAGATTCCCGGTTGAGAGATTCTCAGTTTTTGCTCATCCCACAACTGTGAAGTTTCTCAGAGGATTGGGGAACCTTTTCCCTGAAGTTAAGGGACCCACTCTGATTTGGGATTTGAATTCAGTACTTGGATATCTCATGGATCCTCCTTTTGAGCCAATGGCTACTTCTTTCTTCATTAATTTATCTTGGAAGACAGCCATCACCTCTGCTTGAAGGTGGGAAAACAGGGACTCTGATTATGAAGCATCCATTTACAATATTTTTCAAAGACAAAGCTTCATTATGTCCACATCCTAAATTTTTAACCAAGGTGTTATCCAAGTTTTATATCAACCAAATTATCCATTTATTTTTCCCAGAGCTGCATCAGTCCAGAAAGGAGGCCATTTTGCACAGTTTGGAGGTTAAGGGAGCTTTAGCTTTTTAATTGGACAGAACTAAGTCATTTAGAAAGTCATCCAGCCTTTTTGTGTCCATTACAGATAGGTCTAAAAGTTCATTGATTTCCATCCAGAGACTCTCCAGGTGGATTTCTGATTGTATTACATTATGCTATGAATCTGCAGACATACAGACTCTGGAGTGTTAGTTCATTCCACAAGATCTCCGTTTATATATATGGCTTTACTCAAGAGCGTTCATATTCTGGACATTTGTAAGGCTGCCACTTGGACTTCCATACATACCTTTTCCAATCATTAGGCAGTGGTCCAGTCTTCTAGATTGGATGCTGCTGTTGGAAATACAGACTTCTTCAGCCCTGGATTTGGCTTTGCAGTCTCTTCTCCAGCTCAAGGTTCTGGTCAGTAGGCCAACTGATGTGGAGCATGCATAGGTACACCACTCAAAGACGAAGGGGAGGTTACTCACCTTGTGCAGTAACTGGAGTTCTTTGAGATGTGTCCCCCCTGGGTGCTCCACTGCTTGCCCTCCTTTCCCTCTGCTTTGGAGTTTCCTTTGGAAACTTTGCAGTAGAAAAGGAATTGAGGATAGTTTGCTCATGCAATCTTATGTAGCCTTGGAGCAGGGCACATCTTGAAGTTGCTGCACATGGTGAGTACCTCCCCTTTTATTTAAAAAAAAAAAAGTATTTCTCACCCTCATGGCTGAAAACAAAAGCTTGAAAATGTGATGTAAGTGCACCCTAAAGTCCAGAAACCAAGAGGCAAATAAAAAGAATGCAATACTGTTTTTTTCAAAGTCATGATCTTAAAGCCTTTTTCATGACTTTTGCAGCCTGACTCATGATTTCCAAATGTTTGGGTTTGGGTATATTGGGAATGGGAGGAAAAGAGCCAACAAACTGGAGGAATAGAGAGAGAGACAGGCAATGTGAGGAGAAAGGGAGAGGAGACGTCAAACAAATCCATAGGAATGGAGGAAAAAGAAGGCATTGGACCCCAAGATAGAAAAATTTAACAGAGTTGTGGGGGTGGACAAAGGGGATGTGGCTCTGGCTTACAGAAAAAAGTAAATAGAAATGTCTATCACTTTTCAGGGAAAAAAGGAGACATAAAAAGGAAAAAAAAAAAAGGGTGTGTGAAGAAAGTTGTGTGTGTGTGTGTGTGTGATCATCAATTGCCTGCTCTCTTCACACTTTTTTCTCTGCCCTCGCTAATTATTGGACAGGTCATTTGGAATCACATGTGGAAGCTCTGCCCTCTTTAGTGACTAAATCAGCAAACTTTATTCACACTTTGTCCTTTGAAAATTCTTCCAATATATACATCATGCAAAGTTGCCCATCTGAAAAACCTAGTAGTCTAATAACTTGCCTGCTGTATATAATTTGTGGGCCTGATTCTTTACTTACATACAGCAGTGTAACTCCATTTAATACAAAGGAATAACTCCTCATTTACATCAGTGTAGTAAAAAAAGTGGATCCAGCCCTCCCTGCTAAATCTAATCTGAAACGTTGATAAGTAATCTAAATATATTTTATTATCTCTAATTAATAAGTTAACTATTTCTCCCATTTTATGCCAGAATGGTCAAGAGCAGCCTAAAGGCAACAAAATACAGACTAGTGAGAAAGAAAATGAGTATACACGATCTACAATCAAAAATGGTAGTATTTCTGGTCCTGGACAGGAAGAAGACATTGAAGTAAAGAATACTGTAAGATGCTCTTTGGTCATTGACGAACAAAGTAGTGGAAGTGAAGGCATAGGAGAGACATATAACATTGTTGCTGAAGGTATAAATACTCACAAATACACTATGGGAGAGATTCAGTGCCCAAAATCAAATATTCTCATATAAATTAATGAAATTCTTGGTGTCAGTAGGTGACAGTTTGTGTAAAGTACACAAAGGTCTGAGATAGGTATAATCCTTCCTGAAGCTGCTTGCCCCACTCAAGTGTGGTTTGCATGCTACACCGTACCTTGTGGTGTTGTGCATTCTCTGGATGGGTTAGAAGAAACTTCCTTGTCCCCAGCTCTTGTATAGGAGCATGAGGAAGGAAACCCTCTTGCCTTCTCTGTATACACCCTTGCAGGAGATAACACCAGCTCAATATGTAATTGTATAATTACTATTCCATGCAGGCCACATCCACAAATACTGATGCACCATATAGCTCCCTGAAACTTTTTTTTTTTTTTTTTTTAACTTTTTTGAACCTGCCCACGAAAAGGTACTTATCTAAGCCTACCCTCCAAAATGGCAGCAATGGAAAGTCAAATTTTAAGATCTTCATAACTACATGGTGGTTTATTGAATCTTCTCTTTTCTTACTATATAACAGAAATAATGTTCATAGCATTGGAGTATACTTAAAATGAACAGCTTCTGTAATTATCAGATGCCTTAACTTTTCTTCATTGTTTAGCCACCCACAAATGATGGTATGTTCCTATGGTATGAATACTGTCCCTTAAATAGGGTTGATGAGTTTTAGATCAGAAGGATTAAGAGAAAAAAATTACACTAGTGAACCAGTGGCTTTATTTAAATTTAACATGTCGGATGAAAAAAACATAAGAAATTGTTTAAGTTAAATATCTAAATATATGGCTATAAGCAATCTCATAGTGGAAACCATTATCATTACCCATTATCAGCTAAATATTAGGTGGGATAGGATTACAAACAGATCATAAAATACTTGATATTATCATTTAATTTTTTTTAAAAGGGCAAAAATGTAAGTATATTGTTCTCAGTTTGAACATTATAAATATTTTGTAAAGTATATTAATACACTATTTGCCACTAGGAACTTTCTGATGTTTAGAAAAAATTGTAACTATTACACATATGAGAAATTAATTAACATTGATGAAAATATCAATACATCTTTTTGTGAACTACATTTTGCAAAAATAAAATATTTAACCTTCAGATGTTTTTGTCACTAATTATAATATTTTCATCCTAACAGATTTACAACTTCTTGAAAACCATAAGGATGAAGTTAACGTCATTAGCCCCTGTGAAGAAAAACAAAGGGAGGCTTCTCCAGGCAAAAACCTCTGCACAGATATTGATTTAATTAATCAAGGACAGACCTCGGAAGTATGTGTTGCTGAGTGCAAAGAGGCAGCAAATATAGGAAAAACAGACCAAATGTTCTTGGAGAAAAACAATGCAAGTGCAGAACTAAAGCCACAGGACAGACCTTGTGCATTGGCAAACCTCCCAGAGAACACAAGAAAGATGCTCCTTGACAATACTGAAGAATTTGGTGTCTGCAGTATGGATGTAGGTCAACAGACAGACTCCAGCAAGCATACATCTGGCAATGCTTCAAATGAATTAGTTTATAATACAAATGGTAATTTAGATGACATACAGGATGACAAAGGTGTCTTTATAAGTAAAGCACGCAACGAAGGATCCAGACAGGTTATTGGCATTGAAGACAGCCCTGTAACTGAGAGAACTGCAGACAACCGCCGAACAATGGCTGAATTTAATTTTACCGTCCCATCACAGGTTACAGAAAGTTGTCATACAAAGTTTCAGCAATGTCACTTACAGAAGTCTAATGATACTTGTTTAGTTAATAAACAAGGCAAAACAGAACAACTTCATCTCTTAAATAGAAGCACTAGTGCCATATCCTCAGATGTATTTCCATTTAAACAGACTCATACAGATATTCAAGAAAAATACAACAGTAACACTGCAAGCAAAACTAGTAGAAACTGTGTTCTGAACAGTACTTGTGATACAGCAAGTGATGTTCCAGTTATGCCTACTACTTTCTGTGATAATGCAAGACTGAATACTTATAATACAAAAGAAAATAACACTAATATGTCTCTGTTAGCAAATTTCAATTTAAGTACTGAAAAAACAAATAAATGGACAAATCTGAATGTTATGCATAGCAACCAAAGTGAGCAGGACATTTCTGGACAGACAGAAAATGGTACAAATACATGTGCATGTACAGATGTTGTTTTGCCTCTGAACACTGAAAATATATGTGCTTCTGAGACTATTATTCATAAACAAATGGTCATAAACAAAATTACCACAGATAAACAAATGTCCTGTGAAAAAGTTCATACAAATGATTTTCAGATATCCATAATGAAGGATGGACAATCCCTTGTGATTAATGATAAAGTTCTAGAGAATACATTGTTAAGAGAGAAAAGAGAGTCATTAAATAGTACAGTTCCAGGAGAGAAAATTGTTGAAGGTCGCCTGGAAGAATCATGTTCTTTACTCATAAGGACATCTGGAGATTTAGTAAACAGAAGTGGAAGGTCATCCTTTGATCTTTCAACTTCAGATAAAAAAACTGAGAAAACTCCAGTATACTTAAATTTTTCAGATCTCAGTTCTTGGTTGAGAGTAAATCAAGTTGAAAGTCAAACAGTGTGGGCTTCAACTTCCAAAGGGCCTTTCAATTTAAAAGAGAAACTACTATGTCTACCAGAAAACAAAAAGATTCTTTCAAAAACACAGTGTCAGAATCTGACCATTAATGCTGTCATGAAAGAAACAGGACTAGGTAAGAGAAATAATTATTTACATTTTAAAGTATAAGAGGAACATAATAGAGAACAGTATGTAGGAAAATAATTAAATATGGAAGTTCTCTAATCAATGTAAAGGCATATCAGAGAAGAAAAAATGTAAACCTTTTGATAATGTTACGTATTATCTCTGAAACTTATATTTGCCATACTAAGATGCAAGAATTTCTTAACTAACCCACATTATAAATGCAGCTAAATGATCTGTTATATGTTTATCCTAATATCTGAATAAATAAGCCTTATCCCTTCCCTCTCTTTGTAAAACAAAATCAGTGCCTGGCTAACTAAATTTAGTTCTTAAAGGCATTTTTATAGCAAACATCATCATTACAGATCAGAGGCCTTGGCTTCAATCCTGCAGCATGGTCCCTAGTGTGGATAGCTGCATCCATGCTAATGGATTCTGTTACAAGGTGGGGCAACAATCATAAAGGCTATGCACAGTACTAGTTTGAGGATAAGAGTGTGACCGTGCGAAGTGCTGAGCACCTCTTGGAAGGTGTTCACTGTCCTCAGCTCTCACAAAGATCAATGTTAGTTGTGGGGCACTCCATGCCTCTTAGAAATGGGTCCATAAACAGCTTGCTTGGTTATATTAATATATGTAATTAATCCAGAAAAACACACACACAAAATAAACAGAACATGGCAAAAATGAGAAAGGAGAGAACATTCTATCCTTTGATGCTTTGGAAAAGAAAAATAGACGTGCCCATTAGAAGGCTTTAAAGGCTTTTTTTAAAAACTTCTATTGTGACAATTTGGTGATTATTTACTGAACAATATTATGCATATACAAAAGCCAGGGGGAATAATAAATATGAACTTTGTTATAAATATCTGAAAAACTACTCTAGTAAAGTGTGAAAAAGAAGTAAAGCATACATCACAGATGTAGTTTATTTTGCAGTACATCTACCAATTAGATTGGATTACTTTAATGAGAAGTGCTGTTTTAAACTGAAAATAATATTTTATCAAGATAACAGTTAAAGAAGTAATTTCTGTGTCCATATTAACATTAGTTTAAAATGTTAAGAAAAATAATTTATTATTTTTATAGCATCCAAAATTGTGCTAGGTGCTTTAGAAAAAAATAAGAGCTATAGGGTAAAATTTTCAAATGCACCTAAATAATTTAGGTGCTTAAGTCCCAGTGACTTTCCTCCAAAGTTACTTCAGCACTTTTGAAAATGTTATCTGTAGTCACTTCCCCAAAGCGCTTGTGACATAAAAAAGCAAAAGCAAACAAGATACAGTAAGTAACAAAAACAAACAGTTAACGAAATAAGGGAAAGGAAAAACTAAATTTATAAAAATAAGGTAATTGGGTTACATGTTTGTTATGCATATTTCTTGGTGATTTCTTATATATCTCTGTATGCATGGATTTGTGCTACATGAATGGAGTTGTAGAAGAGTTAATATAACCTCATGCTGTATCAGCTTCGTCAGATATAATCTGCAGAAGGGTGGGTGGGGATGATAAAAACCCAGCCTTTCCATCTCTCAGCCTGTCTGCTCCCTCAGTCTGACCTATCCAATCCCTCTCCATAGATCCCAGCTCTGCTGACAGCCTTCAGTAAAGTACCAAGAAAGGAGTACAATTTTTTTTTTGTGTGAACAGACTTCCCTGAAATTATCTGGGCCTAAGTTAATACAAATTTTCAACCAAATAACCCAACTGTAGAAATTAGTGTATTAATAAACAGAATAGGAAATTTAAATTTCAAATAGAGATGGCTCATAAATTAAGATTGAACAGCGTTTATAATATAGACCCCAGTCATGAATCTACATGGGTGGACCATTGCAGAGTCCCACTGACTTCACCAAATGTAAGAGTTCTTTAAGTCAATGGGACTCTGCACAGGCATAAGGTTCTAGCTCTGTAGATCTCATTGCAAGGTCACAGCCTGAGCCCATAAAAAAAAAAATTCTAAGTAATACTTATATTATGGTAGTCTACAAAGGCCCTAAGTAAGATCAGGGTCTCATTGTTTGTCTCTGCATTGGTACAGAACCTAACGCAAATGTGCCTCAATATATGTCTACACTGCGATTAAAAACTGATGGCTGGCCTGTGACAGCTGATTTGGGATCACAGGGCTTGGGCTAAGGGGCTGTTTAATTGTGGTGTAAACATTTGGGCTCATGCTGGAGTCTGGACTCTAAGACACTGCAAGATGGGAGTGTCCTAAAGCCCGGACTGCAGCTCAAGTCTGAACGTCTGCACCACAATTGAACAGCCCCTTTACCTGAGCCCTGCAAGCCTGTGTCAACTGTCAGAGGCCAGCTGCAGGTGCCTAACTGCAGTGTAGACATACCCTCAGGGAGCTTGGTTGACACTCCTGTGTTCTTTGGTGACTTTCTAATAAAAATAAATGAACTCAACAGTTAGGAAATGCAGACAATTCATAAGGAAAGCTAAATGTATTGTTGTGTTGGAAGGTGTTAATAGCTGTCATCAAGTGGATATTTGATCTATAGACAGTCACAGAAATCAACATCTCTGCCATGGCTTCTTGTTTTAGCCAACATCAAACCTCCAGGTATTCATCAAGATATAGCTACAGCATGAAAACTTAATGTGCCAAAGGCTATACAGAACTTCTCATCCAGCAGGTTATGGATAACATAACCCAATGCCTGAAATCATGAAAACCATTATGGATCACGTGACCACTTCATGTCTCTAGATCCAGCCAGGGAATGGCAAAGTAACTGGACTTCATCTGCCATTCCAAACAAGCACATTATTATCCAACAAGCCATCCTCCTGGTTTTGACCTGCCACACAGACTTTGGACCACATCTAAGAAACCATGGAGGATGCAGCTACTTGATGTACAAGCAGAAAATCAAAGACTCACCTTTGTGCGACTGTGGTGAACATCCAAACCATCTAACACATCATAATGGAGTGCCCCAAATATGGATTCAGAGGTGAACTGGATGATATCCACAATGTCACAGAGTCCTTGAAATAGCTTATGGACCTACAGCTGCATCTATAGAATGTTGCTCTGCAGATGCCATATGTGAGAGAGCATAACAGACCTCATTAAAGCTGTTGTGTGTGCAAAGTATCTTCAGGCTACATGGAAGGAGCAGCTAAATGCCTCATTATGTAATAAAAATAGTTGGGAACAATAGGAAGCTATTGCCCATGGCAATGGGCTGCATGGCAAAGCCAATCAGCAGCCAAGGCATGTAAACTGAGGGGGTTTCTTGGGACAGTTTGAAAAAAATCAGAGGATACAGGATTGATTGGTTACAGCTGTGTCCCTGTGCGGGACATAGAAAACCACAGAAAGCCTACCCAATGTGAGAGAAGTGCTGGTGAGCGTGGCCCTGGGAGGAACACAAAAGACAGAGCTTCTTTTGGGCACAATCATAGAATCATAAAATCATAGGACTGGAAGGAACCTTGAGTGGTTTTCTAGTCCAACCCCATGCACTCAAGGCATGACCAAGCATTAGCTAGACCATACCTGACAGGTATGTGTCCAACCTATTCTTTAAAATCTCCAATGACGGAGATTCCACAACCTGCCTGGGCAGTTTATTCCAGTGCTTAACTTCCCTGACAGTTAGGAAGTTTTTCCAAATGTCCAAACTAAACAACCCTTGCTGTAATTTAAGCTCATTGCTTTTTGTCCTATCCTCAGAGAACTATTTTTCTCCCTCCTCCTTGTAACAACCTTTTATGTACTTGAAAACTGCTATCATGTTCCCCCCTCAGACGTCTCTTCTGCAGACTAAAGAAACCTAATTTTTTCAATCTTCCATTGTAGGTCATGTTTACTAGACATTTAATCATTTTTGCTGCTCTTCTCTGGATTTTCTGCAATTGCTTCACATCTTTCTGAAAATGTGCCCAGAACTGGCACAATACTCCAGTTGAGGCCTAATCAGCATGGAGTAGAGTGAAAAAATTATTTCTTGTGTCTTGTTTACAACACTCCTGCTAATATATCCCAGAATGATGTTTGCTTTTTTTGCACCAGTGTGACACTGTTGACTCAGATTTAGCTTGTGATCTACTATGATCCCCAGATCCCTTTCCATAGTATTTTTTCATAGGCAGTCGTTTCCCATTTTGTATGTGTGCAACTGATTGTTCCTTCCTAAGTGGAGTACTTTGCATTTGTCCTTACTGAATTTCATTCTATTTACTTCAAACCATTTCTCCAGTTTGTCTGGATCATTTTGAATTCTAATCCTATTCTCCAAAGCACTGGCATCCCCTCCTAGCTTGGTATTGTCTGCAAACTTTATAAGTGTACTCATTATGTCATTATCTAAATCAGTGATTAAAAGATTAACAGAACCGGACCCAGAACTGATCCCTGCAGATCCCACTTGATATGCCCTTCCAGCTTGACTGTGAACCACTGATAATAACTGCGCTCTGGGACAATTCATAAGGAAAGCTAAATGTATTGTTGTGTTGGAAGGTGTTAATAGCTGTTATGCAACCAGTTATGCACCCGCCTTATAGTAGCTCCTTCTAGGTTGTATTTCCCTAGTTTGTTTATGAGAAGGTCATGCAAGACAGTATCAAAAGCCTTACTGAAGTCAAGATACAACCACATCTCCCGCTTCGTCCCCCATCCACAATGCTTGTACTATTTGTAACCTGGGAAGTGGGTGGGTGCAAGCCCGCCCACCTCTAAAGGCCCCTCCCGCAGCCTGAGGGAAGGAAGCACTGAGCTCGGGGTACAGCTGACTACGGGACACAACTAATGAAAAAAACCAGGAAGGGGTGTGGGGGGCCACAGGTTTAAATGAAGGGAACTAGAAAGGGACATCGAGCAGAGAACCTCGGACAGCACCCAGTGCCCCCAGAAGGTGTCAAGGGAGCCAGCGGATGCTGCCCAGAGGAACTCTGCCCGGATGCGTGAGTGCACAAGGGAATGGAAGTAGGCCACACAGAAAGCTATTAGGTTGGTTTGACATGATTGATTCTTGACAAATCCATGCTGACTGTTATCACATTATCATCATCTAGGTGTTTGCAAAGTGATTGCTTAATTATTTGCTCCATTATCTTTCCCAGTACTGAAATTAGGCTGACTGGTCTGTAATTCTCTGTGTTGTCCTTATTCTCCTTTTAATAGATTGGCACTATATTTGCCTTTTTCCAGTCCTCTGGAATCTCTCCATTCTTCCATGACTTTTTGAAAATAATCGCTAATGCAGGCATCCCCAAACTTTTTCGATCATGCACCCCCTTACCTGTAATGGACTCTGTCTGCGCATCCACCTCCGGGAGCTGGAGTAAAGGCCAGGAGCTGAGGCTGGGACCAGAGCTGCACCTGGGGCCACCGCTGGCAGCGGAGCTGGGGCTGTGGCAAAGGCTGCATCTGGAGCTGTGGCTGGAAGCTGGGAGTCAAGACTGGGGCCAGAGCTGCAGTTGGGGCTGCAGCCAGGAGCAGAGCCGCGGTCAGGGCTAGGAGTGGGGCTGCGGTCGGAGCTGGAGCTGTGGCCACAGCCAGGGGCCAACAGCTGAGGTTGGAGCGGCAGCTGGGGGCCGAGAGTGGGGCTAGAGGCAGGACTGAAGTGGAGCTGGGGGCAGAGCAGGGCTTGGTGGTGGGGGCTGGCCCAAGCCCTGCCGTGCCCCTCAATGTTCTTCTGCATTCTGCTAGGAGGGCGCACCCCACAGTTCGGGGACCACTGTGCCAATGTCTCAATATTCACTGACTTTGATTTCTGAGCAAGGAAATTGCCTGCTATTTGTTTCTAGTATGTTTAGGGAAACAGGGCTTTGTATATATTCTTTGTAAATAGGTTTGCACCAAACAAGTATCTGACTCACACTGTCAATTTTTCCTCCTTAAAAAAGGAGATCCTGTATATTGTCCAACTGCTAGAGTCAAAATGTAGCAATAGTATCAATGAAAATGTTATGGCCAATAGGGGTAAGGAAAATCAGAAGAAATTCATGAAATATAGCAAGAACAAAGGAAATCCTTACACTGATATAGGTCTGATACTAGGTAAGGATGATAAAATTGTCAATCATGAAGCAGAAAAGGCAGAACTATTCAATTGATATTTCTTTTCTGTATTTGGAAAGAAGCAGGGTGATGTATTAATATCTTAAAATGATAAGGAAATGCTTCCATTAGTAACAAGGGAGCATGTTAAACAGCAACTATTAATGTTAACATTTTAAAAATGGACTGGACTGGGTAACTTGCATCCATGCATACTAAAATGATTGTCTGAGGAGCTCTCTCAATCATTAATGATGATTTTTAACAAATCTTGGAATAATGGGAAAGTTCTAGAGGACTGGAAAAAAGCTGATGCTGACTAATTATTTTTAAAAGGTAAATGGGATGACCTGAATATTTTAGGCTAGTTAGCCGGACATTGATCCCAGACAAAACCATGGAAAGGCAGCTATGGAACAAAATCAGTAAAGGGTTAAAGTATTGCAGCATGATTAATGTCAATCAGTGCAGTTTTATGGAAAATAGATCTAGTCAAACAAACCTGATATTGTTTTTATGCAATCATGCTTGTTGATAAAGGTTATCGTGTTGACATAATATACTTATATGTCTGTAAGGCATCTGACTTAGTCCCACATGATAATAAAATAACACTATCCAAAAACACTATACAAAATCAATGTACCATATTCAAAGGATTAAAAACTGATTAACTGGTAAGTTTAAAAAAGTAATTATAAATGGGGTATTATCTTATGGGTGTGTTTCTAGTGAGGTCCCACAAGATCTATTCTTGCCCCAATGCAGTTCAATGACTTTATCAATGATCTGGAAGAAAATATAAAATAACTACTGTTATTTTACAGATGACAAAAATTGGTGGAGTGGTAAATAACAACAGGCCAGTTATACAGACCAGGTTAGACACCTTGAAAAGTGGGCTCTTTTGAATGTGTTTTAATACAGCCAAATGCAAGATCAAACATCTAAGAACAAGGAATCTAGGTCACAAATAAAAGATGGGAGCTAGTATCCTGGAAAGCAATGAAACTGAAAAGGACTGAGTGCTAATGTTAGATAATCAACAGAACATGAGCCTCCAGTTAGATATAATCTAGGAAATATTGAGGAAGGGAGATAGTATTACCTCTGTTTATGGCATTAATGAGACCGTTACTGGAATACTGTGTCCAGTTCTGATGCTCACACTTCAATTAAAATGCTGAAAAATTGGAAAGAGTTCAGAAAGAGCTAGCTAGCTAAAAGATTGATTTAGGTCTGAAAAATATGCCTTATAGTGAGAGTCTTAAGAAGCTCAAACAATTAAAAATGTAGGCAAAGAAGGTTATGAGATGACTTGATCATAATTCCAACACAGAGAACAGATTTCTGATGATAGATGATCCAGTAGTTGGAAACTGAAGCTAAAGAAATTCACACTAGAAATAAGGCCCAAATTTTTAATAATGAAGATAACTAACCATTGGAACAACTTACTAGGGATGTGGTGGATTATCCATCATCTGAAATTTTTAAATCAAGATTGCATAATCTTTCTAAAAGATATACTATACCTAAACCAGTTATGAGCTTCATGCAGAAATACTGAGTGTTCTATTATTTGCGTTATGCAGGAGGGCAAACTAGACAATCATACTGGTCTCTTTTGTCCTTTAAAGTCTAACATTTAAAATATTTAAATCAAGCAATATTATAAATTTTTAATTGTGACTGATATAATTCTTATTTATAAAATATAAAACTACATTTGGCCTAACTAAATTTGTTTATTTCATAGTTAGCTGACTTTTCTTTAAGTTGTTCCAAGGTAGCAACTCACAGCAGTGTCTTGAGCATAATGGCTTTGATGCTGCAAGCTGCTCCATGCAGATGGATTCCTGAATCTGTGGGGAGCAGCTTGCAGGATTGGGGCCAATGTTAGCCCGTCAAAATGGAAGCTGGAACACTTTCAGCTTCTTCTGACTTCTGGGTTACTATGCAAACAGCTTCTCTCAGTACAATAACTGTTCTAAGGAAGGACAACTCCAAAACTATATAGCTTCCATAATTATCCACTATGAAACAAAATGTTTTGTCCTTAAATTCAGTGAAGCTCTTTATCCTCATTTCTAAGGAGTGACTTATAGTAGACCATAAAGTTTCCTTAAATGAAACTTTCACATACTAACCTGCATCTAAGATACTCCATTTTTAGTGAATGCAACATACTGCAGTTTTGATCCATATGGATGAACATGCATCCTTCTGACACGTGGCCCCAAATGTTCCTCCATATGTTAATTAACTGGTAACATTATAGACTAATATAGGTAGTACTTTCCTTCTCCAAAACCTAATTATATTTTATTTGTAATTGTGAGATCCCTTTGCAATCTGTTTTGGATTTAACTACTTTGAATAACTCTGTATCATCTGTAAACTTTGCCACCTCATTTTTTAGCCCTATTTCCAGATCATTTATGAATATGTTGAACAGCACTGGTCCCAGTACAGATTCCTGGGGCACATCACTATTTACCTCACTCCATTCTGAAAACAGACCATTTGTTTCCTATTTTTTAATCAGTTACTAATCCATGAGAGGCCGTTTCCTCTTATCCCATGACTGTTTACTTTGCTTAAGAATATTTGATGAGGGACCATGTCAAATGCTTTCTGAAAGTCCAAGTACACTGTAACCACTGGATTACTCCCGTCCACGTTTGTTAACCTCCTCAAAGAATTCTGATAGATTGAAGCATGATTTCCCTGGACAAAAGCTGTTTTGACTCTTCCCCAACAAATCATGTTCATCTATGTGTCTGATACTTTTGTTCTTATTATAGTTTCAACCAGTTCACTGGTACTGAAATTAGGCTTACTGGCCTGTAATTGCTAGGATAGCCTCTGGGGCCTTTTTTAAAAATTGGTATCAAATTAGCTATCCTTGAGTCATCTGCTGCAGAAGCTGATTTAAATGATAGGTTACATACCACACAGTTGTTCTTCAATTTCATATCTGAGTTCCTTCAGAACTCTTGGGTGAATACCATCTGGTCCTGGTGATTTATTGATAAACAGTAATTTGTTCCAAAACCTCATCTACTGACACCTCAGTCTAAGCCAGTTTCTCAAATTTGTCACCAACTCCAAGGTTGGCAAACATGCCAGCAGCTATCGTTCAGACACCACTCCTCTGCCCATTATCATCACAACAAAGGACTTCAGAGCTACTGACAAAAAGATGGTCCACCAAAGATGACCCTTTGCCGCCTCCTCCTCCTTTGCTGTCCCTGTCTGGGGCTTCCAGACAAGCTGATCTATCACCAATGTTGAAAGCCGTAGAGTACCACCAGAAGATTTTTACATTTTACCAGCTGCTTCTAATTTTCAGGAAATTTGAACTGGGATTACCTCAAACCAGTGGGTCTTGGAGATTGTAGAAAAAGGTATTCAGTTCCAATTCTTTCCCATCCCTTCCTCATCCCTTTTCAGAGATCATTCTCATGAGATTGTTAAATCGAGAGGTAGACTCACTTTTACTGCTGGTGGCAGTGGAAGTTCAGGACTTCTTGGAGTTCAGGGGCAGAGGGTTTTATTCCCATTGCATTCTTATCACAAAGAAGAAATGGTGTGGGAGGCCCATCCAGGACCTTGCACATCCCAACATCTTCATATACCATTTCAAGCTTAGGATAGTGACGCTATCCTCCATAATTCCCTCATTCAATCCTAAAATTGGTTCATGGCTCTCAACATGCAAGACATCTTCTTCCATATATTGATCCATCTGGCCCCTAGGAAATACTTCAGATTCTTGGTATCTCACTGTCAGCACAGGGTCCTTCTTTTTGGTGTCTCTGCAGCACAGATGGTATTCACCAAATGGTTGGCAGTCACACCAAGGGTGGAATCCATGTGGACAACAGATCTCAAAGAAATACAGGCACTATAGGATAAGTAACTTTTCTTTACTCTGTTGGGTGAAACAGAACACTACATAGCTCTTTGACCTACAAAACTTTTGCACATCTGTTATTTAGATTAGAAGCTAATGTAGCCACATGGGATACCTGACTTCAACTCTCAATACCAATGCCATGTTCTCAGGACTGTCGCACTGCAGAAATAGTTAACAGCCTATATAAAGGAATTCTTTATGCCACTCAACCACAATTCTGCCAGCCAGTTAGGGAATGACAGTCTCCAGAGAGCAACCACAACACATGATCTCCTGAAGTGATATGAACTGGGAAATAGTATAAGACCTACCTGAAGAATTATAACAGAACCAAACAACAAAAAAATTAATGGAATAGAACTTTATAATTAAACTAAGGTCTTCTGCTACTACATAAATATGAAGGCATTTTAAAAAAATAAATGCCAAGGCAAAGCACATATGTATATTAAGTGATTGATATTTGTTACTTTGCTGCATCAACATTGACTCATGACACTAACCTCTGGTCTACACTTACCCGGTGATTCAGTGGCAGTTGACGGGAGTTACGCAAGCTAAGCAGAGTAGCTTGCGTAACTCCCGTCAACTGCTGTGCTTCCCTTCTGCGCGGTGTCTTCACTGCACTGCGCCGACGGGAACGTGTTCCCATCAATGCAGCACTAGGCTACTTGAGGGGGTGGATTTACTCAGTCGACTTCCTGATCGATTGAGCGGGTCTACACTGACCACTCAATCAATCCAGAAAGATCGATCTGGCAACTGGCGCCGCAGTATAGACATACCCTTACTGACTATGCGGACTGGTTTAGAAAATAGACTTAAGCCCAATGCTGCAGACTTAGGTACGTGCTTAATGGTACTACTCACAGTGTGGGAAGTCTTTGCAGGATTGGGGCCTTACTGTATACTGCAGCTAATCAACTCATTTATAATACAGTTTAAGTATAGCCACTTATTTAATGCTTATGGCCCCATTTTCAGAAATGCTGAGCACCAAAACTCATTATATTAGTGGTAGCTGTGGGTGAACACCTCTGAAAATCAGACCAATTTTTAAAAATATACTAACTGTAATAAGAAAGCTAGTTCCTGATTAGCTAGTTATTTAAAATGGCTTTTAGTTCCTAATGACTAGCCATTCAAATACATGACAGGATGGCAGTGATTGTATTTTAATCACCTTATTCAGAAGCTGGTATTCATAGATACTCATTTCAGGAATCAATATTTTAACTAGAAGTTATGCTTTACAATATAAAAAGTTGTCTACAATGTGAATATTGGAAAAATACTTCATTGCAATTATTTACCAAAGATATCTTTTTATTTTAATACTGGGATTTTTTATAATACATGATATATAAGAAATGATGGTAAACAATATTTTTTTTATTATAAAGGAAACTTGGTATTAAAAATAATTCTTGCTGTTCTTCTACTGAAACAGAATGTCTGGCAATAAGATGAAAGTGTAGAAAAACAATAAAGTACAAATGAGGTAAAAATCAAAACAAAAATTCTGTGATTTAAAACAAACACTTGTGGTTCTTAAGACTAGAGATAAACCAGAAGTTTAGTCACTCTAAAATTAGTGCCTAGAAAATAAATTGTAGTTGTTACCATTTCCTTTTTGTCAATCAGATTCTACTAGTATTAACAGAGTTGCTGACACTTTGAATACCTCAAGTATTCATCCAGGCCCCAAGAGAGATCCCAGTGAAGAATGGAATGCAATAGCAAAGACATTTTATGATTCTTCTTTTCCCACAGAACATGTAAGTCAATTAAAAATATTGCAGAGCAGACCTTGGTGAGCTAATTCCACAGATATGTGTAGAACTGTATGCATCTGGATGCTTTAAGACCTAGTCGATCTCCAAAATAATATCAAGAGGGCAACATGGCACCATTTTTCACAATTAAGGTTGATAGAAAACAGCAGGAAAAAGTCACAGTGTATAAATCAAGCAGATGCTAGCCAGTCTGTTTTGGGAGGCGAGGGTGAGGTAGTTCGTTATGTACCTCAATAAAAATGATCACCTACAATGTAGGAAGACAAGCATATTATGTTCCTTTTATTTGTTTACTTATCTAATAAAATAATTCAGAATATATATGAATTGCAATACCTGTTAGCTAGTTTGTTCTATGCTGCAATAAAAGACATATTACTTGTTTCTTTTGAATTTGTTTATTATCTTTGATAAGGCAGAATATTCACATCGGTATACATCCATGTATGCATAAGCAGAGAATTAAAAGAGGAAACCTGTTGTTCCCTAGGGTCTAATTTGTCATACAAGATAAAATTAGCCATGCCTCACATTGCATTTTGGAGATCTCTGTGGTACATAACATTGTGTGCAAAACTTGAAGAAAAGGGCTGAGTCTGGCTTCTGTCTCAAAAAGAGACAAGTTCTAAGGCATATTAAACATATTTTCAAGGCATGATTTTTTTCAGTGACAACTTTGCGAATTAACTATCTTGGACCTTTCATTTTGGAAATAATTACTGAGAAGTTGGTGGGCAGTCAGCTGGATCCTATTGGTCTGATTTCAGGTCTGAGAATACAGCGATAACTACACTGACATCTTCATGTGATAGACCAAGGTTAGAGGTCTACTGATTCTATTGAATCACTTTCAATACTATTTCAGCACCATTTCAATATCATTGGCTAATCAGTTCTCTAATATCACTATTCCTTACTTTTGGATAAATCTCAGAGGGTTGTACTGAACAACTCATGAGCCTCCCAAAAACACTTCTTCCATGTTATCACCATTCTTTTTCAACAAACATAAGACCATCTGTGAAAGATGAGTTGTTTTGGGCTGCAGGCCCATCAGTATGATCATGATACTCTGCTCTCTCTTTTGCCTAACTCAGGTTCCAGTAGCAGAGTTCCAGAGGTAGCTGTGTTAGTCTGTATACAGCAAAAACAATGAGAGTTCTGTAGCACTTTAAAGACTAACAAATTTAATTTCAGCAGGCATAAGCTTTCGTGGGCTTCAGCCCACTTCCTCAGATGCAGTTGGTAGTTCCAGTGCGTTTCCTCTTTGCACGTGACAGAGATCGGAATCACGATAAAGATGAGCTTAAGTTAATGCTGTGTGGTAGGGAGAAGCACCTGGATAAATTGGCAGGGATTATATCCACCCCTTTTAATGGGGGGAAAGGCTATATATGTCCTTAGTTAAAATAATAGATCATGTTTTAGCTACAGCTAAACAAGAGGTTTCAGCATTTCCTTTACCATACACACCCGACTGCACTTCTACACACTTTTGTCACTTCCAGACTAGACTACTGAACTGTAGT
Organism: Emydura macquarii macquarii; assembly: GCF_026122565.2. Classification (NCBI taxonomy): domain Eukaryota; kingdom Metazoa; phylum Chordata; order Testudines; family Chelidae; genus Emydura; species Emydura macquarii. The sequence continues at coordinate 3,173,501 of NW_027133377.1, forward strand.
CTACCAAGGGCTATTCATGAAAAGCCAAGTGAAGCCTTCAACTGGGGGGGGAGTGTAGTTGCTTGTCTTTGTGGATTATAGACATATGAGTGATGAGGCCCATGCTTCTTGCTGATTTATGACTTCATGTGTCTTTCAAAGTGTTGAATCTATACCGTCTGGGACTTTGCTTCTGCCTCTTTGCATTTGTTTTGGTATTGCAGTTCTAGTAAGTTATTTCCTCAAGTCTATAACTTTAGTGGGCATGAAGCAAGGGGGTTGGAGGATTAAAAATAGGGTAAGAGTTGTTCTTGATCATTTACAATGTATACTGCTCTCATGTAGTCTACTGTACTAATTATGTGTGATGGTACTCTGAATAAAGCGTATTCTAGCACACATTCAGTACATTAATCTGGGAAAAAAGGAAAGCTAAGGTATTTTTTGCTAGTTGATCCCCTTAGTTCTGAAATGTTTCCTGCTCCAATTAATATATTCTGAAACATGTCTCATTCACTGCATCTTGAAAGGTAAAAGCTGCACAGCTAAGGTCTACAAGGAGAGGGGTTCCCTCTGGAAGACCTCATAAGATGCCTGAGGTCAGACATGCTGGTGCTGTGAAGTCATTTTTGCAATACAATTGTTGGGGTCTTATTTTGTTTTTTAAGAAAATGTAGAAAAAATAGAGATTGTTAAAGTTGGATAAAGTTGGTCATAAACCAGGAAATTACAAAGGTAAAATTACAAACCTTAATTCTGTCCCTTGTGTTTATGCATTATAATATACAATCATTTAATTAGACTGTTTCTCACATACAATACATACAGCTTTTCTACAACCTTAGGGATTGTACACATTACCACTTATGTTGGTATAACTTATATCACTCGGGTACAAATAGCCACCCCAAGTGACTTAAGTTACTTCAACCTAAGCACTGGTGTGGACAGTGCTACGTCGATGGGAGAGCTTCTCTCAACGACATAGCTACCGCCTCTCATGTTAGTGGTTTTTTTATGCCAACAGGAGTCCTCTCTCCTGTTGACATAGAGCATCTTTACCAGATGCGGTACAACGGTGCATCTGCACTGCTGTAGCGGTTCTAATGTAGACTAGCCCTTAGATACATATGTGGTATCTTGTAATACTGTGTGCGCCACACAAAGTCCAGTAGTCATTTCCATCAGAAGTAAATTGCATCACTGTACCATTCTTACAAAGCATACTGCAGATTAGCTATAACAGCAATAGTGAAAATTTGCTGGGATACTTCAGATATTTCATAGCTAGCAATTAGATATATTTTATAACTACCTGACCCCGATGAATTACATACAAGGATGTATATACAGTAGTTGAAAAAAACTGAAAGATGTGGCTGCTGACCATAAGCCATGTACTTGGATAAGACATGCAAGAATTTACCATATAAAAGTCTAAGTCAAAGATGACATTGACCACCATAACATGGAAAATGGGATAAATATATAAGAATGACAAAAATATTACAAAATACTATACAAGTGCATCTAAGGCTATAGGAAAAAAATTAGGAACTGTATTTGACCATGTATTAAGCATTTACACTGTGCTTGCAATCAGAATGCATATTCACAAGTGCAGAGTTAAGGTTGCATGGGCATCCTTAACTCATTTCCTAACCTGAGTGTTTAAATGTGTAACATTAACCTTATCTTAATGACAGTTTCTATCAATAACAAATTCCTGTTAGGCTTAATAGCATTTGTTCTATTTGTCACTAAAACTGACATAGCAATGCAAGACACTCATTAGAGTCTGTAAACTTGGGTATAGAACTCTGCTGTTTTCAAGCATTTCTGATCCCTTAACATTTAAAAACCTAAAGGATACAAATGTTTAATCCAATTGATAGGATTCACACAGCTATCCAGTCCTCTTGGACTAAAACCTTAGTAAACGGTCCTGCACATAGGAAGTTTACTAGCAATTCCAAGTGCAAAAACAATTCTTCTTCCCCAATCTAACATGAAGATGTGAATATGCACCCCTAAATGGGAATTCTGGCTGATGGAAGCATTGGAAATAGACATAGCTTGCCCACAGTCCTCGGGCCTGTGGAGATGAGCCAAGTTCACTGCTCATTGTCTTACATATAGTGCAGTCTCCCTGCATGGCAGTCCATACAGTGGAACCGCAACAGTTTCATTACATTTTGGACCTTACTAGGGGTAGAAGTGTGGGGCAGCATTTGGCCATAAAAGAAATAACTGGATTACATTTTTCCATACTTTGAGATAAACTGAATTATTAACAAAGTGGTGTGGCATCAGTGCGGCAGCTTGAAGAGATACTTCCTTTGCCTATAACCGAAAAATGACCCTAATATATAGTCAAAAAATGCTAGATGCACCATGAACCAGCTGGACAACATGTGCATGAAGCCAACTCCCTGAGACCTTCTGTGTCAAGGACCCATGTAGCAGAATTGCAGCTCTTGGAAGTGGAGTTTCAAACTACCACTAAGTGTGGCATATTAATAATCTGACAAGCAATTGAAATCTTTGTTAATTCATTATATTATGTCTGAGAGGTGAGCTCTGGACCAATCAAGTGCTCCCAAACCAAGCCAGCTGCATGCATGTGTAACACTTAATGTGTACTATGCATGGAATTGGTTTGCTCCAGTAATTATCCACAACATAAGTAACTAGTATACTAGTTCCATTCTATGTCATTTTAAAATTGTGAAAGTAAGCAGTCTGAAAAAGTAGTGTCTTGGAAACATGCCAAGTTTCTAACAGCTTATTGCTCTTTCCTGCTCCTTTAGTAGTGGCAGTCCTTGGAAAGGAGAAAATAAAAACGAAAAACTAAAGGAAACATTTATACTGCAGCCTTACTTTTATTAAATTAAACCTCAGGGTTTACCAGTTTTGTTTTGGTTGAAGGTAGAATGGAATGCATAATTCAAGGGGGCAATTAACTTATTTTTAAATATGGTTACCAACTTTTTTTTTTTTTTTTTTTAAGAATCTCTTAGGGGAAGTGAAAAGGTTTATTAAAGATACCCACATTGTCTGAAGATATAACTTTGATCACTTATTTTACCATGTCAGTGGTGGATCCACAGAACACTGTCCATGCTTGATTTGATCAGATATGAAGTCCCTGTGAGTGTCTCTCTCTACCAAATGGTAAACACAACCATCCAAAGAACTAAATGAAGAGCAAAAAGAGCCCTTAATAATTTATTCTCACTGATTGTCACCTGAAAAATGAAGATTATTTTTAAATTGTGACAGGCACCACAACATAAAAATATTTCCAACTGGCATAATGTACATTAGCAAATACTTTGCTAAACTGCATACTTAATCCACAATTTGCAATCTCTCCCTAATTCTCAGAGACTATTTTGTATTTAAGTCTCATATTAAGACTTCATTATTTTTTATAGAACACAGTACATTTCCTTTGTAGTATAAATTAAAACTAAACTATGCTTGTGAAACTAAATGAAATTTCTTTTGCAATGCATTGTCCTCACTGTTAATCATATTTGTTTCCTTACTTGCTAATCTTCAAAATCAAATAATTTGCAAAGGATTTCCAGATATATCAAGCTATTCTGAGTCTAATGCATTTATAGTACTAAATTTTATTCTCTTAGGTCAAAGAAGGAGTTACTGCATCATGCCACCAGCAGCAGCTTTCCCATCCAGCTTTCAAAGCCGACACACCAGTCTCAAGTGAAAGTTTACACAGCAAGATCTGGGATTCTCAAAACTTCTTTATAAAAAGTCAAACCAATGAAACTGAAAAGTTTTTGAATTTAGAAAAGCTCCACCAGTCCAGAAAAAGGAAATATGAAGAAAGTCTAGAAAAAGCTGTGGTAGGAGAAAAAACAGAAATATAATTCAGTTTCTGAATATGCATATCATCGAAAGATTTGTAGAAATCTTCCACTGAACATAAAGAGGTGCATATTTTATTTTATGGGTAACTCTAGACTGCAGACTCTCCATTGTTCCTTCCCCCCCAATGTCTTGATGTAGTTGTATTAAAAGAAGATGGACTCCCTAGATTTCTGCAATTAAAGTCCTTGCAAGTTGTTACAAACTTTTTGCTAGAAGTTAAAATGTTAAAAAGTTTAAACAAGTTTTTTAAGTATATGGCTGTTAATTGTAATTTGTGATGTATTTAACAACTGTACCGCCTTCAGATGCTGAAAAATTTTAGCTGCAGGACTTCCTCATCTCTCTGCCAGAATGAGTACTAGCACAACTGTCAAACAAAAGTGACAAATGATGTCTCAGAATGGAATGGTCCTTCCAAACCTTTATGGTAAATTATGACTCACTAACTGGCACAGGAATAAGAAAGTGCTGTTTACATGTATGAGATCTTAAAGAGGAGCTAATTTTCTTTTTTAATACCATACTAAACTACAAATAGATACAATCTGATTCTTAGAATAAATATTGCCTCTTAAAAGGCAAGTCATCAAATGTATCATTTACAGAGACCGTAAGGTGGGAATTTCATAAAGATTTAATTTTTCTCTGTCCAGCTGATAATCTTCTTTTCCATTTTTGGTAGAAGTTTCCACTCTTTAGAATTACCTGCATTATCATGATCCTACTGCTTTCTCTTCTCCTGTCCCTCCACCTCAAAGAAAGGATTAAAATTAAGAGAACCAAAAAGAATTAATGCACAGCCAGTTGGTCACTGTTCATTATTGTTAAAACTGTATTAATGAACTCAAGGTGTTTTCCCATTTTACTTTTATTGCTTTTGTAGCTCATAGTTTAGAGTCTAATTTCTTAAAACCAATTACACACATTTTGGAGACAAAAAACTTCAAAGTTGTCAAAATGAAGTTTTGAATGTTTTACTGTGATTTTGCAATTTGCTCTGAGGCAAACAAAAACATAACATTCAGGTATCGGAAAGACTGAGGAGACTGTTTTTCACTTGATTCAAATTTTGTTTCCAGGAGTTAAGTGTGTCATACAATTGTTGCCACTGCTGCTTTCCAAAAGTCCGATGTGTGCTGTGACTACAGAAATAAAACAAAATTGAAAAAGAGATTAAGGAATGGCATTTTTGCTATGCAGTGCTCTTCCAGAATACATTTATTTTACTTTTGCACATTTCTAACTAAAAATAAGGGTAAATCTAATCCTCAAATTCCAAACAGAATATGGAAACATCTATTTTTAGTCTCTCTGTAAATGGTTTAACCAGAACCACTCTGCAGTCTTCCCCAAGTATTTAAAGCAGCAAGTCATTAGTATTCTTGCCACTGTTAGGTCATTAAATGAAATGTGCTGGAAAATAGGACTCTTTCATTAAATAAGCTAATCACATTCAGTCTGAGCTTTAATAAAATTATGATAAATAGCAACTATTTAACTACAGGCAACTGATAGGAACAATACCTTGCTTCTAGTTAAAATATTAAATAGATATATTAAATGAAATAATTGGAACACACTAAATTGTTCTACAAAATGCTGCAAAGAATTAAGTCTTACCTGACAACTACTTTTCTCTGTGTCTGATCAATTTTGCAGTACACCATCTTTGTCTTTACAGCTGAAAAAAGTAAAACAATTTGAGTGATATTTTCAAGAGATAGCAAGGACATAAAATAGCATAAACATCTTTAAATTCAAATTCATGTAAATATATACAAGTAACAACTTGCTCAATGTTGCAGCCAACAGCGAAATAATAATCTGGTAGGCAGAAAAGCAAAGTGATGTAACAAGGTCATCCATGAATTCCATGGTTTGGTGCCAATCTATTAAAGCAATATCCTGTACAGTTTTTATGAACTGTTCTCCCCTACAAACACATCCTGTTTTAATGACAGCAAGCAAAAACAGATGACAAATTAAACCTGCAAACAATTTATTAGTTCTATAAAGGATTATTTGAAATACAATTCCTGTCACTGAAAAGAAAACACTTCTCAAAAGTCAACAGTTGGCCAACTCTTTAAATACAATGTTTCACACATGAATTTTTAAATAAATTTAGAAATACAAACTTTGGGGAGGGGTTTAAACCACACATTTGGCTTGACAGACATGTCTAAATTAAGACAAGCAGTACCTTTACATTACTTAAATTATAATATTTTATAGTGCTGTGTACAGAATTTGGCAAACTGCATATAACTTTCTCTTAAAGATAACCAAGTATCTGTATTATAAAAATGGTGTATTTATGCAGCTTCCCTGGCTTAAACATTTGCCACTCATGTAAGACCCAAATCACATCTGTTCTAACAATCCTCAAAACAAGGAATTAATTTTAGAATGAAAACACATAAACTTTATGAAAAACGTGTGCACAATAAGCATGCTGACTCTTCTTACCATCAATGACAAATGCTTCTACATCATCCGCTCCAATCTGAAGTTCCTGCTGCATTGTGTCAAATGAGATTTCTTTGTTTTCCACTGCCATTCCCATAAAAGTAAGTAGTCTCATTTTTGCCATATTTTGCTCATGCAACAAGCCTGCACAACAAAACATTCATAGTTTAAGGGTACGAATTATAATTCAATAAACAAGTTTAACTGTTTTCCATGTTGTTCTTTCTATTACATATGCCTCAGAATAATTTCAAATTCACTTTACATCATTTAAGTAAATGTTCCCTATCTGGCTTTATCAACATTATTATAAGGTAAAACGTTCTCATTAGTCCTGCATCTACCTTGTGCTTTACAAAGATACCCAATTTGCGCTTAGATTATTCTGGACCCAGTTGTTGGCACTGATAATGCAAAAAAATGCAGAAAAACAGCAAAATCTTGGGCCATGATCAACTAAGTGAACAGGCAGCTCACATCTTGAGATGTAACAGAATTTAGATATTTCCAATCACTTATTGCAGTGTTCCCTAATATGGGGGCAGAATGTCAGGGGTGGAGAATAGATAAAATTAGTTCGAAGTACATCACCAGATAAAAGAGAAGAGCAGTGGAACAGGGAAGCCCAAATAACCCTGATGGTGCCCAAGCCCCCCTCCCACTGCTGCAATATTCTGAACTCACACCCCCTTTGTCCTCTTCCAGTATACACATGCCCTTGTGGCTGAGACTAAAACAGCAGGTGGCTCCTTGAAAGCAACTTCTCTCTTGACAATGCTCATTACTAAAAGCAGAGATGTTTTTTCCCCCCCAAAGAAATACATTTTGTTGGGAGAATGTATTAGCGTTAACAGGGGACTCTTCTCAAACCACAGATGACACTGAGTTTACCTCTGTTATTAATATATGCACTTACATGCAGAAATGCAAAAATAGTAAAAGAAAAGGAAACGTAACTATCCAGGTACTTATATAGCCCACACCACGGTAGCACAGAAGGCTTCAGTCATCCATGTATTTATCCTTATAACTCTCCTGTGAGGTAGGAAAGTGCTACTATGCTCACCTTACACATGGGGACATGGGCCTAGAGATTACATAACTTTTCTAAGGTCTTTCACACAGCAAGTCTTTCAGAGCAGGGAACTGAACAACGGTTTTATGAATCCCAGGCCAACCCCTAACAACTAAACCATCCTTTCTTCCTCAAGCAAGGCCTATATGTCATTCCCCAATTGTCTCACCTTCTCTGGATAGTCTTATTCAACCAATCAAGTTTTTGGGACTAAAATCTAGAATTTGCATAAAGTCTAATTAAAATGAACTTCAATCACTTGAACATTCATGTTGTTACATTGGATTCATACTGCTCAGTAAATATTTAAGTTTGGAATTTATAACATCTGTACACTAATAAAAGATCAGGGAAGCACATTATTACAGGACATCATGTTGTGTTAATTAGCAATAATTATGATGAGGGCTCCCAATCTGGCACAGATTCAACAAAAATGTGATCATCATAACTCAAATGAATGAGGACCACCAGCAACTATATCTAACTGGGTGTAATGGAAACCTACAACCATCAAAAAATCAATTAGTGCACATTAACCCTAATTAACAAATGCAAATGAGATGCTGATTAACTTTCTGAAGCAAGAAAGGTTGCTGATAACACCAGATTAGATGTGGCCATGTTAGGGCGATTCAGTTGACACAAGATAATGCTACTATTGGCCTAAGTTGTCAGCATTAATAAAACAACAAATTGTAACAAACTGATGCCACCTGTAGGAGCCTTTATTGAATAGCTTTTACGGACTAATTTAATTTTTAATTAGTGCTGAATCCAAAACAAGACTAAAACTACTCCAGTAGATTCCAAAACCTTCTGCTTATAATGAGTTTTACTCAGTTTGTTATTCAGACTAATATTTATAATTTCAAAGCATCATATCCATCAAGAGGAAATAGCTAATTTAAAAAAAAACTTTTCAGGTAAGTTTAAAATGAAGCTATTTAAGAAACTATTGCCAAGTGTTCCTTAGAGATTTCTGTATGTCTTCTTAAAATAATCCCCATTCTTTTCTATCCCTGCAACCTGTTTTTAAAAGGTTTAAATTAAAGGTGACCAGAAAACACTGTTAGCATTGTAATTCAAAACTGCTTTTATATCTGTACAGAATCCTGACCAAGACAAAGAGATTCCTTACATAATTTTCTGACAGTTAAAATAAACACCAGACATGAGAAAGCTATTAAAATTGGAGATAGATTACCATTTGACTGTTTAAAAATAATTTCAATTAGAAAAGTATGAGATTTACGAGAATTAGCATATGTTGAATATATTGAAAATCTCTACATTTGCAAATTTCAGGTATTTGCAGTTTAAACCTGTGTATAGGATAGGAAGCAAGAATAATACTGACCATATTGGTGGGTGAGCATAACATACAACAGATACAAAGCATTTGCTGTACATTAATTCTCTGTATATTTCAAAAATCAGCAAAACTGCATTTTCAGCAATTATTTCTAGGAAAAGACAACCAACTTACTTATGGAGGTTGTTCAAATATATGAAAACAGTTTAATGTATGTGCAGACAGCCTCTTTTTCACTAAGGCAGTTCTATAGTAATTTTTATGCTTTTCTGATGTTTCAAATACACTCATGCAAACAGTTGCTATGCTACCCCCTATATACAATACACAAAATGTGGCTGTCATAAACAGCAGGCTTTCTTTTGTCCAAAAAGGGAAGTGCATACTGATGTTTCTAGTCATACTGTTATATTTTAATACAAAATACCAGTGTCAGTTTTCAGTAAAATTATTCTCAGAATCATACCATAATCCATTAAACCAAATGATGCCCATGTTACGTTGCACTAAATTATGTTTTGTTTCACAAAACTCTAATATCATTTTCTCACATGAAGACAGCCGGTATTCAAGTGTCATTTCAACATCAAAGTTATAAAAAAAATTAATTTTTATGGAAACATTTATTCATTACCAATATGTCAAAACCTTAATGTAGTAATAAAAAAAATCTGCATCATTGAACAATTTCTGCATTGTCACTGACCCCTGTCCTAAAAAGCTGCAATATAGAAAACATAATTTTACTGCATGCAATAGCTTATGAACCAGTGCTCCTTTGAAACAGTCAATTACACATCAATGGGGGAGTGTCAAAGTGTTAATTACTACTCCTTTTTCCACAGTGTGTAAATAAAGAGGGTGCTGACATTAACATTCCATCGCCTAGCTTCATGTGATGAAACAAATTAACTGGGACAGAATCTGGTTTGCCAAAGTCTAATGCATCAGCAATGCACAAACATTTGCATCTCTTTATCTTATTGTACTTCACCCTTGTTAATACAGCTATGTGGTAGAGTTCAATCATTTAAGCAATACAAGTTTAGAAGTAAAGGCAGAGGAATCCTCTTTTTTGAGCTATGAATAATTAAGTGCTCATAAAAGTACAGGACAGATAGATCCTTCCAGGTATGATGTGGGCAGATATGGTGTAAGCTTCCTCACTGTTTTGTTAATACTCCCCAATTCTGACCTGCACAACACACCACAATATTATCAGCTGAACAAGAGTCAATCATACCAAATTGTTCAAAACTGCTTGGTGAGTTCTGGATCTAGAAAATGGGGACTAAGGGACTGTCTACACTTGAAAGTTAATTTGGGATAACGTGTTGTGTGAATTCAAAGTCCTTTGACTATTTCTGAATATAACGCTATGTGTGGACACTTATTTTGGAATAAGAGTGCCTTGTTCCTGTTAAGATTAATCCACTTTCAAAGTAGGTTATACTGAATCAGAAAAGCCACTCTTATTCTTGAATAAAACTACTAAATTAGTTGTCATTTTGTGATTGAAACAAGATGAAAGGCCAACTCTATGGATGAAGTACTGAGTCCTAACTCTCTGTCACTTCCAACCCTACATGCACTCTTAAGGCTTATCTACTATAGAAATTTGTATGTCAGTATAGTTAAAGCAGTACAACTTCCCTAGTGTGGAAGCAGGTCTACCATTATAAAGGTATTTTATACCAGTTGATATAGCTATAACTACAAATGGTATAAGGCACTTTATACCATTAACACTGCGTCTACACTAGAGCTTTTACTGATACACTATTTCAGTTTAAAAAAAAAAAAAGACACACCCCAATCAAGTGTAATACAAGCAAAACTTTAGTATAGATCAAAGCCTTACTATTATTTGAATCAAAAGCTTTGCAGCTTTTATAAATACAGAATACACAAGAGATCTACACAGTGATTTAAAGATCTAAACAATTTCAGATGTGCATATGAAAAAAATGCTTTTTTAATCACATTATTTAAAAATTAATGCATTTTTTAAAATTCTGCATATAAAGCACTCTTCAGAAGCTGGGATGAGGCCTGTATGCTTGTAGATTGACTATTGGTATCAAGGCTCCGAGTCATAACTGCATAGTACTAAGGAACCCTTAATTCAGTGTTTCTCAATTATATTTCGCCGCGGCACCCTTGCGCGGCCATGCGATACCTTCCGCCGACAAGTCCAGGAAATCTTCCCCTTTTCGGCGGCACGTTCTCTAAGCTGTTTCCAGCGGCGCCACCACAGCTGTTCGGTGGCGTGCGATTTCTGTTAATTTCGGCAGCGCGGTTCCGCTTTTTCGCAGAACCCTTCAACTCAGCCCACGGAACCCCAGGGTTCCGTGGAACACTGTTTGAGAAACATTGCCCTAGTTATAAGAAAGGTGGTGAGAGGACCCCTTACCGGCCTGGATGATACTCCAAACGTCACAGCAGACCAAGCCTTACTATTATCTGAATCACAAGTTTTGCACTGTTTTTAAATAGAGAATACACAAAAGATCTGCTCAGTGATTTAAAATTTAAATCTAAACAATTTTGGTTCTGCATATGAAAAAATGCTTTCGTATCAAATTATTTAAAAAGTTAATGCTTTTTTAAAAAAGTATGCATCTAAAACACTCTTCAGCAGAAGTTGGTGAATTTTCTGAATGTACCCATGTTCCCAAAATAAAGCACATTCCAGGCACACCTGTCTTGCCAAGATGAGGGCTTCATTCCATCAACAGAAATGTGCTTTTATATTTTCTGATCCTACCTGTTTAGGATTTTTGGACAAATTTATAACTTTAAAGCTCAATTTCTGAAGCCTGTTAAGAGACCTGTCAGTTATATGACATACAAGTCTCCACCCTGCAGAAACTCTGTCTCCGGCCCCAAGGCTAGAGGAGTTTTGTGCCCCTGACAATTATTGCCCACTCCTTGTGCATGCCCTTGTTACTACTTGACACATTCTTGTGGCAGAGAGTTCCACAGATTAGTTGTGTAGTTAAAAAAAACCCAACCTATTTGCTTTTATCAGTTTTAAATTTGTTTCATTTTAATTTCTTTGGGTGCCCCCTACCTTTGTACTCATTTATACTACATGCTCATTCCCATTTAAGAAACTACAATGCTAGTATTTCAGGCCAATCTACCTTTTACTAAAGGGAGTGAAGCACAATATATGCTTTGATACACAGTTTGTATAAAACCTTAAGTGGAATTAAATGTCAAATTTAAACAATCTTTTATACATCTGTCCCTCTCCATTACCATTTAGATTCTCAAGACCAATTGGTTTGCTTGAAAACATCAGTTCCTGAGCTGAATATGAAAAAAAAATGACTCTGCTTTGAAGCTTCATAGTCATTACTGAGCTAAATATCCATTTAAATCATACTAAGACTTTACTTGACTATTACAAAACTAATATAAATTTTCCTCCTGTTAAAGCCTCCAGGCACTTAGCAGTTTATGCTCAGGAACAAGTGAATTTTCTAGCTAAGAATAAGCCTCAATTAAATGTTATATTTCCAAATCACTGAGAAAAAGTTTCTAAATATCTATAATTAAAACCTAGTACCTCTTATCTGCCTAATTGTGGGCATCCCTATGCTCTTTACACACACAAATCAGTAAGCTGTAGAGAGGGGCAAAGATAGGACAGGAGAGTGTGCCACAATTTACACTTCCACAACAGTTGCCAAAACGCAGACACTAAGCATAATAGGGGATGCCAGGCAACTTTTAAAATGAAAAATAAAAAATCATGATTAAGCTCTGAACCAACTGAGCAGGGAAGACCTTTGAAAGTTCCACATCTAAAGTTATGGAAAGAATACTAGAAAGTCAGAAATGCAATCATTTAAAACTTACCAAGGGAGTCAATGAAGTCTTTGTTGTTCTGATAAAACTTGACATAGGATGCTAATTTAGCACTTACAAAAATGGTCAAAAGCTAAAAAGAAAAAAGAAAATCTTCAAATATAAAAACAATTTAACTAAATTTCATTACACTCAAACTGAATAGGTACCTCATGAGCATTTACACTGAAGGCGCATGAAAAGTTCAAGTGCAATTTAATGAATATCTCTGAATGTACTTACAAAATGCAAATGATATTAGAAAAAAATAATGAGCCAAGATCTGTCTCCAGATAATGATCACTCTCCTACTAACTTCAAAATGGACAATTTTCTTAAGTGCCCTACTTCTGACTTCAAAGGCAGTTGGTGCCCATGTATCTGATGGCAAAATTTGGATCTTGGTGCCTAAATTTCCTTTCCCAAAGTGCACTTGCTTTAGGGATTATTTGTGAAGATCCTACTCGTCATCTTAAATTAAATGTGTCCCTTGTTCTTACAATTAGTCTAAGGAAACAAACTGCATATACATTTTTTAATTAATCCCTAGCTCAAGCATATCTTTGCAGTCCAATGGTCATTGTTCCTGCATAGGATGTAGCTGAAGTAAGTCAACTTCAAAACAGATTAAACCAACAAAGAAAAAAACAGCCCACTGCAGAAGCTGTCAAAACAACTTGTCTGAAAAACAAAATTACTTACATCATGGATAAGTTCTCCTTCCAAAAATTTGACTGGTTTTAAGGCAAGAAGATGGTCGAAGAGAAAGGTATTTGGGTCCTTCAGTGCTCGGACAATACATCTATATAGGGAAGGAAAATACACATGGACTGCCAATTAAATTATAATATAATTTATTGTGCACTTCCACAGTGCTCTAGCGAATCTCAAAATGCTTAACAATAATTCATAAACAAAAGGCTCGCAACACCATTGTGAACATGGAAATATTTTTAATCCTCATTTTAAAGAAAGAAAACTAAAGACTACAAAGGCAAAGTGGTTTGTCCAACATCACAAAGAAAATGTATGTCAGAGCGTAAAAAAGGAGCCAGATCACTTCTTCCTGTCCTGGGCTTTACCTATGCTCTTGGGTTTTATTCCCTTACATAAATTATGTTTTTAAAGATGGCTAAATTATCTTCATTACCTATAAGCTTCCCAGAGCTAAGTCACTTTGGGAAGATGGAGTAGAGTCAGAAATTTGGCACAAAGCAGAAAAACAAGGTCTATAATTTACTAGTTGCAGATATAAACTTTAAACAGTCCTATAGTTTTCAAAAGTCTTGAAAAAAAACTTTGTTAAACTGCATTTTTAGTAATTATATTCACAGGTAAGTAACCAACTTTTAGGATATTATTAACTCTCTGGCCACCCAGCTCTGAAGCTAGCACAGAAGTAAGGGTGGCAATACTGCAACCCCTCTACAATAGCCTTGCCGACCCCCTTTTGGGTTGGGACCCCCAGTTTGAGAAATGCTGAGTCTTAAGGGATGTACATGTTTACATTTTGCCATTTTTAAATACATGTTACAATATGAAATTTAAGATTTAAATATCTGAACTGTGAAATTCAAGATTTTAAAAATGCAATGACTGTGAAATTTAGGAAAATGCACCGTGAATTTGGCAGGTCCCTAGTAATATTACACTAGATCTTAAAAATCCCAACAGAGATTGTGATCTCATTGCATCAGGCACTTTTCATTTACTGTAAAGGACAGTCCATGCCTGGAAGAGCGCACAGTCTAAAAAACAAGACAAATAAGACAGATGAGAGTGAAGACATATTAGGATTATCCCATTTCACAGATACAGAAGTAAGGCATGGAAGTGACTTGCCCAAGGACACCCAGGAAGTCTTTGTTGGAGCCAGGACTGATCCTAGATCTCTTGAATGCCTTAACCTCAAGAACCATTGCTCTCTTCTCAACACTACTAACAGGTAAGAATTAAAAGTACTTGGCTACCACACTATAATACACAAGTAGATACAAGTAGCTGATATGATATTGTTTTACATCAACGAAGCTGCAAGTCTTTGGGGTATGATTTTTGTACGCAGATATGGGTATTTAGTGCAGAATTTGGTGCTAATAAGTATGCAAGTGTTAATTCAGTAATATAAGCGGATCTGGAAGCAATAACTACAGTTAAGATTGCCTAACATTTTCCATTATGAAAACTTATTTTCAGTTGCTCTAGTTTTTCCAAACTTGAATCATTTTGGCTGAAAATCTCCATGCCAGGTCTCTGCCTCCCCTGCACCTCAATTTCAGTGAAAACAGTTCAGCCATTTTAGAGAACAAGGTTAAGAAAAAATAGGTAGTTTTGATAACGTTATCTTCCCTACACAACTGTTTTGTTGAAAAGCTCTAGTATTTCCAAGCTTCAGAGCAAGAACATAGCAGGGGAGACTCTTGGGTTCAGGAAGCAGCACTTCTGCTGTTTCTGTGAAAATGAACACAGATCTGGAAGAGTTAAGAGACTTTGGAAATCACAATTTGCATATGCCCAGTAGAGCTTGTTAGATGCTGCTAAAATCTCTAAACCTGATAACTAATTTGAGCATGCTCCTAGTCCCCCATTGAGCATCTTGGTAGGCAGAGACCAAGATGCATTGGATTGGAATCCAAGAGATGACCATGAGTTAGTTCTGATTCTCCCACTGGTGGGTATTAATTCTGTGCACTTTACAGCCCTTACTGATAAGCAAGGCCTCACACCTCTAACTTAAAAAAAAGCAGGCAGGCAACATTCACTCGTTTTACAAATAAGGTAACAGGAGCTGTATTTGTTAAAAAAGTTTGCTTTTTAAGAGAGGGGAAAATTACATAAAAACGCTACTTCAGAAGAACATTAAAGTTGCAAAGTCAAGCAATCAACAGTTAGGACTGCCAAAATCAAGGTTGCTTGTTGCAAGCTTAATTCAACCCTTTCACATGTGTTAAAGTAAATCTTTAATTACATGATCATGTGCTGTTTGTTCTACAGCATCCTGTGCACAGAATGTGCGGATGGTTGCAAGAGAACAGATGCATGCTTGTGTCACTGGACTAAGACCCTGGAGGGTATGTCCTGTCTCTGCCACAAACTTCTTGTGCAATACTAGGTAAGATTACTAAATTGCCAGGTCAACCTTAATTCTAGAATTTGCGATCTATTGAGCTTTTGACTTTGCAACATTAACACTTTTTCATACATGTATATCACATACAAAAAACTAAGGCTAACATCTATCTATATACACACACATAGTCTTACGCATAGCTGTTTTCTCATGTGTTAAAAACAGCTTACTGGCCGGTGCAAAATACTACTCAAATTGGTTTCAGGATTGTGAGATGTGATCAATTACATATCTCCTTTAACCACAATCTGGAGGAAGGGTTTTTTAGTGATCCATAGTGTGGGGATGCAGGTAAATGCTGTTACTATTAATACTCTGAATTTAAATAACTTTATTGAGTAGGTCTGAGGAAGTGCTACATTCCCCAAATGTAATAAGGTTATCACATACATCAAAAGTTTGTATGTGTGACCAAAATGTTTAAATCTGTGGGTACTCACAGAAAATGTGCATGGTGTGATCTATTTACTCACACTCTCCAGAAGATGTTAGGGCTAAATCCATTTAAACATAACTGAACTACAGCAACAACTGCAAAAAATTAACTTCCTCAATATACTGCATAAGAATCAATGTGTGGTAATTTACTCAGAGAGAACAATGAAAGTGACCTATAGGTACTACTTAAAAGTATCCCATAACAATAATTCCATATGCTGAATGACTCAATAGCAAGAACACTTTTCACAATGTTTTGAAAATAATCTTTATAACCTCCTTTCTGTGTCATCCAAAGCCATGGAATAGTGTCTTGTACTCCACGAGACCTCCCAGCACACACTCTTGGGAGTGGGTGAAGACTCAAAACAATGGCCTTTTATAGAAACTAGATTGTTTTAAAAGAGTATTTCATATAAAGTAACCTTTGTAAAACCATGCCATTCCCTTCGATGCCCACAAACACATCCCAACCTCTAACCCGCCAGCAAAATCCTGTGTGGTTTGAAACCAACAAAATATTGAAAGGTAGGAAGATTCACAAAGGAATCAGCTGCACATGCTTTGTGGAGCTTAAGGAGGTTTTGGCATTTAAAAGTCAGTTTGGCAACTGACTGCTCAATGCTCTCATTATTTGGGGCATTCAACACATAACCATACAATTATTGCATTGCAAGTCACCTTCAAGGAAATCCAAGTGTTTCATATTACCTGTGAGCATCAACTCTAGCCTGGGAAGCATTATCCTCTGTGTAACTTCCCAATAGTTCCACCATTACTTTGGCTGCAGAGTCACTATGGGGGGGAAAAAGTGTTACCTCAGGAATGCTGAAAAATAATTACAACAAGCTACTAAGATATTTAAATAATTCCATTATGAAGTTATAGTTCAACTGAAAGTATATTTGAAAGGATGTGGATGATCAATTTTAATTGCAGTGAAGAAAGCAAATTAGCTAAATGTATTCATTCAATTGTGGTTTTACAAAATGTTTATCTTCACCCTTCATTTAATTCTCTTAAATTGATAAATTACCTGCCAGTTATGGAAAGGTTTCCTAGCTGGGAACTGCTTTACGTGATTCACTAGAACACTCTTCTTAACACACATCTGGATCTAATCACCTCAGAATAAGTAGTACTGCAGAGTTTATTTCAAAATGCAAGATGGCATATTTAAAGAGCATTTATGGTCAGAAAAGTGACTATGTAAAAGCAGCACCTTCTTACTTAACAGATCTGTTCTGTGAGTATTTAGAGTGACTTCTGCTGACTTTAGTGTCAAAATTAAGTTTTTACCACTTTTTGCCCTTTTTTTTTTAAACTCCTGTAAACCTAGCAAAGTGAATAAAGCTGAGAGTGAGCCAGATTTTTCTCTATCACTTCACACAATTAAGTTCCAGTTGCAGAATCTTTATTATTTGTCATGATGTGGAAGTGAGAAAGAACTCAGCTTTGATTTGCCAGGCTTACTTTTAGAAAAAAATCTTTACAAGTAAACTAAGTGAAACTTGATATGGAAAGTTGTGGTCTTGTCTACATTCAAGTTTTTTTTTTGTCAACATTCCACCAATGTTATCAACAATGGAAAAACACTAGTGCAGATCAGTTCCAGGTTAGATGATGGAGTGGTAAACACACCAGTGGTTGATCTATAGGCTAGTGATTTCACCATTGCTAGCTCTAGTGAAGCTACCAAATGTTTGAGGTTTTCACAAAAGCTTCAGCATACACCAGCATGATACCATTTCTATTGTCACCTTTCAGAGGATATAATCACAGTATTAAAATAAGAGACAAGCACTTTTCCACACGGACTGAAAGTTTGACCTTTTCTTTAATGACTCAAAATTTCTGAATGAGTCATTGAGATCTGGACAACATTCCCAATAGCAGAATTTAACCAGTTTTGTGTTCTCTACCTATGAAATCACTAATAAGTCTCTCCTGGAATTATTTTACTACTTGCTTTGAAAGGGCTAATCTATATTTGAAACCAAATCTCAGTCAGGAGGATACTAATTCATGCACTTTTCTGAAAAAGACCTTCTACCCTCCTTCCTCTACACATAATACTAGGGTTCCCTTCACAAATGTTTTTATTTTGCCTGTTAGTAAAAAGCTCAAACTGATTATTCTAACCTTCAGAGTATCAAAATATTTTTGTAACATGAAAATCTGAACATTTCCCTTATACAATTCCAGGCACTGTGGATTTCTTTGTGTGATCCATTAGGGAATCTGCAAATTTGTTCTTAAAAGAAACAAGTATATTTTTCTGAATGGAAAGCTTCAGATTGCAAGGTTTAGAGGTATAGTCAGCATTTAACTAGTTCACCTTAACCATGAACTCCCACGAGTCACAAAAGGCAGAAACCAAGTGATGAATCCTAACCACCCCCCGATATGTTGTGATACCAGCCACATACGGCTAGCTCAAGTGAGAAGTGTTTTTGTATTTCTATAGCACTTTTCTATGCATTATGTTATTATTAAGGAAAATAATATTCAAGAAGACATCTTGCAAAATTGCCACTTATCAGAGCCTCTATAAGCAGAGACTTCAAGCTTCCACAGAATTCTGTGGAAGTTGTAGCTGTGCATGGCATGTCCTGTGGCATGATGGGAAGCAAGAGATAGCCAATTCAATCTAGAGATGGGTCAAATGGGAAAAGAGGAGGGTCTGAGCTTAATGCTCCCAAGGACTTGTGTAGGCAGCGGAATTTGCCACATTGTTGCTTTAGAATTTTATTCCATGATTGAAGCTTACTTTTTTAAAAGATTAAGATCTGAGCCCTTTATAATTGTGAATACAGTCGGCTCACCTTTGGAAAATCAACTAATGAAGTGCTAGTCTACACAGAAATTTGCACCAAAATAACAAAAGCTACGAAATAAAAGCTGATACAGACATTTTCATGAATGTGCGTATAGACACTTATTTTGGAAAACAAGTGGTTTAAGTTTTAAGTTGTTACAGGCAATATGGTACCTGTTTTCATGCAGACTAGCCCTAAGGCAGTGTCTACATGTGAGATTTTTGCACTGGTAAAGGTACACCACGATAGTGCACCAACACAAACCCCTAGTATAGACACAATGAACCAATTTAAGATTTCAGGCTGTGTAGAAAGCCTGAAATAATGGCTGAGAGGCATGAACTGCCCCATGCATCTCAGAAAGCTGCTACCTATACAAATTAATAATGAAAATTTAGGCCTTGTCTTTGCTGCTAAAATATATGCATGTATAGGGCTGACCTCAGCAAGTTTACCTTGTGGTAAAACTGAAGTATCTAGTCTTCAATATGTAACTTAGGGATGGCTCACATGCATTATTAAAAACACATCTTTTTTAGCAGTGAAGACAAGGCCTAAATTTTCATCACTAATTTGTATAGTTAACTATGTTAACTAGTTCATTGCTGATCATTTTAGTAGACACTTTCAATTAGTGTGCTTATCTTAAATGGCCTCGCACAACTTTCAAGCTGTCAAAAGCCATGACATTTTCTACCCAAATGCCAAGATTTTCAGTTTCTCCACTGATAATTTCTATCATGCAGATACATATTTTCAATTCTGCAGCACTTTGAAAGTGAAAAAATTAGAAACTATCAAACTAAAATGAAAACTCATTAGGACTACTGTACTGGTTGTAATATTTTCATATTTAATATAAACCTGTATTTTTAACTGATCTGAACTGCTACAGAATTTAGGACAAGCTTGCTGTGGAGCAATGGAGCCTTGCTCTTACCTTTGTTATTGTGCATTTAGCTTATTTTAGAGAAAATATTTGCTGCTTACTTTTTAGAAAACAAGAGTTTTCACTTGTGCTTCTAGAAAATGTCAGAAATTAAGAATCGCAAGAAATTAAATCCTCTCCCCTCAAGTCTTTTACATTCCCTTAAAACAAGTATAGCAGACATTTCTGCCCTATTTAATTCAGTTCAGTTTTGGACCATGGGTACAAATTTGGGTGCTGACTCTGGCAACATACATGTCAACATTTTACAAAACCTCTCTACTATGCCGTATATCTCCTGTGTTATGCACTCTTGTATATTTATATTTAAATTATTCTGGCAAGATGGCTCAAGCAAATACTTTCAGCTGCATTTGCCAATCTAGATGTATGATTAGACAAAAAGTCAATGGGAAGGAGGTAAAAGAAACCAGGAACAGTAGAGAGGTGAGAAGGGGAACAGAGTATACAGGGGTTTAAACAAGATTTGGAAATCAAAGTCACTCTACATTTTAAAAATTCGGGATGATGACACAACTAATGATTTTGCAAGAATGGTACCTGTGCTGAGTGCTTCCATGGGAGCACCAGCAGACTGGGAGAGAAGAGTCTGCAATGCCATGCAGTTTCACTCAGCTAGAGCTGGAAAAGTGCTATGTGCAGAAGCTAAGGCACAAAGCTTCACTGGAGAACCTCTGCAAGAAAAGGCACATGGAACAGGAGGAAACAAGTAATCTCCCTAACAAAATTCAGCTACCAATAAAAATCTCAAAAATAAGGCAAGCCCTACCATCTTCCAATTTTTCTCAGCTCACCGTGGAAAAATTAACACCATTTTCTTACTTCAAGGATGCCCAGATGATTCTTGAACATTAGAAATAGGCAACTTCCATCAGAAAGTAGCAGGAGAGGTCTCCATAAAGCAAATTCTCACTTATTATTGTGAGATGGAAGAGTGCATGTTTAACATCTGTATTTAAAGTAGCCTTCAGGAGCTACTGGAACTGTAAACTCTATAGTCATCCACTATGGAAGATCCATTAGCTATACAATCAATCCATCTTACAACAGCCAGTGAGAAATTGGAACTTTAAAAACTTCAGTTCCCTTAAATTATTATTCTCCATTTCCTTTGTTTATAAATAGACAAGTAATTGAAGTATGACTTTATCACTTAATTTTTCCATTCCCATTTATCTTCTCATACTGCTAAGTCTAGCAACATTCCTGAATGTTAAGGCTGGAATGCTGGTTTGAGTTTCCCAGAGTATTGCAGATAGTGCCCAATGATCCAGGAGAATGATCCAGGTCAAAGGTCACTCCTTATTTTCCTTCCCTTAAGGAGAAGTAAGGTGTTCTGAAAAATTGTCCTATTCATTGCAAACTCTGCTCTGACACAGACCGTAGTATCGTGTATGCAGGAGTAATATATTAGAGTTTGTGAAAGATCTATTTAATGCTTAACTTAAAAAAAGAGGCTCCTTCAATATCTATAGCGTATTTTTTATATATATATATTTTTAAACAGTTTTTGGTAGTTAAGTGGAATACCCACTACATTACCAAAAACAAGACAATTTAAACAAATCCATACACAGATTTGATAACTAGCCAAATTAGAAAATGGTTAGCTGTTTAAATGACACAACTGGAGCCAATCTGTTAACTTCCTCTTCAACTCAAAGATCTCACATGTGGAATTTGAAAATGTTAATGGAAAAGCAAGCTAACTCAATTGCACATAGCTTTTAGTTTAATTTGATGACTTAAATGGATGATCCTTTTTATTTTGGCTTGTTTTTTTTTTAATAACATTGTAATGTTTACAGTCAGCTAATTATTGTTTTGTTTTAGAAAGAAATAGGGCTCTATAATTCAATTAGTGGAATAAGACGCTTTCACAGAGTAGAAATGTAACAGAAGAAGAACTCAGTACTTTCCAAACAAAGCATACACTCTCCATTACATACAAGGTCTTTGGTTAACCTCCCAAAGAATATATAAGTATTATTTTGAAACCTGAAAGCTGCTATATAGTCTCATCAGTGCAAAAGTATTCTACTGATAATGGCTGAATGAGTAAGAAGATTAATGAAGGTTATGGCTCAGATCCTTGACACTGAAGCCGATTTTACACAACACTATCATTGTAAATGGTCCCTGATACCAGCTTAGCCACCCGTGGAAAGCTTACCCCAATTTAGGGCATGATCCCCCTGAGTCAGAGCCAACATAACAGTTCCTACCCCCCCTCTCCGCCCCCCCCCTCCGCCCCCCCAAAAAAATCCATGAACAGTGGAACCCATGAGTAATTGATCCCTGGCTGCCAATATAGCAATTCATACATACTGAAAACCGTTGCTCTCACAGATTCATTTAAATACAATAATTTTGGTCTCTTCTTGCTGCAGGGCAAATAGCAAAAATCACCACAACCTCCCTGTTTTCCCCCAAAAAACTGACCAAAATCCCAAAACTTTAATTACAAATATTTTAATAACCTCAAGTCCATTTAAATTAAGTGAGGGGAAGGGATACCAAAAGTGTGTGCATAATATTCTGAGGGGCTGTGATAAGCATAGTAAAATAGGATGCCTTCTTGTCCACAAAGATAAAAAAGTGGGCTGTCCATCTACATACAGGAAATGAGGAGTGCTAAAATCATACCAAAAATCTTGAACCTGTTGGGTAACAATTCCTTATTTAAATCTGAATTTTAAAAAGTTAACTTTGTGAAGGCAAGGTTTGCATCTCTTGTTTATCCCTTCTAATTCAGTAATGTAAAGAGTTATGCTGATATATGCCACAAATGAGCTTTTGTCAATTTATTAACACTAAAATTCATTTACATAAGATGCCAAATTACTTTGATCTGCCAAGTTCATTATATCAAACACTTCTATTATGATCCCCAATGCTATTTTAAAATAATTTAGCAAGTATGATATTAACATTAATTTCCATGTCTAGTGCAAAGCTTTGTCTCAAAGGTAATGTTTATAAAAAGAGACTGATTGTGCTAACTTTGATTAATAGACCCGAACCCGCAATTAAACAGAGATAGCACTACCATGCATTAAGACATCAAAAGCTCATTTCAATAATAAACTTGGCATAATGCTATCATTTCTAAAAGGAAGCAAAAGTTTTATTTTTGTAAGTTTCTGGCTTTCAATCAACCCACCACTAATTTTAATATCTTCTAAGAGAAAATTATTTAACTTAAAATTAAAATAAGAGCTCTTAAAATACTAATCTAAGATATAATAAAAGTATGTCCAGATGTATTTGATGAGATTAAAAAGACAGTTTTACAGTAAAGAATAGTTTAATGATAAACTATTTCCCCCCAACTCTCACATGTACCAATTTAAAATCACTGAAATTCTCTAGTCTCTTATTTAACTCTGCATACCTTCTCTTGCAGTCCACCAATGCATCATACAGCAGCCTCAAAAGAGTATGTTTTTTTTCTGTGCTGAGGTTCCAGTCAGAAATCCACTTTCGAACCTACACAGAAAACAATTAAAAAAAAAGAAGTGTTGCTAATGTTTTCTGAAGAGCAATCTGACTGTTAATATTAGAACTACAAACGCTGCCCACTTAAACATGACTGAAATTCTCCTGAAGAGGAAAAAGAAATATAGAAAGGATCTTTCCTAGGGATCTCTGATCCCAGAGTCAGGAAAGTGCACCACAGGAGGGCCCCAAATCAGCGCCTTTCACCCACTTCCTAAAGGAGGGTGGGCCCTACAGATCTCTGCCTCCATAGTGAGGGACAGGAAACTAGTGCTCCAAAGCTGGTTACAGCACTTTTTCACATCCAGCATATTCAAATGAAGCCCAGACAGATCTTCTGATGTATTAACATCAAGGAGAGATATTTACTTTCTAGTCTGCTGTGAAGAGCAGTTTGACTTCGATTGTCAAACTTTTAAAAGGTCAAAAAAAAAAAAACCCAATGCTAGATTTGCTTTTTATACCACTAGAGCTTAACCATTTTTAATAGTGATAGTCACTCTGTATTAGCCTTTAACAACTGACCATGTACACTTAATCTAGAAAATAACTAGTGACACTACATCAATTACCTGATCTAGTTCAGTTGGAATGTACTGAATGGCACCACATGCTGAGGCCACTTTAATAAGGCTGCAGTAGACTGTGTATCTCACAGGAGTATTCTTATCCATACCGTGGAAGAGATTGCTCAGCCTAAACCATGAAGAACAAATCAATTAATCCTAGCAAGTTTGGCAATTAGTGGAGTGCGTGTGCATAGACATGAATGTATCCATTGACATGTACTAGCATATAAAAGCAGTGAGGTAGATAGGTATCCCCATTTGTACAGATGAGGAAAAGAGGCAAAAAAGTGACAAATATGCCCACGGTCATGCATGCACAAAAAACATCCAACAGAAACCAGTTTTGAATTCCTAGGCCTGTATTTAAAAAAACCCCAAAACACACACATACGGCTATCCTTCTTGAAAGGAAGGATTATTTTATAAAATATTTTAGTACCCCAAATACCCAATGGATACTTACAGCTGCAGCCTGAGAGATGGACGCTCGCCTTCTCGAAATTTTACCAACTTCTCACACAGGCTTTCAATCAAAGCTTCTTGTTTGTCAGGCTCCAGGATAAGAAGCAGAGACACTACACTGTTCATTACACTTTCAACATCTACACATAAACAAAACATGCATCAACTTAACACTACAGGCAACAAAACTACAGGCTAGAAATGCTCCTGCCACTAATGCTTAAATTAGTCTTAGCAAGAAATATTAGAAAAGTGTAATTCCAGCCTCAAATGCTTTTAAAAAAGTAATTTATTAAACTGAACACATAAAATATGGGTGACAGCAGCTCAGGCTAACCCACAATCCTCTGCCAGCATCTCTCAATCCTATTCAAGAGGAAGCATCTCTAAGGTGGAAATAGAATTTGGTCTCCATGGCATCAATCCTTCTCTCCACTCAATATTTTATGGGAAGCCAGTACACATTTCAAGGGCTCCATCCCTATCTTCAAAATACTCAATAGCTTGTGCTCAGCACATCTAAAAGATTGCCTAAAGTTCCAGAATGAGGATTGTGACCAACAACTCTGCACCTCAGGCACAATGGTACTTTATCACCAAGGTAAAACTAGTCTGCCAGAGACAAAACTTTCTCAGGGGTCAGCCCCAGACCGCAGAACGAACTCCCACAGAAACTAAGGACCATCAATAAACCTCATTTTCCACTGCAAGTGCAAGGTGCACTTTGACTTGTCTGCTCTAACAAACACAAGTGACACATCCATTCGTATTTTAAAAACCTACCAAAACATTTCACTGAAAACACAATTCCCCCCCAGGGAGAAGATAAGAGAAAATTAACTACATGACAAATGTTCATTACATTGCTTAACGCACGACTGGAAGGCACTCCAATAATACAGTGATGAGGGCTGTACAAGAACCTACAAAAATATAATTCTCACTGAGACTGCCAACAAGAGTGCCAATTAATGCCAGCCATAGTTGCACTTTGTGCTATGGACACTTGCTCATTAGAGCACAGATCCAAGACCACTTAGCAGCCAAGAGTTTGCAACAATTTTCGATCACTATATCCACTAGATTATCAATCCCCTGATTCACCCAATCCTCATGCAAACTATTTTAAATCTCAAATAAACTGTTGTCCAATAAAAAGTTTGCTATAATATTCCAATTCACCAGACTCACTAGAATGCCAAAATGGAGTTAGCGTTCCCAATGTTTAACTTCTGGGAATAACTGTACACCCCAAAAGCAAACAAGCAAAAAAAATATTAGCTTCACCATGACAAGCACGGCAGACTATTATGAATGCAATGTTTTCCAAATAAGGCTACTTCAGTGAGTTTAAAGAAAAAAAAGTACCATCATTCTTGCTATAGAATTTTGGAGCCTGTCCATATATTTTACATGCACTTGTCTTCTGCAAGATGTAAAATGACCAATATTCATAAATATTCACCCCTAAATAGAATCTTCACCTTTTCAAACAAGACAGTCACATCGGCTTATAGATTTTGTCACACAGATATATCCATATGCAAAAGATCATTTAGAATATAGGATGCACAGAAACTCAGTTAAGCCTGCCATAACAGTTATTGAAATTAGTACTGCATTCTGTCAAAGGATCTCAGAAGACAGCATTACATTTCTAGGGCAAGGTTAACTCATTTATAGTTTGCCCCCAACATTAACAGTTACTTGCATCAAATTTCTTCATTCTTTCAAAGTTATGCTGCTACTTACTTGAATGGGGCTCACTGCTGAATCAGTCTCTTAACCAGCAACGAGTCATATATTTCACCACTCATTTTTTTAAATGGAAACTGATTTTGTACATGATTAATCACCCATCTCAGACACAGTCCAAACTATATTTCTCACTTCTACAAAAGGAACTGCATGTCATCAGGAGACAGGACTGAGTACAGGCACATTTTACCATTTTAAACTACCACACAGAAGAAAACATTTCTTCACCTCTGTGGGAAATTATGTCCTATTGTGGGTTAACAATAAGAGCCTCTTGTACTGTCATAATGTTGACACTTCTACTGAATAGAGTCTGTTCATGTATGTGTCTTTATGCAGTAAAGGCCGTGGAACAGGTCTCCAAACCTTGCCAACAGTTATCTGAGAGGTGTCTGTGTAAATGATTTATTTTGTCTTCTTTTGTGTCTGCATTATGCAGATTCAAAGACAGGAGGGCAAGAATGGCTTAACTCCCACAGACCACTACACCATATGCCACAGAGACTAAACACTGCCTTACATGGCCTCTAAGCCTATTTGTGAATTTACACCAGCCAAGGACAGGGTCAGTATGATATCACATCCCTTTCATTGTAGGTGAATAACTTCAGTACACAACAATTTCCAAGTTCCCAGATGGTATTCTTCTATTACTGACAAAAAATAATGTTCTTGTATGGGCTGGTCCCTTTGAAAATTTAGGGTGGGATTTTCAAAAACTCCCAGCATTGGCCTAGATCTGCTCATTTAATTCAACAAGCATTTTACCACTGACTTCAAAAACATCAAACACTTTTGAAAATGCTCCCCTTAATGCATAATGAGCTTCCTCTGGGTACTCTCACTTTTGGTATCTCTGCCCTACAAGTGCTCTGTGTAATTAAGATGATTCACAAGCTCAGTCACCATAAAGTACTTGAATATGCAAATAAAGAACATCCATACCAAGACTTTAAAAGACACAAACCTTTATCATCCTCCTTTAGACACACATCACAGACTTCAATAATCTGAGCCAAGTCAATGTGAAGTCCACCTTCAGAGTTCTCTTCAGAGATCTCAGCTCCTTTAGATTTCAGATAAGCTCGAAGTTCTGCAACCTTTCAAAAAAATAAAGAAACTAATACAAATGCGAATACTACTAGTAACACCTTATTGGCTATCGTCACTTGAATGAAAAGGTGCGTTTTTAACTCAAATTAGCTAACTCAAGGTAAAATCCTAGTAAAAACAAGGCAGTCTGTACTTCTCACATGCATTAGCTGGTTGAGTTTAAAGACTAGGCTTTTGTGAAAATTACTGCCTTGTCTTCTCTAGGATTTTACCTCGAATTAGCTAACTTGAGTTAAGAACACACCTCTTTCCTGGTGACAAGGCCTATACCTTAACTTTATAATCTAACACTGTACTAAAGTGACTGAGGGCAGGTCTACACTAGAAGTGCTACATCAGTGCAGCTGTGCCACTGTGGTGCATCTGGTGAAGATGCTCTATGCCAATGGGAGAGCGCTTTCCCCTCGGCATAATTCCTCCACCTCCGCGAGAGGCGCAAGCTATGTCGGCGCAACGCCAGTGTGGACAGCGCTTAGGCTGTAACTTATGTCACTCAAGTTAGATCGACTTAAGTGAAGAGGGTAAACCTGCCCTAAATATAAGCTGTTTGAGGCCATATGTTTGTACAGCTCTTGGCATCTGATTGAGATCTTTAGTTGCTTCTGCAACACATAGATAAAGATTTTTAAAAAGCATTTATGCCAAGGATCAAAATTAAATAAACATGGTATTTCTTAAGAAATAACTGGAAAATACATTTCAAAACCCCATACTTCATTAAAGAGGTTTGGATTGAATATTTAGACAAACTCCAAGGTCAGAAGGGACCAATATGATCATCTAGTCTGACCTCCTGCACAACGCAGGCCACAGAACCTCACCCATCCACTCTTGTAATAGACCTCTGACCTATGACTGAGTTATTAAAGTCCTCAAATCATGGCTTAAAGACTTTCAGGTACAGAGAATCCACCAGCAAGTGAGCCGTGCCCCATGCTACTAAGGAAGGCGAAGAGATGTTACTAAATAGCACGGCATGTAGAAATTCATGCCACAAATTTCTAGTCTCTGCAGTTTGGAGGTATTTTCAATGTTTGTTTTGAAGAATGTAACCATTTTTTTAAAAGCCTTCAGAAAGTGATCAAGTGCTGGAGTCCACAGACAGAGTGAAGCAACAGCTCAAAGATATGAACTAGCTCACACCATGATGGCAATATTAATATCAAGAAGGTTGCAAGAATAATTTCAAATATCTGAGTTAATTTTCTTTTTTGTCCTCAAAGTAGAACTCTAGGTGAGGAGTGAAGGGAGGAGGGAGAAATAAAAGATGTTAGAGAGGTATAAGGTTTTTTTTGTTTGTTTGTTTGTTTTTGGGGGGGGGGGGACTTTTACTGGGCAAAATAAAGAATTAATTAATATTTAAACTAAGCACAGGCTTAAGAAATTCATTAAATTTAGTGTTCTAATGTATGCTTTGAGCAAAGTTTATTTTAAACAGCCAGATGGAGCTCCCAACCATTTTGATGGAACTTAGCAATTGTCTACTCTTACAGAGCTCCAGCAGCCACAAGGGTAATACACTCCAGTATTCATCTAAAGAAAAAGGTAACTAACATGTTCATCAGTCCTTCAGTTATTTATTTGTTTTCCAGTCACAGGAAATGTTTTATGTTTGTCTTGCAAATACTGTTTAGTCTTCAACAAAAAATGTAGCATCTATGATGATTTGTTGATTAAATGTCAGTGAATGGATATCAAACTGAACTTTCCACATCCAATACTATACATATTTGCACTTTACATCTTCAGGAGTTTCATACTGCTGAGCACTGTTAAACAACTGCTTTGTTTCATCTCAGAAATGATTTTGGTAACAGATGAAATGATACACACAGGTGATCCACCACACCTGAGGTGGAGCGCACTGAGGTCCAGCTACAGCGTCTAGCTATTGGGGTTGGGGCCTTCTGGGATGGATTGAAACTGACCATGTTGTTTCAGCCTTGCTGGTCCCAGAATATTAGAGCAACAAGGTGGGGTGAGGCGATCTCTCTCACTGGACCAACTTCTGTTGGAGAGAGACAAGCTTGGTCCGGTCTTGTCTCTCTCACCAACCGAAGTTAGCCCCGAAGTTACAAGATATTACCCCACCCCTCACCTGGCCTCTTCCCGGCACTGAGCAGCCGATCAGGGGGACACAGCCACTCATGAAGATTAGTGAACGCTTTCCAACCATCCCCCTCGACCTCCCCCCACCGGGACGGGACGGGACGGGACAGGCCTGGCGGCAGCGCACACACAGCCCCCCGCGCACGCACGGGTTTGGCGTCTGCGGGCGTCGCTGGTGGCTTCATGAGCGTCCCTCCCGGGCCCCGCTCCAGCGTCACTCGGCCCGCGCGCGTCTCGCGCTCGCTTCCTCGCCGCCGGGGGCCGGGCCGGGCCCTGCCGCTTGACACTCGACTCGCTGCGGCGTCCCACAAGCCGTTGGGAAGCGGCCGGACACGCGGCGCTGGGGAGGGAGAGAGGGGGAGGGGAGCCGGGCGGGGAAGGATGGCCGCACCCTGCGCCGCCCGGATCGCGGACACCCGGCCCGGCCCGGCTGCCTGAGGCCCCTAACCTGATCCTCCTCGGTGATATCGATAAAGGCCGGGACGCTCATGGCTGCGACGGCTCCACGCCTGGCCCTGGAAGAGCGCACGCCACCCGCAGCGGAAAGGCGGCGGTGCGTAACTTCCGGGGCAGCGGGCGCACAGCTCGCGTCTGCTTCCGGGGCACCAACTGTACGAGCCGAACTACCTCGCCCCCCCCACCGGCACCAGTCGCCGAACCCTGTTCCCCGCCCGAGCCCCAGCCCAGCCAATCAGCTGCCAGGCCAGTGGCCGGCCGAACCCCGCCCCCCCCCCCCGTACCGGCCGGGCCGGTAGCCGTGGAGACACAGCCCGGCTCGGCGGTGTTTGTGTAAAGCCCCAGCTCCCGGAGTCCCGCGAGAGCCGGCGCTTCCCTGCAGCTGTCTGGCCCGCGGGGCGAGGGGACGGGAAGACCAAAACCTTAACGGCTCCAGCAGCAGAAGGAAAACGTGAACGGGGCGGTTGCGCGTGGTGTGACTCTGGCAGCCTTGGGGCCGGCCTGATCTGATGCTCTTTGGACACAGGAAGGTGGTGGAAGCCCGGCCTGCGGGCATCTCCGCCCGCCTCTCCCTGAGGGTGAACCTTACCCAACGCCCAGCACCAAACTAACCCTCCCCAAAGCCAAAGACATCCTCCTAGCGCCCCGCAAGAAAGCAGTCACCCTCCCCAAAGGCTCAAAGCGGTTGTGGTTCTAGCTCTACTTCTAAGCACACTTCCTTCCTCCCTCCTTCTTCTACACACTTCTCATCTGTGGCCCCACAAAGTCACACAATCACAAGACTTCCCTCTCTGCCTCTTCCTGGTATTAGCCAGACTGGTGATAGTCAGTGGAGAAGGAAGGATGTTTAGTGGGGAAAGTCTCTGTGAATGTCTTCCTCCATTCCTTGGATCATTCATGCATCTGGACAGAGTTCCACTGCGGGGCATCCGCTGATTCCTTTGCAGAAGAGTGGGCGCTGTCCCCTTCCCGTCTAGACTGTGTCCAGTTCTCTCATTTTGTATTTATGAGTCATGACACGCACCCTGTCCCTCTGCTCTGGTTTGTAATCCCAAATTACAAATTAGTTGATTTCTGGGCTCTGTGACCCCTCTGTCTTCTGAGGTAGTGGACCTATCATTTTGGTGGATTTACGCCTACCCTTTGGATACTTCAAATAGGACCAAAAAGGTGGTCTTTTGATGAAGTAGGATCAATCCTTCATTCCTGCCAAATTACTGAGCCCAAATTTAGAAGGCATTCAGTTTTCAATTTGGTTTATTTAAATTAATAATAAAATGTACTTAAAGAATTCACAGTCAATAGCTTGGCAAAGTTTCAGGATCATCTACAACATAATTTAAGGGTTCAAGATTTCTGATAAGATGGTACAGATTTCTGAGATGGTCATATCCAGTCACTATAAAATTACAGACTGCTAAAACGGAATGTTACTGCTTTACCAAATCCACTTTTGCTGTTCCTGTTGCTCTGACAGCTATCAGCTCTTTCAGTAAGTGGGCTTTGTGTATATCTGTATGAACATTTCACTAATATCCATGCTCTATATGCTTCCAATTGTAGTAATACAGACATTTGCCAGTTTTCTTCTTTTTTCCCAACTTCTCCCCTCTGATCATTTTTACATGGGGGAGGTTAGAGAGCTCTCTGCTGCCTGTGTAAACTGTTCCTATTAACCAATCTTGGTTTAACTGGATTATTTTACCTGAAAGAAGAGAGACCCAGATCCTCAAAGGTATGTAGGAAATCAGTGAGAGTTAGACACCTAAATACCTTTGAGGATCTAGACCAAAGTGTATAGATATTCCAAAGTCTCTGGTTTCCTCTTGCCATGGTTCTAATCCTATCTACGTGCTCTTTTTCTGTCTTTCACAAGACTCGTGTTTTACAGAGGCCACACTCTTCAATTCTTCTGTTCTTGGCCCTCTGCTTTTTTGAATCTTTGTTCTTTTCTTGCTTGTCTTATTGCCACCATTATAGCTACCCCTTTTGCATTGATCATATTCAAGTATACATATCTTTTGCCTCCTTTAGTTTTAGAATTCATTTTAATATTTAGTAATCTTTTGTAATTAATTAAACAATACTCTTCTACCTATAGGTGCAAAACTGGTTCAGGAGGGATACTATCTACAAAGCTGAAGGATGATCTCAGGATACTTGTCACGACAAACAGGAAATCCAACTGTACAGTAAGTTGCTGACATTTAATCCTTTCCAGGATTGAAATCCTGGCTAGAAAGTCAATGACAAAACTCCCATTGACTTCAGTCAGGCCAGGATTTTTCATCCCAGGTTTTGATAAACCTCTTATGCTTCTCTTCTTTGTTATTACTATCAATTAAGGTTTTAAAATTTCACCAATTGCTGATAAGCACTACTGAATAACAACATTACTACACTACTAGGAAACATATATGTTAAAAACAAAGACAACAACAAAAAAACTGCCAAAACAAAACACTTTGCTGCACACACATTTCTCCTGCTGGGGAAAGGATGAGAGAACAAATTGCATGTTAATCAGTTTGCTAAGTGCACTTCTGGAAGGTGCCCTGATACCGCAATGATGTGTCATATTTAGAATACCATATATAAAATATGTGCTAACACTCAGAAGAATGTATATATTTTAATCATTCATTTAATCTAAAGTTGAGCTGAAGATGCAAAATTCAGATCCAGAAATAGCTTGAAAACAGTTAGAGTTCTGAGGTTTATAGGGATTTTGGTTCATCCCATGAGAAGATTAGCAAAATTCAGATTCTGGTCCAGATCTGGGCTCAGACTTTGAGCCCTTTTTAAATATTGGGGTGATCAGGTCAAAGGTTTTGATCCCTCTCTAATTTATTCTATTTATTCATTATATTAAAAGCTAGTTCAAAAATTAACTTTTTCTTGCCAGAAGTTAGTTGCGGTATTTTTTTTCCTGTCAGATGATTCTCGTTACATGGTAAAAAAATGACAGGAATGATTAACCCAGTATTCTGCAAGAATAAATAGTGAGGCAACATGAATAGAAATCAGGACTGAAAGTCAGGTGTCTTGAGTTCTAATCCTAGCCCTGCTATTGACTTTCCTATTTGACCTTTGGCAAGTCACTTGATCTGTTTGTGCCAAAGTTTTCCATCTGTAAAATGAAGATAATACTTAACTAACTCTGTGATCCGTCCATGCCTAGGGTAGCCACCTGAAAATGCCAAAGTTAGGGCAGGCTGTAAAAGGAGGGCATATTTTTCCAACACTGGTGGGTGACACTGAAGTCAGACTTCCCAACCAGCCACAAACAGTTCTTCTGATTTCCCACACTGGTTATCAAGAAGCCAAAATAAAAATATACACAGCCCCCTTTACTGCATTTCAGTCTTTGGCTCCCAATTAGCCACTAGGTTTAGTAAAGAGATCAGTTATTTAAAACTCTGTGCTTTTTACCAGAAAGGTTTTTCCTGACCCCAAAGGGTCAGCCACAGTACCAGATCAAGATAAGTTTAGATTTTACCCAAAATACCATGCTATCAGCCAATCCTTTAGTAAATAAAACTAAAGGTTTTTTATAAAAAGAAAGAAACAAACTATAAGAAAAGTGTTAAAGGATTAAAGCAATCAGACACATACAATTGATTTGAAAGTTCATATATATTAGGTTTTTAATAGAATTGTGGAGTTTGCAGGCTTGTATAGTTCTTCTGGTGTACATCCAGTATGTGGATGGGTTTCAGTCCTTTGTTTCACAGCTTCAGTTGTAGATGGTTGTAGATGTTGATCCAGAGGTAGGCTGGAGACCGAAGACAAAATGGATGTGGTGCAGCTGCCTTTTATGTTTGCCATGCTGCTTGTGGAAATTACAGGAATAAGATGGAGTCCAGGGTCACATGAGTAAGCCCTGGTGACTTATCAGGTAATTCCTGGCTTCTCCCCCTGAGCCCATTGTACTTGTGAATTTCTTTAATGGCCCATTAAGCAGGCTAATGCTGCAGTCATCCTGTCTGGGGTGTCGCCCAGAAACACAATACGATATGAAATACAGATAAAACATATCCATAACTTCCATTACACACATAACACATGAACATAAACATTTTTAACTTACTTAGCACATTATAGCCTTTCTAATGGTACCTGACATGGCATATTTCATATAAATTATTATTATTCTGATGTATTGATGTTAAAAATATAATAAATGCCCCCCCCCCAATCCAGTCAGAGTGACAAACTCTCTGATATACTATGTATAGAGATATTTGTATATATATTTGCATTTTTATATCTATTAATAATGCCCATTTATATGATGTATAAAAAAATCAAAGATTTTTCTTTTTATATTTGTTCCCAGAAAAGTTTATTTTCCCTGCTATTTTTTACATTACAAATTAAGGTTGTACCTCTTCTGTTTTTCTTGGAAAACTCTCTGGACCACTGGAGAACTAGTAGATTTATGACATCACAGATACTTTGAAAATAATTTGATTAACTGAGAGGGGAGGGAATTTTTATTCAGAATGTTAAAGTTTTTGTTTTGTTTTGTTTTTTGTTTGTACCTTTATCTCTCGAACTCCTATTAAGTGCAGGTAAAGCTGTCTTGTTAAGTATTCAACATGTGCCCCTTCAACTATGGGTTGAGAAAATTCCCAATCTACTTCTCTCCATCGTTCAAGGGAGACCTTCAGTATGCCAGGGGAGACAAGGCTTGATACTCCTCATATTTGCAAGGTTAAAAAAGCCAAAAAGATTGGAAGGAAAAATGAAACAACCAAATCCAGTTTTTCTTCCCTTCTCCTGTTACTTTTAATAATCATATTTATAATTAATAGTCACTAGGGTTGGAGTGTCAAAAACGCCTACCGATTTAAGAACAAAAGTCTCATTGAAAGGCTTGTACTCCTAAATTACTTAGTCTTTGTTGAAATCCTCCACTAACACTGTACTATAAGCCAATTCCTTCATAGCACTGGGAATTATTATCAACATTAGAAAAGTTACAGTATGCCTAAAATTCCATTATGTTCTCTGCCTGCATAGTGGGCAAGAAGCCAGCAGGGTTGGCAGGGTTGGCCACGAAAGGAAGGGATGGCGCCTCTAGGGCATAATTTCCCCTCCATTCATCCTGCAGAAGCAGGTGTGAAAGGGCAGGCCTGTGGGACAACTGCTTTTCTTCTAATTTCCCCCACCACACCTACATGCTGGGGAACCCTCCAAAACATAAGAAGAAAGATTCTGGGAGAAGCATCCACAGGAGAGACTAGGGCAGGAACTGTGGTGCCAAGGAGACAGAAGGGAACAAAGCAGCCTATATGAAAGTATTTCTGGTGTTATGATGAGTAGCTTGTATAGACAAATAAAAGGCCTCAAGATTGATAACTGAGTTAAAATCTTTCCAGTGTCTTATATTTAATAACACATACCTTTTGTAGGAAGGAGGTCCTGGCTTATTATTGCTTGGCAATAGTAGCAGTTAGCAAATAGTAAAGAGCTTTTTCATACTCTGTAAGTCATAAACTAATTTAAATCAGACATTTCTGTGAGAAAAAGAACAGTAGTGAAATGTGCAGTACCGGGAAAAGGGAGCTGAAGTGATTACTTTTTTAATGGGCTTTTTGAGGTTGGTACTGCAACCCTATGTTTTTTATAGTTTACACTAGAAAGTGTGAATCATCTTGCTGATCTAATGCTTCATAAACTCTTATTCCTGATGTAAATAACTTAGGGTTTTTAAGCGCAGTACAGTCCACAATGACTAGATTTGCTTCATGCTTCAAAAGTTTAAATAAACAATCTGCAGTATATTGATTTACTGTAATTATATTGATTTACTCATCATAGCACCAGGAATGCCTTCCTGAAGTGATAATGTTGTTTGTTGAGCAAAAAGAGCATACTGATGTTAATGAGTATCTAGCCTCAATATTACAAACAAAACTTCAGCCTTAAAGTGCAGATGGGCACTAATAAAAATAGAATGAAAGATTAATAGATTCCTGTGCATGATGGATTAATTTTAACAATTAATTTAAAAAAGCTTTTAGAAACAATGACTCCTTGAATATTAATTGAATGTTTTTGAAGAAAAAAAAAATCCAAATCCTTGTGTAGATATGTTATGCAGTAGCTGGGAAAAGCTAGCAGTTTACAATGAATGCTAGAGCTACATTGGCTAAACAAGGCCACAGTAAGATTACCCTGCTTTAACAAGGGCAGATGTTACTTTTGTAATTCTGGAAATTCTCTTTTATGAAAATTTTGCAATTCCCATTAAAACGCAACTTGTTGGCTTCAACTTAACGTTATAAACCAAGGCTGAAATTCCAACTCCCCTGCAGAAAACCTGTTTAATTTATCTTTGCATGTGGAATTCTGTGCGAGCTGAGGGGAATGCAATCTACAACGCCAGCCTGTGGGAATACTATGGGCCTCCAGGGCGGAGGTCTGCAGCCATTGCTCTCTAGTCTGTGTGCTGGAATACTGGCTGCAGTTCCATCATGCCCCTCTCAGGAGTTCTGGATAATTGGATCACAGTAATCACAGATACCATGGTCTTGCCCTGGACATGCTTTCAACAGATCTCTTTGTCCCAAGCCATAACAATTTTTAGAAACTGTGAAATATTTCTGAAGTACTTTGTAAAATGTGTGTCACATACAGAAAACATATCAGTTTCAAGCTCATACCATTAAAACCTTTATACTGTGTCTTGCCACACTATCATTTATTGTTGTACATTCCATATATTTTACAGATAAACTATTTCAGAAACGTTTTAAAGAACATAAACAGTTTTTACTAAGTCATGGAGATTGTTATCTATAACACTGGAGTCTTTTCTTACTAGAGATTTCTAAAACAAGCACTGACCAGACTCTCTGACTGTGAGCTCTTTGGGACAAGGATTGTGTCTGCTTCTACCTCCTGAGCTCAGTGAAGCCTTGACCCTGATCAGGACCTCTATGCACTAGCTTAATGTGAATATTAAATAATAATAATAATAATAATTAATGACCCTGGTTAGCTTTGGTCTGCAAGCTTGTGGTACTATAAATTGTGCTTCTACTTATAGCACACCATCATCCAAATCCCAACTTGTTATATTACTGGTTTTAGCAATGTTTTTTGAAACAGTCAACCCCGATTTAAATGTATTGTGAGATATCGTTACTAAAACTACTTTCCCAAACAGCATATTTTAATATTATCTGATTTATGTTGTCATTTTTAAAAATCATATTTTGTATTTACGTAGATTAAGAATTTCAAGTGACTAATTTCAGAGTTTTGGATACCTCCATTTTTTAGGTGCCCAACTTGTGAAACTTTAAAGGGATTTTAAAGTTTTTTAGCATGCGAGTGTTTAGCACTGTGAAAATCTTGGCACTACTGGTTTTTTATCCCAAAGCACTTCGCAAATGTCTTTTATCCAGCACCACTGAAAAAGCAGCCATCTCTGGGAGAAAGGCACTGGACAACCAGTGCACAGCATGCTGCCAGGTTTGGGTGGGAAAAGGGACATACTGGCCAAGAATACTAATGCAAACCTGATTTGTCATGAGATCTTTAATTTCTGCTCTTTGCTGTGGTGATGTATCCAGATACAGGCTCATTGTGTGTTATTAAATAAATAAAACATTGGACTCCTCTGAAAAATTTACATGCAGTATATTACATGGTGCTTATTTTAGTTTTCCCAGAAGGTTTGAGGTGCTTGGGGACTCTGTTGGCATTTGAATTTGGGATCTCAGGAAGCATTTGAATATAAAATGTATGTGGTTTTTTGAAGCAACTGATCTTAGGGAAGTTAAGTAAAAGAACATGCTTTAGTTATCACTGAAAACATAACACCCCTATATATGAAACTCTATTTTATAGAACTGAATCTGAAACGTTTTAGAGGGACAAGGTGGGTGAGGTAATATCTTTTATTGGACCAACTTCTGTTGGTGAGAGAGACAAGCTTTCAAGCTTATGCAGAGCTCTTTTTCAGATCTGGGAAACATATTAAGAGCGTCACAGCTAAATACAAGATTGAACAGATAGTTTAGCATAAATAGTACATATTTTAAGGGACCATTCAAGGTGAAGGGGCCCATTAACATCGCTGTAGTCATAGGACAGAAAGAGGGGTTAGTGGATTATAAATTGTTGTAATAATAATGTCTGTATTAAGACCAAGATTTTTAGTGTCTAGCAGAAGTTATGAATTTAAGCTCCCAGGCACATCTATTGAAAGTGTTGCACAGGTTTCCTTTGAGGATGAGGACTGATAAGTCAGATATAGAGTGATCGCTTTATGAAAAGTGTTCACCCACAGGTGACAGGGTGTTTTTGTCTTTTATCATTTTCCCGTGTGAGTTCATTTGAGAGCATAGTGATTTCTGATTGTCTGATTTCACCCAC
Organism: Emydura macquarii macquarii; assembly: GCF_026122565.2. Classification (NCBI taxonomy): domain Eukaryota; kingdom Metazoa; phylum Chordata; order Testudines; family Chelidae; genus Emydura; species Emydura macquarii. The sequence goes on from NW_027133377.1 coordinate 3,211,783, forward strand.
ATAGTTGTTATTGGGCATTTAGTGCCCTGGATGAGGTACACCACATGTTATCATAGGCATGTGCAGGACCCATGGATCTTGAAAGGTGTGTTGTGGGAAGTGTCAATCACTGTCTGCAGTGATTTATATTTATATTTAGTGCATGAACTCCATACAGGCTCTGGCATGGATGGGGTTAAAACCTTGCCTCAAGCAGCCAGACATCCCTGTACAAACAGGGAGGACTGCAGTGGAATGCAGCTACCTGACAAGCTGTTTGTCTGCAGTCTACTAATGCTAACAAGGATGAGTGGATTAGGAAGATCTTCATAGTGGAATGTATACAGGCCACAACCCCTCCAAGTAAGGGTATGGCCCAGAACAAAGAGAGAGCACAGAAAAGTCCAGCATGATTTCAAAAGGCTATAGCACATAGATATATCTGTGTCAGTGGCCAAATTATTTTCAACCCTCTTGAGGGGAGTATGAAGGACAGAGACATGAGGCGATGAGTGATTGATACCCGTTTTGAATCAGATTATTTTCCTACAGTAGATGGGGCCAGAAAAAAAGAGATGGAGCCTAGAGCAGAATGGGTGTCCTAGCCTGCATTCTCTGGGCACTGTGATGAAGAAAACTGTTCTTTAAGCCTTCAGGGGCCAGAACCTGCAAACTCCTACTCACATGAGAAGGCTTTATGGAGGCAAGTAGTCTTTTTAAGTCAATTGACAATTCTTGTGAGTGAGAGTTTGCAGGGGTGGACTGTTGAGGTCCAGGTCCTCCCCACTTTGAGGAGATCCTTCTCACACAGAACTCCCCTTTCCATTCAAGAGAGGAGCCCAGCACAGTTGCCTTTTTTTCCTCTCCAGATCTTGGGAGGGCTCTCTATGTAGTCTGATGTCTGGATGAGGAGATGAAAATTGAGTTAGCTGGTGATTGTTTGGGGTGGAAGGGATTACTGCAAATAGACCCAGCCTTGTAGAAACTGGTTAGAGAAACTGGTACCCCCTCCAGCTCTGCAACTGTGTTATCTTTTCTGCTGAGTGCTTGCTTGAGATCCCTGACACACTGGTGACCAGGAGGAAACTATGGTAGTGTGGCTTTCTATTGTAGCCATGTTGCTATGGAACAGGGGGGAATCCCGACAGAGATTTCTTCCTTCTAAGGCTCCTCTCACTTTTTTTTTTCCTCAGGAGGGGAAGATCTGACCATAGTTAGGACAGCATAGTTAGGAAAGCCTTTCTTTAAATGTGAGCTGTGGATGGTAACTTGTCCAGCTAAAATAAGAACTGACCCGAACCTTTGCCCAAAACTCAAATGAATCCCAAATCAAAATGTACTTGATGTCCAGAAAAGTTTGGACTTTATTATAAAGTTCTACTTTTTTATAAAAATTAATTTTCACTTTCCTGTGCATCTGTATTTCCTGGTTCTGTCTGGGACTGGAAGGGGACATGCTAAAATACCCTTTGAGAGCATGTTCTTGAAAGACATATCAGATATCTCACCAGGAAGCCCATTTTCCGATACTTCCAAGTTTTGTAATTATAGGAAATCTGAATAATTTCAGCAAATATGTGACTGTTTGGATGCTTATCTGGTTTTATCTTAAACTGGTTGTAAATAATCAACATCTCCCTGCTTCTTTCAAATTAGTCCTAATCACATAGATTTTTTTTCTACCTGCCATTGCTCAGACTAACTTGTCACCTGCTTTAAAAAGGTAAAAAATAAAATATGCTCTGAATTTAATAAGTAAAATTCAGTATTACATTATTAATAATAGTTGGCTCATACATGGGACTTTTTGTCTTCAAAAAAGCCTTTACAAATATATTTTATTTGGACTATAGACACACTTATTTTGGAGCTTGTGTAGCAGGTGTTTTTCTTAACCATTTTTTTAGAAGAAATCCCAAGTTTAGAGGAAATGAGCACTCTATTATTTAAATTTCCTGAGATTAGAGGAGGAACACTTTGCCAAACAATGCCTCTTCACTTCAAAACCTCTCCTCATAAATTATGTTAGAAGATCTTATTAAAAGTCTGTAAAAATTTCCTTTTAAAAATGGTTGATTGCAGTCCAGACCATCACAGCTTTTGTGCTTTCGTTGAAATACCACAGCTGTCGCGAAGAAATATACTGTGAGACAAAAGGTTTTGTTTCCTTAGTAATAAATTATTTTTGTGATATCCGAAGAAAGATAAAACTTTCACTTATGTTTGAGTGAAGGAAGATTCTAGTGATAACTTGTTCAAAAATCTATAAAAAGAATATAAGAATGTAGATCTAGATAGCAAATTAGAATCAGACTTCCTTTTTGTTTAGTAAAGCAATTACTTCTGAAGTCAGTGAAGATTATAACCATGGATAATGGAATGACTTACTAAAGTACAGTGACTATATCTCAATAGAACCTCAAGTTGAAATTTTCAACTCTGACCTTCAGGAACCATATAACAGAAACCTTTAACATTGGCAATTTTAAAAACTAAACCAAATTTTTAAATAATAAGAAACAGTCTCTTTACTATATATTTATAAACAGAACTGGGCAAATACTGCAAATTTTCTTCAGAGGCTTTTGCCGATTTGCTATGACTATATTTGTTTTTCCATTTATCTACGAAATATGAGTTTCCTATTAGGAATTTTTTCAGGAACAGCAAATTTATAGGGATTAATGGAATATGTTTGCATAAAGCAAATATTGATTTACTAAACCCAAGCATTTGCATTGGAAACATAGTTCTAAGCATTATAGTCACCCAATCAGGGAACAGAAATATACCATGTGACCTACATAACCTGTCCAAACTTAAACTCTGTATTTTGTGCACAATTTACAGCCTAAAATATTTACATAAATTATTTGGCAAATAATATTTTATAAAAGATAAATTAAAGAAAATCACAGCTTGCTCCTGGGCAATTTGTAGAAAAAAGGCCAAATTAAATAAATTATTTGTTGTAAACAGAAATCGGGGACTAATTTATTAGTATATTGAGAAGAAATATTATAGATCCTAGAAAAAAGAGTCATAAGAAATATTTTAGGTTATTGGTGTAGAAATTAGTTTGCTTTTATTATTATTTATTTTTAAGTGCCAACACTATTCTTAAGTAGGCCAGTTCTTTACTTTGTGGCTAATCAAAAGAGTTGACTGGAATCTTATTTTTTAAACTATATATATGTATATATATACAGAGAGAGAGAGAGAGAGAGAGTGTACCAGGGGTAAGACAGTCCCATTCTTTGAGCAGTTTTCAATGTAATTTAGACAAATACAGTACGAGGCCTTGATCCTATAATCAGATCCATTGGTACAGGCCCTTATGGAGCCTGTAGCTTTCTCCTCAAGAATGATTTTCTTATAAAAATGTAGCTCTCTTGTACAGCAACATGTACTGCGCATTAAGTACTATTAACATAATAAATGTCTTTAGCTTAGAGTCTAAATATGGGAAATCCATCTTTGGAAATTATTTTTTCTGGAGGTCAGGAAACAGTGGTTACTGAAGTCAAAAGTTCCATTACTTTGGGCTAAACAGTCACATACACAAGTAACTTTACTTAGAGGAGTAGCCACATTGTTACCGTTTGCAGAATTTGCCAAATTTCTAAGGATCAAATTCCAATATCCTCACTCAGATTGAGTACAATATTACTCTACAAGTAATCCCATTGATGTCAATGGGACCCTTTGTGGAGTAAGGTGCTCCTCAACAAGAGAAAGGGTATTACTATCTAGCCCTACTGTCATTAATTCCATGTTAATAAATACTTAAAAGGAGTTCTTTTATTAAAATGTCTATTTCATAATATTCAATAAATCAAAATTACTAAATCATTTTGCCGGTTGTTGGCCAAGCTGATAAAAGATAGTTTCTCATAAATTGAGAACAATCGTGAGTGCTGTGTCTATTGCTTCAAAGTCAGGAGGCTTTAATAAGAACAAACTAACTCTGGAATAGTAGGACTCTTCTGCTTCGTAACTTTTATTTTCTAATTACTATCCATAGAAATATGTGAATAAAAATGTGGGGAATTTTAAACATTTATTTTATGTATTTTATATATATAATGCCATACACTCATTGATGCTTTACAAAATACACATATAGACAATGTCCCTGCTCTAAGAAGTTTACAGTGTATGAGAGAAATGAACAATTTAAATGATTATAAAACAGATGTACTCTTTATTTTATTGTATGTATCCATTTTATTTTATATCCTAGAGCTCTAGGCACTTTAACGTAGTCTTAAAATACCTAATAATACATACAATATAATTAAGATAGCATCTATCCTAATACAATTCCCAAATCACATAACAAAATATCTTCCAAGCAATTAGATACAAAAAGAATTCTCCCCAAGAACACAGCCACCATACACTTCAACCCTCCTCAACTATGTCCAGGAGAATAGATGTGCCTTCAAGTGCACCCTGAAGGTCAGCAAGCTCAAGGTCTTTTGGACCAATTGTGGAAAAGAGATTCCCAAATTCAGGGGCCCTTCACATTAAACATCCTGCCACCAGATAAACTGAGGGGTCTCCAGCTTGAAGACCTTCACTGACTGTAACTGCAATAGTATCACAAGGGGAGAGAGAGGAACTCTTGGGTAAGCAAGTCTCATTCCAGTTAGGGCTTTATAGGTCACAAAGAATACCTGTGACTCCATGTGAAAACTAACAGGCAGCCCCTGCAAATATAGTAGAGCAGTGGTATATGTTTACTTGGGAAAATTCCTCTTCCTAAGCAGGTAGTTGCATTATGCACTAGTTTAAGCTTTCAGATAGCTTTAAGGGATTGCCCTATTTCAGTAGTCTAAACTTGAGATATCAAAGACAAGAGTCATGCTAGTGAGAATCAGATCTGAAAGAAAGGGTATCCTGTAAGATGCCTCTTCTCTTGTGCTTAGAGGGCACCAGGGGTTACAGATGACCTGTGACAGATGAAGTGAGAGTGAGGACAGCTACAGCACTAGTGGGGTAAGTCTCATGCTGAAACTTATGTATTATAAGAACTTTTAATTTTTTTTCTGTTGTGACTGTAAAAGGCAAAAGTTCTTGGTCTCCATCATTGCCTCTGCAAAATCTCATAGAAGACTGTTTCTGGTGGTAAATAGTTGCTTAATCTGGTTGTTTCTTCTCAGTGGCTGACTCAAATCCCTTCCATTGCGAGGAAATCTCTAGTTTTTATGTGGAGAAAATACTTGGATTGGGGCTGAGCTCTGCATCTGTGAGGCAGAACAATATGTAAATTGAAGGGTGTTGAACTGTTCTAATATACACCATTTTACACATTCTTCCTGCTTCTTGGTGTGTAAATTACCCCATTAGACTCCATTGCATGCTGGTAGAGTATAAGTAAAGGGGAAGCCAAGTGAGCATAAGGGAGTTAAGTTAGGTCTTGTCTACACTAGCACTTAAACTGGCAAAACTTTTGTCACTCGGGTGTGAGCGCCTCACCCAGCATCATAAATTTTGCCAGCATAAGCACTTGTGTGGATAGTGCTATGTCGGCTGGAGACGCTCTCCCACCGACATAGCTACCACCACTCTTTTAGGTGGTTTTATTATGGCGACGGGAAAGCGCTCTCCCGTCAACATAACACGGCTACATACGTGCTATTACAGCAGCACAGCTGTATCAATACAGCTATGCCGCTCTGAAAGTTTTAAGTGTAGACTAGCCCTTGGTGTAAGAGTGTAAAGATGGCCTTGTGGATAGAGCTGTTTGGAAAAATTCCAACAAAACATTTTTTGGTCAGAATTTGCCAATTCATTGAAATGGAAACATTTTGTAGAGATGGTTCAATTTCAACCAAGTTCCTCTGGAAACCGGGCAGGTTTCCATCAGATATCCTGGTTTTCTGCCAGCTTGCCTGCCTAGCACCTCAGCAGCCTGGACTTCCAGGATCCACAGCTCTGGGGCAGCCTGCCAAGCTGTTTTTATAAATTACATATTTTCTCAAACCATAAATATTGCTTCTAAAAAGGATACTAAAATGAAAATGATATGACTGCAGTACTAGAGCTTCTGATGTTAACCATTCTGAGTTTAAACTATTTCATTTTCAACAGAATTGAACATCTACACAGTATATTCAACCTCCTGCCGACTGCAGTTGTTAAAAGAAAATAAATCACTTAAACAGGGTCACAAGCAACAAAAGCCAATATGGGTTCAAAGTTTACAGGTCTCCGCATTTATCAGGTAGAAATATGCTACATTTCACTGTTTCATAAAATATCCTTTTATGAAAAAGCTATCAATCTTTGTATGTCCTGCTAAAACTCTGATTTCTCAAATGAAAGAAATGAATGATGACATTGAATCAAGAAATCGTTTTATGAGTTTATATTTTTGCAGGACCACCAGGACTTTCACATACGTTTTCAATTTCTGTAAGGATGTGATTATCGTATGGGTATGTTTTACTCCCACTGCCTGTACTAAGGGATCTGTCAGAATTGTGTACCCTTTTCTTGGACAGATCAGGATTAGTTCAGTTTTTTTTTAAATCTGCTGTGTTAAACACCATGCCAGTATTTAGTGAGTGGTAATCCATTTACTTTTGTAATTTACCTAGAATCTTAATTTTATATATGGCGATTAGATAGATAGATAGATAGATAGATAGATGTTCCTATGTAAATTAAAATATGCATCTAATCTAGGAAACTAATTACATCTGCATGTGTTAATATATTTGTTAGAATTAATTTTGTGTTATTTGTGCTGTACAGCTATTCTGCAAAATTTCAGCTTAATCCTTTTGTTGTAGTTTACTTTTGGCTTTTTCGTACATTCTCTCTATCTCTTTAGGAGCCTGGCACCTCTTAGACCAGCAGACAATTTCTGTGTAAAACAATTTTACTGCCATAATTACAGACACACTGCAAAGGTTGTAATGCCAGAATCTGGTGTTTTAGAGCACTAGTAATATTTATCCATTTCTGGGGTGGAACTTGACAGCCATCTGAACAACTGGTATATAAAAACACTGTTCAATAATGAGGGAATTAAATTTTAGCCAAAGACATGGGAATAAACTACTACTGTTTTGAAAAGTGTTATGGGTTTTCTAATGTCATTGCAGAGCAAACACCATCTTGGTTTTTTAAGGTCTTGTCTAAAAATGGATACAATTCACATAGTTTTTAGTGTATCTACCTCCAAAGACGGAGAAGGTGAGAATATATTGAGAATTGAACTTTTGTTTTCAAGGGATGACCTGATGCTTGAACCTTAAGCCACCACCTTGGGCAAACTCAGTACAGTCCCAAATGTCTGGGTCATTGGAGTTGGATGAACCCTTGGTTGGGAGAGGTTTTTTTAATTTTTTTTTCTTATTTGTTTGACTTACTTGATTTTTGAGTAATCTGACTCGCTACCTGTGCTTTATTCCTGCTGCATCAATTCACCAGTTTATGTGGTCCTCCCTTGAATTTCTTATCTTGTTCCTGAAGAGGATTTTACTTTAGTGTTTATTACAGAGCTTAATAAAAAAAAAATTACTAAAGCAACCTTTGCATCTAACAAGACTTATGTTACATCTGATATAAAGACACATCTGAATGAAACATGAAATGCTTATAGTTCTTGAATTGTTTGAAAACTGGTAAATGATTTTGAGGAAATTGATTTTTTTTTCAATTCCCTAAGAAATCACTTTATGGTAATGTCTTTAATTTATTTTATGATACTACACATAAAAATACACACCATACTTCCTTAGGAATTGAAAAGTTAGGTTGACTTACAGTCAAGCATATATAAGCATACTATCTAAATGTTTCTTTATATCTCTGGGTTCTCTGTTTTCTCTTCCAAGGGAAAAAAGGGTTCAAAAAGGAAGTTGTGACTTTTGGGGAAAGAGAGCCAAGTCACACACAGAACGGCAGTGTTTAATAAGGAGCTAGCACCATAAGAATGCAATCCTTGCTGCATTGTAACTTGCAGTTTTTATGTTGTTACAGGGACTTGCACAGCAATTTAAGCAGCTCACTCTTACATGAGCATACTATGAAATATATCTCATGACACCACCAAAGCGTCTGGAAAACCTTACATAGGAGAGGAGTTATAAACAACTTTCAATGGGCACTATACATTACAAACTAAACATCTCCCGAAAACAAAATCTGTCTTGTCTGAGTAGACTGAAAGGAGAATAAAACTTAGGCCTTGTCTACACTAGCACTTATGCCGGCAAAACTTTTGTCACTTTGGATGTGAAAAAAACAGCCCCCTGAGTGACTTAAGTTTTTCTGGCAAAAGCGCTAGTGTGAACAGCACTATGTCAGTGTGAGACGCTCTCCCTCGACATAACGCCACTACACAAATGCTCTTACAGTGGCACAGTTGTTTTGATACAGTTGTGCTGCTGTAAGTTTTAAGTGTAAACTAGCCCTTACTATTCTGTTGGTGATGATCTTAAAGAAAATATTGCTAATGGTATAGAGCAGGGAGCTAAGAAGTTGTGCATTTTAGTTTTTCCTGGGCATTTGAGAAGTATTGCAAACATCTGCCATTTGAAGGAGTTTGCTTCATATGCCCTCAAAGCACTCTGCAAAATGTTCAAGTGATTCTTTAGAAACACTAACAGATCTTCCAAATAATCTCACAAGAACTTGTAATGGGATTCCAGTAGTTGTTGTCTTTAGCTGTCAGCACTGTACTATCTGGCAGGTCTTGTTGATGATTCAAATAAATCGCTGATCTGCAAATCAGAAGAAATCAAATTAGTCAAAAGAATTTGAGGCCTCTTGTCTGTAAATTGTATTGATCCCACAGCATTGTTTGATTGATAAGTTGTTCATCACTTAGTATATTTTCTATATGAAGACAGGCCTAAAGCTTCAGGTGACGAAGAGGGCAGTTTCCATTCTAAAAGGCTGCACATATTTCAGAAGCATTTTCCCTCCCTGTTGGTCATTGTAAAGCCTACAGAAACTTTATTAAATGCTTGATCTCCTGTGATGTTTTTCATACAGATCAGACTGTTGTATTCCACTATCATGGCCTTCCCAATTAAAAACAGTAGGGCTGATACTGAATTTGAAAATTAAACCACTAGAGAAAACTGTTAATAGAGTTTTACAGTTGGGTACTGATTTGGTAGAGCTCTCAATTTGATACCATAGAAATATAGGAATATGCCAAAGCCATAACAGATCAGACCAGTGATTCATCTAGTCTGGTGTGCTGTCTCCAACAGTGGCCATTACCTGATGATTAAGAGGAAGATGCAAGGAACTTCATAACAGGCTGTCATGGAATAATTGGCCCATGGGGGAAGTTTCTCCAAAACCCCTACAAATCACTGTTTGCCAGGACCCATGAGAGTTTATATAGTTCTTTTAAAAAGTATTCTATCTAATGAAACCATGAGTGTTCTGATTGTCTATGTAACTGACAAATCCTCTTTTGAATCCTACTAAGACAGTGAGTTCTAAAAATTGATTGTGTGTTGTGGAAAAAGATTACTTTTAAATTTGTCTTTCTGTTTTACTGGAAGTTCTATTGTTCTTGTGTTATGACGGAGACAAACATGGAGTGCTTGACTTCTCTGAATTGTTCATTATTTTATATACTTCTGTTAAGCCCCCTCTTATTCATCTTCTTTTAAATTAAATAGTCCTGATCTTTTCATTCTGTCCTCATATAGAAGTCTCACCATACCTCTAATCATTTGTCACTTGTCTCTGAACTCCTTCTTGATAGAAAGTTGGCTTTAAAATAATGGCTTTAAAATTGGCTTTAAAATAATGAGACTATGTAAAAATAATAGATTTGGTGTACTTTTTATTTGCCTTCTGCTTTTGGGCTTTTAGGGTGCACTGGGATCACACTTTGACACTTTCTTTATAGCCACAAGGGTAGAAACTTACTTTTTCTTTAAGAATGAAGGCTGAAATCATCACATCTCCACTTGATTCCAGGAGCTGGGGCTTTAAGGAAAACAATAATAACAAGACTCGTGAAAAAATCATGAGAGTTGGCAACACTTTCTTTTGAGGAAAAAATGGTTTTGTAACTAAGTAGAGGACTAGGAATCAGAAGTTGTAATGTGGGTTCTGCCATCGACTTCCTTTGTAAAATTGGAAAAGCCACATTACGTCTTTCTGCCTCAGTCACGCTGTCTGTAAAATGTAAAATCTGTAAAATAATACTTCCTTAGGTCAAAGAGCTATTGTGAGCTTAATTTCATGTTTGTAAAGAACTTTAAAATGTTTGTCTCGAAGGTAATATGGAAGTGCAAAGTATTGTTATTGTTATTTATTATTTATTTTAGTTTTGTGTGGGAGACCACAAGACAGTAGAGACTTGCAGCTGCCCCATTGGCTCTTTCAGGTTTAGTAAAACTAGTCAGTTTCAGTAGAATCTATCTTAATAGGCATTATATTATCATCATTATTATTATCCTTTACTGATTAATTCCAAGAGCACATAGATACACTATATTTGTCTTGCTACTGTTCTCAAGGACATATAAATGTGCTGCTGGGTAAGAAATATTTTCTTTAGAAGTACTCAAACGTTGAAAAAAGTTTTCCAGTATGTCTTCAATCTGAGAACTTCTCTTAGCTGTAGGATAGTGGAGCTATTAATAGAATGGTTAAGAAACTGCATAACTGTTCTAGTGTATTATTAATTTGTATATTTTAACAATTCAACTCTTTTTTCTTCTGTTACTCTGGAATACCCTCTTGTGCCAAATCCCAATTCTTTTTAAGCAATGTCTTGCTTCCATAATCCAAAAGCCCAGGTGTTTGCCACTGCTGTTATTTCTTCTCATCTTATTATTGAACCTCCTGGATCCTGGTGATATATCTTAACAAATGTCTTCATGAAGCCACGTGTGTGCAACAGTTCAGAAAAGCTGTAACATATACATTTAATTCGAACAGCTAAATGTTGCAAGGAATCCTTCAGTGTACATCTGCTAAGTTCTTGCCCATGCTGAACTACTCATAGCTTCGTAACAAAAACAAGAAGATGTGACCATGTATTTTCTGTTTTACATAAGCTCTGAGCGGTCAGTGAAAAACCAGGGAAGATTAGAAAAGAAATTTGTTACCGTACAAAAAATGAGAACACTGTGACCCAATTTAGAGTTATATGCTATTTTTCATCAGAATAGATGGAAGCAGGAAACTTGTATCCTAAAGTTCCCTACTGAATCGAGGCTTCTATCTACTGTCATGCTACCTCTAACAATATCTAAACTCTACTGGAAGAGCAGAGATTACCTGTAATTGTTCACCCCAAAATCTCACATTATAATTCAACAAACAAGCCAATTCATCATCTCATTTTAATAAAACATTTAATAAAATGTATGCCCCCCCACCCAGGCCTTTAATAAATAACAGTACATGAACTCTTTTAAACATGCCCTCTCTACACAGCGTGGCAATCACCTTTGTTAGCTGTCCTATGCCTCTCTACCTTCTATCCAGTAAATCATTGCATGTACTGGACCAAATCTTGCTTTCAGTTGCTGTACATAAGTATAATCAGGAGTAATTTCATTAACATCAGTGTAGTTACTGCAGATTTACACCAGTGTAACAGAATTGAATCTGGCCCGTATTTATAGTATTTAAGCCTCATAGTAATACAGTACTTTATAGCCTTATATAACTTCATAGTATTTAAGTCTTTAAATCCCAAATTAAGACTACCAAGATAGTTAGTGAGAGATCCCCATACTTCTCAAAATAAATAAAAAGCAACAACAAAAGCCTTGCTCTCTAAAATCCTCCTAAAGAGCGTAAGCACACACAAAAAATGTCACCAGAGACCTTATTACGGTAACCACTAATTTAATAAACCTTTCTAAAATCATTATGGTCAGCTGATTTTACAACAGAATCTCAGTGAAATGAAGTATAAACTAAACTGGTACAAAACAAAATGCTCTGTACCAAAACACTTAATGCAGGCACCGCCTGCTTAATCAAAATTAACTGGAGTAGGCAGCATGTGGGAGGGGGTCATTTTTCTGGGATGATGGATAGCTGGCATTCTGTGGTAAATGGCACACCAAGTGCTTTAGTGGGAGAAGTAGAATCCTAATAATAACAGTTATTGTTGCTAGATAGTATAATTATAATACAGCCACAAACACCCTTAAAATTACTTCTCACATTATTATTCGTGAGTTTTATATTCTTTTGAGTTCAGAAAGACTTCTCTGCACCAAATTTTAAGACAACATTATACAGCTGAAACATGGTCAATGCTAATAGGACAGCAACCAGTACAGAAATACTGGGAAAGATCCATTGAATCTTTTGCATATAGAGCCCCAGTTTTTAAACATGGACATCTCAGTATGATGTCAAATCCCACATTTGAAATCCATGAGCAGAAATTGGCCCTTACATTAACATTTTGGCATCTGTAATGAGTAGTTAGGTGCCAAAATGGGTATCTAAATGTCCAGATGTGGAGTATGAACATCCTCTTTATTTTAATGTATAGGAATGTGCCTAGATGTATGTGTTTCAGACATACTAACTAAACAAACAAACTCTCCATTTTACTGAGTGACTGGAACAATTGCATGCAGTTTTAGCTGCTAATCTCTTTAGCAAAGCATTATGGACCCTTCTGTTTTAATTTATTTGCAGTTAATTGTAGTAAGACTAGGCACTTGGAAATATCACTGAATATTTTCAGATTTTGGTTAGCTTTCCAATGAAGCTAGTGGAAAAAAAGACTCAATATCTTATTCAAATCCCATAGTCATGGGCCAGGCACAGTAGTATTAAGAACTGTTCTTTGAAAACATCTCTGACCAATGGTTAGAGCACTAGAGTGGATTTAGGAGACCTGGGTTCTGTTCTCTTTTCTGTCACTGAATTTGAGTAAGTAACTTCAACTATCTATTAAAGTGATCCCTCCTCCCCCTAATATTTTGTATATTTTGTCAATTTAGTTTGTATAGTCTTAAATCAGGGGATGGTCTCTCACTATGTGTTTGTTCATTAGGGCTCAATCTCAGCGGGAGCCTCTAGTTACTTCTGCAGTACAGATTATAATAATCTCTGCGTTAGTGTGCCAGTGTGTCTTGCCTCTGGGCAGAAAGAATCTTCACCATCATTTTGGATGAATATCAGAGCATCCTTCTGTGTCAGTTCAAATCCTCCCTTCTAACTGCATGGTCTGCTTTTGAATCCAATACTTACAGTATTCAGCTAGTATTCTGGAAAGTGAACATTTCTGATTGGAAAATCAAGTGGTGGGAGGAGGTAAGAAGTTAAAAAGCGGCTTTGAAAAGAAAAACTAAATGACTGACTTTACAGAGTTAGAGGGGGGACTCACTAACTGAAATATCTTAGACTTTAAAGAGAGTTTTAATGGAAGTAGCGATTTTTTATTGTCTTCAATCCTCCAAGCTTTTAGCTGGATTTTGCACCGGCAGCCCCAATGGTATAGTTGGTGTTTTTATGTTCAGTTCTCCCACATTTCCAAATCACAGAGAAAGCTGTCTGATTAAAGAGTAATTAAATGGCTGTGCATGTTCAGTCATCTGATGGGTTTTGAACAAAAGCAGTCAATTATGCTGCAGTGTGTATTAGTTTTGTAAGTGTCAGGTGAAGGCTGACAGAGATCACATTTCTGTGTTTTGCTGCTGAATTCAGACCCTGGCCTCTAGAGGTAATGGATCTCTGCAGTACCTTACTGGAGCAGATAACCAAATAGTACAGGATTTCAAAAGCTGACATAATTTTATGCCACAATATTCGTTTCATGAAGATGATGGGTTTTATATTGTGGGTTGATAAATCTCTGCATTTCTTAAGCCTAAAATCCAAGCCCTATTGATAAATAAAGTGGTTCCCCTTCTAAATAGAAGTTGTGTTGCGAGACATATCCACTGCAGTTAATGAGAGCCCCACTGGTTTATAAGCCTGGAAATTTAAAATAGTAGTTTTATCCTTATAAATGAGATGTATCTAAGTAGTGAATTTCTAGGTTTGTATATTAATTTATTCCACCAAAGTGCAGACTAATTTTCATAGGCATGTACATGTGGTGCTACTTGAGTCTGGCTTCAGAAGTTGGAGGTGCCTTCTCATTATTTCTCAGCCACTGAAGACTCTCAAGTCTGAGAACAGTCCTTTGAAAGATGTCACCAACTACATCAAGCCTCGGTTCAGCCATGTAAGAAAGTAACAGAGATGAAGGATTTGGCTAAGAGTGACGTGTTCGTGAACCTGCATTAGCCATACTGGGATTCATTTTGGTCCTGCAATTTAGCAAAGTGGTGGAAAGGCCTTTATTCAAGACATGGCCTGAAATTAGCTGCTGTTGAGTTGTGTATTCAGCCTGAAGGGTCACTCTGAAATATGGTTGATAGATTCATGCCATTTTTCATCAAGCTTGGGAGTATTTTTTAAGGAGCAAATGAGAGGAAGGATGGTCTAGCAGTTAGGTGCGGACTTGGGAGTAGTAGTTTGAGTGCTAACCTGGGACTTGAGAGACCTGGATTCAATTCCTTGCTATGCCACATGACTGGTAGGAAGTTGGGCAACTTATTTAGTCTCTGGGTATGTCTTCACTGCAGTTTGGTGTAAGTCTCTCGGCCCAGATGGACAGACTCATGTCAGTGGGGCTCGATTTAGTAGCATGCTAAAAATAGCAATGTTGTAGGAATAAAATTATAATTGTAACCCTGTAGCTTAATTCATAGCTTTTAATTCATACCCTTATTTGTATCAACCTCTATATAGTTATTATTGAAATCATGTAACATTTGAACTTCTATCAGTCATACTCCATATTGTGAATGTAAAACCCCATTTTGACCTATGTACTCCATCTTGTGTAAAAAACCCATTTTGACCCTATGTACTCCATCTTGTGTCAAACCCTTTCTAAACCTTTAGATGAATAAGGTAGTTATCTGAACAAGGTATGAATGGAGGGTGTATGTGTGTGTGAGTCAGACCCAAACTGCCAGCTTGTCTTGATGAAGTTGTCCTGATGAAGTGTGAAGTCCATCCTAGGCTGAAGAGTGTGAACACAGCCCCCAAAAGCAAAGAAGGATCCACCCCAGAAAAACTTAATCAAGACATCAAAGAACAAGCTGAAAGTCACGTCTGCTATTGTACCAGCAATCAAGGGTCACAGAGAAGCGACGTGACACAGCAGAACTGAAAAACCTATAAAAGACTGGGTGAGATTTCAAGGCTTTGGGGGAAAAACAGCGTTCTACACATCATCTAAAGAAGAGCGTCGGTGCGCGCCCGACAAGGACCCTGCTCTCCTCGTGCCCAGCTTCCCTGGCCAGGTAGCTGCCACGAGCCCCGAACTCCAGCAACGAACCCTAGCTACGATCTCAAGCCACAATCAGGACTGGTAGCTATATATATAACTATAGAACGCTTTCTGGTGTGTTTGGGCGCGTGTATGTATGTATGTGTGTGTGTGTGTGTGTGTGTAGGTTTAAGTTAGTTATTACTTTAGTTTTTGTCAATAAATGCAGCATACTGCCTTTTCCCCTTGAAAAAGTCCCGAGTGCTTAATTTTGCACAACAATGTGGACATTGCGGCTTTGGCTGAAGCTCAGGTTCTTAAGCCCACCAACCTCTTAGTTTTGAGAACATGAGCTCCTGTCTGAGCTGTAACATCCTCTCTGCTATTTTTAGTGTACTGGCTCGAACTCTGCTATTATACATGTATCTATCCAGGCTGGGAGGCTCGCTCCCAGCTGCTGTGTAGACATTTCCTCTGGACCTCAGTTCCTCTTTTGTAAAATGGCATAATAGCTCTTCCTTACCTAACAGGGCTATTGTGAGGATAAATAATTAAAGATCATGAGGCACTCAGATACTGTGGTAATGAGAAGTCATAGAAGTACCGAAGATAATAGCAATATTCTGCACTAGCAATGTGCTCAGTGCTGACAAAATGCAAAAATAAATACAGTTGCTGCCCTATGAAGCTTAGAAGGAATAATTTAGATGAAAGTATAGTATGACACAAACTGGAATATAGGACTTTTTCTCTGTACTTTCTTGTTACTATAAACATATGCCACTGAGGACAATTTTTTGCTGATGCTACTATTTTTTTATTTTCTATTGAGTCATTGCATTGCATTATTGGGGTTGTGCCTCTCTGATTGTTGTGACTGCTTATTAGAACATTGGGCTCTATAAAGTGAAGCTGCTGCACAATTACCTGTTAAGGAAAGGATATTCCTCATAATGTTTCTCATCAGTGACCTGGCTTATTATGGGTGGAACTCTAATCTGAGCCACCCTTGGTTTCTTCTATAAATCCCTTACATGACAGTATATAGCAAACTCCATTTTACAATTACATAGTGGTCCATGTTTTTAAAATGGACACAGTCTGATCTCTGATTTTGCATTTGCAATTTTGCACCCACAATCGATTGCAGACACAAAATTATGAGTCCAAAATAATTGCACTTGCATATCTAATTACCTGACTTATGGGTGCAGTAATGTATTTATTAATTATTATGTGTCCCTACAGTGGATTACAGGTGCAAGATTTTCAATGTTTTTGAACATTGAGGAGTCTCAAATTGTAAAACTTGAGGAGTCTCTGAGTTTTTTGGATAGATTATATTATTTATTTAATGTATAGATAAAGATAGATTCATTTTTCTGTTCATACTCTTTTCTTTTTCATTTTTCTTTTTTTTTTTCTACACTCTAGAAAATAAGACACAGAGGAGCCTTTAAAAGCTGTTGTTTGTCTTAACTTCACTTTCATTAATCTTATTTAGTTTCTGTAAGGAGTCATTCTGTGAATGCCTCCGATGGGTAATGTTTTCTTTTCCAAAGTTCATGATTCTTCTGTTCAAATCACTAATTTTCACTGTTACACCTCAGTGGTTTAGTGCTTCCCAGGCCTCCAGGAATGAGTTCAATTAGCAGTGTTGAATAAATCTTAAACTTGATTCATCTTTCTTGTCATCAGGATTTAGGTAACTAAAGTACAATTTAAAAATCTATTTAGAAGCACTGTGATAAGAACATCTTTTGTATTAATCAGTACAATATTCAGATCTGAATTTAGAAGAAAGCATTTCACCTGTCTAGCTGCTTTAAATTTGGCTAAGAGATCTAGGGCTCAGTTCTGTCCCACTGAAGTCTATGGTGGATCAGGCCTGTTCCACTGAATCAATGGTACTTTGGCTTCAGTATATCAAGCTATGTGCAGTACAAGGCATGTACATTCAAACTAAAATTTATTCATTGGGGAATTTGTAAATTATTAGTTGACCTTATAAAATTCAAAACTATCATTGAATTAAAGCAATGTAATTTGGCTAGGAGGTTGATGTAAAATCCTTTTTGATGACTTTTTATGTAATGATATGGTATTTTGAAAAAAACAAAATACAAACCAGTCAAGAAAAAGCTTTTGAAAAGTGTCCTCTGATAGCAATCCTTCCGGCTAGTTATAGATGGACCAAAAGACTGGGATCTGTCATTTGGGACTTCTGAGTGGGGCATCATGAGTGGAAACCCAGAAAAGAGAAGTGATCAGGATATGTTGGGGAGAACTTCCTAGAAAAAGAATTACAATAATATTAAGAGCTGGCTTAAAATTATAAAGAAGCGGGAATTGAGGGAAGCAGGGAAATTCAGAATTAAATCTAGAGGCTTGTCTATATGGAGACTTAGTGCACAGCAAGCTGGGGTAAATCTACAGTGCTGTAGCCCGCCATGCATTAAGTGGTTGTGTGGATCCTGCTGCTGCACACTAAAACATCTGTACTGCTGTAGTGTAATGTTTCAAACTATGGAACTTTTAGTGTGTGGCAGTAGGGTCCACATGACCACTTAGTGCACAGCATGCTGTACATTCACACCCCAGTTTGTTGTGCACTGAATCTCCATATAGACAAGTCCTAAAACTCCGTGTTTTAACCTGCATCATACTCAAAGAGTAGTTATCAATGATTTGCTGACAAACTGGGAGGGCATATCTAGTGGGGTTCCACCAGGGTCAGTCCTGGGTCTAGTACTAGTCAATATTTTCATTTATTACTTGGATAATAGAATAGAGAGTATGCTTATAAAATTTGTGAATGATACCAATCTGGAAGACATTGTAAGACCTTTGGAGGGTATGTTTAGAATTCAAAACAACCTTGATAGATTGGAAATTTGGTTTGAATTCAGCAAGATTAAATTCAATAAAGATAAGTGCAAAGTACTTCACTTTAGGAAGGAAAAATCAAATACACAATTACAAAATAGGGAATAACTGACTAAGTGGTAGTACTGAAAAGAATCTCGGGGGTATATGGGTTCACAGTGTGATGCAGTTGTGGAAACTAATATCATTCTGAGATGTGTTAACAGGAATGTTGTGTGTCAGGCAAGGGAGGTAATTGTCCTAATCTATTTGGCACTGATGAGGCCTCAGCTGGAGTACTGTGTCCAGTTCTACATGCCACACTTTAGTGAAGATGTGGGCAAATTGGAGAGAGTTCAGAGGACAGCAACCAAAATGATACAAGATTTAGAAAACCTGACCTATGAGGAAAGTTTACTGGGCATGTTGAGTTTTGAGAAAAAAATATTGAGTAGAACCTAATAACAATATTCAAATATGTTAAGGGCTGTTCTAAAGCAGACTGTGATCTAATGTTCTCCATGTCCACTGAAGATAGGACAAGAAATAAAGGGCTTAATCTGCAGCAAGAGAGATTTAGGTTAGATATTAGGAAAAGCTTTTTGTCTCCAGTGGTAGTTAAACTTTGGAATGGCTTCCAAGGGAGGTTGTGGAATCCCCATCATTGAAGGTTTTTAAGAACAGGTTGGACCTGTCAGGGATGGTCTAGGTTTACACAGCACAGGGGGCTGAACTTAATGAATTCTCAAGGTCCCTTCTAGCACTGCATTTCTATGATTAGACACAGGTAGTTTAGTTTACACAATGACAGTAATAGCATTTTGCCCTTCTGTAACACCTTCCATCCAAAATCTCAAAGCATTTTACAGACATCCATGTATTAAGCCTCATGACAGCTCTGTGAGGTAGTTAAAAATGTCCCTGTTTTACAAATGGGGAAACAGAATGACAGAGATGGTTAGTAACTTGCCAAAATTCATGCAGAAAGTCTGGGTCCAAGACAGGAATAAAATCCAAACCTCCTGATTACTAATCCCATGCTTAACTCTGAGCCTATGCTTCCTCTCCACTAATATACATGATACTATGTACAAAGTTATGGGCTGTCCGTCACCTGTCCCATCCTTGCTTACAAACCCTAGCAACAAATGACTTAAGGACAAATCTTTGTTTCCTGGCTTTTGTCAGATTAAGACAGATCTCAAATGTTATTTTAATGTAACCTTACAAAGATCCTGGTATTAATTTTGTGTTTATTGCAGTTGTACTGACCCTAATGAATTTACTAGAATGCATCCAACAGATGTCACAAATATTTCCAATGTAATTTAACATTCGTAAATATAATTTTTCTTTTCTTTTCTTTTCTTTTAAAAAAACATTTTTGAAGTGAATATAGGGCTAATGAAAGATGCTGGACTGACAGCCCTGGAAATTGAAGAGTTTTACATATCCACAGAATAGATACAAGAGCAGTACAAGCTTCCCCAACACTTGCCCTCGCCAGTACTCCTTAAACCTAACCTAAAGGGAGCAACTTCATTAGAAGGCAGTCTTTTTACCAATTAAATTCTTAGTCTTTTCTGCTGGGCTGCCAACAAGGGGTTAAGTAAACTCACGGAAAAGAAGGATTGCTCAGTGTTTAGTTCCTTGAAGCAGGGACTATGTTTTCTTTAGAGTTTGCACAGCACCTAGCACCAGGTGGCCAGCTCTTGATTGGAAGCAATACATATAATAATTCTTCATGTCATAAAATGCATTACAACTTAATAATAATAATTCATGTCATAGGTAATATAAAATTACTGATTTGAGGGTGGGTTCTGATGGATTCATATACTTTAAAAACTTTAGAAAACAGTTAAGGTTTTTCTTAGTTGTGACATAAATAAAGCAAATGTTTTCAAAGGTTTATAGGTGCCCCGGGGCACTCTTAGTCCTCTCTTAATGTGTTAATTTATTACTGTTACAAGTTCGTAAGCTGTGAAATGTATTGGTCTCAAAGCTGATGGCTATAACTTTTGAATATGAATGAGAGCTCTTTAGCTGCTATTTACCTTTGTTTTACAAGGTATCTTTTTGTCTTTGCATCATTTAACCTCAAAAATATGGCAGAGTTAGTCAGGCATATAATGCTTTTTTCATACATTTTTCAAACCCTCACTTTGTTAACTTTTCAATGAAGGAATATGTTGAGCTCTCTCCACTCATGATGGTATTATTTTATAGGAGTAAAAATCAAATTAATATGGCCATCCATACTAATAAAAATAAGCCATAGCTTTCCTGAGAAAGGAAAACAGGGGTCTGGGAAACAGAAATTCTAGGTTCTATTCCTGGCTCTGCTATGACTTGGGTGAAATTCATCTGGGTGCAGTGGGCCTATGCACACTTGAATCCCACTTAAACCCTACTTCGATGACTTAAGTAGCACATAGGCCTTTTGCTGGACTTCTCCCTGTGTTTTTCAGCTTCCACATCTGCAAAATGACAGGGGTGTTGTGACGTTTAACTAATTAGATGTTTGTAAATTACCTTGAGCTTCCTAATTGAAAGGCACTACACAAAGTGTCACTAAGTATCTATAGTTCACCAGAAATGAGAAGCCATTATGGATAATGATTTAATGTTAATAATGGTGATAATATTAAATAGAATATAAAGATTAATATAACTTTTTATGGGCATAGTTTCTGGAAGTTCTGGGCTTGATGCAGGAATCACTTGATGACATTCTGTGGCTTGTTATGCAGGAAGTCAAGCTAGATGGCCACAATGGTCCCTTCTGGACTTAAAATCAATGGATCTGTGACTTAGTAGAGTAAAAACCCAGCCCCAACTTTCATTAAAGTTGGACAACTCTGAATCAGGGAACTGCAACTGTCTCTCTGTAGCCACTACTCTCCACTATGGCTGAATCAGGATCACTAATTTATTGTACATAACCCTTAGTTTGGCTGGACACATCACTATGGTCTCAACGTTTTCCTGAGCAGGCTCTCCTAGTTTATTCTGGGGATGGAATAGCATACAGAAAAACTAACATCCTACTTGGATGATACATAATTTTTGTTTTTCTTATCACATTTGTGACACTGGCGGACTGGGTGCCAGCTCCTGCCAAGGCCCCTCTGCCTCAAGGGAACCCTGACAAATGCATAGGTTGAATCAGTCTGGCTCACTTGTATGTTAGTATTTTTAAAACAGGTATTAGAATTATAGGAATGTGTTTAGTGTTTAGATTTTATTGAATGCTTGTGAGTTGCTGCATGCATCAATTTCACTTATAACATCTCTACACCATAATGCAAGGTAATATTTAAGTGATTGCATTGTAAGCCTCTATGACCATGTAAATCACCAGACAGGAGAGAGACATTAACTAGTGTGAAGTGCCAGTCTCACCAGAAGGTTGAGGTGTTTGTTACATGCTGCCCAACAGGAAAGATCCATCGACACCAGATGTACTGTTGTAGGATAATAAAGAGGACAAAAGGTGTTTGTTCTTTTGCCCTTCACCCATGAAAAAGAATTATGCAAGTGAATTCCTCCCATTAGCTGAGCTTGGAGCTCAGAGGGAGATAAAAACCCCTAAGAAGAAGGAACTGTCTATGCTGCTTGGACTCTGGGATCAAGGTTTACTAGATGTAAGTAAGAGATCCTCAGTGCTTTGCCTGGGTTAGCTTGCTTATTACAAAGCTTCTATTATTTTTTGAAACTTAAGAATGTAACTCATTTGTGTATTAATCTTGTAAATAACTCTTGGTTCCTTTTTCCTACTTAATAAATCTTTATATAATTTACTATAGAATTAGCTACAAACATTGTCTTTGGTGTGAGATATAAAGTGCAGTTGACCTGGAGTGAGACTAGTCCTTTGGGACTGATAGTAACCTGAATATTGCTGTAATTCTTGGTGTAAGGGATATCTATCACAAAGATAGATCTATATGATGAGAAAGATCAGAGTACCCAAGCGCACTGTCTGTGAGCCCCTTTTTAGGCTGTTACAGTGGTTGAGGAGTTTACACTTGATAATTGGTTGGTGAAATCTAAGCAGGGCTGTGTGCAAGAGGGGGGGGCAAGCAGGGGCACAGGCCCAACCAATCGGCGGGGGCACAGAACTCCTCCAGGGCCAGGGCAGGGAGAGCAAGCTCCTCGCACACTGGACCGGGCTGGGAGATGACAGCTACTCTGGCCCTGGGGCTGCAAGGAGAGAGCCAGTTCCATTGGCTGCAGGATGGTGGAGGGAGAGCTAGCTCCTTTGGCCGAAGGGTGTGGGGAAGCCAGCTCCTTCAGCCATGGAGGGCACCGAAAGTGTCCCTCCAAAAGCAGCCAAAATTTTTATTCCTGTGCACGCCCGAGTCTAACTATAGAGTTCACAGTCATTTGGGGGTTTGTGCCCTTTTCCCTAGCAGTCTGTCCTGAGGAACCTGTGTGGCTCAAAAGCTTCTCTTTCACCAATCAGAAGTTTGTCTAATAAAAGATAGTACCTCACTTACCTTGTCTTTCTAATATCCTGGGGCTGACACAGCTACAACTATACTGCATGTATCTCCCCACTCTGTCAGGTCAGGAGATGACATGTATTAGGGGGACAGATTGGGAGCAAAGCCCTCAGATTCTCAGATAAATGGCTGCTGGCCAGGATTATAATGAGGAGGCAAGTGTGAGCTTAACCCATCCCATCCTCTTAAATTGGGACTGGGGCTCTTCTAGCACTACAGACCTGGACCAGGGGAAGACTGAAGAGATAGAAGGAGCTCAGTCTAGACATAAGAGAGAAAGGGGAAGAGCAGAAGTCCTGAGTGAGTTGGGGCCACTGGAGGGAAAGGAGAAGATGAGGAGAGAGACGGGAACCAAAATTACTCATCCTTAGAGTTCTAATGGTTAAAAGTCAGGTTAAACACTGGCTAGCATCCTAAAGGACTATCTCTCACTATGTATCTGTACAGTGCTGAGTACAATGAGACCCTGATTTTGACTGGGTGCACATACTACTCCTATGATTCCACTTGGACAGCTGTGCCCAACTGACCATTCCAAATGACAGTTTTGCAGAAAGGGTCTCCATTTCAGCCTTCAGACGGGGACAGGTGTGTTACATGTGATCTAATCTGTAGTGTTCTAATTCTATCATTGCACTGATAGAAGTTTGTTAGCTGTTTTATGTTGACTTTGGACATGGAGAACAAAATGGCAGTTAATTCTTCTTTACCTAAAGAGCTGATTAACAAAGATGACTGCTGAACACTGCCGATTTACTACAGAAAGCATGCAAAAAGTACAGCATATTGAATTAAAATGCCAAGGGATTTCTTTTGGTAACTAAACTGGTAAAATGCTTGCTTGGATATATAACTTTCATCTGCCTGGTCATGGTTTTGTTTACTTTTCACTGTTCTTGTGAGTTTCCAGGTCAAGCACAGACTAGGACTACCTTTCTGGAGTTTAGATGTTGAAAAGACCTTGATAAACTATGTGAGAATAACTTTCCAAATATTTTCAAGTCTTCTGGCATTGTTAAGAGCTCTGGAAAGAGTCTAACATTGGTTAAAAAACCATAAGAATGATTTTGAGTTCAGGATTTGTTCTCTCCAAGCAAAGTGTATACTGCATGCTGCAAGCTGCTGCAGGCTGTTTAACCTGAACAAGAGCTTCGTGTCTCTCTCACCAACAGAAGTTGGTCCAATAAAATAAATTACCTCATGTGACGCTGTCTGGATAAGGAATATCCATTTATAATATTACTGATACTAATATAGAATTTCAATAAATATCGTATAGGATATGCCATGCAAGGTTTTGATGGAAAAGTCATGATTTGCTAAGATTGATAAACACATTTATATGTATGTATCAATTTTGTATTATAAGTTCTAAATATGTCTGGTATATTTGTGTTTCAAACTTGTGCTGTGTTTCTGAGTGATACCCCAGACAGGATGGTAGCAGCACTAAGCCTGCCTAATGGCCCATCAAGGGAAATTTACAATGAATCCAGTGAAAGAACCCAGGTGCTACACTTTGAGTCACCAGGACATATAGGAACATACCTATGGACAGGGGACTCTGAAGCTTTTCCATGTCATGTGCTGTGTGGCTCTGTTTGGGACAAAGGAAGTACAAGTCTCATGGCATCTGATTGCTTTGACCATTTAACATTTCTCTTCTAGTTTGTTTCTTTCCCTTTATAATAAACCTTTAGTTTGAATTACTGAAGGATTGGCTGGCAGCGTGGTATTTTGGGCAAGATCCAAATTTATATTGATCTGATAATGTGGCTGACCCTTTGGGGATCAGGAGAATATTTTGCTAAAGGGAATAGAGTTTTAAATAACTTACCTCTTTACTGGACCTAGTTGCTGATTGGGAGCCAGAAACTGAAATGCAATAAAGGGGGATTCTTGATAACCACTGTGGAAATCAGGAGCACACTTTGTTTGTGACCGGCTGAGGAATCTAACTTCAGTGTTACCCACCAGTTCTGGAAGAATCTGCTTTCCTTCTGCAGCCTGCCCTGACCTTGGCATTTTCAGTTGGTCTACTCTAGGTACGGACCGGTCACACCTTGCCTACCATGTCTCTCTAATATCCTGGTTACATGATATGGCTACAACAACACTGAACTTAACCTCTGGAAATTGGAAGTGGTAAAATATCCAGAGAGGGAGAAATTCAGTCTTGCGCAGAGAGCGAGTGCAAGATCTGTGCACCACTGAAGTCCCCTATTTCCCAGGCTTAACTGAAACTTATGTAGTATACATGCTCTGTGAAAGCAACTATAAAAACACAAAAGCTTAAACAATACAAGTTTTCACTAAAATATCATGTCATGCTTAGTCCCACTATCTTGTACTTTTGTACATTTCATCTCTTTCGGAAATAAAGGCCACGCTGTAATTGCAAATGACTGCACTATGCTGAGTTTGCTTTCTCATTTTCTGGTCTCTGGCATGTATTTAAATTTATTATTTTATATTTACTATATGATAGAAGTGCTGCTCACAGTTCCATAATTCAGGTTTCACTGCATTCCACAGTTAAAGCAGGGATTCAGCCACTGTTATATGTGAAGAATATAGTTTATCTTTCCCAAAATAATAGCACTTACTCTTGGAGTACAGAATTATTTTTTTGGAGAAATTACAAGTAAATTTGTTAATTAGTTTGTGAGTCAAAATTAATTAAATATATGATCATTAAAAAATTTAGTATCCAGTGTCAGACAGCTTTTATCCTGCATTATTTTAATAATGACATAACACAGACTCTTCAAAGTTATCTGTTAGTTGAAACTTGCTAAAATCTTGTGCATATGTCACACTTGATAAGTTTTAAGATTAAGGGTCATTTTTTGCCACCATTCTTTATAAATTCTTAAAGTTTCTACTTGAGCCAACAAATAACATTCTACTTCAAAGAATTCCACATAGAACTGTTTCCTTTCAAAATGGCTGTCATCTCCCATTGTTCTCAATGGGACTGAGGTCAGAATTTGGCTATGGTTAGGCAGCCACTTTGTTCTCAATTAGACGAAAGCCATAAGCTGCTCTTATGGATGTTGATTTCACTCTCAGGGCAAACAATGGAAGGTGGTGACCATTTTGAAAGAGGACACCATAACTGAGCTTCTCTGTGACCTCAGATCGAATGAGAGCAATGGAAAAAGGCAGCTATTTTGAAAGAGGCAATTCTTCAAGAGTTTTTCGGAAGAAGAAGATGTTTTTACACTATCCTCTGCTGGCAGATAAATTTTCAGTTGTAAAAAATAATGTCAAAACATTATCATTACTCCTAAACATTTATTTTCAAAAGCAATTCATTGCTTCAGATTTACTCAGCAGAGAGGATTGGAAGAGGAAACTGAGAGTCAGGATGGGAATATACAAGAGAGAAGGGAAAATGATGTGTATGTGTGCTGGGGAATGTGGGGTGCAGGATTGAGAGGAAACCTTCAGCAGGTGTATGCAAGGGCATGTGGAGGACAAAAGGAAGTGGGGACTGGCATGGAGGTGTTCATGGGAATATAGGTCGGTGCAAGAGGCAGAATTTGGAGGACAGGATCAGGGGAAACCAAGGAATTCATTCCAGCTGCTTTGCGCTGTTCAGTGACGCAAAGAGGAGGGGAATTAAAAGAGAAAAAAAATGTATCCTAAAAAATCAGTTTAATCTATTCTGTGACCACAAACCCTAAAATACTTTAATTATAATAATTAGGGTCAGAGTTAAGGTTGTTTGAGTGCTCTGACTGCATTTCCATACCCTGAGTACGTTTGGATTTCTTTTCAATTTAATCTTGTTTCTGAATTTCTTGGGTTGATCACACTTGATTTTGGGATAATTGAAACATCTCTGTAATGTCTTTTAGTCTAAATTACCGATACTGTGAACCTTAAATCCATTTTAACACCTTGGAACATTTAGACATTCTGTGAGAAACCTGAATTCTAGGCTTGACCTTTTCTTAATACGGAGACTGGATGTATATATAAAATGTATTTTGTAACTTCATTGTCTATTGGCACTGATCTGTATAACTTTCCTTCAGAGATTACAAATGGATGTGCTTTCACTTTTTTTTAAACGTAACTTGTACAAAACATTGCTATTTTCTTTGGCTCCCAAGGAGTACTTTACAGAGCTGAGCTGTAATAAATAAACTGTTTTTGACTATTAAATTCCCCATCTTCCAGATGTGAATGTTTTTATTGTCCTTGTTGGTGCTAGGCAGGATTCAGAAGTTTATGTTCATTGTCAGAGCATCCTTTCCCCATCTAGATACATTACTTTCCTCTGTCATTATCCTGACAAATACAGATACATTCCTTTATTTATGCCTTCGTTTCACTAAGGAGTTGATTATTATAATGCATTAATAGTTTGCCTTCCATAGAAAGTATTGCAAGATATCCATAAATTTGTATACTCTCTTTCTTATCTTTGAAATATCAACGCATCTTTCCAAATCTTCAGCCTTTCCACCAACTTGCGTCAAGAGTGTAGCCAAAAGATAGGGAGAGAAGTTGATCTCAGCATCTGTAAGAAATATTAAAATGCAAACATGCTGCCATAATTTTTCTGCTAAATGGCAGGAAAGAATTAATCCAAAGGCATTAGAAATAAGGTGTAAATTGACAACAAGGGTAGTTAACCATTGGAACAGTTTACTGGGTTGGTGGATTCTCCATAACTGACAATTTTCAAATCAAGATTGGATGTTTTTCTAAAAGAGATGCTTTAGGAATTATAATATCTATGCCCTGTGTATTACAGGAGGTCAGAGTAGATGATCACAGTGGTCCCTTCTTGACTCAGAATCTATGAATTTCTGACAAAGATTCAGATACTATCCTGAATTTGTGCATCCCTGCACCCTTCCATTTACCGGAAACTGGTTCCATTCATAAAAATGAATGCTGCTCCTTTGACTGGGTTGATAGTATGGCTCAGGACAAGCCTGCCTAATTGTCATGGTCTGGAAACTGGCTATTTTGAAATTAGCCTGTGTGGCATATGTGACACACATGAAATAGTTATAGGGAAGATCTGATTGGGAACAATATAATCCTTTTAGTGTATGTTCAGATGATATGTGTTTCTGATATGGTATCATTTGTTCTGTCTTAGGCAGGTCAGTTAAGTTTCCAGTAAATTTAGGTAATTTTCTTCCAATTTGCATCTTGACTCAGAGACATATTTTACCTTCCCATGGAAAAAATCATCGCAGCGCACAGAGAGCCTAGGAAACTGCACAAGGTATATCTTGCAGTTTCCTTCTAGTGCTTCCCTCAATCGGAGTGGTTTGGAGAGCCCTAGGTTGGGCAAGTTGTCTTCCAAACCCAAGGACAGCATAACAAAGTAAATTCTGCTCTGGATCTTATACTCTCTTCAGAGAGGGTCTGGCCCTCATTGGTATCATGCTGGATTCCCCTCTTCCCTAGCAACATGACTATCTCTGGTGTTACATTCCCCCTTGCAGCTACACAGAAGAACCCACACTAAGGTTTTGTGCTTAGTGTCTGGCTTTGCTCCCTGAAAACAAATGAAGCCAACATAGGAGAGAGGGGGCTTCTGTTAGTTTGCTGCACATCCTAACCCACCATGGCTGTTCCTCTGCTTGTCATACATCAGGCCTTTAATTTATATTGCTCCAAACACAATACTCTGGATACTACTTATTTACTACTTGTTCTCAGTCCAGGACCCAAAATGGGTGTGCAAAAGTGTCTCACCATTTCAGTGCAACCTCCCACCAACCCCCAGTCCTTGTGTGCTATAGTTATTTATACAACTGTAAAGTGAGTGGAAAAGACCACCAAGCTGATCTGATAGCATTTTACACCTACTTTGTACTTGTGTAAATGACTACATGAGGTACAAAGGGTCAGAGAATCAGATCCCATTGCCTTTGAGAAATGTCCAAAGTTATTCAGACTTGTTTTAACCAACAGCAGGAAAAGAACAGTCTGCTTGGTTGTTTGGTCTTAGATTTTGGGTTGATGTTCTGCTCTGGGTCTTTGCTAGGGACATAAATGGGAGTCAGGCATGTAGATTTTGGGGCAGGAGATAGCCCATAGAATGTATGGTAGCTTTATTTTAAATTGGCAAAAGGCAGCACTATAGGCATTAAAACCCTCAGTCAGTCTCCATTTCAGGAAAATATAAAATACGTGGACTTCACTTTGTAATTGAATTTGACTTTGTGAAGCAAAATTTGTGATTTGAACTTCAAAGTTCCAGATTCTTTCTAAATCAAATCCAAACTACAGGTGCAAGTTTCTCACAGTTAGGAATGAACAAACAGAAATGTCCCAGTGAAAACATAATCACAGTGTTACCTTATGTATCTCATTATTTTGCATAGTAGCTTAGTAAATATCTAAGAATTTTGACTACAGTTTATAAATAACAGCTGTAAAATAACAGCTGGCAGCCAAACAGCTCAGATTATGAGAGTGCTTCTGAGAGCCTGGACTAATCCTAGCCAGCCTGTAATCATCTTTAAAATTTGTTACCTGGGAGTCAATAAATGAGTTTGAAAGAGGCAGAAAATTGCTTCATGGGGTAAATGAAATCTAAATAACTAGAAAAAGGTTGTAGTCAACTGGTGTTTTGCCTGAGTGAGGGCTGCAGTATTTAGCTATAAATTGGCAGTGATGCTGGCTAAATTCAGCTGAAACAGGGTCTGCAGTTCATCAGTTCTGACATCCAGTAGGTGTCATTGCAGTCAACTGAGATTATCAGTCAAGGAACACAGGGATGATTTGTCAGAGTGTGGGGTAAAAGTTGGGAAACTCAAGTTGAAATGTGTGATTTTAAAGCTGTAAATCTGTGAGACCTTTAGGAAAAGAATGCCTCTACTTATATTCAGATTTCTCCAAATATCAGAACTGCAATTTCTCATCAGCAGCCTCATCCTTTAGAAGACATCTATATTTACTTTATAATAGACACAGGAAAAATAGTAGAATGAGTTCATTTTAAAGCTCTCTCTACAGAACTGATTAGAGCAAACAGGAGCGTGCTCTATATATAAAGGAAAGATGGTCAACCTAAATAAGCTAGAGTTTTGATAAATTATTTCCAAAATACTATTTTAATTTGTAATAGTTGGCCTTTGATTTGCTTTACTGGCTGGTTTATAAGTTGCTACTACTGTCTGTTACTGAAAATACTTTATAATGGGCCAAAGAGTTAGGATGATGGGGCTAAGGGAGCAGCCAGCTGATATTAGTAGTTTATTAGTAAGGACCTTCTCCTACAACCCTTTTTCACAGGAGTAGTTGCATTGAAGACAATGGGATTACACACAAGAGTAAGGATAATTTAAATGAGTAAGAGATGCAAGTTGGAGCCTTAACTTTGTAAATTATGCTTAAAAGAATGATATTTCACATAAGTCATTGTACATTTGAAGAAAAATGTTTGAATTCCATGGATCATGAAGTCATTCAATACAAAAGAAGATTTCTCTATATGAAACATTTTTCTTGGGGGGCCACATCTCTTTTCTTAATGAAATGACTGTGATTTTGTCAGATAAGTCTGACTAACAGTCATGACATTGTGGGCCAGGATTTTAGTTTCAGACTCTTTATTAGAATATCATACACCGTGATAAAATTATCATGCATTCTGAGTACGTAGCACCTCATTAAAAACTAGCACTTCATTGATAAGGAAGAACTCAGTGGATCCCATACACCTATATTCATGCGAGTAATCTGTATCCTGGCAAGATGCTCCACTGACTACTTGGGTCGACTTCAAAGGCACTGTTCACATAAGAGTAATTCACATGACTAAGGATTGCATGACTGGGCCCTAAATTAGGTATTTGGGAATGCAGCATAGCAAAACTCAAATTCCACATGTCCCCAGCATACCCATTTAAGAATAAAAGCTTAATTTTTCTATAGACAACATGTGAGGGCTTTATTCCTTAGCTCTCACACAGTTCCAAATCATAAATGGTTTAGATAGCTTGAATGAATGAACCATGAATAAAATAAAAGAGAACAATAAATTAACAGTGAAAAAGAGTTACTCATCTTAACATTCATTAAACAATACAAGCTAAAACAAAAAGATATGTCAGCTATGTACAGTATTTCCAGCAGAGCAACACAAACAGAGAACATAACAGATAATAGTTCCTCTCCACCACCCCAACAAATCCTGGGATATATAAGCATATTTCCTTCTGCAGATATTACAATATCAACAAAAGAAGTACCTTAAAAGAAAATTCCTGATGAAAGAAAAAAAACCAACAAAAAGTTTAAAAGGTATCTAAGAAATGTTGGACCAGTTCCATTGGCTTATATTGAAATGGGTGTAAATAAGCAAATGCAGTCAAATCATTCTGTTTTTCCTCGTGAAATCCCATCTATGTAATGCTCTGGTGAGAAAACCAACCAAGGAAGAACTATTGTATTCAGATGAGCTGTGAACTGAGTCAAACAGGTTGGGCTGAAAAATTCAGTATTTAATTTTTTATCTTATTCCATTTTCTCTTAATTTGCACCTTCTCCAACTGTTTGTTTCTGCTATTGTTATTCCTGTTATGAGCAAACAGATATTTTCAATCATGATGGCTTTTATTTTAGATTAGAATAACAAAGCAAGAACAAAAGTAAGGTTTCAATGAATGAGTCCTGTATGTTTATCTCGCTTCTGTGGCAGTCTGCACTGAACTGAACACATAAGGGCTGCCTGCAGACAGCAGTGTTCTTAGCAAGTTAAAGGTGCAGGACACTGGCTAAAAAAGAATACAAATTTCGTAGCTAAATACTACAAATTATCTATTGTATGAAGGTACCGGACTTGCTCAATTCACTCCAGTACTAACGGTAGTGCTACCTAGTACAGAAAAGCTGTGAAAAGATGCTATTAGAGTTATGTAAATGCTATCCTCACTTGGAGGCTTCAGTAGCAGACCTGGTCAATGTTGCCTTTTAGCCTTTTAGACCTGCTAATCTTAGTCCATTTTTGACATCACTTCAGAATTGCAAAAGAGCAGAACTACTAATCAAGTCAAAATCAATAATGGTTGGTCAGATTGTTACTCCGTTTTCTGTTGCTTTTATGTATCTGTAATTCCTCTTTGAGAAATCATCCAGTTTCTTTCTTTCTTTCTACCCCAGGTACAGTGATAAAAGAATGGAAATATGAGAAGTGATCTTTATTATAAAGACTGGATAGGTGAGTGGGGGTTAGTAAAACACACAATGTGTGCCATTTTGGTTCAGGATACAGTGTGCTGTCAAATAATTCTTGGGCTTCTACTATGTTACTGTAGCTTTATGTGGGGGTAACTCCTGTGATGCCAGGTTGAATCAGGCCCCTTTTCTTGATTTTGAAAATCAAAAAATCTATTAAAAGTTAGGGAAAACTGCCACTAATCTCTCTTGGATAATACCGAGAAAGGACGACAGGATTGGGAACCAAATGAAGATCTGAATGTTTTATTATATAATTTCTAATTACACATAAAAGTTAATATAATTTCTAATTATATATAAAAGTTACTAACATGGTAGGAAAAAGCTAAAGGTAAAATCATTTAATAACTTGAATAGAAAAAACCCCTCCAAAATTCCCAGATGTGTAACTATAAAACAAACAGAAAAATTCCTATGTAACTCCAAAATTAACACTGATTTCTATAAAAAACAGAATTATGCATATTTCATTAATGAATCTGGGATTTATCCCTATACAATTATTTCAGATTGCTTTAATGTTAATGTTTAATGCTTTAACATTATTAGCTCTTTATTACTGTACTTTCTGTGGGGATTTTTTTAAACTTCCCTTTCCAGGATTAAAATAATTTATTTCAAATAAAGTGTTTTCTAATATCATAACATGCAAACTACAATTAACTTGCTCATTTCATAGGACATGTAGAGTAAATGATACATATCCCATTTAAGCCATCAATGTTTTGGTAGGTTGCATATAACTTTTATATAATTCCTGTCTAACAGGTAATGTGAATTTGAATTCAGGAAACCTCTTACCTAAATTAACAGATACTTTAATTGATTTTGGGTTAGACTGAAAATCTTCTTTTACGTGCTGCTTACCGAGGTCAGCTTTCTGCCTGTAATGATCAATAGTCCATCTCCTAAAACTAAAAATACTGGTCTGATAACTGTAATCCTGCCTTTTAACTAAGATAACTTCTCTAAGCTCAAGAGATAAGGATGCTCGACAATCTCCTTAGACATTGCAAAGATTATTTGCAAGATTAAGTTGACCCTATAACCTCTTCTTACACCCTTGGCTTAAAACATTTAGTTTTCTCCTATAGAAGTTGAGAGGAGCTGGTAACAGAGCTGCCCTAACAAATGTTCATTGAATGACAGATTGTAGAAGATATAGTTAAAGTCGATAAGAAACAGTTATGGCAACCAAGAAGTGTCTTTGTAACAAGGTTAATTTAATTTTTAAAAAGTTGTTTCAAATTTTTAGCCAATGACAATACTTTTTCTGATAAATAGGTACATGCTTATCCCCTTTCACATCAAGTGGCCATATATTAAACATATTTACCATGTTGGAACTGGTTTAGAGAAGCTGATATTATGGAATGAAGTCCCAGATGTTGAAATATTGGCTTTCCTATTGACTTGATGCCTTATTAACCCTCTTTGGCATGTACTTCTATCGGTGTATGTTCATCATTAAGTCATTATGGGCCAAAGCCTCAGCTGGTGTAAATCAGCATATCTCCATTGAAGTCACTATATTTTACTTCATCCACTACTGACATGCAGCCATTTCTGGAGTGAAATGTGGCAAGTGCTTAACAGAGCACAGCAACATACACCACAGGAAATGAAGATTAGCTAATAGAATGTGCAAAGGTAGGCAGAATGTAATTAACTAAATTAGAATTTGGTGACACGCCTTTCTCCTGTGAAGACATCATGAGATCTTTAATGATCACAGGTCAACTGTTTTATATCTCATCCAAAAGATAGCACAGTTAGCACCACGGTGTGCTGTGGTATCAGGCTGGAACACTGGTTCAGAACCAATTCAATGGGAAGAGTGTAACTTACTAAATCACCAATACAGTTTCTTACAGCACTTTGTTTTCCTTGGAGGCCTCCCATCCAAGTGCTGACCCAGCCTAATCTATTTTAGTTCGTAAAAATCTGATTTGCTATATCACTATGCCACTTTTTTAACCAAAAGGTGCTATTCTAATACTAGTACTTCTACTGATACTACTAAAAGTAGAAAAGAAGTCACAAAAAAGGGGAAACTCCCATTGGCATCATAGTCTATGTGTATGTTTATATGTCTCTGCATACTATATATGAAACACTGTACACTGACATATTTTTTCATTAGCCAGAATTTTGTATATTAATTATACTTAGTATTGTGTTATATTCTTTACATGCCTATGATAGTCAAGACCACTAGCATAAAGAGGCAGTGGTCTATAGGGAGCGATGTATAATTTTGCAACTGTGTTAACTATGTCTTTAATAATATGCATAGCCTTTTCTTTTTCTTTGATCGCACACATACTGGCACAGTTTTTAGTAGCACCTCACACATAATTGCATCTGCTTTCAACTCTACTTTTTAAATTAAAAAAAAGCACAACAAAAAATTCAAACTTTGTAGCATTAGCAATTTTAAAAATAAGAGTTGAATATCAGAAGCAGTACCCCATAGATGTGGATGAAGTGTTATTAAATATTGGCATTCACACTAATACTGGAGCAGGATGGGGAGGGCCAAAAGAAAGGTGAGTCATTCAAAGAATCATACTCTTCGTTGCTTTCCTTGCAACAACTGAAGATTTTCCCTTCCTCCTTCCTTTCTCTCCTCTTCCTTCTTCATTTCTTTTCCACACGGTGGATTTAATGATTCCAAATTGATTCCCAACTGACTGGTAGCAGTCTGGCATTGCTAGCTTCCACAGAGCGATGGCCACTCTCTTCTCCACTGTAAGAGCTGGTCCCAAGCGAGTATTCATGCGTTTCAGGGCTGGGAACAGCTCTGCGCAGAGTTCCAAGAAAGTGGCCTTTCACATACAAACGTGCTGCAGCCACTGCTTATCATCCCACACCTTCATAACTATGCAATCCCACCAGTCACTGCTTGTTTCCCGGGACCAGAAGTGGCACTGCACCAACTGCAGATGGTGCGTGACAGCCAGCAACAAATGGGAATTGTTTCATTCTATGGCCTGCAGCAGGGCATCTTGAGTAACATCACAATTTTCAGCGCTGCGGCCCCTGTCTCACCCTTGAAAATACTGCAGAATAAGATGTGAGGTGCTTGTGATGCTCACAATGATAGTGCAGAGCTGAGTGGGCTCCATGCCTCTCTGGCAATGGCGTGCGCACGGCAGATACTGAAGGGGTGCGAAAAAACATTAGTCTGTTTGTTTGGGACAAGAAAGGAGGGGGAGGGATGTTGCATCATGGGAGGACGATAACCTTCCCAAAATCCTCTGCGGCTAGTTGCACTGTTGGATAGCTACCCAAGGTGCACTGCTTTGAATGTCGACCCAAGAGGAGCTAGTGGGGATGCAATCCCCCAATGCAAGGAGCGTGGTGTGGTCACACTCCTACAACATCTAAAATTTGGCAGGTGAAGGTCGATTTAAAATAAATTGACTTTACTCCACATACACAGAGTTACCAATAAAGAAGGGGTGATTTTAAGCACTACCTTGGGCTTTGTGTGGTCTGTGGAGTGGAGGAAGGAACTCTGCATTCAGATACCCAGGGCCTAGGTGCTAATATATAACCATAAGGCAAATAGATTAGACCTCACCCCCAAAAGTAACTTGTTTCATTACAAAGCAGTGAAAACATTTATCCTGTTTGTTTCAAAATAGGTCTCTCCTTTCAGAAGTCAAGGAGGGGAAGGGAATTACCTTGAGAGGTTTTAGACATAGGTTTGGTTAGCCTAAGTGCCTAAAAGTTCATATATGGAAAAGTTTGAATTCTTAACTACACCTTTTAGAACCTCACATTTCTTAAACCATATGATCCTTCCTTCCTTTTACAAACCCAGCAACTCTCACCCATCCCTATAAAACACGCCAACAGTCTCGGGCTCACATTGTCTTATGCTGGGACGGAGGGGGTGGGGGGAATGGTGGTATTCTCTTCCACCCCATTCTCTCTCTCCCACTATTTGTGGGAGGCCTGCAGCACACACTTCCTCCAAATCCTTTCTCTTGTCATCTTCAGAGGGACAGGCAAATCTGCCCACTCTTTTTGTCTTCTCTGTGACCCTGTACATTTCTCTGGATCCAGCTGAGCTGCATCTGGCCCTTCAACACACTGAAGGGCAGAGAGGCCCAGGAGTCCTCTGTACTATGCAGAAGCGTGGGGCTAGCAATGTGCCACTACTTCACATGTGTAGCTTAATTAATTAATAATTATAAGAGCTTTGAAATCTTATGATGAAAGGCACAGTGATAGCACATTGTATTATTATATTCTTGTTTTTATTGTTATTTATTCTGGTAACTATTGTTAATTTGTCTTCATACTCCCACCTTAGTAAGACACAGATCACACCTAATTTAATGTTGTTGTTTCAGTCTTTCTGATTGTAGACTCAACAAGACAACAATGTATCCATTTACACATCGTCAAGGCTATCTTCAAATCCAACAGGCTTGAAACCATCAGATTTTTAAATGAAAACTATGACAGTATGGCTATCTTCTCAGTTCTTTGAAAATCAGGCCACTAGCAGGTACAAAGAAATCAGCAGCCTCATTCTGCTGCTCCATTCCTGGACCCCAGGTTCAGCATCCAGGGTCAAAATAATAATAAATATCACAGGAATCAATCTCATAGGGCAGTAACACTAGTCTTTAAGCAGCAGCAGCAGCAGCAACAACAACAGCAATAATTTAGAAAGTTGGGAAGATGGAGATGCTGATGGGGTTAAATTGAATTTTCATATGTTTAAAAACTGAAGTGCAATAGAAATTTCTTTTGATTAATTTGATAATATTTTTTGTTGCTGAGTTCACCCACCGTTAAACTGATACTATTAAAAGATTCCTTTTATGGGTGATAAATGACTAATAGAGATTCCAAAACAATGCCACTAGATCAGCTTTCTGAACAGAGAAGGGCGCTAATTTGCTTTTAGAATCCTTTTCTAAATAATTGTAAAAATATGAAGAATTCAATACCCCAGGAGTATTTTTATTGGGCTTACGCAATGCTGTGTCTTTGCCTCTCAAGTTCTGATCTGTAGACCAAACACTTCTGTTCTGAGCACCAGCACAATAAGTTTTCAGCAGGTGCTGGTCAAAAAACAGGAAAAAATTTCAGCATGAAAAGCTATATATTTTCCGAGCAAGTTGTTTGTCTGACCTTGATTTTGCCAACTACTAGTTCCAGAAGCAAAATATTTCATTCTCAGGCTCTTTTCTGTCACCTTGGAAATTATATTCGTTAGGGTTTATTAGTTCCATTTTATATATAAATTTATATCACTTCAAAAATTGTTAACTCTTTTGAACAAAGTATGTCTAATTTTTTAGTACTCCGTTGGGCCCAATGTTCCCATCATACATACTGGGATCAGAATGATAGCTCCTTGTCTCATTGAACTGGTCTATCATCTATAGGCTACATCTTTGTACAGGTCACTCTACAAAGCAGGACTTTGAGATCTTGATGTTGATTTAAGGGTCCAGTACAGGTGCTATGTATTGCATCTTCACTAACTGATAAAGGAATATTTAATCAGTTATACTTTCCCCAACTATCTTGCTTTGGAAATGCTGCCTGAACTGTAAATTATTTGGATTTTTAAATTACTTTCTGTGGCAAACTCTTGCATGACAGCCAGAGTTAAGCTTAAATGCATAAAGACTTTAAACAAACCATCTATCTAAAGCAAAGAAATTTATTTATCCTCTGAGTAAGTGAGTATATCATACAAACCACAGAGAGAGAGAGAGAGAGAGAGTAAATTAATTTTCTAAAATGGAAATATCTGGGGAAATCAAAACATCCTCTGGGGAAGAGAATGTGGTACAGATGTGCAGGGTTTTGTAATGATCATGCAACTGTGTGTGAAACTTTTGTATTCACCTGTAAGTCATCTCTGCTTCTCATCAGGATCCTACAGTGTGCTCAGAGCATTGCTGTGTACTTACCACTCTCACTTTGCCAACCCCTTGCTTGAGTTGAGTCCCTTCATTAGGATCCGCTGCCAGAATGCACTTAATCATGTGCTTATCTGTAAGCATGTAAGTCATCTCATTGAAGCCAGTGAGACTGCCCACACACTTAATTTTAAGCATCTGCTTAAGTGCTTTGCTGGATTAAGGCCTAGCTCCTGATTTATTTCCATATCATATTCAAACACTTCATCCACATTTTCAAGGCTGTATTCAGATCCTCCCCTGCCTTTATCTTACATCTCTTCTAATACTTTTCCCTTCTCCCAACCTATGTTATCAGCACATCTTTCCTTGACAATATGCTCATTTCCTTCTCCTGTAAGCAGCTGTATGCCCGGTCCCATGACTCCCCTGTACTTGAAGTATCTCCCCTGATCATGTGCGCCACAGCACCACACTGTTGTCCTTCAGATCCCTCCTCCAGACTCCTTTTGGTCAGCAGCATTTCCCATTGTTGATCTCCTGCCCCCCCCTCAGCTTTCATTCTGAACAGCTTCCACAAACCCTAATATATTAAACTTTTGGATTATTTTTTTAAATCTAAGAGGACCTAACAAGATGTGTACATAATATTAACCACATCTCAGGAGTGGTCACTGTTGTAACTTTCATCCTCCTATACTATTTTACCAAACCCCTTTGTTATTCTCACTTCCTTTGCTATGCAACTTCTAATTTAGATTCTAAGATCCTTTGGGTAGGGACCTGTCATTATATTTGCTTGTCAAGCGCCTTGCACACGACAGAAGAATATACCTAATAAAAATAATAATCTAATAACCCAATTCTGTTATCTGTACACTGTTGGCCAGATTCTGATCTTCGCTGCACTGCTTTAAACAGAGTAATTTCACTAAATTCAGTGGGGTAAGAGATCAGGATTTGGCCGTATGACAGAAAGTAAATAAAATATAAAACAGGCATGCCCCAACACTCACATAGCCAAGCTATACATAAACACTTACTCAACACCGGCTTCTTCATAGCTATAAAACTAGCAATGGGAGACTCTCCAAAGGTTCAGAATTTGAATATTTATCTGAATTAACTGGACCTACAGAGGATTCCATCAAGCCATGCAGCTTTCTGTCCCCAAACAAATTTACTCCACTTAGGAGTCCTTGTGGCTGGCTCTGCCCTACAGCCCCTCTACCTGGTGTTGTTTTCTTGTGGGGAAGTAATTGTGGGTACCCCTCTAGGGTCATTTTGGACAATGGATTGTTCTCCCTTTCACTGTCTTCAGAGGATAGTTATTCAAGACTACTGCTCCCCACTTCAAATCATTCTGGAGTGATGATTAACAAAGAACTGCACCTGCAGTGCAAATAACTTGCTTTATTTTTCTGACTGGCCAAAAGACAGCACACAAAATACACTGATTCCTTTTGAGAAAATTAATTAAAACAGTTTCTGCTAAACTGTCAGCCGTGCGTGAAGTAGGATCCATCAATAAGGGCACTAGAGCAGAACAAATATCATGTGCATTACACAACCAATCATAATTACCACCTCAAAAAAAAAATTAGTGAAAAACTAAAAAAAAAAAAAAAAGTGAAAATTTGCTGCAAAATTTTCAAGTCATCCTCTTACCTGTCACATTTTTACATGAAATTTCCATGCAGGGTTAAGAGTTTTTGTGAAACAGTTTCAATTTTGTGAATCTTATGCATGCCAACAACAAATGTCAACAACAAAAGACCTCTCTATTGGCCCACATTGTGTAGTCCTTACTACAGTTATTTACTGAAGTCAATGGGAGATTTGCCAAATGAAGGGCTATTAGATTTGGCCCAGTGCAGCTATCAGTGAAGATAAGGGACAATGAACCAAAGGCCGCTTTTTTCCTTTTTGCGATACATAAATAGGCATGATATGATTTGTCGTTATTTTAGGAAGGGATTTTTATAAGTGCTCAACATTGGCTTAACTTTGAAGTCACTGGAGGAGGGAACTCCATCCCCCTAAACCCTAACTGAGCCTGATTATGCTGCTCCAGTTGTGTAAAGTGACAAGACATCCCTGAGGGGGGGGGGGGGGGCAACAGGAACTGTGTAAAGCTACCCTAGATGGTTCTATGGATAACCATGTGCAAACCTGGGGGTATGCTGGGCGTGGAAGGACAACCTTGTCTAAGCTCTCTAAATTGTCTAAATTACTCCAGAGACTGCTCTAGACCCCAGAGCAGACCAGACTCCAGTAGTATAGAGGTGGCTTAAAGCCACCCAAGTTTCTTCTCCACCAGTCAAAGCACAGAATGTCACCCTGGGAGTTTTACTACTGATTTCAGCAGGAGCAGAGTTAATTGAGCATTTTGGAAAATCTCACCTTTAGGGCTTGCCTACACATGAAGTTATTCTGGAGCAAGAGTGTTCACACACAGAGTTATTCAAGAATAGCTGTTGTGTTTAAATTCACTTCCTACCTTTATCCAAATTAACTTCCAAGGGTAAATAAACTCTTAGTGTTGTGATGCCTGACCCTGCAGACCCTTACAGGAGTAGGCATTAGTTACGTGAGTAGCCCCATTGAAGTACATGGGACTATTTACAACGAAATTTACATAGAAATGCACCTGGATATCTATAAAATGCCTCTGTGTTACCTATTTTCTGTATTACTGCATCTGAAGAAGAGAGCTGAAGTCTCTCGAAAGCTTATGTGTGCAAATATTAAATTTGTTAGTCTTTAAAGTGCCACAGAACCCTCGTTGTTTTTGCTGTATACAGACTAACACGGCTACCCCTCTGGAACTTTTAGATCAGTTTGTCATCTAAAGGGATGAGTGGGTGAGAATTTGCAGGATCCAGGTATATTTTTAGATTAAAGTGTTATTATTCTTATTTTGAATAGGCTGTCTCCTAACATCTCATGTTCAGTGTGATAACGGGGAACACAAAGAAAGCAATAGTGACCAAAGAGTAGTTAGAGCCAATTCCTTGCAGCTTTTGGCTTTCAAAATGTTTGTATCATTTATGGCAAAAAATGTGGGAGTGGAAGCAACAGTGAGTGAGAGCTTCACGGGCTCGACTAAAGTTTCATTTTTTGCCAACAGCAAAGAAATTATAAAAACAAATTCTTGGCTGAAAACTTAAAAGGATAGATTTGGAATGTTATCTTAAAGCACATTACAATCTCAGAGCTTCTAGTCATACCCCCAGATAAAGCACTTCGTTTATATATTATCCCTTTCCACATCAAATGGCTTCTATAATTGAAAAGCTTTAACTATTAATCCTGGCTTTGTGAATCACATATGTTAAACATTTGATTTTTCTTCATACAATCTAATATTGTTACTAAACTAGCTATTTCTCATATGTATACACACACATACACAATTTTTTTGCAACTTGCAGTGCTAACCAAACAATTATTCTAATTTCATATAGTAAATATAGGCCTAATTCTAGGCTTACTGTAAATTCAGAGAAACCCCACTGAACTCAATAGAGTTACTCAGGATTTACACCAGTGTAACTTAGAGCAGCATCTGGCACATGATATTTAGTAAAAGCTTTTACAGTATACTATAGCATTTGGTTTCAGATCTTATCATTGCATTTTTTAAAAAGAAAATCAGACACGTAGATCCGCCAGGATTAAACAAATGTCACAATTTTTATCTCAATTTGTTATCTAAAGTGTAGCATTCTCTGAAATATGCTTATATTCATAACAAAAAAAAAAAGAGAACTTGGCACAAATTCACTAGCATTTAGCATTGCCAGAGGGAGTAAAGGGAACATGGTGTTTTGCAGCAGGTACTAAGCCCTTCACAGGACCAGGTTTCAGTGCTGTATGTGAAACTAACCATATAAAGTACACATCTGAATTCTGTTTATTATTGAAAACAAATCACAGAGAGGGCCAAATCCTGGTCCCATAGACTTCACTGGCAATGGCAGTTACAAGTTAGATACTGAAATTGAAATCCCGGCCCCATTGGCGTCAATGTCTAAACTCCCATTGACTTTAATAGGTGCAGGATTTCACTCTGTATCTGCAAAGATTGGAAGAGTTTAGGAAAATGTATCAGTTGAATCTAGATAATCATTTGCAAAAGAGATCATTAGTTTTTATTGCCTGAATAAATGGTATTTGTGCTCCTCTTAGTTCTGCTTAGTCCTTTGCTGTTGCTTATGACCAATGGTGCTTATTAGGCCTAAAGAATTTGCGTTGTCAAATGAGAGGCAACAGACCTTGGAGAAGGTGTGTCTAATTTATATGCAATTCCACTATTTCTTGTGAAACTCCATCTGACTCTTCATACTCTAACTCTGGCAGTAAAAATGACTTGTGCTGACAGCTGGAGTAATTGCTGCGCACAGGATAAAACTGAATTTAATGTTGTTTTCTCACTTCAGTTCTAAAATATAAGTGGATTCTTGCAGATCTAAGCTGAAATGCACAGATAAATTCCTGCTCTATGCAATAAAAATGGTTTATATGTTTTTCTGGTGCTAAAACATGCAGAAGACACAACTAACTACTACTGAAAGGTAAAAAAAGAATAGGGCAGTTTGGGAGGCAATAAATTTTATTTTTATATCCTATTCTCTTTCATGTTGCTTGTTATTTTTTGAAACTTTCCTAAGGCCTTGTCCTACTCCCCTTGAAGTGAGCAGGAGCCCTTCCATTGATTTCACTGGGAGTTGGACCCAACCCCTAGAACTTTGCAGGCTCTAAGAAAGATAAAAGACAATCTTTTCTCCAAAAAGGATCAGTCAGTTGTAGGGCTCTGCTTTAAACTAAACAGTCCTGTTTAAAGGGAGCGAGGAGCCACCATCCAGTTTTGCAGCAAAAGGCAATTGGTCCAAATGTATGTAAATGGAGCTTATAGAAATTTCAGCAAGTGATGCCACATACATCACTGTACCCATCTGTTTATGCATCTAAATGTTGTTGGAAAACTTGACTATTTCCTGAAGCTGGCCATACCTGCATGGAAGATGGGCGTACCAGTGGACAACTTAATTTGTTTGGGATTTCATAATAACCATTTTCTTAAAAAACGTATGTTAAAATTGAACTGGACATAATGCATCTGAGATCCGGCATTGGGCTCCCTCAGCTCCATGAGCTTTGTCATATTTTTGTTTTTATAAGCTGTTTATTAGTAGGGCTCTTTTTCTTTTCCTTTTTTGTACTGCCAGTACAAAATTTATTGGACGAATATACCTCGCAAGCAATGGGTTTGGGAAACGTCAAGATACGGTTTAGCAACATGCTCTCTGGCAATGAGGAAGAAAGCTCAGAATCTTCTGCACCAGGGAACCCCTCATGGTAATTAGGTCCACAGTAGTCAAAACTGGGAAAAAACTTAAGGTGGGTTTTTCAAAGCACTCAGTGTTGGTTTAACAATGCTCCCATCAACTTCAATGGACGCAGAGTTCAGCCATAGATATTTCTGAAAATCCCAACCATAACAGCTCTTTGAATTCTAAAAAGGACATAAAATAATATGAGGATTCCAGAAATTACCAATGGCCATATAGAAGCAGTAGAAAAAAACAACTGGTCTAGTAAATCAATATAAAAAAAAGCAAAACTTGAATAAATACAGCTGCACAATAACATTTCCTTCATCTGTCTACCAGTGACAACTGAATGATGCAAAAGCCTGTAATACCAGACTTCTATGAAACCTGAAGATGTCCTGAAAAGGGAACAAGCTAAAAATT
Source organism: Emydura macquarii macquarii (assembly GCF_026122565.2). NCBI lineage: Eukaryota > Metazoa > Chordata > Testudines > Chelidae > Emydura > Emydura macquarii. Next base: position 3,255,296 of record NW_027133377.1, read on the forward strand.
GACAGGGCCCACTATATGGTGAGGTTTGCCCCAAGAAACTGAGAATGCCCATGCCCAGTACTGGTCTGTCTGTGATTCTCTAGCTAGCACAGTGGTGCTGAATGTGGCCAGGGGAACTCAGAAAGTAAACTTTGAAAGCAACTTTTTTTTTTTTAAATTTCCATAGTTCTTCACAGAACTTCAATTAGCCAGCTTTTAAACTGGTGAGTTTAAACCTAGGTGACTTCAGGGTGCAATGCTTTTTGTAGTATCCAACCAAGTTTAGGATTGCCCTAAATGGAAAATTTACTTCCTTTCAGCTTGCAGTGTGATAGAATATACAGCTGCTTTCACAGCAAAATTTGCCAGTCCAAAATCTTCTAAGATATTTTTTTCTCTTGTCTGGCCTTGAATTGGTTGACTGCACTTTTTTTTTCATTATGTTTGAAGAACTTGCCTAAGCTGGTATTGCCTTCTTTTGGACTGCTAAACTTGAAAGGTGCTCACATATTTATTGTTCTTTCTTTAACTCTGTGAGCAGAGCTAAATCCATATTTGTATTCTTAATTTTTCCCACTTAACATTTACTAAAATGAGAGAGGGGTTATTTAGGGCAGGCAGTGTGGACATGCTCTCCCCTTTTGGTTTACTCATTTTGCCTAATGCTCATTTTACACCACAGAGTATTTGTATAGATGTATCTACCTCATGTCACACTGGGTCCCCATCCAGCAAAATACTTGAGCATGTGCGTAACTTTAAGCATGTGAGGTGTCTTATTGAAGTCAGTAAAACTGTTAAAAGTTAAACACATGCTTAAATACTTTGCTGAATTGGGGCCTTGGGGAAATGTCCTGTTCCTTGGAGTCATTATTGTTGGTTTTGGCCCCTTTTGTTTTGTTTTTGTTTAGGTGGCTCAAAAGGATAGGACAACAGACAAACTGCATTTCTCTTAGCATTTAGTTTTTCTTGTTTCCTTCTGTTTTAACCATGACTGGAGTACGTAAGTGCAATAGTAGCTGGGTAATTTAGTGGTAGAAAATATTATTAATCCTATTAAAAGAACATTTTAGATAACATATAGTCAAGAAAACCAATTCACAGCTATCGAGCGTGAAAACCTTTGCAGAAGAAAGGCTGGGCAAAAATGTATAGGGCTATTAACAGGGATGGATCTTCTGTAAGCATCTTGAATGTAAGGTACAGATCTGCACTGGGAGCTGTGTGAGTAAATGAAGAGCACATTATGATCCACCTTTTATAGCCTTTAGGCAAGAAAAACACACATTGAACTCAATGGAATTATGCTTGATCGAGGACCATAGAATTTGGCGCTGTATCTGCTATTGGTTATTGTTATTTTTTCACATTGATTCATAAACTTAGGAGTAGAGTACATTCTCTTCAGCTATGGGTAAACACATTTTCCCTTTCAAGGAGATAACAGTGTTCATTATGTCTATGTTAAGAGGAGAACTGCAAATGGAGAAAGAGATATGTAATATAGTGTATACAGTGCACTGCACTGCCAGCCACGGAACTTCAGTGTTAGGTTATATTGTATAAGTTGCACTGGAACATACATTTATCTAAAGTAGGGTGATTTTATAGATCCATAAAACCTACATTTTCTCTCGTGTTCCTTTTTTCCTTCCTTTCTTTGAGTGAGACACTCAAAGAAAGCCTAAAACCGTAAAATAAATCTTTAAATGCTGCAGAAGACTGGGTGCAGCTTTTATTACGTATCTCTGCAATTAGAACTAATTTACTGCCTTGTGAGATGGGGGAAAATGTGCAAGGTTCTTCTTGGATAAATATACCTCTGTATAAAAAGCATAGTTGCTCTGTAAAAGTTATCTCCTTGTATTCAGCAAGTATCAGGGTCATTCTTACTGCTACATACCGCAGAACATTAATTAATGGGCCTGCAGCTGGTGGTACCACTTTGGCTGCTTCAGCCCAGCCTCTTATTCCATATTTCTCAGGTTGTATGACTAATCTTGGACCACATCCCATCATTTTTTTCTCTCCAAAGTACAAAAAGTACTTAAGTCTGCTGGAAGAATGCCAGTCTGTCATAGAAAGAACAGAAGTGTTGTTTCTTTGCTATTTTTATCATTTCTTCAAAAAGAGACACCATATTGTATTGACAGTTGTATATTTCTAATCATCTTTCATATTATGCACTTCAAACCAAATCCTGCTTTTTCTAAACTAGCCACAGGGAGTCTGGGTCCACAGCGCAGGCATGGGGGACAGGATTTGGCAATGGCATACAAATAGTCCCTCCCCCTCCCCCCACACAGCAGAACTCTATTTCCCAGGGTTTCCCACACGCTAGCATGTAGAAGAGGTTGAAACAGCTGGAAAGGTGTGGCACTTGTGAATCCATGGCTCTATGGATCCACAGGTCATTACTCTTAGTTGCAGGGCCTTCAGCTGCCTCAGGGTGAAATCCTGACTCTCTTGAGGCCAAATGCAAAATTCCCATTGACTTCAAGGGAAGTGAGATTTCACCCTCGGGCTTGACCTTCAACTCCTAACAGCCTAGGGCAAGTTTGTGACCAATTGTTAGAATGAGTCTGTTTGATTTAGATAACACATTATATGTATTGTGCTGCCATTCTGTGATATGGAGGGAGGACTTCTCTCACCCCTGCCTGTGCTAGGCTACTTCACCTGAGGGGTCTGAATATGGGTTTGTCCCCAGCACTCCTTATAAACCATATAAAAAGAAATGGAAACTGGCATCATTGCTTTAATTGACTTAAGCCATTGCATGTTCTTACACTTAACATTGAGACTTTTAGGAGAAAAGCAACATCAAAAATAAAGCCAGGAGATTCTAAGATGAAATCTCTACCTTTAATTCACATGATTATTTGAAAAAAGAAAGACTTGCACCAAAATGTAACTACTTTGCTGACACTATCTGTGCCTGGACAATTGTGCAAACGCCACATCCATCAGAGATGTTGGACAAAAGGCTACCCTTTGTACCAGAGATGTCTCTTGTGAAGTGCCAACATTCATAGGAATGTTTGTCCCATTCTGTCACAAGTACAGTGACTGCAGTGAGGACAAAAGAAAGGGGTTTAATGTCAGTTGTAGCTCCTTGGTACTAACAATGTCTAGAATTCAAGTCCTTAGCAAGTGTATAGTAGAAAAGATCCCATAAAGCTCCAGAAAATATGCTGCGGGGAATGCTTCTGCACTAACATTACCTAATAACAACTCATTAAATGTAGTTTTATTGTACGTAATTATATTACATAGGAGAGGCAGCTACGTTCAGCATAAGAACAATGCATTTTAAAAATTAATGAATTCCACTGAACTGAACCTCAAAAATTAATACATTTCTTGAACAACTATTAACAGCAAAAATGATATATTTTGCCAATACTTCTAACTCTGCTGATATCATAACACTTCCTGACATCATCAGTGTTACAGATCAGCTGTGAGATCCCATTGCAAGATTTGGCTCTAATCCTACAAATACTTTCCTGTGCCTAGCTCTAAACAAGTGAGTAGTTGCACTGACTTCAATGGGACTGTGCTACCTCTCAAAGGTAAATATGTGCATAACTGTTTGCAGGATTGGGGCCCCAAAGTTTCTAGTGACACAGATATGACCTTCAACTCCTAACAGCCTAGGAAAAGTTTGTGACCCATGGTTAATCTATTTAGAATGAGTCTATTTTATTTAGATAACAAATTACATGTCCATCAAAAGAATAGCAAGTCCAGATTGCTATTGCCAAACATTTGGCAACACCCAGTTCCTTGAATGATGATAATTAACTTAAAGATCAGTTTGGATTCTCTGAAACTAATGGTTAAATATGACATTAAGACATTGTTTTAAGGTCCATTGCTAGGGATGGGGCCTGCAGTGTTGATCCAAGATCCAAACTTGGCCACTCAGACTTATCCCTACCAATCAGATTGCATATGTAAATGATGCACCATGATGGACAGAAATGAGTTCTATAAAAGCTCCCAGCATATAGTAACAAAACCACAGCAAGGGATGCATAAGTAGGCAGTTCAGTTGTGCTTCTGGTATGTTGTGAGGCATGAGAATAAGTGACTCCAGGCAGCCAAAAAGTGCACCAGTCAGGTATTAATGCACACTTTTATGTGGTTTATTGACTTACAGCAAGAGTAGTCAATTGGCGGACTATGGGCCAAATCTGGACCACCAAATGCTTTTGACCATGACATTTTTGCATTTACTTATTATTATCATTATTATAATATTTGTATTATTTTCTCTGGAATCTGGACCTTGACTATACGTTGCCCCCAAAAATGTGGACATTGACAGAAAATAATTGATTACCCCCGCCTTAGAGTATGTCTCCATTTAAAATTGCATTTAAAAAAAAATGTTGTTAAAAAAGCCTCTGTGATGAAATGGGTTAAGAGGGCTAAGGTGAAGAACTTTGTGCAGCATATCCTTTCACAGAAAAAATAGTTTATATTAGAAAACTAAGAGGAAATTTTAGTGAAAAGGCTAAGAACACTGGTTTCCCACCATTGTGAATATTTTTTTACCTTTTTGTTTAAAAAAAAACACTTCTTATTTCTGGAGTCATCAGAACCTCTTCTCTGTGGCAGAATCCTTTTTCTAAAAGTAATTGTGACCCAACATCCACTTTCAAATTTCAATTTCTACTGAAAAAAAATGATTACGGAAGCACTTGTCTTGACTCCACAGTTAAGGTTGTGTTGACTTTTGTATTTAAAACACGGATTCAACAGCTTTGTCACATGAAAGATATAGCATAGCCTCCCTAAAATTATAGCACATGCTTTTTAAATACAGAATTAATTTTCTAAGAATATACATGAAAATCTCGTTCTTTATGAGTTAAAATTAATTTTAAATGGATCCTTTAAGAAATTTAGCACCTTATGCCAGACCATTTCTTTGTCCTGAATTATCTTAATAACTGACTCTGTAAACTTTCTAAATAGTTAAAACTCACTGAAATCTTGAGCAGAGGATATACCTGAATATTATTTTATTTTTAGAATCATCTTTCTTTGTTGTTATTCTTCATAACTGAAAATTTTATTTCAACAGTGAAGAATAATGTTCATCTACAGAGAATTCTGTAAAGAAATACCTTTTTTCCAAAATGGCTATAATTTCCAATTGTTCTCAGTGGGACAGAGGACAGAGGAAAGATGGTGGGTCCCTCTTTCAAAATGGTCATTGCTTCCTGTCGTTCCCAATAATATTAAAGACAAGCTGCCTTTAGGGAAGATAGTGGCTCCTTGTGCTATCGAGGACTATTATCTTCTCTGTAATTACACCATGAGGGAAAAATATTGTGTCTTTAAAAATCAATTAATTTTAATCTGGGACTATAAGGGATATAATGCACTAATGATTATTTCATGGCATCACTCCAAGGCAGAGTTAAGCTTGTTAAGGATGCATTAATTGTGCATTTCCACACCTTAACATTTGGATTGCTTTTAACCTTAATTCTGAATTTCCTAGGTTTGTAGTGTTTGTTTTTAGGAGAATTACAACATCACTGTAATGTATTTTATGCTAATTTACTGATATGTATCCTCAACCTTAACTGCCTCTTAATATATTCTATATCTGGGAATAATAGGAGTCCAGTTTAGCTTTTTCAGTAGAAAGTGAGTTAAAAGTGTCCGTTGGATCACAAACTGCTGCTGAAAGGGCAACAAACATTTTGCACAATAAGAAGAGAGAGCTGTTTAAAATTGCAGTTTTTTTCCAACTCTGCCCATTTTACCTCTTTCTTTTCTCATGTTTCTTGTACTTCTTCTTTATGGTTTAAGAAACTGAATTGGGAGGCTTACATCAACTCCCAGTTCATATATTTAACCTAAATTTTAGCTATAAATTTGCCCAATCACCTGTTGAAGGATGCAACTGTGCTGGGAGAGAAAGTAATGGTTTTTAGGAAATGTCAAAATATTTTTTTTTCTCCATGGAAAATTTCAAATGTTTGGCAGAAAATTGAAAATAAAAATATTTTGGCGAAAACCTGAAATATTTCAATTCTGAAATGATGCTACAGTATCTTATGGTTCCAATGCCATCTATAAAGTGGACTCTGAGGATGGACTACATCCCCCATGATGCACTACAGTCTCCCTTTTGGTGAGGGGAGGTGATGCATCCTAGGAGCTGAAGCCTGGCTGGGAAGTTTAGCTCAGTTCAATTTTTTGATGAAAAATCAAACATTTTTCATGGGAAGGAGACATTTTTGTAAAAAATTTCATTTAGTCAAAAACCCAATTTTCTGTAAAAAAACAAAAACAAACCAAACTTGTTCTGACAGAAAAAACAAGAGTCTTGTAGCACCTTAAAGATTGACAGATTTCTGCAGGCATAAGCTTTTGTGGGCTGTAACCCACTTCGTCAGATGTAGAATTTTCAGCTAACCATAGTGGTTTCCTAGTGGTTGTAGTGCTGCTGCAGGAGGAAAGCTGGCATCCAAAGATAACCACACCACTGTAGGAAGTGGAATCTATTGCTTTGATCACTATAAAATGAGTTAGCTGATAGTTTTTCTTTTTAACTAGATATTTTCAAAATTGTTTTATTTTCCTCCATTAATTTCTAAACCTAGAAGTAGGGCTTTCAGTTAGCACTTTGGTATAAATCTCAGCATCAGCTACATACTGTCATTTTAGAGTTGGGTTTTACTGGCTTTTCTTTTTAGGTTGTTTATCCTCCAAATTAAAATATTCCATGCAAATTAAAGTTAGTGGGTTTGGATGCCTCATTTTGGGCTGCCCAGCTTTAGATACTTGAAAAGCACCTGATTTTCACAGAGTGGATGATCAGCATTCTCTGAAAATCAGGCCCTTTTAAAGTATGTAAGGCTGGCATAATCATTAGTCATTTCCCAAAATCTTGGTTTAAAGATTGTACTGGAATCATTGTGCTTGGAAGCAGATCCTCCAGTTCTTATCCATGTGCAAGTACAGAGTACACACATTTTCTGGAATGTTATTAAACAGTTTTTGATTCCTTTTAACTGTCTGTTAACACACAGATTAGTACTCTCTGAGATGATAGGTTTTTTTGTCTTCCCTGCAGATTGGATGGTCTTGAGTCTACAATAATCTGCTTTCCTATTTTACTTTCCCATTCACGATCATTGAAAGAATCAGCACTCAGGGAACTTGCAGGGCTGGATCTTTAAATGAACAATAATTTATGGCTTTTGAGTGAAGCCATTACTTGGCAGATAATGATGACCATTTTGAGGAATTAAAGACTCAGGCCAAGTCAAGGGCTCTTAATATTTGTAACTAATCATTAACTTGCAGGTAATGACCACCAACAAAATCCATTATTCCTTTTCCTGTCTGTTTAAAAGTATTTTAGGTGTGTTTTCCTCTTGGAGACCTGCTGCCGCCATCAGAGACTCTTTGGTTTGACTCTAGGGATAATCAGTCACATTTTCTTTGATAAGCCTGTTTTGGTTTCACTCATTGGTTGATGTTCTGCTGAAAAGCTGCCCATTTACTTTCACTCTGCTATTACATAACCACGTTAAGGAGAGCTGAGAGGCCAGGTCTTTGGAGCAGGGGAAGAAGGTAATTCATAGTGTCAGTAACAGCACAAACATTGCTTTGCTTTTGTTTTGCTTAGAGCTGTTGTGACCAATTTGCACCCAGTCTACTATCACCAGTTCATTTACACCTGCACCTTGTGGGTAAGTAGGGTTTTTGGAAGTAGGTTTAATAAGCTTTCAAATGCTATAAGACCTGAAAGGGAGGGGGATGCTTAAAGAAAATGTATTTACCAATCTGAACCTGCTGTTTTGAAAAGCAAGGTATTCCCATGAGACCCTAGGTCACAGGTAGGTGACAGAATGTTTGCTGTGCTGGTTTGTTAAGTCTGGAACTCCCTCCCCTGGATATTCAGCTCAGACCATCTCTGTCCTGTTACTAAAAATTACAGAAAATATTTCACTGGGGTGTTTTCTGTTTTAACTGTTGTTTGTGTCCATTAAAGGTGCCCCCATCCCCTCCTCTTAATAATGCTATTTTTATTTTGCCTCTTAATATTTCATTTGGCCTATACAAATGAATATATGATGTTTGTGATGTTTATGATGTTTACACTATTGTTTATTATAATGGTAACTGTACAGCAAGCTAGACTTATCAGTGGTGGTGCTGGGGGATGTATTTGTGGAACTCTAAATAACATGACTCGTGGTAAGGAGGGGGTCACAGTTCATAAAGAGGGAATGAAATCATCATATGGAGTGAAATTAATGTGTAATGTCCGTGATAATACTCAAGGCCTCATGACTCTGTGATTCCACAGCATGGAGTTTGCTGCAAAGTTCCGTTCCCCACCCGCTCATGGCTGCAGAATTGTGCCTCAGAATCTTAAGTTTTCATTGTTTAAAAAGTATGTCGCTATGACGGATGATTGTGAAGAACACTTTGAAAACATGAAGCAAGTGTAAATTAGTGTAGGCAGCCTGAAACAATAACAATAGTTAGCTCTGATATAGTGTTTTTTGCATCCATAGATTTTCAAGCACTTTACAAAGGAAGATGTAAAGTGGCCATATAACCCAGTTTTATTGGGACAGTCTTGATTTTTCATATGGTTTTCTATTGTCCCAGGAACTTCTTCAAGACACATATGTCCTGTATTTTAATTCCTTCTATCAAAATATTTGTATTGACTACAAAATATTCAAGATCTGTTGCTATACTGAGTAGGATATGCTCTAATTATTATATTAGCTTATTATTTGTATTGCAATATTTCCTGGGATCCCAAGATCCCATTGTGCTAAGCACTGTTCAAATACTGAACAAAAAGATGGCTCTGCCGCCAAAGAGTTTAGGAACAATCTGGTGGAAGAAGCATTCAGTGGTTGGGGTGTAGAGAAAAACACATAAAAGCTGTTCGTTTGCTGAAAGTGAAAGCTAAAGAAACTTGTTCAGTGTTTCATGATAAATACATTTAGACACAAAATTACTGGGGAAAGAACAGTGGGTTCTGAGAAACATGTATGCGTCACTGTTGAGTCAGAAGCTGGCAGTAGCAACATTTTTAAACATGTTTTTTCTTTAGTATGACATTCACAGACCTAAAATGTTGTCATAAAAGTGTCCCAGATTTTGACTTTTAAAATCTGATCACCTTAAGAAGGTTTTGTCATCCCCATTACCCAGATTGGGGGGAACTGAGGCCCAGAAAGGGGAAGTGACTTGCCCAAGGTCATACAATTAATCAGTGGTATAGCTGGGACTAGAACCAGGTTTCCTGTACCCCATCCAGGTCACTTCTGCCCTGTACACAAAAGTCTGAGAGATGAAATGCATCCCTCCCTCATTGCCAAAAGTTTCATGAGTGCTCCAAACCGAGATTGTCCCTCACACCTACTTAGAGGATAGTTAAGACTTTGGACTCCTATTTCAATGACAAAACTCCGAGCCTCCTTCCACTGGCAACTTCTTCAGTGCAGTTATGTGTTTTCAATGCATTCTGTAGCACAGTGAAAATTTGGGGGCAGAATAAAATTGTTTTTAATACTAAAAAACCCATGAAAGCTTCTCTTCATTTTCAAATTAAATAAAAAAGATAATTCCTAAAAAAAACAAACAAACAAAACACTTACCTGATGCCACCAGAAAATTTCTAGTGAGCCTAGTTGTAAAAATTAGGTCCAGCTTGCTGTGGATTACATTGGATCCTCATAACACTGAGTGCTCATATAGCAATTTTCATCTTTAAAGCAGTTAAGTCTCACAATTCTCCATTTTACAGACGAGGAAACTGAGGCAGAGAGGGTAAGTGACTTGTCTAAGACTATGCAGGGACTTGAGCCCAGATCCTCAAACTGAAATCAAAAGGGAATTAGGCACCTAAATCCCTCTGAGGCGCGTGGCCCTAGTGTAAGAGCTAGAATTAGATATCTGGAGTTTCTCTCTTTAAATTCAGAGAGACTACACTTCTCTGCTCTGAAACATACAGGAAAGTAACTTTTTGATTGTAGAATCTTCAAAAGAAAAACCAAGCAAAAATTCTGCCTGTCCTAGAATCAAAGGGTTAGAAACAACGCAAGGGTCATCTAGTTTAACCCTAGGCCAAGATGCAGGATTTGCTGTGGCTAAACCATCCAAAAAGATGGCTATTCAACTTCCTTTTGAAAGCCTCTTGTGAAGAAGCTTCCACAACCCCCCAAGTCAGTTTGTTCCTTATCCTACATGATCTCACAGTTAAAGTAAACATCTGCTTTTTTTAATGGAAAACATTGATATAGCTAATAAGGTAAGTTTCCAAATTCACCCGGACTAACTCTTTAACTGCATTTTTTCCTTTCTTTTTAATTGGATGCAATACCAGATCCTAATGAATTATAAAACAATTGTTAGTGAAGTGGCCATCTGCATAGTTATGATCTTTACTTCCCAGCCAGAAGATGGTTTGGATTGGATAGAAGTTCTTGTATTCTGTGACTTTGCTGGATCCATTCTGTTCTGAAAGTGTGGGAAGTCAAAGGCATTTTTTCTAAGACCATGATATGAGCAGGAATTATTCACTGGCTATGGTATTTGATTAACCATTTTAGAGCCCTTGGCTGTAGAGCAGAAAGTCCAAGGAAGGAAAAAGATGCTATGTGGGTGTGGGCTAGCAGAAAATAGTGGTGACCTTCTCAGCTGTGCAAACCCTAGAAGAATACCAGTGCTATCTCTGAAAGGCTAATCTATCCAAGGGAAGGACCAGCATGCTGAGGAAAAGCAAAACTCTTATTCAGGGAGCTTCAACCCAGTAAGCACCCATAAATCTTCAAATTTAGTTTATTTCCACACACACACACACACACACACATCCCATATTTTTAATCCTCTTGCTTGCTGCAACACTAATGGGAGTAGCTCCAAGATAAGGGATTCTGCAACCCTTTCTTGTCACAGAGCCAATTCTCCTCATTAGGTTCCCACCTCCTCTCTCTTTCCTCCCGCTAAGACTTGCCTCTTCACTTGTCACTCCTATTGCTAGCTATTCTAGCACTCCTCTGCCGTACACAGCCGGCACACAGCTGCAGCTTCTCCCCAAGGTCACCGACACGTGTAGATGTATCTGCTAAAAACATACCAGTGAGCTAACTGCTCACCCAACTCCCCTAGCTGCTGCTCTCCTACCCTTCTACTTTGCTGCCTCTCCCAAACACTGCAATCAATGTCACTGCACCCTGCACTTAATCGGCTTTTCAACTAATACGGCTTCATGCTCAAACCCTGCTGCTTCTCCTCTCCCACGAAGGCACCATATTGATATGAAGTTCTTTCAGTCAAGGAAGACTGGACCCAGAGTCCATTAGTTCCATTCCTTTATTTGGCCAGTCACTGAAGTTCAATTGTAAGTGCTCCTTCCCTCTGATGATGAGCTTGCTGTCTCCTCAGTAATCCCAACCTCTGCCGATCTAGGAAGTAAAGGACATTGTTTGGAGGAGTTGAACTGCTTCACTTAAACAAAAATATATGGAACAGAAAAAGGCTTTAGAAGGTTCTTTACCGTTTCTTAAAGGAGTTATTGATACTAACGAGTCTAAACAAACCAGCGAATGCTGATCCTTTAGACACTAAAACTAAATAATGTTGTCCTTATGTACTGCTCTGGTCCTCAATGGAAAGTGTTGCTATATTTGCTCGCTCCTCTTCTGGGAACATGACTGAGGTTGTTTAATGATACCAATAACTTTGTAATGACACTCAACATGTATAGGTCTCAGGAATGAAGCCTGCACTGGCACACATCTGAAGTGACATGGAATTTCACAAGTATTACCATCTGGCAAGAATTCCATGTGAGTGATGGTACTGAATTTTTAATCTCCTAGTACTATGAAGTATGACAGGCTATTGATAATCTAGAGTACACTGTGTACAAGAGCCAATAGTTATTTCCTTATGATCTAATTCATTTTAGACTGGGCAGGGAAATGATACATAGCTCACAAATATGTCAATCTGGAGTGGTTTCTGTCAACTGGGCCTTTATTCTGTCCTTTTCTTGTGTATGTCACAGGGCTGCTTTTTATTAGAGCTCTTTATAGGAAATGAGAGAGAATCATTTTACATCCTGCTCAGAAAAAATGGCATCAAACAACTTCTTCAAAGTTCACACAAGATTTCCTTAGAACAAATAAATGCATACATAGTTAAATCAATCCCAGCTAATTCAGGATTTAGTAAACTCTGCCCTTAGTCACACATTCTACTATTCCCAGGCAGAATAAAGAATTGGTTTATAGGGGACAGTGGTGGAGATGAAAAGAAACAGAAAATAAAACCCTTTGGAAGGATGCAAATGCAGCTCTGGAGATGTAAGAATTTACTGCAGAGTAATATTTACTGCACTTGCTTCCTGGATTAGTGTGGAGAACACACATAGATTTTTTTTTTTTTCTCCCTGCAATTCAGAGGTTCAGCTCAGATAGTTTTTGAGGATGGGCCAAAGCTGAAATCTTATCCAAACATCTTCTTTTCACAAACTTCAGCAGTTCGGAAGCCAGATCTGAGACACCAGCAAACAAGGATTTGCAAAACCAACTCTAAATCCAGATCTCTTAGGTCATGTCTACTGAGTATTGAAAAATTTGAGTGTATCCAAACTCTGAGCATCCCTGAGGACTCTTCCCACTTTCCTAAACATATGCTGATGGCTGTGGAAATTGTCTTGCCTTCCTTGTGACTTCTCCATCCCCAGCACCTCACTTAAGAATAGACACACATTCTAGTAGGTCAAAATGGGGGAAACTCATTTTAATATGGGAATTCGTACACGATTCATTATTTTTTAAGGCCAGAAGGGACCATGCTGATCATCTAATCTGCCTTCATGCATAACACAGGTCATAAAATTTCACCAAGTGACCTGCATCAAGCCCATAACTTCTGTTTGATTTAGAGCTTGTCCTTTTAGAAAGACATCCAATCTTGATGTTCAAGACTGCAAGTGCTAGAGAATTCATCACATCTCTAAGTCGTTCCAATGATTAACTACCCTCGCTATTAAAAATGTGTATTTTATTCCTCGTCTGAATTTATCCACCTTCAGTTTCTAGTCATTGGATCTTGTCATGTCTTTTTTTTTTTTTTCTGCTAAATTAAAAATACCCTCTACAATCAGAAATCTCCCTAAGTAGATACTTGATTGTGATCGATTCACCCTTAATCTTTTCTTGGATAAACTACATAAATTGACCTTCTTTAACTTCTAGGTGTAATACAGGTTTTCCAGACCTTGAATCATTCTTTTGCACTCTAACCCTTTCCCATTTTGTCAATATTCATTCTGAAAAGTGTGGAATCCAGAATTGGACACAGTATTCTAGTAATGTTCTAGCTAACTCGGTATAAAAAGGCACTACCACCTCCTTCTTCTACTCAACATTCCTCTGCTTATATGCCCAAAGATCCTAGCACCTTTGAAGCAGCTATGCATACTTCTTTTTTTTTTTAAAGGGTTTTATTCTCTTACAGATGTATTCTAGCCAATCCCATCTAAAACCTCCTTTTGTGCTGGTCCTCAGGGGGCTTCCTCTCCCTTGAGCTGAGTTTGATGCCATGTCCTCCATACACATCCCCCCCCCATATTCCATTCATATCCCATAGTTAGCCTTCTCTGCAGCAGAACTGCACTGGTTCTGCTAAGGCAGCCTTAGTCAGAAGGCAGCAGAATAGTCAGAAGAGGATAAAAATATGAGGCAGTGCAGGATTCTTTTGTGTTAATACTGCATACTCCTTTCTTTAAGGATGCTTTTCATCTATGAACTACTAAAGACTTGAAAAGAAATGTTTTTTCAAGGAAAGTAGTAGAACCTGATCTTCCTCGTTGGGGTCCTCTTTATAATAAAGTCTCTAGCTATTTCATATCTGAGGTCAGGAAGACTCCACTCTTCTTGCATTTCTCCTGCCATTTCAAATGATGTATAAACATTTGCTATAACATTGTGTCAGTGTGGCCATGTATCTTTTCATAAATGAAAATATTTTACTAGGTCAGCCAATCATGTTAATGACTGACAGCCTCCCATGGAGCTGTTTTACAGCTTTCCAGGGTAGGGCTTCCCAATATTTGTCCTTTTATGTCAAAATGTTGTTGCCATGGTGAAGTGTCAATTTCATTACAGTTATTACAGGCAAATGCAATGCAGCCTCTTGTTGACTTGATAAAAGGTATTTTTAGAAGGTCTTGATAGTAATCAAGACATTTGTCTTCTCACCTCAGTGTAGTGCTAGATATTCTAATTTTAAGCAACTTTGATTTCTTAATTAAAACTTATAAAGAAATTGCCGAAATATACCATTTTGTTGCTGATATCAAGGAATATCAGTGAGAGTTTTTTGTTAATAGGCGATAAGTTCTCCAGAATGACTCTGAGTCTCTCCTTTCTTGCATATAGGAATGTCAAAAATAGAACCTATGAAACTATAAAGGAACAGCATTTAATATATAAAATGTATTGTTGCCATTTGGTCAGTGAACTTGTTTGTAGAGTGCCTAATACAATGGGACTCTGATCTGGACTGGGGCCTCTGGGTAATATTGCAATACAAAAAGTTTAATAATGAGTTTCTAATTGCCTTCTCTGTGTGCATACCTAACACCCACTGGAATCAACAGGCATTGCATACACAACAAGAGATTAGATCCTTAAATTTGCACATTTCATTGAAGCAAAAACTGGAAATGATCATGTTGACGTTCCTTTTCTGACCCATTGTATCATTACAGCAAAACGAATTAAATGTACTGCAGCTTCTAAAGCTGTTTTTATTATGTTTGTATTTGCAGAAACAACATAAGGTCTTTTGTGACCAGTGAGCTCACTAACTATTATACTACTGAAAGCACAGGAATAAAAAATTTAAGTACTGCAGTCCAGCCTCACCTGTCTAGATTTATAACAAGAAGAGTGATGCAGTTTTTGAAATTGACGCAGTTAGAATGAAGTGAACAGTAACTCTAAAATAAGGTTTTGTAAAGAACTCAATAGTTCCATGATCTTTGGTGCCAGATTTTAAATGTTTTTAGAAACAACAAGACTAAGGTTTTCTACAAACAAATTTCACTTTAAAAAAAAAAAAAAAAGCCCAGCAACAAATCAGCATTACTACTAATAATAATGTTTACAGAATGTATTATTGCCTGCTTTTTATATCACTTTCAAATAGAAAAATTCAGTTTATACAGTAACTATATGCTTTGCAAATCAAGGCCTACAGTTGTATTTTCTAGATTTTTAAAAAGGACAAATGGATGTTCAGTAATTCTGAGGGAATTATGAATGTCTTGAAATATGTCAGAGGGAGGGAAAGGAGTACATTGGTGGGATATAGTGTCTTTCACTATTACTGTATTGATTAAAATCCAGCCCAGGTGATAGTATCATCTGATGGCTGCTGTGTGATCTTTGTAAACAGAGTATATAGTGTAATCCCAGGTCACATAAATCCCCAAACTTGACAATAATGGTCAGTCTTGTTAGCATGATTATGGAGAATGAACTCTTCTTTTGCCCCTTAAGCCAGTGCCTCCAGGGCAGGGGCCGGGCACTATGGCAAAGCAGCTTATATTGCTGCTACCCACACTGCAGCAGTTCTCAGTACAAATGGAAAGGTTTGGTCCGCAAAGCTGCGACCTCATTGCCATTCAGAAGCACTACCTTCATTTATATATGGCAAAGTGGTATTTTGGCTTCAAAAACTAAAGGGGCTTGTTAGTAAAGATACAAATTTGTCACTGTGTTTTTACTATTACAAATATCTGACATCATTTTAGTTTAATTCTCAGCAATGTTACAAAGGAGAGACCGTGCTGACCATGGAAAATGTGTCTTAGATAAATAATCTCCAAGCATCTCATATGTCTGAGATCTTTGTGGGCACACACAGAATACCTCTACAATGGGCAGTGGCCGCCATAGTGAAGAGAACATACAGTAGAAAAATTAGCTGTATCATCTAACACTGCTCAGAGGTAGTTTAAAAACACCTGTGTCCTGTCTAAACTGCAACCTCCAACTTTGCTACCACTGATGAGGAATAATGGGAACTTAAGTTCCCTGTGTAGACAAGGCCACATTGACTGACTGGCACCACACAGCCTTCCTTAGTCAAAGAAGCATGCTTGACTGGCAGCTGATGATGTGTCCACAGGCAGCTATTCGGAAACTGTGCCCACAGATCACAAACACATTTATGCTTCTTAGCACCACAGACTCCAGCTGCCAATGGAAGTGCACAGTCTCTCTGTGAAATCTCTTAAAATGAAAACATCAGAGATTTTAACATTTAATATCTGATTATAAAGATCCATTTTAATGATCAATTACTTTAAACAAAAGAATTCAATCAGGCATAAATTACTATTTCCTCCCCCGTTTGCTTCTCCTACATTTACATGAGTGTATGTTAGTGAACATCTCAACCCCTGTGTATCTTTCTAATGGCAGAAATGGATCTGTTTGTTTTGGCTTCATATTTTGGCATTATTGGCAGTTTGAGGTGGGCTTTTTTTTTATTGTGGGGGGGGGGGGTTGTGGTTGTGTTTTTTGGGGGGGAGGGGGGTTTGTTCTCTTCAAATCTCTTTCATATTAGTAATGACATTTACCTAGTTTGAGGGAATTATATGAGAGATGAAGCCAAAAACAGCCTTCCTGAGCTGAACTGCCCTCTGTGAGAACATTGGAGAAGTTTACATTAGGAACCAGATCCAACCTTCGCAATTGGACCCATCTCTAATAAAAAAAACTGAAAACAAAGATATAGCGAGAGACCAAAAGTAAAAGTCACTCTACCTGAATTTCTAGAGTCCCTTCAGACAAGAGAACGATAAAGATTTTTCTTATGTATTTTTGTTTTTAGAGAAGGAACTCCCTGTTGAAAAATCATCCTGTACATTTCCAGTTTCACTGAATATCTATTTCCAAGATCCAAACTGTCAATCTTTTTGGTTTGACACATTTTTTAAGCTAAGAACCACGTTCATTGTTACTGCTGTTTAATAATATGAGGGTCATTTGAAGGGCTTTGTTTGAGAGACCTTTCAAGCAAAGCCAAGGCAGCAGTTTTCTTGGTTGTAGACAAAAATACATTAAAACAACCAAGGGAGCTATTACTTTTCCACATAATTATTTTTAATGTCTCACTGGACATGTATGAAATGCCTTTTGGTTCCTGTGGGAGAATTGCTTTTTTTTTTGTTTTGTTTTCACATTTTTTAGTGTGGCCTTTGTTAAATATCTGTTATGTTTTTCTTCTGTGCAACCCTCACCTCAAAAGTCCTTCTTATAAACACAAGCAATGTCCTTGGGAACATGCTTCCAGCATAGCCCACATGGTACATGTAGTTTTGTTACTGGTTGCCAGGCCATAAGACACTAGCATTCTCTAGGTCTACTAGAAAATAAGAGGAATAAAAGGGGGAATCCAAAATGGAGCAGCCTCATGTACCTGGTATTAAAATAGTCTTCTAAGATCCTTCCAGTTTCTTCTAAAGGGGGAAGATGGGCCGAAAAGAATCAGTGATTTAAATGACAACACATTTTTCTCTTCTATAAAGAAAGCAAACTGGAAAAAACGGCACATAAATCAAAGCATACTCCCATTCGCTCTGTATCTTTAAAGAAAAGACACAATTCTGTAAGATTCAAGTTTTAATATAATTCCTAAGTGGATGGTCGGGGCTGATTCAGAATATATATTATGGGTCTGCTGCTGCTTTATGGGGACCCATATTATGGGGTGAGAAGGGGAGCAGGCCCTCTCTCTAAACTTGAAAGCCAACAATGATTCCCATTGCACTCTGAAAGGTGAACTTGGGGCCCAGTCAACTCTGGCTCTCACAGTGGCAAGTGCACCAATTCCCTTACCAGATGTACAAATACTTCTGACAAAACCTCTTTCCAAAGGGTGGTGAATGTTTGACCAATCCCAATTGTACTGTGCTATTGTAAAAGTCAGACTCAAACGTACAACACGGGGCGTACAATTGCCATGGACCAGCCCTAAATCTAGAGCTCATGAAGGTGTATGTGAGGTTGGTTTGTTTGCTTGTTTTTTAAACATGAAGGTGCTATGGCTTTTATGTGCATCTACTGCACCTTTGAAAACTGTGTATTCTACATTGAAATCTCTTTCATAAACATCTGTTGTGTTTTCCTGGGACTGTGGTGTTTTGGGATTCCAGTGACATTGCCTATCCCTTCTCTTACAAGTGAAAAATCCAGACTCTGAGTTGTCTTGCTCAGTGACACGAATGATATATTTATTATAACCTAGATCTGTTTCAGTTCTGTCATCTTCCAAAAATGTCCTCTTCAGAGACCGTATGTGGTGAAAATCTCACAAGGGGGGAGGTGCATGTTTTGAAGAAAAATGGTTGCGCTTACAAAAAAAATATGATGGTCTTTCTATAAAAGTGTATTTTTCAGTTGGATTTGGACCCAACTTCAGATAGATGGTACTGCTAAGTTCCGAAGGACCAAAATAAGATTTTCAGCATCTGCAGTTTAACTTATCTGGTTATCTATATTTGAAGTCTCTCAGTCTCTGAGCTTACAAAATTGTAAGTTTTTGTAAGTGAGATTTAATTGTGTAATAAGGTCTAATTTGTGGAATGATCTTTCTTTAACTCATGGAAATGCATCACACAATTCCAACATTAAAACAGTTTCTACTGGCTCTCACTAGATCTAGTATGATGATAGGAGCAAAACAAAGGGTCACTGTGTCACAAAGTGACATGTTTTTATAGTGTTTTAAGCATGAAACTGGTTGACAGGAGTTCCTGAGTTCTAGTCCCATTTCATTTCTCCCTTTGTGGGCCTTGGGCAAGTAACTTGTATTTGCCTCAGTTTCCCTATCTCAGAAATTGGAATAAGATATCTTAATGGTATTTAGATAATGTTTGTGAAGTACTCTGAACATACATACCATTTACAGTGATTTTTATTTAATTTGTGACTAGTACAATGGAACTAATATAGTTAGGGCATTGTTTGGAGAAAATATTATCTGAAAAAATGATCTAGCAATGCCATTCAAAGCTTCCTATGCTGATGTGACAATATTGTGTTCATTTGGACTACCTCAAGATGATTCTCGCTCAACATGATTCTGGAGCTCCAGATGTCATTATACCCAGAATATTGAGTTTGATTCTGAGTTTTTCTACACCAGAAAACCTTGGGTGGATGGAGCTCATAGAAGAAAGAGAAGGTTTATGAGGAAAGATTAAGAGAACTAAATACATACAGCTTGGGTAAGTAATGATTGTGGTAGAGGGACAAACCAGCCTAAAGCTATCTGAAGCATGTAAACATGAAAGATGGAGAAGAACTATCTAGGATCTTACAAGTGGGTACAATGAGTAATAGATGAAATGACCAAGAAGAAAGAAAGAGACAGAGGAAAAGCTTCCTGACCATGAGATCTGTTATATTATGAAATAGTCTTACATTTCCCAAATCATAGGGCTTCCCATGGAATTCTTGACTCTTAGAACTTCTGAATGGATGATGCTTCTCCATTAATGTTGTGTTGCTACTGACAGATCTAAACTTGCTTTTCTAGGCTTACATTTTCAAATGTGCATGTGCAGACTGTATGGGCCTGATCCTGTGTTATTGAAATCAGTGGGAGCTTTGCCATTGACTTTAACGGACTCCAAATCAGATTGTGTGCATATAAATCAGGTAGTTACATGTGCAGCTGGGCAGTTAGACTCAAATGCACATGTATACACAAATTACTTGATTTGCATGCCCATTTGAACATGTAAATTAGGTGCACAAATGCATGTGCATTTGTATGTGCAGTTTTGAAACTTTGGGCCCTAGTTTTAACAATTCTGTATGGAAATTGCTTATATGGAATGTTGCAGTAAGTGTCAGGAATTCTGAAGGTGTATATGCACGCACATGTGTCTTAAACAGAAATTGATAAAATACTGGTAAATTACCACAATTTATTCAAGAACTTTCATTCAGCAAATGTAGGTACCAAAGAATTAGTACTCTTGTTGGTTTCCCCATTGTTCATCATAACCAATGTTTTTTGAACATTTTGCTACTTCTGAATAGCATTGTTTCACTTCTAATTCCATGTTTGGCTGAAACTGGTTCCAACAGCAAATCTGAAAGAATAGTACTGGATTAAAAATTCTGCACAAGTTTTAGCTGAAATTAAACCTACCAACCAATTGCTGCTTTTACCTGGACTGCTGTCCAGGATTTTCTGTAGTTAATTGATAAGACTGAAAAATCATTTTGATTTAAACGATCTCGAACAAGGCAATAACTGTATAAAGGTCAAAAAGACGATGTCTACAAAATACTATGTTTGGTCTGGGGAACAAAATTCCTGGATAGAGAAAAAGGAATGACAGCCAGATATTTCAGGATGCCTTTTTCTGAGTGTACTTTTTTTATATATACTATGCAAAGTATGCTGCTTGTGTGCAGTGCAGGCACACACAACAAATATTCATCTATGCAAGTAGATCATCAAAACAAGTAGAATTCATTGCCCTCCCTATCCACACCTGAGGCCAAGAATTATGCCTCTTAGAGTGAGGCAATGAGATAAATAACTGCTAAGAAACCTTTTTGAAACTGTACAGAATCCAACATCTGCTCTGTTCCCAAGAGCTAATAGTTTGGAAATGTGGATCCTCTGAATTTGGAAACAAGTTACAAGAAATGTGAGTTTCTTCATGTGAGTTAATCCATGAATAAATCAAAATATCCATTTCTTATAGATAATGCAAGGAAAGAGTATATTCTTATTTGAATGTAATATTTATTATCTCATGAGGGCATGATTAAATCTATATCAATAGATATATAACTTGGATTTACTGAGATATATCTAATTTCTACTAAAGGGAAAAAATAAATCACTTAGATCTGGAACAGTGATCACAACGGAAGTTTCTTTTATAAAGGATTTATGGAGACTTGAAGTCAGTATTACATTTTGAATAAATGCACTATTGACCAGTATCAGATTTCCATTGGTTTTATCTTGTTTTTTCTAAGCAACTGCTCATAAACTTTTTTTTATATCTTGATTAGCGTGATGGTGCTACTTGCAAATCTATTCATAGAGCTATTAATCAATGGTGTTGTAATCTAAAGAAATGAGTTGCACTTATTTGTTGTTCCTTTCATTGTTTCTTACAAAGCATAAATTACAAACTGACAGCGTCTTTGTCCCTTGCTTTTTCTGTTTCTTTTCCACCAATGTGTTTAATATTTTGAATAGAGATTAGGTTAAGGCATCACCTAGGTAGACCTAGTTCTGATCTGCACATCCATTGAGCTCCACAATGAAGCAATGAGGGGGGGGGAAGAAGACCAATAATGCTCTGTTTGGTCTAAGACTCCCTGACTCAATGGTTATAGCAGACTTCCAATGTTTCTCTTTAATTCCTGTGTTCTAACATTTTGCAAATAAATAGCAGAATGTAAGCATTGGTTATTTTTAAGATTTTTTTTTTTTTTTTTAAAGGCCAATTTAATCCTTAATGTAATTCCATTAGGCTTACACTAGAGATAAATTTGGCCCTTAGACTCTGCTTTAAAGAGTGATTTCTCCCCTTCCCCTTCCCCCTTAAACTCTGAGGCTGGGAGAATTGGAATTGACGTTATCTGAACTATAAGAAACCAATGTGTGCTGCTGAACCCAGTTTAGCTGCAAGTGTAAACAAGGCTGACAAACAGGCAATACTACTGTGCTGGGGTACTGCAATACTACTGTGCTGGGAGCCATATAAATACCAGAACAGACAAACTGCATTCAGCATTATTTCAGAACCCATTGTTAAAACCTACTCAGAACACTGATAGTAAAGACTTTTGAAGGGATGAGAGGAAGGAGCTGAAGTTGAGGGGAGTTACAATTGACTGTCTACCCTCAGCAAATTGGTTGGATGTATGTGCAACAGCACACACCTGAAGGAAGAGTTGGCTTTAATGGGGAAGAAGAAGGAGGGAAGCAAATTTTATGTGTGTGTTTTTTGTTTTTGTTTTGTTTTGTTTTGTTTTTTGTTTTGGGGAGGGAAGGAATGATTCCAGATAAAGGACTGGGAGAAGTCACTTTTTGAAGTTGCTTTTTATTAATTGCTTCCAGCAATTTATTTTTCAAAAACTATACATAAATGATTAAGGTATTGGCCATCAGTATATAGACTTCATTTCCACATACTTGAATGAGTGTTTTAGGTGGATCCATTTATACAGGGCAGAGAGAGAGTGTGTCGGCAAGCATTGTAAACATTTGCCTGTATAGGAGTACTCTGTTAAGCATGGAGTACTCTGTTAAGCATAGGGAGCATTTGAATTCCAAGCATGATAAACCTTGATTGAATTAAAGGATCTATCCTTTACTCTGATAGACGTCAAAATGATTGTGCCCCTACGGCCTGAGGGCATGGGATCCTATACCCAAGCTGTGAAGCCATAGTATAGACACTCTGTGGCTGGTACTGTAATATGAGGGTTACAGTAGCCCTGGCACTTTCTGCACTCTCCCCTTAGCAGATTGCATGTGTTGGCCACTAGATGCGAATCCATCTGCTCCTCCTGCACACTAGGGAACAAGCAAATCTCAGAGTTTTGCTCTGTGGTGCCCTGGGGGTACTAATATCTTGCATGGGTTAGCTGCATGAGGTCCCATCATGCAATGGGACTCCACTGGTTCTACCACATCCCAAGTCTTCCACAGCTGTTATTTAGGCCATAGCACTGGGACATCATTTTTGCTGTGGCTCTCCTTCTCAGCCAGAATATCAAAACATGTCACCAACCACTGCTGTCCCTACAACGTTTGGTTATTGCATATTTTAAATACGGACAAGCTCATTAATTTTAAAATGAGGGAACAGTGAAAGCCTGAATTTATGAATATATGTAAAATATACCAATGCCTGTTTGTCAGACAGAAATACCAGAGAAAAAACAGTTTTGGGAGAGACCTGACTCACTGATGCTGCACAAAATACAACAGTATGCATGTATATAGTACTCTTTATCCAAATGCCCTTGTGAAATAGGTAAGTATATCACTATTTCCATTGTACGTGTGAGTAAATAGAGGCACACGGAACTAAAACTCCTGGATTCTATTCATAGTCTCTGCTTTAACCACTGATCACACTGCTACAGCCTTCATATTCTCTGGTTCTGGTGTCACTGAACATCCTTATGCAGCGGGACAAAGAGGACACTCTCTGAATTCCCCCCACAAAATGGAACCAAGATCCCAGTTAAACAAGGGCCTAACTTTAATGGGACTACTCGTGCTTAAAGTTCAGTAGGTGCTAAAGTGCATTGCCGAAGTCTAAGGATGCAGCCACTCACTTGACATCACTTCCTCTGTATCTATAGGTTTAGAACAAGATTCTAGAGAAGTGGACCAGATTCTCAACTGGAGGAAATTGGCAGAACTCCAATGGCGTTACACTGTAGGCCAGATTCTCAACTGGTGTAAATCAGTTTATCTTTGTGTAGGTTACTATACAAAGAGGTGCTCAAGACTAAACTGAAATTAGGACTTCCCTTGCATTGTTAAAACATTTATTCAGAAATAAAAACAAAACATGATGCCATACATGGTAGGAAAAAAACGCTTGGGCCTAATCCATTGGAGACAGTGTTGTAGAATAATTCACCCTTAGGCCAATGCTGCCCTGTAATTTTGCTAAGGTTAGTGAGACCTTGAGTTATCTTCTATATCAGTGCCAGTCACAACCAAGCTTCATTTACTCTTCAGAGTTGTCATAAGTATTCTGAGCTCCGTTTTAGTGACTTGGCATAATGTGCTTATTTTAGCTAGACCTTTCCCACCTCTTTTGAATGTGTAAATCCTTCCATTGCGTTCCAGATGTGTATCTGGATTCACAGACAAAATGCCAGATGGCTGAGTTCTCATAAATTTTATAGGGGACAAGGGTGACTTGCTACTCTTTCATCTACATTATTATATTTAAAGGTGAATCTGCTTTTAAACTGTATTCTACCAAGCTATAGATCAGATTAATTCCTTGGCTCCCAATTAGCATATTTGAAAGTAGTCATTTCTGATTCATTCAATGACTTAGATTATCCTTTCACTATGTAATAAATTACATACTAATTTCAAATCTGTCAGAGAAAAGGATGAAATCAAGCTGCAACATGTTACCTAAAGTTAAAGGAAAAAAGCATATAACGTGCCAACTACTAATAAAATTTCTATATAATTGTTTTAGCTACACTAAGTATATCTCTGTACATCTGAGACTTTTAAAATGCCATATATACCAGATCTGAAAGCTGTTATTGATATCTAGTTCTATATGAACTTTTATTCACCAGAATCTTGGCGAGGGCGAGCTGCATTGGGATAGTTTATGGCCTTATGGAGCTCGATGATTTACATTAGTTTTGTCTTAGCAGTATGCTAATAAATTTAACAGAACCCCTGTACTACCTAGTACTTCATTTTAGTCTATTTCCATCCAGGAGGGGTGCAAGGTGAGACTAAATAATAGGAGAAGAGTTACTACACAAAGTGGAATGATAGCCGCCCAGTTATTTATGGCACCATTAAAAGGGGCAGACACATTGTTGTTTTTCCTACCAAATATTCAAGCATAGAGCATTATTGTAGCCTTTATCAGATTCCTCAAGGTGAAAGAACGCTTAGGAAACCTATATATTGGTTAAATCTTTCAATGATTACACAATTAAACCCAGTTATCAAGAAAATTAGGCGAAGAAAATGTAAAACAATGAAATAAACCTCGGCTGAGCGAAAAGCACTGAAGTATTATCAAACATCGAGAAATATTTTTTTTTTCCAAAAGAACATTGTTTCCTACAGGTGCAGAATAAGTAACTCCCCCCCCCCCTTCTCCACAAAGTTGAATCTGGGGTCAGAAGTTCTAATTGTAACCTCAGACTGGAATTCCAGATGGTGTGTTCAGGACTAGCAGCAAGTCTCAGTTCATCAATTTCATGTGCTCGAGTATCTGCTCTGGCTATGGCCCTGACTCCATTCCCACTGTGGCATTAATGCAGAACAAATTGAGACATATCCTCTATATAATTAGTTCCAGAATTTCAAAGATTTACGGTAAAATAATAGAGTAAACTCCCCAAATCTGTCTTATTTTGGCTTCTACAGAACATGGGAACACTTTGCTGTGGCATATTTACTGTAGTGCTGTACAGCACTGACATTGGAGCAAGTGAGGGAAGAAATAGAGCTGCAGCAAACTTGTTGTCAGTTGCTAATACTGGTGACCGCAACCTTCTATAAACTCCAGCGCGGTCTCCGAGCAGTTCCCGAGTGATCAGTCAGCTCCTTGCCGTGAATCGACTCCCAAGGAAGACCACGCAGCACAACAACGACAATGCAGAAGAAACCAGCCACCGAACCAGCGGGAAATTTCCACGCAAAAGCCAGTGGATTTCTGCACTCGACAGGAAGGTACGGAGCAGCCTGCAGCATTGGGATCTGGCCAGTGCCTACAGGCCAGAGACAGTCTGTCATTAGGAAAGGAATTCCTTATAGTGGACTGGCCTGTTCATAAATATCCAGACAACTGGCTCGGCCTCGCTCTCTCGGGCAACCCCAGCGCAGGGATTTTAGGTCCTACACGCCACGTGTGGCTCGGTTACGCTGTTCGGGAGCAGAGCGAGCGTGTGTGTGCGTGGAACCAGAGCTTGTTTGGTTGGGCGGAAAGAGTTGTGTGCTTGGGTCAGACATTTTAAACAACAGTTGATCCCTCAACCCCCCACCCACCCACCCTTCCAGGAGACAACCGCAGGCAGGGCAGCGGCTTGAGATTTTTCAAAGCAACGCGCAGGGAAGATTTAAGGAAATCCGCTGCTGAAAATCTCCATCCCAAAAACCTCTGCCGTGTCCCGCTTGTATAGTGCAGTAGCATCGCTTCCTCTGCTGCGGGGTGATTAGCCGTGGGCACTTCGCCGTGCACGCTGACCGCCGCGAGCACTGCACCGCCACTACCCCGCGAGCGGGGCAGGAGAGGCACGGACAGTAATGAAGCGGTATTGCTTCAGCTTCATTTTTCATTGGCCCACATCTTGGGATTCCAAAGCCTCTGCAGTCCAATTGCATGCCTGCTCCGGGATCTAATCCCGCATACTCTGGTACTCTGCTGAGGCCACAGGGAGGTCACTGGCACTATTTATTACTTTGAAGTTCCTTCACTAAGGAGTACACGATTCTTGACAGATAGCTGGGTTCCTGTCTGTTTTTACAGTTGTACATGGCTTGGAAGGTTACAGAGGAAGCAGGCTAGAGACTGGCTGAGAGTGCTTCTAATTCCCTGGTGCCGATGAGCTAACAGAGTCCAGCCGTGCTTTCCTTATATGTTGATGACAGCATGCCACAGTTTAAAGGAGGAGGCTGGGGGGAGAGGGAATCCCTTTCCCTTAGAGCACACTCCTTTTGATCTCACAATAATATATACATATCACAGGTACTGGAGACTCATTGTATCAAACATTCCTTTACACAGTTGTTTCCTGCCCTCGCAAAGTCATCTCCCCCCCCCCCCCCTTCCCTGGTATCTTCCCTGGTCGAAGAGTGAACTTAAAGCTTTGTTGCAGATTGGAGCCCAAGGAGCATGGACCACTCCATGCTGGCAACAACCTCTGATTTCGCCCCTCTCCAGCAATCTCCAGCTGAGGAAGCTTTTTGTCTCCCCCCAAGGACATTGAAAATCCTGTTCTCCTGATCCCGGCCAACGCCAGCCTCTCGAGTTGGGCTCAGCCTGGGTCCCAGATCTTGTACCTTGCTGTGGAGGTGGAGATGATAACTGTTTCCAACACGGCTCTCTAAGCCGGCTGCGGGGCGCGTTCTGAAACCCATCACCTGCCCGCGGGGACACACAGCTGGCTCGCAGCAGCTGTGGGGCCAGAGCGTGCCATTCGTTTTAGAGCAGCGCTTTCCCCTGTTTCCACACTTGGGGGCGGAGGGGGGTACAATGAGGAGGGAGCCCTACAACGAGGGACAGGCTAGCAGGAGTCCTGCTGGTCCTTTTAGCCCGGCTATTTCTATTCAGCTGAGGCAAGAGGCTGACAGCGAAAGGGCAAAGGGAGGGACACGACGGGTTCCCAGCCGGTTTCAATGAAATTGACCCATGAACTACGTGGAAAATAAATATCTGCCCTGAGTTTTCTAGTGCTCAGCCGAGAGCACGGCCGCGTATTTGCAGGCGAGGAAGGAACATTTTACAGAGGAGGCTCGTCCTCGAAACGCAGACGCTCACATTTAAAATCTGTCTCCACACCCCACATTTGCCTGAATCCTCCTCTGAGCCCAGTCACTGGCGGATCCGCTCCCTTCAGGCTGATGCTGCATTGATTTGTAAATAACCCGTGTTACTGTAACCTCCGCTGCAGGCGCATTTTAAACGCCAGAATAAACGCTCGCCCCTGAGGCTCGGGAGGAATGCAGGATCGGGCCCGCTGTGATTAATTTCTCTGCCTCTCTCAGCCCCTTTGCTCCCTGCGCCCTGGACTCCTGGAGATGGTTCGCAGCTTTGTTTCTGCTGTCTTGGCACTTAAATAATCAAACCCTGATCAGCTCCCTGAGTGAAAGGAGACAGATCCCTCTGTCTGCGCTGAACAGCGAGAACAAAGATTGGGATTGTTGGGAATTTATCTCTGTTTAAGTCATTCTCCCCCATCCCCAAGCCATGAGCGGATCATTTATGGAGTTTAGGAAAGCGGAATAAGAATTATCAGTCCATTAATTGGTGGGATGGAAGGGAGAAAAATAAGAGAGGAAAACGCAGGAAGAGGAGACACTCCAGCAGTGTGAATAGTTGGTTCCCAAAGCCAGTTTTGCCGGGGATCTAGACGGAATCTCTGCACCAGAGCCCTGGAATAATACATGTTTCTGGGCATTAGTAAAGAGCTTTCGCAAGTAATTATTAAAAAAATTGGAAGAGAGATTAAACCTGCTGCAGGGGTTAAACCTATTTTTAAGTATGAGAGGGCTGGGTGAGACCTAAAGTGGGAATGGGGCACCTGCCTACTGGAGCTCTCACACCTTCCTCTGAAGCATCTGCCACTGTCAGAGAGGCTACTGGACTAGATGGAGCAGAAGGCTGATCCGGTCTGGCACTATCGATGTTCCTATCTTTTGTTCTGAACTGTTAAATGTTGAGTAACTCCGTGACTTCAGTGGAGTTACTCCTGATTTACACTGGTGTTTGACTAGAATCAGAGCTCCCCATTTTTAAAAACGGGGACAGATGTAAAGGCTCTTTTTGAAATAGGGACGGTCCCTGGACCTTTTCTAGCGGAGGACTTTGCTCCTGAGATCTGAAAATGCACTTGGGAAGGACCCGTTTCCTTCGCGGCCCCCCCCCACCGAGTTTCCCTGGAATCGCTTTAACTCTGGAAGAAGGCTACTCTGAGCTCAGTAGATTTGGATGCATGTACTAACCCCTTCCTGAGTTATCGGACAGACTCCTGACCTTGACATTTAGCTCTTCTTTGAAAACAACTCCAACAATAAACTGCGGCGATGGCAGGAGTATTTTTAACCTGCTGCCCTGTTGAATGTGAGGAAATGGCTGCTGCACATGGTGGAGATGGGCTCGCTATGATCTCTCTGTTGACTTTTTCCCCCTGGTGAATGGCAAGGGAGAGCTAGTTGACCGGGAACAGATTTTCACCCAGCCTTTTCACTTCCATGCTTAACCCAGTGGGTACAGACAAAAATCGAAGTCTCCCATTTGATGCTTCTTTGTGGCTTTGATCTGTGGGATCTTCTCGGGTGGCAGTCGCTGGGCATCGCTGTTGGGAGGTACATGCCCCTAAATCTGACTTTAAAAAACCCCAACTTTTAAAAGCGATGCATTGATCGATTCAGGATGTCCTCCTAGCCTCTAGACAGTCTATGTAGATTTAGCATTCCAGCTGGGGTCAGGTGAAACTCTCGTAAAGACTGTATGTAACCTGTGCCAGTTACAGCAAAGAAGATCACACACAAGCAAGCAACATTTCAACTTCTATCACACCCAACTCCACATGTATCTGTAATACACCATCGTTTTAACAAATTAAACTTGTTTTTTGGGAGTACAAACTGACTTGTTTCCCTACCCTCACCTCATCCGGTCAGCCCCTAGTCACAGCTGAAGCAGCTGTATTGGTTATAAAGACAGAAGCAAGAGGCTGGGATTTATTTGCTCCTTGTTTTGGCTCAAAATTTGTTTGTTTGAGTCTATCCACTTAGACATGTATTCAGCTGAGAGAAGTGAAGATTTGGAAATGCTTTAGTAAATCTTCCTGACAGTCTGAATAATGCAATCCTGCCAAATGAGGAAATTACCTTTTCTGTTCAGTGCGATTTCTTGCTACTTAAATAAGCAAACAATTTACTAGTTTAAAGAACAAGATGGTCCACTTTTAGGAAGACTTTGCGTTTGTATTAAGAGATCCCTAATCGGACAATTTTCAGAGGAAATAAAATGCTTGATATAAACAATCCATTTCCACGTTATGTGTTGTACTGTTCAGTACCGGAGGTTAATGATAAAGTACTTACAAATCACTGAAACAAGCAAACTGTAGCCAGCAGAATATTTACCTTTCATTGGCTCAAAAACGCTACTCGAGTTATAGGAACAAAAACAGATGACGATAACTTTTTCAGGACCAGGTTAATTTGTACCACATTAGGAAGTAGGAGAGGGAACAGAAATAAAAATATAAACTAATCAATGCAATCGAAGATTGAATCACCTGGATTCCCTTGGTTCTAATTTCATAAGCAATTTTCTGGAGCAAATACCATACAGAGTTCTCTTTAGTTTAAACCTCACTTAAAAAAATAACCCCCCCACACCGAGGCGATATTTGATTATTGCAATAGCAACGTTTCGCTGATTGCCTCTGGAGTAATACGTGTTTCCTTTTAGAATAGCAAGACCAATTTACATAGTCAAACCGTGATTTAGAAGACATTTGCTTAAACGCTATTTCTGAAAATTATGTAGCTTAATCACTTAACTAAAAACATTTGGTTGTGTTAAATTATTTAAGGAGAAAACAAATTCAGATCCTGATCCTTAAATTCAGTTATTTGCATTAATTCTTTTGTTTTTTAAAACATCACAAAGATTGTCAGTTCCGATTTTATAACTTCTGATGCCAAAGGACTGAAGTGAAAATTGCTATGTAGAATAGACAAGTTCGGTTTTACAGATAAATGCTAATTGGAGTTCTTTGAGGTTGAAGGATCTTTGAGATTTTTTTTTAAAGTTCCCAAAGCAGAAAGTTGCAGGGCGGGGGTTCGGGTGTGACCGCTGCTGTTTATTTAATACTTTACATGTCCCGTAGACATGTGGGGGGGAAATGCAAAGTACACCGAAAGAGGGATTTGGAATGTTTCACTTCTCATGTAATATCAAATGAAATATACATGGAATCTCAAAAAACACCTTCGCGGCATTATCAGAACCCGGTTTATATCAGGCGTTGAAAGCGTCTTTCAGAAGCAGATGATGTATTGGTAACTTTGAAAGAAGGAGGCACCCGCCCAGGAGCCCCTATTTCGTGTTTGGAAAGAGTTTCCTTGCTTTAAAAAACCGAACAAACCGCCAATACTTTATTGGGTGAGTGGGAAAGAGAAAACCACTGAGACAAACCACTGGGAGACCTGAAGATGGGTTTGTATCGGTTTCTTTCCCTGCAGTGTCTGCAGGCAAAATCCAATCCCATGGGCGAAACTGCCGCTTGTACCAGGAGCACCCTTTCTAGGGGGCAATTTCACACGGACCAGTCAGTGGGTGTTTCCGGCCAAGACTTTTTAGTGACCCCTTCCGCTGTAAGGGCCTGATCCAAAGCCCATGGAAGTCAATGGTCATACGGTCCCCATTGATTGCTGCGGGGTGTGGATCAGGCCCTAATTGCTCATCCTCCTGCCGTTTGTTTGGATTACATTGAGCGCGTTTCATCGCCAGGATGAGCACCTAAGCGGGAGAGCTGGAGTTAGAGCAGGGGGTAGGAGAGAAGGCGACCGGGGACACCTGGCCAGGGCAGGTGCTAACCTCAGCCGGACGCCAGCCCGGGTGCTTTGCGCTAACTCCGAGTGGGCGCTAACCAGGCGCACCTCCCTGCGAGCCAATTTCAGCTGGTAGCACACCAAGGGAAGGGGCAGGTGGGCTAAGATTTGACGTGGATTTCTAGGTTGCCACTTTGGGATCGCGCATTAGAAGCTGCCCTCCTTTGCGGAGGATGCTGGTCTGCCGGGGAAACGCGATCCTCCCTCCTTTCCTAGCCCCGCGTGGAAGAAGGGCTGGTGAGGCAGGGCTTCTCTCGGGGGAGAGCCAGGTGAATCCTTTCACAGCAAAGATTACACCAGCCCCGCTTATTTATGTGTCATGCTCTGCTGCAGCCTGCCTGGCGGAGTCCTTTCAGTGGGACTGGCTGTTTCATTTCAATACCAGTTGGCTTCCTAGAATGTGGGTCCTCGTTTTCAAGAGGCCGAAAACCATATTCCTCCGCACATGGAAGTATCACTGGCCCTTCCTCTGTGACTCGCCCCTTTGCCTTATTTGTGAGCCTCCTCCATCGCTCTGGTCTTCTCCTGCGGCTAGCTCGGTACTCTGACACCCTCAGCAGCCCTTCACAACTGTCACGCTGAAATAGGGGCTGCCCATGGGGGAAGTTCTTGATGTCTCCCCAATACCCGGGCAATGAATGCCGCCCTCCGCCCCACAGGACTGCCACAAAACCTCAGTCCGATTAGGCATTACACGACCAGGTCACAAGGGATCTTATTACCCTGAGCTCTTTATCACACTTACTGTAGAACTGAGTTCTTCCTGCCCTTCCCGGGAGCGTCCGCTTCCCCACAGGTGCCCGAGAAAGGAGCATTTCATTCCTCTTGGCACCTTGAGTAACGGGAGAGTTGCAATGAAAAGACACATGTTCTGCTTCTTTAAAAGGCCGCCTTTCACTCCTACTTCTGGCAAGGAAAAGATCTCGCCCCCCCCCCCACCCCCACTTTCCCACAGCCCCGGGTTGCCTGTCCCCATCCCCCCCTCCGCCCCTATCACAATTGTGCCAATAAGTGTTACACAGGCAAGCCGCTCGGATCTGAAATCCTTTAGCGTGTACTTACTGCCCACCTGGAGCCATCTACCCTGCCTGCCGCAGACTCCCTCTCCAGGCAAAGGGAAACACCAGGGACGCTAGGGGTAGATGTAGCGGTGGGAGTAAGGTGTAGGGTAGGGGGGGAGAGATTCTCCCAGCTCCCCCCGCCGCCCCTCCCCCCCGCGGGTTGGGTCTGGCTTGGTTGAGCGGAGCAGTCTCCGGCCAGCCCGCAGGCTGAGCTTGTGTGAATGGAGCATCAGAGGCCCTGGCTCCTCCTCCCGTGCAAGCCCCGCTATTTGAGCTTTGGAAAGTTCAGGGCGAGCAGGCATCCAAGGTAAGGAGTTCAAGGCGGCGCCCGCTCCCGGCTGCTCTGCCCCCCTCCCCCTAGCCTGCCGAGGGCAGCTCTGCCGCTGCTGGCGGAGTCCGGGGCGAACCTGGAGAACAACCTTGCCCTTGCGTTATTGCCGGCTCCCGCCGGGCTGGATCCGGGGACGTGCGTGGCGGAGCAAGCTTCCCCCAAGGGGCTGGGCTCGGCCGCCTGGTGCCTGCAGCCGGAGCCGGGCTCTGGCTTGGCGGGCCGGGGCCAGGTGGCCTGGAACAAGTGCGGCCCGGGGGCAGAGTGGCTCCCCGGCCGGAGGAAAGTTTGCGACCAGATGGGCTCCGACGTGCGAGATCTTAACGCCCTGCTCCCCTCCGTCTCCTCCCTGCCGGGCAACAGCAACTGCACCATGCCGGTGAGCAGCGCCGCGCAGTGGGCGCCGGTCCTGGACTTCCCCCCGGGGGCGTCCTACGGCTCGCTGGCCCCGCACTCCTTCATCAAGCAGGAGCCCAGCTGGAACGCCTCGGACCCGCACGAGGACCAGTGCCTGAGCGCCTTCACCGTCCACTTCTCCGGCCAGTTCACCGGCACCGCCGGAGCCTGCCGCTACGGACCCTTCGGAGCCCCGCCGCCCAGCCAGGCGCCCGCCAGCCAGGCCAGGATGTTCCCCAACGGCCCCTATCTGCCCAACTGCTTGGAGAGCCAGCAAGCCATCCGGAACCAGGGTAAGGACCGCTCGCTCGCGGCTCTGGGGCTCTGCCTCTTCGTGCTACAAGCCCGACAGGCTTGTAAACGGAGCTGTGCCTCGCCTATTCCCCGCTGGGGTAGTATAACACCCAAGCCCTTTAGCAGCGCGTCCTCCTCCTCGGAGAGCTCTGTGCACAACCAAGATGAGTGTCCCCCCTCCTCCCCTTTAAACTGGACCACTGACTTGATGTGTCTTTTTAGACCCACGTCTATCGCACCGGTTCTGGTAGCCGTAACTCTGCAGGGACTTCCACTGCACACCGGTGTTAAACTGGTCTCTAACTCGGGCTTTCTTTAAAGTACGATACGAATTGACATTGCTGTTCCACTCCCTCTTAAAACTGCATTCTGGCTTCCGCAATGAGGGTGGCTCGCTCTTGTCGGTTGGCGAGACGCAGACCTTGAAACTTTCTCCTTGCAGTTTTGCTTTAAAGTGGGACGGGCTTCAAGACAATCACATTTCGGCGAAGTTACACTCAAGGTGATTTACTTCTAAGATCTCTGGTGTTAGGTGGGGAATTGTCTTAAACCGTTAATGGATCGTAAATCAGTCACTTCTATTAGAATATATTTTAATCTGAAGCCCTTTATTTGTTAAACTAACGTTTAGAAACTGAACTAACACGCCCACTTTTCCCTCTCCAGTAAACAGGTAATTGTGGCATCTGCTATTGGAAAATATTTTAAAAAACATAACCCAAACTAACCAAACAGTGGAGATGAAATTTAGGATCATCTCAATGTGGTATTATCCCTTCCTTGGAAATGAAATGTTAACAGAGAAACTACTGCTTCCAGTAGCCATTCAATTTGCATACATTAAATTACCAGGAAAATCTATTAGCACAAATCCAGCAATGTGTGGAAAGGTAGTTACAACCTAATCATTTCCCTTCCAACTGCTGTAATTTAAACATCTGCAGATGTAACCGGGGAAGTGGGAAAATACCAAGCAACATATAATAAAACACTGCGTTTAAGGTTCAGTTTTTACCCCGTTTGGAAGAAATAAGTGCGTCTTTTGTAAGTCTATGCGCAACACTCTCCGGGTGCATCTGAAAACTTGCAATGGTTCCTTGATTAAGGGTTTCCTGAGTAGAAATACCTAATGTAATCAACTACTAACTAATTATCGTCTTAAACGCATATCAAAACCCACAGGAAATCTATTAAAAAGATAATGATAAACTATAGAGAACATCAGTGATTTAATCTAATGAGATTTTAAAATAAATTAAATGAGGCCTGATCGGTTTTTCGTAGTCAGATGGGAAGAGACCTTCCGGCAGGTTGCATTATCTCGTTCAAAGGTATGGACTCCTCTTTTTAAGAGGAGGACTACTGTCTTGCACCAGATCGGTTACAATTCGGGCTCTTTTATTTTAATTTATAGCTATAAAATACTTGTCAACCTCAGGAGCTGAGTTTCTTTTGTGGAATAAACGCGATATTTGCATAGCTGAATTGTTTACCTTCTAAATTGCCTCATTGTAATGCATATCGCTAGCCCACGCTCTCGATAAAGAAACTGGGCTTTAGTTGAAGTACGTCGTGAGTTGTAGACTGGGCATTGGGGAGACCAGTTTTATTTTGCTATATATTCTTAGCTTTATTTGAGCCTCATGATGTAATACTTAGTTACTGGAGCAATTCCTGCAGAAATGCAGTCCTGGACAGCAAAATACAAAACTCGCTGAGCAGTAGTAACTGTAAGGGATCTCGGAGCAGCGTTCGTTTACTTGGTTCCAAAAATAGTTCAAACGCCTTGTTATTGAAAAGAGATCACTCGGTAACTATTGGAATTGGGGAGGGGGGGGGGATGTTTCAGATTTATTTGACACTTGGGCGTTTGTGGGGGCGGAAGGATGTCTTACTGATTTTTAATTTTTTTTAAAAAAATGAATGCACAGATTGCTGGGCAGTGGAGTAGTTGGGCATCTCAGGGTATCATGTACTCTCCTACATGTTAAGTAAAATAACGCTGTAGGGGACTTATGCTTTCCATGGCTGCAAATTAAGAAGGATTCGCCTTTTCAAATACCTGGTCTGTTGGGGGTTTTTTTTTTTTTTTTTTTTTTTTTTTTAAGTTTGTGCACCTGGGCGGATGTTGGATTTCTAATGTTTAGCTGTAAAGTCGAAGAAAGTTTTTGAAGTAATCTAATGTTTCCAAAGAAGTTCTGCTTAAACTTTTTAAAATTATATATGCAGCATTCCTGGGGTCTTCCAGGAAAAATTAAACAAGCAGAGACAACGGAGAGGGTTAGGAGAAGCGGACCAATTCTAAGACACTGACAGGGGCAGCATACATAGCAAATGTTAAATACCCATTTACAGTGGCTATCCGAACTGAGCTGAATTCTACATTTTGCTCAACATAAGAGTAATTCCGTTTTAATAGTTCAACCCCAGATTCAAGCTAGCTTTATATTTTTCTGAGCTCTGTGACTATACATTCAGTAATTTTCGGTTACATTTTCTATCTGTATGCTGAAAGGTATTTGTAGATCAGCCCAGGAGGAGAGAGCTGCGTCAGATGGGAAGGAAATTTTGGTCTGTGCGACATTAAGAACTTTTTAACTATAAAAATAAATTAAGCCCATTTGTGTTGGTGGCAGTGGTGAAACTAGGGCAATTTGTGTTAGATCGATTCCCTCTGTTCGATTCTGAGAGAAATATTCGTCAAAGTAAATTTATAATTCTCTCCATTTTGATTAAAAGAAATTATTTAAAAGAGAAAGCTGGTGTATCTCTCCCAAAGACCAGTATACATTGTTCCTTTGGCTGGACCTCGGTATTACTGTAGGCAAACCGGGTAGCTTATCTCTATGGGAAAATATAGTTCGCTCTGGGAGCAAATTATCTTGCAATAAAAAGACAGAAAAGTCGTCCAAAACTAGAGGTGAATCCGATCTACCACACTGTAAGTGGATCGGCTAAAAACATCGCTTCATGACACAGGCAGGTGTGCGCATTCTTCGAGAATTTCGATCGAGCTTCACATAATCGGTGGTTTACATATTTTGATATTTACAAACACACTCGAGCTCTCTTGCTTTTGTTCTGGATTGAGAAGACTGTACTTAGATTGAGCAAATACTGAAAGAGTTTCCAGACTGGCCATAGTAACTTAGGTCTTAGGGGAAGGAATGGGTGGTATCGACTAACCCTCTGTATGGCTCCTACCTGTTCACTTTCTCTGTGTTCAGAGGGCTAGCTTTCGCTAAATGTAGGCTTCCTGAAGATCTACTCT
The DNA here is from genome assembly GCF_026122565.2 of Emydura macquarii macquarii. Classification (NCBI taxonomy): domain Eukaryota; kingdom Metazoa; phylum Chordata; order Testudines; family Chelidae; genus Emydura; species Emydura macquarii. Next base: position 3,291,765 of record NW_027133377.1, read on the forward strand.
GATCTCTAAACCGTTGGTGATGTTCCCCGGTGGGGCCCCCAGGCAGTAAATATTTCAGGACGTACATATTAGTGCCACATTTGGTACACGTTATAGCGCACGGCACAGTGACATTCCAAACCAGTAACAGATACGTAGCATCTTCTCCGCTAAGCCCAAATGTTTTGCAGCACATAACGCTTCCTTTGGGCCGAAAGGAATTTAGTAAGGCCGCAAACAGTATTTTAGGGCTGAATACAATGTTCTTGCTTTGAATCACTCAAGGTTGCACTTTGCTTTTTAGACGTTTTTTCCGACCGTGGGAAAGACGCTACCTTGGCTCAGCAATAACTTTTTTTTTTGTGTGTGCTGAGTGTTGGGGGGGAAAACAAGGCTTTGAAACCTCTGCCCATTTTCTCTTCTCGCTCCCCTGTCCTTTCATCCAGCTGGATTCCTCCAACAATTGGATTCCTTCAGGAGATCTCATTCTCCAACAGATGTACAACTTTCAATTATTTTCAGCACATTTTAATCAGCCCAGCCTCTGATAAGGTCCTAATTAAAGAGACCTTGCTATCAGGAGGCTTGTTCAGAACCAAACTCTCTTATCACATTCCTGAAGCTTCGGGTCAGGCAACACCGGAAAATGTGGCCAAAACATCATTCTGCTCCGAGCAGAGTTTTGAAGGTCACCAAATGTCTGCATCAGGCCAAAAGTAACTAAGAAAGTGTTAGTGTTTTAGAAAGTTAAAAAGAAACAAGGAGGGAGAAGGAAAAAAAAAACCCTGCAGTCTGTGGGTCATGGAAGGAGATAAGAGGGCGAGAAACAGCTGTAACATGGAAGTCCATGGGGTACCCGTGCTGTCATCGCTACCAAAGGGGCCAGCATCCTCTGGAAGAGAAACTAGACTCCCAGAGCAAGGGGGTGGATAAAGATAGCTTGGTCTAGAAATGCGACTCGGTGTTTAATCGAAGCCCTGGGCAAAGGGTTGCTTTAAAATTACTTCGAGGGCAGGATAATCCAGATCTCTGCTATTTTGGAGTTTCCTCCTTTCCTCTAAATGAGGGAACTTCATAGTCCGATGATTTATTATAAAAAGGAGGCATGGAACTAGTGCTACTTTACCCCAGTGTTTTCTGTAATCTCCACCTTCTGCCTCCTACTGATATGTCTTCTCTAGTCTTTTTATTTAAAAAAAGAAAAGAAAAGGCAAGTTAACGTCATTGGAAACTGATCATAATAAGTGACCATGGGGCAGGGGTTGTTTTTATGATGTGTCTGTACAGCGCCTAGCACAGAGGGGTTCCAAGCCGGACTGAGGCTAATGAAATATACACGTAATAATAATGGTGGTGAAGAGATTCGTAAAGACCAATGTCCAATCGCATGTTTAGTCAAAATGGTTTTCCCCCAAAGGATGCCAGAGCTAGAATAATAAGGGGTTAGAAGAAGATGTGATCTTTATAAAGAAGCTGAGTTCGAGGGCCAAGAAAGATTTAACGTGCACATTTGTTCTCAAAAGAGCTGCGCTGACATCTTTGGGTCTTGGAGTAAATGCTGATGAGCCGAGAAGCCTCAAAGATAATATTACTTTGTAATTACTTTTTTAGCTGAAGTTGTTTAGCTGGCTCCAAGTAATTAATGAAAGTTGGTGTCCAAACGCCTGATTTACGATTCGGTGTCGGCCTCGGGTCAGCAGAGGTGATCCTTTTCCATCTGAATTTACTCGGTTAAAAATATTAGGTGTTTATTATTTTGGCCAGCAATTTTCACTCTAAAGTAGGAGTTTATTTTTCATTGAACATTCCACCTTTTTATTGCAGACTCTTCAGAAGAGCTGTTCTTAAAAACAGAGAGAGAGAGAGATGAAAGGGTGACTTTTAAAACTGGAAAGGGCAGATAAGTACACACAGCAGATGGGAATCTTCCTCTTTAATATGAGCAACAATTAATGAAAACATCCTTTTTATTACTGAAACCGATCTGTCCTCTTTAAACATGAACGTGACTTCCGATTTTCCATTCTTCAGAGCATTGGCTTTGCTCCTGGGCCCCAGCTGTACCATGCCAAGGGGCATGTGCCCCCCTTCCCCGGCCCTGCACCCTCTTGGGCCCCTTCCCCCCCTTCCAGTACATACCCAGGTCAGCCCTTCTCAGCAAAGCCTTTTGATTCTTTTTCTTTTAAAACTGAAGTCTCGCCGGCGGATAATGGATGGTTCTGGGGCTCGACGCCTCTCTCCTAGATGGCTTGGAGAGGGCGCTTGTGTGTGAGCGCAATGGGGAGAGTGAGCGGTGGGGCAAAACTGTACCATTTCCGATGGTCAATGCGGAGGGGTCTGTAACCGAGTAGAGCAGCAATGAGAGAGTTAGACATAAGCAGCGCCAAGGGGGAGACTTTAGCTGGAACCGCAGCCATAAATACAGAGCCTGCTATTTTGGTGACCCACTCCTTGGGTTATCGGAGTTCGTTGTGATGGCTATCTTGGCAGAAGGGAGCCATGGGGAGCTCGAGCGCTTGCGAGAGCGTAGGCTTCAGTTTTCGACGCCTGCTTGGAGACACTTCGCAGGAAGCTGCTTCATGAGAAAGTTCAAGGCTAGGCAACTAACTCCTGATTCTGTTGTTGTTCTTTTGGAAGGTTACAGCACAGTGGCGTTTGATGGGACTCCAAGTTACGGCCACACTCCCTCTCATCATGCAGCACAGTTTACAAACCACTCCTTCAAACACGAGGACCCCATCAGTCAACAGACCTCTCTAGGTAACTTTAGAGACCGCTCCGCACCAGAAAAGAGGGAACATCCAACCCGCACAAAAGTAGCCTCGGTCTGGTACTTACCCAGGTTGTTACCCTGGTTCTCTGTACCTGAGGGTTCCCATTATTACTTTCTTATTTTACTCTCGGCTCCAGCACTGCCTACTGAGTTAGTTACACGGGTTATCTGAGCCTGTGGGCTCCAAACGATGGGAGAGACTTGATAGGTAATGGATTCAAATGCCACTTGGGTTAGTAGCTGTTACACGGCTGGCGGGGATCTCACTGTAAATCCAGAGTGATTTGAGTGGAGTCACTCCGGATTTACACAAGTGACAAAGGAGAGCAAACTCTGGCCGGCACCCATAAGTAAACTGCTTGTACCTATTGCTTTATGCAGGCCCAACCCTGGAGTGCGTGAATTCTGGCTCCACTGTTGGCTGTCTGGCTCCAGGACTAACCAGCTAACGTGTCTTATCCTGGAACTTTATTTTCATAACTTTCAAAGTAGCGTTCCCCCTTTCCCAGCCAGATAGTATCAATGACTTGCTCTCTTGAGAATCCAGATTTACACTAACAGCTCGGAGCCTGGCGGTGGTTAACTCTCTGTGGTTTGTCTACAGGCGATCAGCAATACTCGGTGCCTCCCCCTGTGTACGGCTGTCACACCCCCACAGACAGCTGCACAGGCAGCCAGGCCCTGCTCCTGAGGACCCCCTATAACAGGTACCTCCCGCGGAAGCCTTTACCCTTCGCTTCCTCTTTGATTGCATTTCACCGTGATTGTTGCACTGACAAGTACTTGTGTTTTTGGGTTGGTGGGGGGGGGGGTAGGTGTGGTTTGCTCGCTGGCAAACAACTCCTTGTTTAGGGGAAATAGATTTTCTTTTCTTTTGACCTTCCCTCACCTTTTTATGCATTTTCTGTTTTTGTCCTGTTCACTGATTTTTTTTTTTATTTTATTTTATTTTTAATGATGTATTTCATGTTTGTTTGTTTTTGTTTGGCACCAAAGTTTTCTTAGTTATGAAGGTTCTATGCTGTTCTTCCCCTACCGACTTTACTTGGACTGCTTCTCCCTAGAGTGGGAACGATAATGGGCCTGGCGCTCCTTCTTGATCGATACTACTGCTCTATCACATGGCCTTATAAAGAGACACTTTTAGAAAGCAACGGTTTAGCAATGTCAAGTTGGACACCCTGAGAAGGAATGTACTAGTATGTACCAGGCGAGCCATTCTGTAAATGAAGGGTCCGATTCTCTACCCACCAGTGACTCGATGGCAGTTTTAACTGAGGGCCAGAATCCGCTCCCAATGAAATTTTGCCATTGGATGAAGTGGGACTAGGATTAGGTCCGGAGAAAGGATTGATCAGATTGAAGTGAATATGAGGGACAAGAGCCACACCACAAAATATGAACGCTTGAAAACTGGGCGGGAGGGTGGAGGGGTATATAACGTGTCCTGGAATTGTCTGATAGGCACTTTATAAGAAGGCTGCAAGGGGATTTATATAAATGTGCTTCTATGGTAGATTAATAGCAACTATGAGAAACTGACAAAGACCAAGATATGCTGAATTAATGGTGATGCTCCTTCCCTAAAGTTGCATGTCCTGAGTTTTTTTTTATTCTTTTTAATACACGACTTTCCCTTCCATGCTTGTTGACCAAATAGACCAGTTGCTTTTTTCTGGGCTTGTGATCTCTTGTGGAAATGCACAGCGCCATATGCTAGCAGTGGTGTTTAAGCAGAGCTCCCTACTGAAATGAGTTCGGATTAAAAAATCGGACGTACAATGAATGGGGCCCAAATTTAAGGATTAGGGCCAGATCCTACAAAGATTTGGGCACTTGCTTAATTTTAAGCAAGGGACTCGTTCCCCTGGAGTGAGTAGGATCTGTAGGATCGTGGTCTAGGGTATAAAATGTCTTACTGTTTTGTTGGCTCTCATAGAAACATTCTGCACATTACAGGTCCCGATCCCGCAACTGACAGTCCTTTGACCCATGGCCAGTCAGCCCCACCCACCATCTATTCCAGGTGGGGTCAGTTTTAACTGCTCCAAACTATGATTAGGGGCTTAGTCCGAAACAATTCAAATTAACGGGAGTCTTTCAACGACTGAATTTCATTTCAGTGAGCTCTGGGCCGCTCCCTCGGTACTGACAAACCTGTATCCCTGCCTATTCTTAAAAGGGGGGGGGGGGGAGGTGTCGGAGTGTCGGGAGAATAGCAGGTCCTTTGACAGCATTGGACAGTGCATACGAAAATAACTAACTCAGAAACCAGTTCATTTAAAAAAAAAATTCCCCCGGGATGTAGCTTTGTATCGCAAATTAAAACTCCCTTCCTATGACTCCCTAGTGTGCTACAAGAATAGGTTAAATGGATATTTAAAGAGCAGAATCAGACAATTAATACCCGCTCTGCTTGCTGCCAAAATATGGATCTCGTCTTCTGTTTCAGTATTAAATGGCCTACGTGTACAATGGACCCTTTCCAATAGCTATTTCCCATTTTCTTAGCTTGGCACGGAGGCCAGTTGTGTCTCCTTCAATTTTACAATGTGTTTGGGAGTGAGAAAAGAAGTTACCCAAATTTATTCTTCAACTTTTTGTGAACTTGGAGTCAATCCCATATCTCGGAGTTGCTAAGTAACCTGAGCGCACACAACAATATGCCTCTGCAAAGGAAGTTGCGACTGATTCTTCTTTTAGGCTGGCTATAGCGTCTTTGATTAATCAACACTGGACATGGGACAACAAAATTCTGTCACTTCCAGAAGCCCCTTCGCTAATTAACGTGAGCTGACGTCAAGGGAAGGGGGGAATGAGGTAATGAAGGAAGGAAAGAAGCCTATCCAGATAGATTAGTTGTAGAGTAACTGGCGGGGAGAATTCCTTCGCTGAAACTGACAAAGATCCTTCACCTCTCGGGAAAATCTATAAATATGATTTGTAGAGAAACCTCAAAAGGAAAAAGAGTGTGGCTCTGAATAATTTGGGGGCAGCTCAAGACACTGATGAAGTGTTTTCTTGTTTAGCAGATTATTCATGTTCCTATGCCTTATAAGATCTCCTTGAATTTTACACTTGGATTTCAGACAGCTCACTGAATTCATCTCGCCCTCTGCCGATCTTGAACTTACATTTATAATGTTAAATGCACAAAGTAAATCAGGGCTAGACTTTACCGGAAACCTGATTTTGTTGATGGACCGGACCACAGGGCAAAACGCTGGTCGCTGAATCGGGAGAAACTCCAGAAAACTTTTTCCTCCAGAAACCAGTAGCTAAACTAGTTCTTTAGAAACTACCGGTACCTCTAGAAATGAGATCTCTTGCTAGAGATTGTTCTTTGGAGACTCCCTCTAAACGAGTCTAGATTTAACACAAACACTAATTAATAAAGCGGACTTCACTGAATAAGAAGAGAAACCTGCACTCTTGGAACAGTAGGTACAAAGCTTCTGTTTAAAGCCCCGCTCTCCCTTGTCTGCTGCAGCGTTACTTCTCACGCTGGGATGTGCGCAAGCACAATCCAACTGATGCTCCTAATTCCACGGTCGAGGCACTCGTTTTTACAAGTGCACTAATTATGTTTAATGAAGCAAGTCCAGCACTTTGAGATGTGCATTCCAGTAGGAGAGAGAAGAACTGTTGCTTGTTCTGAAGCTCCAGCCGAAGGTGTCTCTCTACCTTCCCAACGCGGGCTGTAGAAGAGTCATTTTCAGAAGCGTTTAGGACATTTACTTTAATGCATAGAACAAGGCGCAAACACCGCACCGCCAGTAACACTGTGACTTAAAATCTCTTGCCGTGAGTTTTGGAATTAGACCCTTAATTTCATGGGTAGCCGAAACTCAATCCTTAACTCCCCCTATTACCACTCGGCATTGTAATTTGCAGTCAATTTCTCCCTGATTTGCGCCTTGATCCGGCTGCCATTGAAGCCAATGAAAGTTGTAACGCTGATTGCCGTGGGATAAGGATTAATCCCTTAACCTCTTTTTGGAGATAGCAGCATGTGTATGTATCGATAGCTCTATCCATGTCAGACTAAAAACGTTAGTACTCCAGTTTCTCAACAATTTGTGAGGGACACACTGACAGATGTTCAATGTGTCAGCTCTCCAGAGCTTCATTTTAATACGAGCCTCTCTTGAAAATAGAGGCTGGGCTGCTGGGCTGTTCTTCTTTCGGTACCGTCAGGCCTTTGGAATCACCGATAAAACCTCCTAATGAGATCACGGTTTGACTTAATCCAGCTGGATCTAGTTCTTGTCCTTAGCAACTATCTGTTGTAAATAGGCACATGTGGAGACTATTCTCTCACCACTTCTGCACAAATTGTAGATTACACTTGGAAACAAGTTAGACAGTGGAGCTACAATTTTGGTTTTAATGCACGTTCCAGAATGACCCTGTATTTGAAAAGTTACCGTGCCGGGGTGATCATAATAAACCCAAGGTTCACTTGCTGATGTGGTTGTAAGTATCCTCTTGGATCACCTGGTTCATCCCCGAGAGTGCGTCAGATCCATATAATAATCTCTTTGTCTCTGAGTGTTAGAAGCAGGAAAACTGGTGCCGTGTTTGGAGGCAGAGCCAGTTTGCCTCTAGCCAGCACAGGGTTGGGGTACATAGACTGGAATTTATGACGAACATATCTCACAAACCAGAGGATTTTTTTTCACGTGAGTGCCTTAGTTCCGCCACGGAAGATGGTAGCGGAGCGGCTGGGGAGAAGAGAGACGGTAGGGAGTACAGATGCGTGGAACAGATTAAACTAACTCTTGGCCAGGGGTTCTCGAACTTTGCATTCTTTGAGAGATCCTCTCATGGACCACCAGCGCCTGCACTGCAAAATATTTCACCAGGAAGGGCTTCATGGACCCTTGTCTTCATTCCTGTTCCATGTCTTCATTCCTGTTCCGAAAACCTGTGCCTTTTCGGCTCTCTCCTCACTCCACCCCAGGCATAACTACACCAAGACTGCCAAAATCGAAGGGAGTCCAAACTGGTGTAATTTACACCTTCTTCTGGCCTCTCCATTTGTATGTTACACCAACTGGGACTTCTTAGCTTGCGGGCAGTAATATGGTTCAGCCCTCATCCCTCCCTCACAGACATCACCTCTGAATTTGACTATTGAGTCCGAGTGGAGGAGTCTAAAGCTCCACCAGCTTCCCTTGACTTCAAATACAGCCCCTCAGACAATCAGGCCATTGTTTTAGGTGCCTAATCTTAGGCACACAAATTTTGGGGGAAATGCCTAGATTGATCTATCTCTGGATGCTGTCAGATGCTCAAGTGCATCTGCATAGGCATTTGTAGTTCGTGAAGGAAAAACTTTGTTATATACAACAGGGGAACTACAGTGGCAAAAAGGTACCAAAATCCTGAGATAGAGAAGAGACTTTCCTACAAAGTGTGTGTGTGAGTGAAATCTCCATGATGACTGTGTCTAAACTGGAAAATTGCCTTGTGTTAGAACAAGTATTAACACCGTGTTAAACACGACATAATACTCAATGTAGAGAAGGACTGTTGTCCTCCTATCATCTGGTGATGGGTAGGTAACCCTATGCCGGACCCTTGGGTTAACATGCCAGGCAGTATTTATGTAAGTTTCATAGAAGTGTTGACATTCCTTAACACACATGTGATTTTGCTGTGCAGACAAGGCATTGCTTTGCCTTAAGAGAGAGCCACGGAGTATTCCCAAAGGCGAGCAGTACGGTAATGCTCCACCTTTATTAAGAGGCCAACTGTGTTAACCCCCTTCTTTTCGTCAGTACCTGTAGTGGTTGCTTAACACCCGTTTCACTGTGCATATACACATTAGTTTGTTTGCTGGCTTGCTTGTTTGAAGATGGAGGAGCGGGAGAGGAAATCAAGTGCAACAGCCAATTGGTGGCACTAGAGGCATAGGAGTTGTCTGTTATACTGGATACATCCGGTTCAGAATCCTGTCTCAGGCGGTAGCCAATCCTAAATGCTTCACAGGAAGGTGTAAGAAACCTTGTAGAGGGCGTTTAGGGAATAAATTGCCCATAGGAAAGATTTCCTCCTAGCCTCCATCAGTTTAGAGGTGCCTTTATGCTTTCCGATAAAGGGGGTTTATATTCCTACTAGTTATTTTTGTATCCTGTCTAATGTAACTCTTAATGTTCTCACTATCCATAAAAATGTAAAATCCTTTCGGAATTCTACAAAGGTATCTCTGTGATCTTGTGGCAATGAGTTCCACTGGATAATTGTAAATTTTGTGTGTTGTAAAAATAATTTTAAATTTTTTTTGCTGCAACCGCTGTTTTGACCTCTGAAAGCAGAGAGTCGTTAATCATAATTTCACAGCCATCAGCAATCACTTGGGCTTCTTATCGCTCTGATCAATGTCTAAATCCTGTAACAAATTTGATGCAAAAATTCATAAGGATGCCTTTAACAGGTTAACAATATATTAAAAAAACCCAGAGTTCTAAATACACTATAGTAATTCATCATATACTGCTCTTAACGAGATTCCCAAGACTGGTTAGCTAGTAGCAACCAATTTGTTCATAATAAAGAAAGGAAGTAAGGAGAAAATATGCAAGCAAGTCTAAGACTGAAGACTTTCCATTGTTTTGCCCTGGTAAGAGACAGTAAGAAAGGCGGTAACTTGAAATAAATATTAAAAAGACCATAATTCTTATAATGGAAGCAACAGTATCTCTCAAATCTCTAGCTTTGGCAACTACTTGTTCTCTCTTATGACACAAGCACCGTATCTGCCAAGAAATATTGTCTGTTGTTGATGGCTAGTTATTGATGGCAAACCTATGCAGATTGCAAGCCTGCATTGAAAGGCCAGCATTTGGGATTCCATTAAGATGGTGATGTGAACTTTTCTACCTCATGCTGTTTAATGTAGTAAACATGTTTAATGTTGAAAATTTACTGTGAGTCACACTTACAAAGACTTTAAGAGTGGAGGAGTTTCAGTTCAGATTATGGCTCTTTCTGTGCAGAGGTCAAGAACTCGGTAATACCGCAATGCAGGCCAAAACAAACTCTATATGATCTACTACTGGTTTCCTTTTAAGTTCCCCTTTCGCTCAGGGTTGACTTCCTTTTATTTCACTCCAACTTACATCAATCCCCGTTGTAGAAAAGTTTTCCCCCCCCCCCTCCTATTTCGTTTAAAAAACATCTCTGTAATGAAAATAAGTTATTTTTAGTGTCTTATTTGTGGGGAAGAGTGATTCAAATAGGAATCCATGCAGGCAAATCCCCAGAGACTCCAGTTCCAGTTCTCATAATTCAAATTGTATTTAAAACTACGGTTTGAACAGAAATATTGACTCTGAGACCGTCCTGTGATACTGGCGATAATAAACCATTCCAGTTTTTAAATGGATTTATGGGTACCTTGTTAAATTTCCTCTCTTAGATGCACCGTATTTAACTAGTGGTAGAAGGCTGAGGGGTGCACTCGGCAAACTTGGTCAAGCCGGCCCTTTTCTGCCTCCTGCTTGCTTCCAGTCTGCCTGGGGGCTCGGAGCTCGCGGGACTTGCATTCCAGCTCGCTGTGATTGGCATCTGGAGCCTCTCCCCAGCAGTAGCAGCAGCTTTCTCTCTCTCTCTGTGTGTGTGTGTGTGTGTGTGTGTGTGTGTGTGTGTTCTGTTTTCAGCAGGGCAGCGGAGGGGGCTTCCATTCGGGCCGAGACTCACCACACTTTCCAGCCGGGATGTGATGTGAGCGGTAGCTGTAGGGACGGATGCATTATTACGTTTCGACCCCGATTCAATTGAAGTAAATGAGAGAAGTCGCTGACTTCGATGGGAGCAGGATTGGGCTCTTGATAGTCACCCCTACCTATGAACCATTCTCTGGGTCTACAGGCCCCTCTGATCTCCTTGGATGGGGGTGAGCCCTTCCTCCCCCTGCACCTGGAGCAAAACTGGGCTTGTTACCCTTTCAAACCGCCCAGCCCCGCCCCGCCCCCACACCCGTGTTGAAGCACAGTACTGCCTCATGCCACAGCCATTTCGTGTTGATCCTTGTCTTTAACAGGAGTGTTTAACGAGCGTGTATCTCTGAATGGGGGATCTTCCCAGCCAGCCAGAGCTCGTGCAATCCTGAATGTAAAAGAGAAACAGAACCACCTCTTCCCGCTCTCCGCTGGGTGTTCTCCTTTTGAAGGGCTGAGGTTAGCAAACAACCCTGCCTAGCGAAGGTGGTCGGTCTCCAAAGTTTTTTAGGAACCGATGGCTCTAAACGCGTATTTTTTCTTGTGTGATGATTAAATCGAAGACTGGCGGCTTTAAACCATGTCGGTTTTTTAGATCGGGGCCCAAAACCTAAAGAAATGGCTCCTCCTCTGGGCGCTGTGTGGATCCCTCATTCCGGGGAGAAGGGGGTTTTCAGCGAGGACTCTGCTCCTTCGTCCGGGTGGCGAGGAGACGTCCCGCGGAGAGGTCCGTGCGGGAGAACCGCGCTCTAGAGATGGAAACACCAAGTTCTAGCTGTGGAGGCATTCACAGACACCAGCACTGCGAGATAACCCGGCCGGTGCCTCCAGCCAAGAGCCGGAGCAAAGAGGGCTCCAAACCCCAACCGTGCACTGGCCATTGAGCCAAGGAAGCGGCTCCGGAGTGGTGGCGGGGGGCGATCAGCAGCAGGGGCCCTGCAGGAAGCGGTCCTGGCTGCAGTGGGCCCACGGGGGTGAAGGGCGACCCCTGCCCTCACTCCTTGGCTAGGGCAGAAGGGCCATTCACCTAGCTGAGCTTTCCAGGCCAACCGGGCTTGGAGACTAGCTCCGGGGAGGGAGACAGAGCCTGTGGCTGAGCAGCAGGATAAGGACTATACAGCTACCACTTTCCCTTCCCCTGGAGGCCCGGGACTGGGGGGCTGGGCTGGGGTGTTTATCCCGGGCTCCAGTCAAAGGCAGAGAATAAAAAGCCCGTGGACAGGTTGCCGGGGGGCAGCGCGCTTTGAAGGGCAAAGCTCCCCGGCTGCTCCTCTGTCCCTTTCTGCCTTCGTCCCTCTCGGGTTTCCCGGCTGGGAGACGGTGATTCCGGTGCCAGGCCGGCCGGTGTCCGTGTGTTGTACGCAGACCACGGGAGCGCTTCGAAGTAAAGTGCAGTGAGTTTGCTTTCCATTTCGGTGGGAGCCGGATCGGGCGGCAACTCCGGTTTGGAGCTTCATGCTTTAACTGTCACAAAGCTGCCTCCCCTGCTCCCCAACTCCAGCCCCTGTCTCCCATGGTGCCTTGTACTTGAATTGCCAGTGGGTGGCCTCTCAGGTGGCACTGTGTTATTGCTATTTTTTCCTCCTCCTTTTTCTCAGCAAATATTTAACAAGTGACTAGTGGTTCTGTCCCCTCTCCGGCCCCTTCTCTGGTAGAAACGTGGGCCAAATTCTGCTCTATTACCCCGGCCTGCATGGGGGACGGGGGTAACTTCATTGGAATTACCAACGAAAAGGACTTGATCTAAAGTCCGTGGAAGACTTTCTATTGACTTCCAAGGATTTTGGAGCACCGTTTTTATGAGAGCAGAATTTGCCGCTGTACTTGTTGCACAGGGACCAACCATTCTGGAGTTTATTCCCGAATATTTTATGACAAGTGTAAATTCACTCTCCCTTAAGCAGAGAATTTTCCTGATTCCGCTGGAAAGGCTGTGGTAGGCCAGGAGTCATACTAGATAATACGTAATCCTGCCCTAAATGCAGGGGACTGGACTAGATGACCTCTCAAGGTCCTTTCCAGTCCTGCGAGTCTGTGATTCTGAATCTGTAAACCTCCTACTGAATGGAGTGCATGAGCCAGCCATACTTCGAATTGTACTAAAACAGCGAGTCCAGGACTACCTGCAACTTGTCTCTGAAAACTGTCATGGTTCCTAAGCGATTTGTTTTGTGCACTGTCACCAAAACCGGTATAGAATACAGTGGCTGCTGGCTAGTGACAAGATGAATAAGTGTATTGCTTGATGAAAAAGCAAAGGAGGGGGAAAAGTGGATATTGTGGAGGAGGCTCTTATAAATGAACTGTCAAGCGAAAGAAAGTTAAAGGGAAATCTCCTGCTGTAAATGCATCGGGCGGGCACTTCTAATAAAAATCAGGGTCCTGGAGGAATTAATTACAGCAGCATTACAGGAAGAATTCGTGGAATTGCAAAACGTAGTGGCACAGACCAGCACGAACTGCTGTAGCAAATGGGGAAACTGCAGGAGAGTCTAACAATTTCTGAGCTGATATGCAGGACATTGTAGTAGCATAATAGCAGTTCAGACATTCTAATGAATAATAGTGTCCAGCGATACTGACAAATGATATTACACATACTTTAAGATTGAAGTAATTTAACTTGTTTTTATATGCAAAAGCTTCCCACTGGAATCTGACTTTTCTAGATCACTTCTACCTGCCATGAAAAACTCTAACAACAAAATTATATACAATCACTACATAAGTCTAGTGAGTTTAGCTATTATGAATCAACCAGGAATCTTTGGTTTATTGTGAATTGCTAAAAACGTTGTTTCAATAAGATTCTCTGCAGCTGATCGGACATGTGTGGCAACTTGAATGTCCAGGAGAACCGAGAAAAAGCACACAGGGATTTTGCATTTGAAAGCATGCTGTGTAGATGGAAAGCAGTTTACTCAGCCCTGTCTGTATAGTGAGATTCTCCTCCTACTGCTAACCTACTAAGAATCCTAGGAAAAGGGACTACTTTTGGTGTTGCAATTTCACAGCTGTTTTTCCTCTTCTCGAATCATATATACTGTTCACTTTTATTGTAAATGTATTTGTAATAAGTGTTGAGCATTGTTATAATAGTAGACCTGACATCTCCATTTCTTTTGGTTACAGCTGATCTCAAATAAAAAACTATTAAAGTATTTTCTTTAAAAATAGAAAGTAAGCAACTGACAACCAGTTCCTGAGAATATTCGTGTCTGCTGAGTTCTTGTTTGTTCAAAGATTATCAAATTTTACAAAAACAAAACAAGACTAGTATTCCTGTTGTGAGTTTAATTTATTGTTCAACCACTCCATTTTTTTCTTGTCAAGTCACTGTATGTAATAACATTCATCACCAGTCACTATAGCTGTTTCAGTCCATTAACCACGTGATCCTCTGCACACTTTACTAAAAGTTAATTCCCTTGTTTTCGTTTTTATAAAATAAGAAATCTGTTTTATTGCTAACCCACAAGTCTGTATATACTAGTTTCATTAATCTAATTGCACAGAGTATCTAGCATATTTTTAAAATAACTTTATTGTGTATACTTTTTCAGCCATTTATAATTTACAAGTTAAATCACAATGAACACCTTGTCCTTTACCACATAATCATTCATTCTTTTTCTTTTAAAATTAATGTCACAAACCAAAAAAAGGGTTGAAATAAAATAAATTCATTTGGTACTGTTATATGTATTTTGAAAAAGACTTTTTAAAAAACAAAAATAACTATTGCTTTTTTTAAGTATTACTTGAATTTGGTCAAGTAATTTTAGTTCTAATTCTAGATATTTTCATAACAGTGACAATTTATACCAAATGACCTCACAGCTTGAATGCATGACATGGAATCAAATGAACTTGGGATCTACATTAAAGGGGTAAGGTGTTTTATTATTTTGTAATCTTCTTCTGCATTAGTGTAGTTAACTTTATTTTACTTTTATTTTTTATTTTTATGAATGGAAGAAGGTCACTGGCACACAAAATATTAACCTGTCTGAAAGATGGGGTCTTTATTTGTCTTTAATTAACATGTTGGGTTTTTAGTTTAAAAATATAATTCTATTGAACTATTAAAAGTATTGTCCTACTAGACAGTTCACACTTAATAAGAATTTTATGGTCACGTTTTCTCTTTAACTAACTTTAGACTAAAAAGTCTAAGGGGGAAGAACTAGCAATATTTTCTTAAACTGTTTGGGGTGTTCGGTTTATTTTTTTGTCTTAAACCAATGTGTCTTGGAGAACAGTATGTTGGTTGTTGATTTTTAACAATTTTACTGTCTAAACAAACTGTCTTCATTATAGGATACACAATTCAGGTGCCAAACAAATGCAATAGCTTTTAATTTGTGTGATCATGGTGTTTTCCAGTAATAGACTAGTAGTAACTGAACTTAGGTTGGGGTAACAGGAATGCAAAAACCTGTCTAATTATATTCTAGATAGCTCTAAGCAGCCATATTATTCAGTATATACAGCACAAATATGGGATGGGAACTGCATAAATGGATATGAAGACAGGTAGATCCCTACTCCAAAGCTCTACAAAATAAACCTGTGAATGAAGCATGGGAAACAATGGAAAAACTTGTAAAATTGAATGATAAAGTTGAGTATGGAGCTTGTCAGCGCTGTTCTCTTCCATTAATATAAGTTTTTAAAATATATGCTTTTTTTTTTTTTTTTTTTTTAAGATTCTGTCATCTGATTAGTTCAGCCCTCCTTGTTGCAAGGTGTTGTCTTTCTGACCCCATAATAACCACTGCTGGATTGGAGTGCAATTTGGAAATGTGCTTTCTGCAACTTGCAAACTGTGGCTGCCCAGTAGATCCTGTGCACCAGTTCAGCCTGGTGTAGCGCATGCTCAGCATCTAGAATGTCTGCCAATGGTGCTGGGCCTAGCTCGTAGCTAGGTGTCTGAAATACCAATGGTGGTGGTTGGAGAAGGCCTGGGGCATGAGACAGTGCAGGGGGTGGCCTGAGCAAGAAAGCAGAATAGAGAAAGGGTCATAAAAAACTGGGAGAACAGCATTCTGGGCATGAGGAGTGTGCAGGGGCTGATTATCTGCCTGACTAGCAATGCTGTGATGATCAGGCCCTGGTCTGCTCTCACCATCCCAGCCATGATGAACCTCAAACTGGCCTGCCCCAGATTCCAGGGTGTAAAGGGGTCTCCAAACTCCTCTAGAGAGCAGGAACGAATGAAAGAGTTACAGGCATAGACTACTGCGGCTACTTTCTGTGTCTCCTTCCCTCCATTCCTTTCTCCTTTTTCTCTAGTTCTAACCTCACTTTGCTCCTCAGACCAGTTCTTCTCTCCCTCCTTTTTATTATCTTTCCCTTCTCCAGGCCCCACATCCTCTGTCCCTGCCTTTCCTGGCCCTTTCCATCTTCTCTGACTTCCTTCCTTCAAACCATTGTCACCCTCCCACTTGCAGGGAATGGACTCTAGCCTGTTTGCCGCTTGTCCAGTATGGGTTTCCTGTGGCTCTGCCAGCAGGAAGCCCGCCTCAGAGGCGCTACAGATCAGAGGCATTGGTAGGATAGCAGAGACACAGGGTGTGGTGCCTACAGGACCAGGGCTTCTGTCCCTCCCTTCCTGCAGGCAGGACAGTAACTGTATTGAGAGATTCTAAAGATGTCTCCCCGATCTCCTGAGAGAGTTGTCGGTAAAATTTAACCACTCCTGCCCTTCCCAAATGGGACAGCACTTTGGGACAGTGGAAGAGGATGTACTCAGAGGAAATGATAGAGTACATCAAAGGGTTTGTCTGGTCTAGGGTACAAATGTGTTGGGTTGGTTTTTTTTTTTTCTTCAAATGTGTTGGGTTGCACAGTGTAACTAACCCATTCTAGAACTCTGGTATGGACAAGGCAAGTTGTACTTAAGCAAGTGCTACATGGTTCAGTTGAAGGCTTGGGGGGAGCCTAGACTTCAACTCAAGAAGCTAGCTTCTGCTAACCTAGAACTTGCCTGGTCCACCCTAGAGTTTTATAACATGCTAGATAACATGTCCTCAAGAACCACCTTTTGATCCTAGTCCAGACAAAGCCAACATTTGCCTGCTGTGTTCTGAATAAGATGAACAATAGATGCTTTTTACCCTCTTCGGAGTAAATATATATATTTTTTTTTTAAAAAGAGAGATGCCCAAACTAATATGTAGATCTCCAGATCTATCCAATATGGTATCATGTGCAGGCTGGCTTCAGTATTGCACAATAATATGAAGTACTGCTGATCTGCTTCTAACACTCCTTCATTAATGGTAGTTGAAGGCGAGAGGCACTAGATAGTAGTGTAGTAAACCATGTGTGTCAGAGCAAAGCAGTGAAACTGAAGTGGTCGTCTTCTGTGGTATACCTGAAATCTGCCAGGTATACCTGAAAACCTGACCTTGCTCGAGCCCCTTCTCATCTCCCACTGCAGTCCAACTATTGTGTATAATTCAAGCTGACCAACTCTGCTGCTGAGGCAATTTCCTACTTTTTTCATAACTGTTTGTAATTTCCTCTTTAAACTGCCTCCTTTTTAAAAAAATCCTTCATTGCATTATTAGACACTGTTTTGTCTCTTCTGAAGAAAATATCCTGCAAAAAGGAGAAACACATCAACCTTGACCGAGGTCCAAGTTACTAAAACAAGGAAGAGGTTATTCTTTGGGGAACTCAGTGGAAAAAAAAAAAAAGGGACACAATAGAAATATTAAAAGAGTACTGAACAAAATAAATGGTTTTACTTGTCCAAAAGTGCAGACAGTTAGCAGTATAAAGTATGTGACATAGAATTCTTGAAAGGAAAAAAAGAAGAAATCAAGATGAATGATCTATGGTAAAACAAAGCTGAAAGTTTTGGTATAGGCCAAGATTGTAGAATCTGTGGAAAATCAGTGCTAGACATAGCCTCATCACTGGTAATATGAGCCAAAATAGTTATCTGTCTTCTCTGGCTGAGAGTTACAAAACACAGTACCTTCAAACGCTGTTGCCATGACCATAAGGTACTCTTCCTAAGATTTACATCTTTAAAATATATGAACTGTTCATAAGTGATTCCCAGGCGTTTACTCTTTCAGATACTTTTCTCAATCTTGAAGTTGTATTTTATGAATATTGGCATATTTATGTTGAAATGGAGAGCTTCATTTCTCTCCAAAGATGACAATCCTTATATAGATATTCCCTTCTTCCCTCACCACTTCCTCATGACTCAACTAAACTTTCTTTTATGCAGTGTATTATAAAGAAATTGGGAAATCTAAAATTATATGTTGATGATTAGGGACTATAAACTTTGTTTTACATGAGCTTAATTCAGTAGCCCTTTTCCTGGGTTTTTATTCACCTTAAGCTTAAAATAAAACCACAACCATATGTTCTAGGCAGAGTTGGCAGTGACACCTAGGGTTAAGGTTGCCTGGCACTTTCCATTATGTAACCTTACTCAGCCCTCCTTATGCATATGCATTATGATCTAGTCTTTGATTAGGTGATACACACTATTTTATCCACAGGACCCCTGCCTTATTCAGTGCACGGGATAGACAGGAGTCAGGGAATGGATCCGGGTTGTATAGTGAGTGAGGCTGTTGTCTGTAGGACTCCTCCCTGATTTGTTACAAAAATTGGAAGGTGTGGAGTGAATGAAGCAACGGATTGCAGGAGGAGAAAGGATAGTCTCATGGTTAAGACAGTCAAATGTCACTCATAAGGACAGGATTTGATCTTTTCAAACTTTTCACAAGTGATCACTGATTGTGCGTTCCTCATTTTCTGATGCCCACCCAAGTTGAGACAGCTGGGGCCTGATTTATATTGGTGCTGAGAGCTCATAATTACATGTGAAGTCAATGGGCACAGTGCTTTGAAAATATAAAGCGTTATAAAGATGCTAATTACTCTGAAAAAGCAGGCCTTATACATCTCAAGGTGGATACTCAACATTGGTGGACACTTTTGATGATGTTGGCCTTAATCTCTGAGCCTTTGTTTCACAGCTATAAAATAGGGAAAATAATACCATCTCACAGGAGGAGCTGTGAAAATACTTTCATTGGTGACTATTAAGTACTCACTGCTGTGGTGAAGAGAATCTTGGAAAGCCCGTGAGGGAATTAATATTTCTTTATTCAGTACAGATTTTGGATAGTGTGTGATAAATAATGTGGCCACACACTGAATAATGAGAATAAATATTGAATAGCTACCTATTCAGTTGTCTGATCTAGTCCCTGGCAGTCTCAGAAGTGCCACTCAGGAGGGCCCAAGAATTGGGGCCATGATCTGAAAAAAGACTCTAGTGCAGTCTGGTTTGCACAGACCTGTCAGTATTGGATAGGAGCCTAAACCATGATGTGGAACCTGAACCCAGGACTAGCTAAATATTCTACCAGATGAGAGAGTCTCTGTCATAAAGCAGATAGAAAATTGGAGAAAAAGGGCCATGTTGTCTGGAAATTGAATGAAAGCTATGAATCAATGTCTGTTCTCAATTAACGCATACAGTCCCACTCAAGTCACATATGTACACTGGCAGATTTTGGCTCAGTGCCTTTTTCATTGTTCTTGAGGTATGTAATCAATGGGCTCCAATGCACACTACTATATATTGCCATTTGCTTAGTCTCACTGGAAAGCACAATAAAGATGTCCTTTGCGAAGCACTATTAAAATAGCATTTTAACGCAAGACTCTTAAGGTTTAGGATTTCTATAATAGATAACCTTTCTCACAGCCTTATAAAACCTCATTAGTAAGTTTTGGAAATCTAAAATATCCCTGATTGTACTCAGTCCTAAAGCAAATGTGAATTGGAGCACACAATGGTGTATTTTTCATGTTGTTAATATTTCCCCCTTCTCTCTCATGTCAGAGTGCCCTAATCATAAATTTATCCTTACCTCAGGGAGGAAGGGAAGTAACAACCCATTTCACAGATCGGGAATTGAGGCACAGAGGCAAAATTACCATTGACTTCAGTGGGACCAGGATTTCAACCAGAGAGATTATGAGCTGTCCACGGAAGGACATAAGTAGAGCTGTGAATTGAATCTAGGTCTTTGAATACTAGTCCAGTGCCTTAATCTCAATACCCAGCTTTTCTTTTTCAATGATGATTACCCACTGGGCCTAGTAAGTGAAATCATATTCTCTAATTCTCCTTGGAGAATACAGACAAAGCAGCAACTTTGTGCTCTGCCCCACCCCTTAATAGCATTACCACCACCGACAGGTAGAAACATCATCTGTATAATTAATCAGACTTCTCCTTATTGCCTCAGTGATGGCATATATACTCTCATAGTGATTGGGAGGTAAATATTTTAGTAAAGGAAATTAGCTCTATTTCCCTTCTACCCTATTATCATACGGACTGCCCCCGCCCTTCTTCTGCCTCATTTTTGGCTCTGTTTCCACACCCAAAAATTCCAGTTCCTGCTCTGAAACACTATTAAATTGCAGCTTACCGTGGTGCCTGTTTTATGTAATCTTTCTTTCTGATTTTTTTTTATTCTTCCATGTCTGAATCTGAGTCAATATGTATTCATGTTTCATACTGATATTTGCTAACTCTTCTCAATATGTCCTATAACTTCCCTTTGTTAGCCTTATGAAATAATAACAACAAAATGAAGCTTAACTCTCCAGATTTACATTGAGGCTAAATGAAAACTAATCAGACAATGCTAAAATAACAAAGTAAAGTTGGTGTGAGAGAGAAATTGCAGAGTTTGTTTTTTTTTAAATATTCAGATTAGAATGTAATCTTTTGAGATATTTTTTTATAACCTCTTTAGATTGGTACAACTCTCTAAAGCTGCTCTGTTTTTCATCACACATTCTCATCTGTAAAACCTTCATTTTTATTAATCTCTGTACAATCTGTACAGAGTCGAGATTAATCATTTTAAAAGAGCTACTCTCCAAGTGTTAAGGATTTTCTGGCTTAATACTAAAGGCAAATGTTTCTAAATGCTCTACAGTATACACTGCTTGCTTAGCATTTTATGTTGCATAAGTATCAATCTTTGTTTTGCATACATTTTATGCATTTTTTTCCAGGTTTGCTGCTGCGTAGAACCAAAGGACAATATATAATGGGGCCATTTCAGCAACCAACTTGATGAACTCTAAATATTTTACAATCCAATTCTGCTTCTGTGCAACTCCCATTGAAGTCCCAAGGGAATTGTGTATTCACCAATAATGGCAGAATTGGGACACTTAGGGCCAAGTCCTGAAGTCCTTACTCAATCAAGAACTCCTGTAGGGTTTTGCCTAGGTCACTAAAATAGT
This sequence comes from Emydura macquarii macquarii, assembly GCF_026122565.2. Classification (NCBI taxonomy): domain Eukaryota; kingdom Metazoa; phylum Chordata; order Testudines; family Chelidae; genus Emydura; species Emydura macquarii. The sequence continues at coordinate 3,312,552 of NW_027133377.1, forward strand.
ACTGTCCTGATAACAGGTTTAACTGCATCTGGCTCTGCTTAGCCTTGACTCTTTTCAGGATTTTTTCCCCCATCAGTCATAAGTATGACTTTAAACATTAAACAGGGGAAACAGTTTTTTCTCCCGTTTTATTCTGCATGGACTTCTTGAGGATTCCAATTTTGCACTCTACAATTAACACCTTGGCTTCCATGCTGCTTCATTTTAAATCATCTTTGTTTGTATTTATTTAGCTCAGATGCAAAATTACATGGATAACAATGTATTTGTAGAGCTGTAGGACAGCTGATCCCTTGGTAAACAAGCAGGACTTATTATTATTTATTATTTCATTTTTACTTTCCATTAGTGGTCACAGTGTACTAGGCATTGCCCACTCACCCTGGTAAATATAGTCTCTGCTCCAAAGTGCTTCAAGTCAAAGAATTTTCCATTCTTTCTTTTTTTTTTTTTTTAAGATCTCCAAATCAGAGATGTGTATTTGCAATTATTTTACATACTGCATGCATGAACTCACTGATGACTTGTATTGCTGATAGAGGCTGGAGTTTCCTCTGGTTGCTATCTCCTGTGTGAAATGAAACAGGTGGTTGTGATTCTGTAGTTTGGAAAGTCTGAGAAGCTGTAGAAGAGCTGCCAGACTTACACTAGTTCTTCCATTGAGTCCTCCACATCCTATGCTAAATAAATTATGGGTGTAACAAAAATTCACAGTGCAAAGCATAGCCATTTTGCTTGGTATCATCATTCATAAAATAATAAAATAAAGATCATGACAGATATAGGAAAGGAAGATCATGACAGACATAGGAAATCCAGTCTATTTCACAAGCTGTGTGACAGTCACTATCAATGCGAGTGAGATGTCTATTCAAAGCAGCACTTCCAGGCCCAATTTGTGAAAGTCTCCATTGGTATACCAATAGTCCCATTGACTTCCAGTAAGTGCCCCCTGTGTTAGAATATTAGCATTGTTTAGGGTCAGGTGATTCTTCCCTTACTCATGTTGAGTTGTGCTTTCCTATCCAAGAAGTCTTACTCCGCATGAACAAAGTTAGAAAATAGGGCCATATATGATAAGTCCCCAACAGTGCTGTTGGATTTTAAGAAACTGGAACTACGGTTTCTTCTTACTAAGATGCCTTTCAAAGGGAGCTGTTAAATGGGTGGTTTGCTCACTAGTTAGTATGTTAGTGGTCAGGTGGCTTTGAAAACAATTTCTAATGTGAACAAGCCTTTGCTGTTGTGTGTACAATTGTGGTGAAAGAGGGCATATGACCAGGAGTAATGGGATGAAATAAGAAAATGGATGAGAAATGATAGGGAAAACTTCCTGTCAGTGAAATTTAAGCTTGTGGATTTGGTGGCAGCCCCATCCATAGAGAGATTTTAAAAGACTGGAGAAAATACCATGAGGAGTATCCCTAAGGATCTCTATAGCTTTCGCTCATTTCTAATTCCTAGGAGAAGTGGGTTCTGCTGGTTACTTCCCATTTCAGAACTGAATAGTCTTTCAGAAAACGCTCAGCACCTACAAATGAAAACCTTGCTAGTCCCTGTATTTCAGACAGTGTAGAGTGCAAGTTAGTCTGTGTTTTGTAGCGACTTCTATTGTCATTTGTTGTACCCCTGGAAGAAAAGGTAAAGTTTACCATATGTTTAGGGATCTTCTTACATACACTCTTGTCTCTCGAGCTGTCTATGCTGCCATCCAGGGTGTGAGTTAGATAAGGCGAGGAATTATAAAACTAAACTAGGCTACTCAGAGGGGTGACTAATAATGATAAAATTTACATTTGCCCTTGATTTTCTATGGCACTACAGATCAGCAACTGCTTCTGCTGTGAACTGCAGAGATGTCTCTCCCTTGTTGTAACATCCTAACTCCCTTCCCCATCTCCCCCCCAAAACATATAATGTACTCTGTGATTAAAACAGATGTTGCCATGTGGTAGATGTGCCTTCCCTTTGACAGGCTTTTACACAAGTAGCAGATTTCATTGCTGCTGTCCTTCTGAAATGAACAGAAAATTCAATGTTGATGGGGTCCTCTGCGGCTCCTTGATATTGGTGCATGCTGTAACTGAGAAAATGATTATTTATTGTTTGTGTTATGATAGGACCTAAAAGCCTTAATCAGGACTGGGGTCCCATTGTGCTAGGCATTGATACATAGATAAAAGATGATTCCTGCCCTGAACAGGTGCCAGGATTGTTCTCTCCCTACTACTAATGGTAATGCCATTATCAAAAGATTTTATTCACCTTTGTATCCTGTTTCATTTTGAACTTTAAAAAAACCCAAACTCTATTTTCCTTTGAGGTCTAGTCTTTGACCCTTTGCCTCTGCCGGGGTAGGAGTTCTTGAAAAAACTAACCCTTCACAACTAGGAAAATCACAGTTGTCATAGAATTTGTGAAGAAGTGAAATGCTTGTTCTGTAATTTTGGATCCACTGACCTGCCCAGCCAAGGATGTGAGGCCATAGCTTTGCAGACCTGGTGCTGGAAAAAAACAAATTAAACTAAAATTCTGGCTTGCTTTCAAGAAAGCTGGTTGTGGCTTCTAGGCAGGTAACTGTGGTGCAGACCCATCCTGAATAGTTGGATAAAAAAAAAAGGCTGTTATTGGGATACCTCATTAGCAATTTTATTCCAGAATAAGAAGGTAAAAATGTAGATGATGGCAAACTCCCCAGCAAAAGAGTTTTTTCCTTGGGTTTAGTGTAATTAGTAGAAGAGGGTGTCATTAGCAGTGTTTGAACCCACAGAATTCTACTACATGAGCTAAAGAAACACCTCTATTAGATGGCAGAAGTAGACTGCTAGTCTCTTCGTGACCTGATAGCTAAAGAAGAATGCAACACACACACTTTACAAGTATTACATATTCAGAAAAGCTCTCCCCCCTATGGTCAAATTCATGAAACTTTTAGATTCTTCCCACCCTGCAATTCCATTGTTTATTCTTGTAAATCATTTGAAAGACTGGCCCTTCATATGGACTGCTTTATTTCAGTGGGCCCTTCTTTCCCTTTCAGGCAGAAGTCAGGAGCTTCAGTGGCTCCAATCATGACGGCAATAGATCTTATTATTCTAGGCTTTGCCAGGGGATTGCAACTTTTCAGCCATCTAATCTGTTCCTCCACTGTGTCTCCTCGGGCTCCACTCCTGGAGTTTTTGAATTTTCATGATACTAAAATTTAAACACTTACTTCTCCTAATATATTAACACAAATGACTATTAATTCAGAACTGAAAACTGCAGTGTACATGTATCACTTTAACAATGGTGAGATGTTCAAGTGGAAAAATCCATCAGTGTTCCTTCCTTTCTGCACAACAAAACATGACATTTTGCAAGATACATCTTAACTGGGTAAATAAACTTGTGAAAAAGCATTTATTTCAAATGTTGCCATGTTGCTGCATGGGGAATCTTGATAATTTACATCATCCCCTTTGTGTTTAGCATAGATTAATTTTAATTATTTTTTTTTTACAAAGAGTTAAACTACAGTGCCTCTTGCAAACAGATATGTGAGTTAAATGGTTAGGACACTGATTTGTAATCTGTACTTATGAGTACATGACTGCTATTCTTATAAATGTCATCACTTTCTCAGTACTATCTGGTAATATCTGAGTCATGAGGTGCTGACAAAATCCACTGTACTTAATGTGAAACTTGAGGCATTTTGCTCATTCCAAAGATATTAGCAATAGCCAGCTCGGCATTTAGCTGATAAATAACTTGCACATATGCACATAACTTGTTAAGTTCCTATGTCTCTTTTTTTCTTAACATCTTTGTGGTAACTTTAGACCATGGCAATATTCTTTTTTTTTTTCTGATCAGTATTTGTTGGGCAATAATAGATGTAACTATGTTATTGAGTCAATGCATTGTGCTGGAAAAGTGATAATCCTGATCTGACCCATGCAATGGAAGAGGAATCTTTCTCCAGTAATTTTCACTTGGAGATGAATCTCCTGACTACCAAATCAAAGCCTAAACAATTTATCATCAAATAAACAATTGAATTGTTTCCCTCTTTATTTGCAGCCATGCAACAGGATATGAGAATGACAACCACACTGGTCCTATGTTATACAGCTGTGGGGCCCAATATAGAATACACACTCATGGAGTCTTTAGAGGAATACAAGTAAGTATATTAGGACATTCTACATAGGAAAGTAGAATTCCTGGTTTTTTTTATTTTTATTTTTTTATAAGGTTCCAGTTACTTATTGATTACTTGATTCATATTCATAACTCTCTTGCCAACTTTAGATCTCCCTGTGTCATTAAGAAACCCCTGAGATAAGCTGACTTATCAACAGCTAGATGTCTAGTTGGCAGCCGGTAACAAGCGGAGTACTCCAGGGGTCGGTGCTGGGGCCGGTTTTGTTCAACATATTTGTTAATGATCTGGAGGATGGGATGGATTGCACCCTCAGCAAGTCTGCAGATGACACTAAGCTGTGGGGGAGTGGTAGATATCCTGGAGGGTAGGGATAGGATACAGAGTGACCTAGATAAATTGGAAGATTGCGCCAAAAAATCTGATGAGATTCAACAAGGACAAGTGCAGAGTCCTGCACTAAGGACGGAAGAATTCCATGCACTGCTACAGACTGGGGACCGACTGGCTAGGCAGCAGTCCTGCAGAAAAGGACCTGGGGGTCACAGTGGAAAAGAAGCTGGATATGAGTCAACTGTGTGCCCTTATTGCCAAGAAGGCTAATAGCATATTGGGCTGCATTAGTAGGAGCATTGCCAGCAGATCGAGAGAAGTGATTATTCCCCTCTATTCGGCACTGGTGAGGCCACATTTGAAGTATTGTGTCCGGTTTTGGACACCCTACTATAGAAAGGATGTGGACAAATTGGAGGGAGTCCAGTGGAGGGCAACAAAAATGATTAGGGGCTGGAGCACATGACTTATGAGGAGAGGCTGAGGGGACTAGGCTTGTTTAGTCTGCAGAAGAGAAGAATGAGGGGGATTTGATTGCAGCCTTCAACTACCTGAAAGGGGGTTCCAGGGAGGATGGAACTAAGCTGTTCTCAGTGATAGTAGATGACAGAATAAGGAGCAGTATCCAATAGTAACATTTTTTTTCTCTTTGTTCTAACACATTACATTAACTTAATTTCTAGCTTGTAAAATTAAGTATAAAAAAGTTACTCTGGGTCATGTTCTGATCTCTGTTACATTGGCGTAACTCTGAAGTTAGTCCATTGATGCTAAAGGGGTTACTCCACATTTATGCTATTGGAAATTAGTTTGGAACTTGACCCATTTAATCATCGATATAAATATATGAGGGAATTTAGCATGTAGAGTTAACCTTCACCCAGTTGTAGTGCTGTATATAGAAAAGGGGAAGAAATACAGCTGTACTTTGTTAATGGAATACAAAAATGGTAATTTGTAGTATGGTACATCAGAGGATCCTACTCATGTTGAAGTTTGATCGAGTGTTACTATTGATTAAAATAGGAACAGGCTTGTGTCTATATGCGCTAGTCTCATTAGCTATGCACACTGCTGTTTCTGCTGTTGTAGGATGTTCGACGAGTGCCAGGAGTAGCTCCAACTATTGTCCGATCAGCTAGTGAGACGAATGAAAAACGTCCCTTCATGTGTGCATACCCCGGCTGTAACAAACGATACTTTAAGTTGTCCCATTTACAGATGCACAGCAGGAAGCACACCGGTAAGTACCTGCATTGACCTGTCTAAGCAAGGTGCCAGACAAAAGGGGATGGTTTTGAAGTCAAAATTGGACAGAAGAGGCAACCTGAAGCTCCGTGTGCAGAGGCAACCTGCATGATGATGGTGTGTGTGTTTAGGGGGGAAGGTGGTTTACCATCTAGGCAGCACCTGTCCTGGGGATGTAGAAGATTCTCTCTGGATCTACAGAAGAAGGGAAGAGCAAGGAGTGGTGCCAAGGGGGCAGGCACACAGTTTGCCTTCCTCCCCAGTACTGAGGGATATCACTGAGTTCATACTGGGGGTAGGAACACTAATTCTTCCATGAGAAGAGCAAAGTCTTCCCCCAAATGAAAGCATTTAGAGAACACTCTGAGGGGAACCTCAACATTTACCATCCCCATCCTGCTTCCACAGGCTTTTTTTTTTTTTTTTTTTTTTTTTTTTTTTTTTTTGAGGGGGGAGTGCTGACAAGACCCAAAGAAATCTTGCTTCTTACTATAGGACCATTGCATGCATTATATAGAGGGGAAGCCAGTAATCTCTACAGTAAGAGCTGGATATCACATTCCTTGAACACACAACTGCTGCTGAAGTCAGTCGGGAGTACGTAAGCAATGCAAGTTATGTCCAAAGTAGTGAAAGTAATCAAATACCCAACTGCATACTGAAGAAAATGTAAACTGAATCAGTTCTGATTCACAGACTTCTACATGAGAGGAAATGCATAATTATTATATATTTTCAGATGTATTCATTTTTGCATTCTCCCCTCCCTGACTGCATGTTGCATGTGATTTAGAGCAAAACTATCTTGACTATTTCTGGAAACATATGGATAAAACCTACAGACATCAGTGTTCAGTTATCTCTCTCTGTCTACATTGGTATGATAGAATAGGCAATGTTACTGCAGCATGATTCTACTGTACCCACTGTATGGCAGAGGTTCCCCAAACTGCGGTATGCAGGAGAATTGGTAGTGGTCTCCGGAGGGTACACTTAGAAACAAGATTGATAGCCATCCAATCGTTATGCTGTTGTCACATTTTGAGGTGCAATCAGACTGGTTGAGGGGTTGTGTCGCTGCCTGCCCTGTAACTCTGAGTGCCTCAGCATGCTCTGCTAATGTAGCTCTTTTGTCTGAATGCTTCCAGCCAGCAAACATATATGCACTGAGTGCTTCTGTGTTAAGCAGCTCTGACTCAGAAATTCTAATTCCAACAGCCTGATTGTTACACCACTGCCACACTCTGGCCTCCAGCAACCTTGGCTACACCTGGAAAGATGATCCCAACACCCCCCATCCCAGTCCTGAATTTTCCCCAAATCATGTGCTCTGCAATGTCCAGCCCTCTCCTGGACCATTCAGAGAGATATTAAGGTTTGTTGGTTCCTTTAAAGAGACCGTACTCAACTCCAGTGCATGTGGCAAGTTGCTAACATTCACTTTAAATCAGACACAACACTGGACTGGTTTAGATTACCAGTAAAACAAGTTTATTAACAAAAGGAAATAGGATTTTAAGTGAGCTCAAGTATAAAGGATAGAGTTAGAAATGGTTACGAGCAAATAAAAGTGAAATGTGCTTTCTAGAGGCTAAGATTTAACACAACAAGCTACAGCCCTTGTTCAAGGTAGTTTCCTTACCAATCTACCTTCCAGCAAGATGGCTGACCACTCTTCTGGTCAGGATTTTCCAGAGTCCAAAGTGCTCAGTTCCTTTGTCATTTTAGGTTTTAAAAAAAAAAATAAAAAAAAAAAAATTGGGGGTTCTTTGCCCCTCTCTTGTATAGTCCAGTGAACTTTTGTAATGGATTTTTCTGAAGGTTACCCCCTAAAGCAAAGCTCATTCAAGTTCTGAGGAAGGGGATGAGAGTCTAGTGATGAAGGCAATTCCATGCTAGTCTCTTCCCCTGCTGGGGTTTGCTAAAATGCAAATTGATTTGTTTCCTGCAATTTCCTCCCCTGCTGTGGTGTTCTGTGGTTAATAAGGCTTGATGAGCCTCTTTACCATCTGTGTAGATTGCATTCCCACTGTCTCTTAGTGTACTTTGGAAATACCTTCAAGATGGCAGAATCACATTCCTTTGGGTGGGGGAACTTCAGCACTGTCTGGCAGACACACTTTGATAACATAATTTCCCATAAGTTTGTAATTTTGAATTTGTCTTCCAGATGTACATTACACAATCCTATTAAAGATCAGCATGGTATTCGCTTCCGATTGATCTCTTACATGACACCGTTTACATACAGGGTATGACCTTAGTGAGTTGGGGTACACTGGGACTGCTCAGGCCACCTGAAACTTACTAAGAGATATCACTGAGCCCCTGGTCCTCTTGCATTGGGATGCTCTTAGGGTCACAACTATACTAAAAACACACTACACACTTTCCTGCTATTGCTCTACCATGTCAGCAATTGCTGTCATTATCATAGAGATGAAATAGAGTGTGGAGAAGCGGTCCAGGCCATTGTAAATAGTCAGATGGTCTATCCTACGCTATCTCTATTAAAATGTGGCGCTCACACTATAAAAAAGCGTTTGCAAACCCCAGGCCTGTGAAGCACTTTGAATACTATGGTAATGTTAACTGCACACAGCAGTTGTAAAGACGTTAAGGATAACCACTGCAATGCATTTTTAATTTCGTCATGTGCAGTTAGAATATTCAGCTGGACATATCAAGACATGGTAGATTGCAACTGAAATTTAGGTTTCATAGCTCAAGCTGTACACAAACATTACTCTAGTCTCCATAAATACTGTTTTGTAGGCACTTGGGAGCCTTTAACAGCTGCTGGTGCCAGTATTTTCCTTGACAATGTCTAAACAGTTTTGAGTTGTCCTCACAATCAGTCCTGTTTTCTTCAGCGCTGAATTTGTTTGCTCTAAATCTTGATTTTTCCATAATCTTAAAATTGTTAATTATTCCGCTCTTATTTTATTACACATAGATGCTTGGTTTACATCATATTATTTCTGGATGTCTCACAAGGTTACTCCTGAATCTTGTGTTCTTTAATGGCAAGAGTTGTCCTGCATTAAACTACACGCTATTTAGGGCCTGCTCGATAACATTTGGCATCAAGGAAGCTCCAGGAAGCTGGGACTGCAGCTGGCCATCTGCTCCAGAGGGAGTTATCTGACTTGCCTTCGAATGGCGTAAACACCCTTACTCCTCTAAAGTGAGTTGTAGAGATGCCAGGGAGAAGAGATAAATGCTCACTTGAGTGAGTTCCCTGGCTTCTGTGCTTCACAAACCCTGTGGGGTTTTTCCTCCAGAATGGTTTCTGTCTTTCAGATGCGGCCCTAGATCTGTATGTCCCTGAAATTTGAGATATTTTAAATCCAGACCTGGATATGGCTCTGAATTTTGCAAATTACTCTTAGCTTTATAAAAGGGCAGGCCCATCCCCCAGATGTGAACACCTCTATACTCAGTGGTATCTGATTATTAGGATGTGAACTTTGTGGCAAGATCCCATTTCCATCCTCTTTGTATCTTTGACTTTTCCCCTGTTTCCCAGCTTGTGGGTTGTGCAGCCTTTTGTGGAAAGCTTTGGAAACCAGTCTTTGTTTGTTTTATGGAGGAGTTCTCCTTTCTCAGTCACTGCGGTGGGGAGTATCTCTTCCTGGAGGCAATGCTTACTGAGTGAAAGCTTCTTTTACTACTACTTTCCTTCCATGACCCACTTACAAGGCATTGTCTTCAAGAGCTCTTTAAGGGACTAGAATCAGGCCATTCTGAATATAATGAAGCTGCCAGCTAGGGAACACCTGATTAGAGTAAAGCCACAGTCCTTTTAAACTTTTTCTTATGCTAAGGCTAATCAGGCATCTGAGCAACACCTGGGCGTTGTAAATTTAGGGTTCAGTGTTAAATATACCAGTTAGACTGGGTGGAGTCAGACACCTAGAAGGGGAATAGCAGTAGAATGTCCTAGCATGATGTTCTGCACTCACAGAAAGAGGGTGGATTCCTCCTCTTCTTCCACTCCCACATACGCCTTTGTGTAGATGGTACTCTGGAGAGCTGCAGGAAAGCTGGAGAGCTTTCTGGGGCCAACTACTATACAGGTTACGTTAGGTTGTATCAGGCCTTTCTTTCTGTGGCCAAAATACAGTTGTACTATTCCTGGTGTAATGTCATATCTGTAGTACCCTTCCGACTTTCTTAATATAGTAACAGATCAGGTTTTGCAATAACAGAAACTTGATATGAAATGGGATGAAATATTTAATATGTAAACAAACTAGCTGTTAATAATAGCTGTTACAAAATAATTTTGGCTTCTGATGTTTTTCTTCCCATCACCTAGATCAGGGGTAGTCAATTTATTTTTTAGCAAGGTCCAAATGTCTTGATCAAGATATAGTCAAGGTCCAGACCCCGGAGAAAATAATAATAAAAAACCCCAATAATGATAATTAAATAAAAAGATTTTGGGGGTCCATTCAAAAGCATCTCGCAGTCTGGATTTGGCCCAAAGTCTGCCTATTGACTACCCCTGAACTAGATATTTATAGACAACTGACTCATTAGATCCTCTACTTATGTCCTTTTCTTTCAGATAATGTTACCAACTGCTATATTGCAAAATCAAGCAGAGCTCCGAAACACAAAATTGGAATCTCTAATAAGTTTTTACTAATGTTTCAACAAAGTTATTGTTGAAAATACATTGACATTTTGTACCCTTGAAGATTGCTTATCCACTGTTAACAATGCCACTATTGAAACACATATAACCATACACACAAGCACACTTGTTATCTTGGAATAGTCCACTGTAGTAGATTGGGCTCCTAAAGAAATGCAGAAATAAATATAAATCGTAAACGATACTGCAAATAATGTGGTGAGTAGATTTCAGGGATTTTTTTGTGAAAACTGATCAAACATATTTTATATATACACATACACACTTACCTACCTTCATGAACTTCCTCTTGGCAGAAACATCACTATTCTTTCCAATTTTTTTCTGGTGATATTCCAATTCCTGATAAACCTATGAATTTACTCCGAGTAGAAACTGACCATCTTATACCGAAAATAGCTTTATGGACCTTGGATATGTAAAAACTATCTTTCATTTAAAAAAAGGTGAGAGAGAGAGACAGCAGTAATTGTCAAGAATTTTGCTTTTTAAGGATTTTGTAATGTACAGGGTTAGTGTGTATGTGGTGATGCTGTCTAGTAGCTGCCCTCAGTGAAGGATGAGAGCCTGTAATTAATGGAGTTATTGCTTTTAATTCATGTATTAGGGGCTTCAGCTTGTGGTGTTGAAGGTTCACAATTGTGTATGAAAGTAGATATCCATGGATTTGCTACACTTTACATTTTGTAATAGAAGGTATGTATAGGTGATGTATTTCACAATAATTGCACCCCATTGATTATACACTGTCATCAAAACCCACTCAGTGTGGTGTATGTCTTCTTGATATCCCTTCTGTGTCGCCTTCATTTATCTGGTTATTTGCATGACCTTCCTACCATAGTGTCTAGGCACCTTGCAATCATGAACAGATTTTATCCTCACAACATCCCTGAGAGATAGTATTCCTCTTCTACAGATGGGGAACTTAGGGTAGATTAAGTGACTTGTCTGAGGTCACACATGAAATCTGTGATTGAGCCGAGAATTGAACCCACGTCAGAGTCCCAGGCCAGTGCCCTAGACCATCTTTCCTCGATTAACATTCCTTGAAGATAGACCTTGTAAGATTTCATTCTCACTGGATAATGCGCGGCATAGAAGGTCTTTCTCTTTTTTCACCAATAGTTACAAATCTGTACCCTGCCCCAATTTGGTTTCTTGTGCAAAGGAAATACATAAGCTTTATCTTTAAAGCTTACCTGCAAAAGAAAAAAAGTAAAAAAATGTATTGAAACAAGTTATAACGGTATAAACACTTTTGCACTTATATTTAACTGCGCCCACACATGGGGATTGCACCAATTTAACGGAATCCCATTTCATTAGATTGGTGCAAAACTGGGTATAGACCAGCCTCAGATTCTTTCTCTGTAAAACTCGCTGTCTCCTGAGTGGAAGACAAAACTTGATTTTCTCTGGTTCCAAGTCAAACTTCAACTACTCACCTAATGTTTTAGTCTTAGCACTAGCCTTCTCCCATTCCAGAACTCCTCCACCAAAAGTATACTTGAATGAGAGTACTATGCACTGTGCATTTATAATTATAATTTATAATACACTGTGCATTTATAGGAAAGAAGGTCCAAATTCTCCTCCCCACTTATGTTTGGATAAATCTGGAATAACTGCATTGGGTTCAAAGAAGTTGATCTCTATTTACACTGGTGTAATTTGGCCCATTTTGAAAAAGTACATTGACACATATTTGACTCCAGTTAAAAAAACCAAAACAAATCAGAACTAGGCCTAAAGTTAAAGTGCAATTTGAGTTTTTAATATTAAAAGAAAAAATGGTTTCATACTGAACTAACTGTCCTTCTGTTGCCCCCATGTCTAATACTGTATCTTGCATTATAGTCAGCCTTTATGTTCTTCTTGTTAGTACTGAAATGTAAATAATAGTGGAAAAACTGAGCAAGGAAATCTGAGTGTAAAGGGCAGCTGTTGTTTGATCTGCAACTCCTTTCTGTTTTGTTTTGAGGTTTTGTTTTTGTCATATAGGAAAGTAACAATATTGGATCTTTACCTGTAGTCGAGCGTCCCTCAAACTGGAAGGCTTTAGCTTTTACTGGGGATACCCCAATGAGCCCTGGCAAAGTACACTCTCAAACAAACTTTTTGCTCAGCAGTTTAGAGAGCCCACTGAGTGCTTGATGTTGAACACCAAATAGATTTTTCCTAATTGGATGTTTGTTCTGATGCCTATTGAAGTCCATAGGCTGTGTCTCCATTGACTTCCGTGGGAATTTAATTAGGCTTCTGCTGATGCCCAAGAAGAATGGGGAGATAAATCCTCGATCCTCTCCAAAGCTCACTCCCCTTCCTTCTGCACCCAATTTCAACACACTTTTATTGTGTCAGCTTATTGGATTGGCTGATCCTAGTATGTCCATTTGTTGGTGTTTTCCTTATTCTAATAAATAAAACTAATTTCAATTAGTTTTTTTTTTTTTTTTTTTTTTAAATTACTTTAATCTATAAACTGGCTTCTGGTGGCTGAATTGCATAACAGTTTTATCCAAACAAATCTCAATGCAAGTGAGCGGCTTTGGCTCCAGCAGAAGAAGGTTGCTTATAGGGGTAATCCCAAAAAAAGGCATCAGAGTTCTAAGGTGAATAGATCATTGTGTAAAATAATAATAAAGGTCCTTTTGTTTTCAAAGTGGATGCCTTCAAGCCTATTACAATATGCTAGTCAAATGTCTGATAAAACATCTTCTGCATTTATATTGCAATTAGGAGACAATCATCCTGTCACTGCATTCTGTTTCACTGACATTCACTCTCTTAAATCTGTCAAATGGCTGAATCTCTTGAAAGAAAGTGGTTTCCTAGAAGGAGGCAGTTTTGTGGAAGTGCTTGTGGTCAAAGTGTAAGGAGTCATTTTAAACACTTGTGACAAATGTAATAATTTACATAAATAAATTAAACTGAACAGATATGGAATAGTTTATGCCTAGGTTTAAAAGTCGGCAAATCCCTTTGGGTAACTGCCACAGGAAGTTATAAAGATTTTTATGCAGATATTCAATAAGTATGTTTAAAATTCTGATCTGGGCTACCCAATGTAAATCTGGAATATCTCCATTAATATAAACAAAGTTACTCGACATTTGCAGAAGTGTTGCTGAGATCAGAATATGACTCATCCCAGAATAGTCACATATTTGCTTTAAACCAAAATCATAATTTTCTTAATACAAAAATGATAGAGATTATTTATTTTGTACTTTTTAAAACGAGTAAGGATAGGATACAAAGATAAATATTTTCAAGGTAGAAACTGCTATATTCCCTTGAATCATGGAGTGTCTCTAACTTTCCTAACACTGTAATTGCAATCAAAAATAGTCTGTGAAGGGTCAGTTCAGTTTCGTAGATCACATGCAACATGAACAAAATATCTCAGCATGTGCCTCTGCTGCATCTCAAAAGGTACAGAACTCCTTCTAGATTCAAATGTGGCTAACAGAAACCTATTTATCTGCTTGTCGTTATAAACTGACATCACAAACACTGAATCTTGAAACTTAGGCATTTAGAAATGTCATACATTTAAAAAAATATCCATCCCACTTCATTTGAAGCTGCATTTTTCTTTAATGCCTTCCTTTTGGGTCTTTGTTGTACGACTCACCCTTCCAAAGCAGACAAAATTAGTTCCATGCAGTTTACTGTGTAGATCTTTCAAATGAGGGCATTTAAAAAACCAGTGTCCTTCCTGCTCTGCATACACATTAAAGGGCTGGCAGTTTAAAAGTGCCTTATTGTGGGTGTAAATATAATTATGTATTTTATGGCTCTCTAGCATGCCAGAGTGGTGTAAAGGGGCCTTTAGTGTACATGAGAATCAGGCCTTAAAAATCCTAAATCAGTAAGAGCAAGAATACGTGGGTTAGCCCTTCTGTGCTGGTCAAAATTTTATCTTGCGCTACTATTACATAGCGTGCTGTATAACAATTTGTTTCCACTCTCCTCTCTTGAAATGGCTGCATTTCCATGGTGTTTGTATGCTTAGATGCTTTATAAAGCCCTTTATGATGGAAGGTCCTGTATGAATGTGAGACATCATTATTATTGTTTTAGGGCCAGAAGATCACCTTTGGTCCCATGCAGGCTGGGGTCTAGGGTTCTAAGTAGACATGTACAAAACACATAGGAAAAGCTTACCTAATTTTTGTATGAGGCTCTCAAAGGCTTGGGTGAGGGAGGTGTTTGCAAATGAAATGTGAAACACTGCTTTTCATGGTGAAGCAATTTATAAATCTTTCACCTGTGTAAATTATTTCCTTGTGGAAATTGTAGAAGGGGTTGGAATATGGTGTTCAGGGGAGAGAAAAGACATGTTGCTGTTTTTATTGTCAAATCTTGGAATAAATGTTGTTCATGCCGCTTTGTGTTCAGTTTTTGTACTTTTAATCTATTTGATCCCTTCTTTGCACAAACTGATTCAAGATCAAATTCACCTAATGTAAATGAGTTGTGTTAGATCCTCAGCTCGATTGATTTCAACAGCGCTATATCCGTTTTGAATCAGCTAAGAATCTGGCCCATTAACTCTTAAAAATATGTGAGAAGAAGCCCTAGCCTTTTAGTATCATACATTTTATATATGGGGAGACTCATTAAATATGAAACTGATGTGCTTCCAAATTCAGCAATCTCTTTCTAATGAAACATTTGCCCTCTTAAGGTGAGAAACCATACCAGTGTGACTTTAAGGACTGTGAGCGAAGGTTCTCTCGGTCAGACCAACTCAAACGACACCAAAGACGACACACAGGTTTGTTGGCCATAGATCTCTCCTCTCTAACGGGCAAGTTTCTATTTCAGAGAAGATTTATCCTTAGTTGGGCTCCAGGAATAAAATAATTTTTAATAGTGTTTCAGAATCACGAATTTATGCCTGAAAAATAGAATTTTTGGATTCTGCGAACTTTTATTAAAACTCTCCAAAATGAAACATTCTGCTCTCTGGAGTGGCATGCATGGGATGGGAAATATTCTCTCTTTTAAACAAGGAATGATTAAACAAAATAAAACCATTTTCTAGTAATCTGATAGAAGTCATAATTTAAAAACAAGTAATGCAATTAATAATGTATTGGTGCTTATGGTTTAAATATGTAAGAGAAAAACCTGCACTCACCCATGTGTGAGGCTCATAAGGCAATGGAATTACCATGTGTTTGCTGTGCAGAAAGGAGAAATCGATGAAGTCTACATCACACCCATTGCACTCTATAGAGCACTGCTCTGCATCCAAGCCCCAATCCAGCAAAGCATTTAGGCCAGTGCTTAATTGTGAACATGTGCTTAAATCCTACTGATTTTAAGCATATGGTTACATTGGCCAAAAACTCTGTGCAGGAAGCATGTAGCAGTCCTTAGCTACAGGGCGGAGAACGTTGTAGCAGCCCGGAGTGGCTCTGTGGCCTGTTTTTGGATTGAGGAATATTACAGGGTTCCTTATGCAAAGTCTGTTTGTTCAGTTTTTGTCCTAAAGAAGGCAGTTTGGCCCCTAAGAGGTAATGGGAGAATTATGATGAACTTTGGCTGTGTGAAACTTTCCATAATGAAACCTGAAACTATGGGAATCTTTGGGTTAAAACATGAAAACCAGCAGTTGCATGTAAAATGTATCTGGGTCCTGCAAACCTTTAATCGACATGCTCAGTGCTGGTTCTTTTGGGGTGGGGAGGGACATTTTTTGAGACTCAGTTATGTGGCTTTGCTTCATTCTTTTTTTTTTTCTAAATATATACATTTTTGACAATCACATGGATAGGTCTTCTGGGCTGAACGTATACTTAAAGATCCAGGTACAATATATATTGTTTAATAAAACTTGTCAGATGGGTTGTGGTTTTTTTTTCAATCTGTTTTTACCAGATTGAATCCAAATATACAAAGTTTAAAGTGGAATGCCAGTGGCACCAAACTACAGGCACCAAAAAATTAGTAAGCTTTGCAGAGCTTTTCTTGACCATAACTTTTCACATTTTGAATCTTGGTTAGTGCTTGCTTTCACAGGCTGCAGCTGGGACACATTATACCTGAAAGTGTTAACTGGTCTTTAGGAGAAAGAGAGGGTTATGAAAGGTTAAGATGTGCAGCTGCCTGATTAATGATTTTCGAGACATGTAGGCGGGTAGCTTGGGAGGAGCAGTTACAGTAACTATTAAAAAAAAAAATTCCAGTATTTTGAAAATTCAGAAACGATTGACCCTCCCAAAGGTGCTGGAATATGGGAATAGACTTGTTTTATCTGTTTAGGTGTGAAACCCTTCCAGTGTAAAACCTGTCAGAGAAAGTTCTCCAGATCTGATCACCTGAAGACTCATACCAGGACTCATACAGGTAAAACAAGTGCGTAAACTTTTCTTCACATTTATTTCATTATTTATTTAAGCTAAATCAATTGTATTGTGATTTAAATGTTTAGAGAGAGTCTTATAACCTTGGGTAAAATTTTCAAAAGCACCTAAGTGACTTACGAGCCTGAATCCCATTGTTGGTCAGTGAGACATGGTTCCTAGATGCTTAAATCACTTTTCAAATTAGGACGTAGGCTCTTTTGTTACTTAGGCACTGTAGAAAAGGTTACTCTTGTTACTTTGTGCTTTTAGGATGTGTCAGTTTGGCATAATGTATTTGGTCAGCTTTTGTGAAATGGCTTTAGTGGTCTCAGCCCACAAGCATCCATTGTACATAAACTATCACCACCACAATTGCCTACAAAGAGACCATTTAGTGCCAGTCTCAGCAGAGAGGCCGTGGAGTCTAAAGGATCCTCTCATCTCTACTTATGGCCCCTACAGGTCAGGGCTGAGGCCTAATATAAGGTATCTTGTGGGGTCTGGCACCACTACTAAGTTGTTTGTCCTGTAATCTCTCCTGTGGATAAAGACAGCACCTTTTGCCAACACTAAACAGTCACGCACACACACTCTAAAGTAAAAACTTGCCAAAATGTTCAAGGAACGTTTGAAGAGACACAAAGATGAAATTAAAATAGACCCTTTCCATTGCATTTTAACTGAAACGTCACGTTCTGGGGGTAATTTTAGAATTATTTTTGTGAATCTACATTTTCTGTAAAACAGCGAGAGTTCTGTGGTACCTTAAAGATTAAGAAATTTATTTGGGCATAAGCTTTCGTGGGCAGAAACCCACTTCGTGATCCTACAACAATCAGAATTATTCGCCTGGCACTTTCCAGGCTGCCAGCCTAAATGGATGCTTGAGACAATGTGCTACATACATTTTCGTTGTCTGCAAATAGTGAGGGGCACAGTTTTAACCCCCAGTGCATGCCCGCTGTCACAGTGTGTGAGTGAGGTCTGAAATTCGGTGCATCTTCTCTTGGAAAACAGGTGTGTTCATAGTTAACATGGGTTAACATGAGGTAAATTCCTAGCAAAGACAAGGCAGTATGTAGTTTTCACATAAATTAGTAGATTGAATTAAAGGCTATGGGGGAAGTGTAGGTTATACTTCGACCTGTTAACATGTGAAAACTACACACTGCCTTATTTTCGCTAGCATTTTACTACGTTAGTTAATTCAAGTTAAGAAAACACTTTTTTTTCCCCCCCCAGTGAAGATAAGACCAGAAGCTCTGTTCTGTGCCTGAGTGAGATGATTAAAACCCAAAGAAAGATTAGAGCTTGGAGCCTTCCCACCTTATAGCCACAGCATGAGCTGTGCCTGTGTCGTCACTGCCAAAAAAGGTGTGTTTTTACAGCAAGTTAGCTAACTCAAGATGTCTCCATTCAAGAGTGCAAAGGGGGACACAGTTTTTTCCTTGATGTAACTAGCTGAGGTCAGTACCATAGCCCCTCCCTTGGAGTTGACCTTGACTAGCTACATCAAGGTAGAAATTACAGGTGCCTTGTCTTCCCAGAGATTTTATAGTGAGGCAGCTAAATTGAGTTAGCCATCTGACTCTAAAAGGTACGACTGTTTTGGCAGTGAAGACGTAGCCCGTGACATCTGCACAGGGGAGTAAGGAAGCAATGCCTTGCTTCCTGTATTGCCTCACAGGACTGCTAGTCCTCCTCCGGAGCAGACAGGAGTGTGTAGAGCTTTGACTGTCCCCTCCCGTCCAGCGTGCAGGATTGTGCCGCTGATCCAGCATGGAAGGGAAAGTAATCTGCACCCAGGATAGGACTGTGGCAAGGGGAGAAGCAAATTTGTCTCTGAGGCAGCACAACTACATGCTACTCTTACTCAGAGATTGTCCCAAAGTACAATCTAGCCCATAATGATTAATGCACATCACTGAGGATGATTTGGCCAGTGCTGCTGAGAACTGATGGCATGAAGTTCACTTACACAAGTTTGGGATTTTATTAGTAATTCTGACAAATTCAACTCTGTTCTGAACCATTCTATACCTTTCTGTAATAATCAGAGCTTGTCGAAGCATTAAATCAGAATTAATCAGACCTTAAAACCCATTTAATTGCTTGACATTTTGCAAAAAAATACACAAACTAAACTTCACCACAATCCAAACTTCCCCTGGAAGTTTTCAGATGATCAACAAATGATCTGCACAAGTTGTGGGGCAAGGAAGAGGGCGACAAGGAAGTGATAGTTAGGAAAGCTCATACCAACTCCAGAGTATATTGAATTGGAGAAGGCCGGACCTCTAGCCAGCACAGATGAGTTCAGGTCCAGAAACAGACCAATACTTACTTAGAGAAACAAAGAAACAAATAGAAAATCCAAGTTATATGAATTAAACTACAACTCTAGAAAAAGAATACAATTTCTGATTCTGTTCTGACCTATGACCTGCTCTGGGCTGCTGAGGACATTCCTCCAGGACTTCTGCGCTGTCAGAAATGTGACCTGCTACTGTATTTGCATGCTGTGGTAAATTGAAGAATAGATAAAAGTGCAGAAAGACTATTTTTCTATTTGGGTCTGTTTGGTGTTTTATTATTGATCTGCTTAGGGGAGCGCTAGGGAAATATGGAACATTCTGGACCTCCAATAATTTCCTATTTTTTCTTCTCAGTTGGACATGTGAGGTCTGCTTGACTTGGAAAGCAGTGAGGAACTTTTTGTACCAGCTCACCAAGCGTGAGGCTAAGCTCCATAGACCTCTTCTTACCCAGCTCCATAGGTCTTCACTGAGCATTGATGGCTCGATTGAGCCTATTGAAGTAATTGGAAATGACTGACTTCCATGGACATTGGATCAGGCTTTAAACAATAACCACTGGTGTTCCAGGCCTGCGTGCTTCCTTTTGGAATGTGCTGTTGCAAAATGTTTAGCTTAATCTTAAAAGGGCATCTTTAAAATGTGGGTTGAGAGAGGAATGCCCTCATTTAGGGTCTGGTCTTGCAATGGGCTGAGCATTGAAGTGAATGGGAGTTCAGGGGATTCAACACCTTATAGGGCTGGGCCCACAGTTAGTTTCCTATTAAAAGGAGTTCAAAAGAAACAAAATAAATGGTAAATGTTTTAGTCCATCTTTATGCCAGTTAAATAATGGGCTATTTTTGTTAACAGGTGAAAAGCCATTCAGCTGTAGATGGCCCAGCTGTCAAAAAAAATTTGCCAGATCTGATGAATTAGTCCGTCATCACAACATGCACCAGAGGAACATGACTAAACTTCAGTTGGCCCTTTAGACAGTTCAAACAAATGAATAAACCAGATGGGACATTATGAACTACTGCAAACGTTTTCAGTCATCCTTGACCACCTCTTAAGGAAAGCTACGGCTGTCTTCACTACCCAGTTGAGACAAGTTAACTAAACTGTAGGATTCTGTTCAGTTTTGTCATCCATTTGGACTTAAAAAAAAATTCCCATCTAATAATGTTAAGTGATTTTCTTTTGTAACATTGTTATGGAATTACAAAGACTGTTACAGTTTAAATATTACTATGAACTATAATTACTTTTAATGTTTGGTTTTTTCCTCTCTAAAAAGCTTTCTATTTTTATTTTTTACTTGAATTTTTCCAGGTGCAAATTTATTGCACCTTATTCAGTCAAACTGTGTGTAGGGCATGCGTCTGCTACGGTAAGCTTTATGCTTACTGCATATGCGCTTATAGTAAGGTTTCCAAATTCTGATACAACCACACACTCCAAAAATATACCTGAGACATTTTTGGTAAACTTTGTACTTGTACTGCCTAAGGGCCCATTTTTAAAATGTAAGCTTTGCTGTGAATTTCACAAATCAACTTTTAAAAAAACCCATGTTTCTAGAGCAGCGAAGGCTAGATGAATCAGTACCTCTTTGTGCAGAAATTGAGAATCTTACGATTAAGTTAACTTGCTTTTACGTTACAGCATTGATCCCCAGAAACTGTATTCTCTCTGTTCAAATTAGTTTTTTTTGTACTGGTTTAAATTTATTCCATCATGAGATTCACAGATCTCCTTCTTACCCCAAAGGGATTCCAGTCATTGTAGACATTTGGGATTTGTTTACAATGTAAGCCACACTGGTTATGTGGCTAGCAAGCTGTATAAACTTAAAACTGAACTTAAACGGGGCTGGTCCAGGATCTCCATTAACAGATTACTCTTAAAATAAGTAACTTAAAAAGACTCTTCGTCAAGTATATGTGAAAAGAGACATTATTAGTGTGAGGAAATATATTGTTTTGGGAGGAGGGGTTTATTATTTCCTATTAATTGCTTGAAATTGTGTGTGTGTGTGTGTGTGTGTGTGTGTGTATATATATCTGATAATGTATTGCTCTTAGACAACTAAAATTAGAAAGTGTATAAATATTAGATGCATCACTGTTCTGATGTTGTTGCTGTTACAAATTATTGATAACACTAAGAATGTAACCTGCATTTTTCACCAAGCTTTCAATTAAAGCCCCTTCAAAGAGAAAAAAAACGAGAGTCCAACAGCTGTCTTGTTTCAGGCTGGTATTAGATTTCACATGCCATGTTCAATAGTTTCCATTTTTATATATAAAGGTACCACCAGCATTGATGACCACTAGTTAACCTGTCCAGGTCTTGACCACAATTTATCCATCTGACTGGGGAATTGTACTGGCAACAGAAAACAGTATCAGGTTTCATATTATGTTATAAAACAGCTGCTTCAATCTTTTTTTCCTTTTGTCTTTTAGTGGGTTAGACCAACACAATGTGAGTGAAAACACGACAGCTTAGTAAAATAAATCTTTGAAACAGAAAATATTGGCCTTTTATAGAGCCACATGTAATAGTTAGCATGGATACCTTTTTTAGCTTAGAGGTCATAGGCTGGATACCAAGTAAGACCTAATTTACAACTTTGATGCACTAAATCAGTTCAACAGGTTGAAAAAACACTCATTCTTTTCCTAAAGTGTGAAAATGAGGATAAAAATAATGGTTACTTTGTCAACCTGCATGATTTTTATTTTGTAAATAAATACAGCCTGACTTTTTGCTGTCAAGCTCATATTTTGACCTTGCAAAATTATTGTATCCTACTTCCCTTCTTTAACTTTGATTTTTTTTCCAAGGTGTGGGGTTTTGGGTTTTGGGTTTTTTTTTTTTTTTTTTTTTTTTTTCGCAATAGTGCAAAACAATGGAGATCTAGCTATGATGGGTTAAGCTTTTGGCAGCTGCATACTCAAGAAAACTTAAGTTAATTCTTCAACTCTCCTTTTTCATATGAATATTGCATCACTGTTAATTACTGTTGGAGTACTGTGACTCACTTATATCATTTTATCTTATGCTGCCAAAAGATAGCATCTCTCTTGAGAAACCTATAAGTGTGGCAAACCTCAAATACTTAGAGTGAATGGTGTGTGTAAAACTGCAATATTAAACAAATAAAACAGCCCCACCTCATCCTCTGGCAAAGTTCAGATTTAGCAAGAATGTCCTCTGATTTCCCCGGTAGTGTATGATGACTATAAAACAGGGTGGTTTTTTTTTTAGTCTGCACCCAAAAGAGAGATGTGCCAGATGTGTTTATACTATAATCCAAAACAAAATAAAAATTCCAACCTCTAGTTATATCTACATTAGTCAAACATAAATAAAACTACCTCCTTGAAATATAACCAAAGCTACAGGAAAACATGGCCCAGACTTTCACTGCCCTACAAATAAGTGTGTCAACAGTTCTCCATCTGTGAATTGCAGGGCAAATAATCGTTAGGAGGATACACAACTGTGTAGACAAAAAATGGGTTGATGGGGGCTGAATATCTTTTCCTTTGTGTTTTGATGATAGCCACTTTTTCAAAGAAAGTACCCCTTAGTACAGTAACCTATGGTGTTCATCATACCCATAACATTCAGACTACAATGAGAATAGTGTTAAACTTTTTACTGTTTTTTATTTCTAGTCTTCTTACAGTCATTGTCAAAAGAGGACTTCTATGTCCTTTCTTCTTGTTACCTCATTCTTGTTCTAGAGATTATATCAGACATGTAATCTAACTTTTGAGATGCTTTACTAGTTGTACAAATATAGTCCACAAACATTAGCTCTGAAAGCATGTAATGCTTCCTAATGAGCCACACAGAAACTGTTCAGTGGGCTCGGTTTCTGTGAGCTAGTCCTCCTTGGGAAAGTTGGGCAGCGGGATGCTGCAGTCTATAGTTTAGGCATGTTACATGTGGCCTGAGATCTCTGGACAAGTTGTCAATGCAACAAGTAATTGAGTACATCTTTTATGCCTCTGCCTTGTGTTCTTAAATTGAAAATAGTGAGTTGTACTATTTTGGCCATTTTTAATGTATTTT
Source organism: Emydura macquarii macquarii (assembly GCF_026122565.2). Taxonomy (NCBI): domain Eukaryota; kingdom Metazoa; phylum Chordata; order Testudines; family Chelidae; genus Emydura; species Emydura macquarii. Next base: position 3,335,688 of record NW_027133377.1, read on the forward strand.
ACTGTGGTTAGCTTAACATTCCTGCTCTGTAGTGTCAGTAACTCCTGGAAAAAAAAAAGTAGCTATACACCTTATAGTAATGTGTTACTTACCTAAAATATGCAGTGTTGTAGCCATGTTGGTCCCAGGATTTTGGAGCAAGACAAGGTGGGGGAGGTAATATCTTGTATTAGACCAACTTCTGTTGGTGAGAATGACAAGATTGTTTCTCTCTCAACAGAAGTTGGGCCAATAAAAGATATTACCTCCCCCGCCTCGTCTCACTTACATAAAATGAATTCACACTTCACTGGCCTTCCATTTACTTGGTTGCATTATGATGCAAATTCTATACATATAATGGTAAACAGCCTGGTCTCTCCTATTTTTTTTATCTTGGCTGCTGAGATCCAGGGGAATCACTTAAACCAAATCTTTGTTGAAGACAGACGAATACAGCTAAACAGTTGTTTTTTTATGACAAGAAGTGACTTAAAATGTCCTGTATATTTAATCACAGTATCCTACTTTTGGCTAGCATCTTATTCTTTCAGTCTATGGTAAATCTTTCAGACTATGGTAAATCAAGATGAGGTACAAAGAAGTTTTCATTTTGCTAGGACTAGAGTACTATTCTGAATAATCTAGCCCACAGTCATAGGTATATTCATTTGAGAAGAGACAGTGTCGAGGAATGAGTTTATGGCTATTTGCATCTCTCACGTTGGGCCAGGTAGGGTGTGTGTGTTTTTTAGATGGCCCTACAATTATCTCTATCTATTTCAAGATGACAATAGAATGGACTTAATTCCTCTATCAACCAGCCTTAAAAAGATAACTGGGGACTGGAGATGTTTTCCCCTCCTGAATAGGCACTGGTTAAACCTCATCTTGTCAACTACAGCCAGCATACTGCCTTTCACATAGGGAACAATGTGAGTGGACCTAGGCAGTGTGTCCAGCTAGCCTGCTTCAAACACATTTGAGCCTTGTTCGCCAGGCGAGTCAAGCTGCACGTGGACAGAGTGGAGAGGGAGCATCAAGGAGCTGGTTGCAGTTCCCAGATTCAGGGTTGCCCGTCCTGGTACAAGTTAGGGCTGCACAAGGACATTCCTCAGGGAGAGAATGCCAGTCAAGGATTGGGAGTAGTAGAGCTTTGCTCATCCCTATCCTGCCCGTGCCCCTCCCCGACATGCTGCCTTCTTCCCTTTAAGTCAAGGGGCTGTAAGCTGGCTCAGGAGGTGTTGGAGCTGCCTCCACCAGCTTTCTACTTGTGGCGTGATCTCCTGCAGAGTGGGAATTCTCCACTGGTCATCTCTTGCTGGCTTAAGGCAATTTATGCAGTGCAAAGTGGCATTAATGGGTCAGAGAATCTGGCCTTATGAACATATGTATTTGGCAAGACCCAATGGATTGACCTTGGAAAGAAAGAATTTTTCAAGATAGAAGATTTGAAAGAAGTTAGAACTGGGAAGGAGTTTGACACTATGGAACTGGTCACAATAGTGACGAGTAAATAATAAAATTAATTAAGAAAAATCCCAACCACAATGAGACCATCTAAAAATTAGATCATTAAGAGGAAAACCAGGAATGCAGCCAGAACTATTCCACCTCAAATAATAAATACAAGGATAAGTTGCCAAGTGAGGTCAAAGAAGCAAATGGGAAAGTGAGTTTAAAAGACAGCTAGACACTTTTATGGGGAGAGAAGGGATTGAAGGATATGGTGACAAAATAGGGGGAAGAGTTGAGGACAGGCTAGGTGGGCCAAGCGACTCTACAATTCAGAGAGTGCTGTGGGTTGCAGGAGTTCTGTAGAGTAGTTGAGAAGGCTATTGGCCCTGGGGAGGAGACTAACATACACATCAGCAAATGTGAAGACTGAAGATAAAATGCCGGAATGGTTTGAAGGGAAGATGAATCTGACAGATAAGAATCTGTATGCTATCAGCAGCACTGCTCATTATAGCTGCTTGCAGCCTTGTTAATGTGATGCCTGTGACAGACTCACTACAAGAAGTTAGCTTGACAGCACAGACCTGGTGAAGCACTTGTACCATGCACTTGGGGCTTTGTTAGCTACTAGTGCATGATGTGGGAAGCAGATACACTGCAATAAGAAAGAGGGTATTTCTATCAACTTTTCTTAAAGGACTAAGAATGTCTGTAGTACAGAAAAGAACACTGTGAACTAGAAGATAGCCATTAAAGGTTTCAAAGTACAAGGAGATACATTTTTATATAAGATATCATCTTCATAGCTTCATTCATCCCAAAGGATCCCAAACCACACTGTAAAAAGAGCCCGACCCTGCTCCCACTAGAAACCATGGCAAATCTCCCATTGGTTTAAGTGGGGGCCTGGTTAAGCCTGGTGTTAATGGACGGATCATTTCAACCATCTCTGGGGTGAAAGACAGCAGCTGTCTCACAGGCCCAGCAGCACTCTAAAATGGTTTAGGTTAGGAAATCAGGAATAGCACATTCAGTTGATATGGGTCAGAGGATTTAGTTAAGTAGAATGCAGTTTTCCATATTGGAATTTGACCAAAACAGAAGTGGTAACTCTTACTCCTTAAAAAAAAAAAAAAAAAAAAAGCCTTGGGATCTCAAATGATCATGAATACTCAGAACCTCAGTTGACATGACATCTATTTCATTTTGCACTTATTTATTATTTGTGTTACAGTTTCACCTAGAATTGCTATCAGAGCCCCATTCACAAGCTTTACAAGGTAAGCATGGTACCAAAAAACCTAGTAAGGGCCAGTCCCTGCCCCTAAGAGCTTACAATCTAAATATACAAGACAGACAAAACATTGGAGGATGGATGGCTTATTTTTATTTTTCACAGTGTTTAATGGCCAGACTTTAAAAAATGCTCAATGTCCCAGTAGCTCCTAGTGAAAAATCTGGCCTTAAATGCCTTGCTTAAGTTCACACTGGAAGTGTGTCATCCAGAATTGGACCCATATCTCTTAATTTCTAGTCCAGTGCTGTCACCTCAAGGCCATCTTTCCTCTCATCTTTTGCAGTTCCAATTTTCATGCCATAGCTATCAATCTGTTGCTACAAAATATCAGCAGTATATCTATTTTGAGTTTATCACAGCCAATTTGTTTAAATAGATTGAGAAAATCTTCTAAAAGTGTAATATTATTACAGTTTAATAACAAAGGTGAATATTCAAAGATATACTTCTCTGCATTTTTCAAAGGACTTTGCAAAAGTAGGTATTCTCCCTGTTATACCAATGAGGAAAGTGAAGCACAGAGGGATTAAATCACTAGCCAAAGGTCAAACAGCAAATCAGTGGCAGAGCTGACCCCACTCCCAGTTCTATACTCAATCTATTGGACGTCCCTGACTCTGAAGGAAAGGTAAGGTAATATTTCTTTTGAACTGTGATATGCAAAGTTTTTTAAGGAACTGAAAGACTTGAATAAAATATAGCTTTAAGAGAGATTTCCCATTCCTGATAACGGAATGCCAAATATTTTAATAGCATCATTGTTTTTCATCTGAAATATGTTGCTAGTTGATTAACTGAAGTTTTGCACAGCAGTACCCACTATATTGCATGACGCGCTGCAACAGTGCTAGACAGACAATACTAACTACTGTCACTGGCTAAACGGAATGTGTTAAGAAGGTAACAGTTTCCAAATAAATCTAATATAAACCTGCTTGTCATTCCCCTGGGTCATAAAAGCACTTGATGTGGTACTAGAGGATTTCAAAGAAGAACATCCCTGCCCCTCAGGAGCCATTGTGAGACTAAATACATTAAATATGGTGAAGTGCTCAGATACTGCTGTAACGGAGCCAAGGTATCCAAGAAAAAAATGGGATGGATAGAACTTTGGTTTTTTATTTGCAGGTTATTTCTCATTGACTTTTATTTGCAGCATGGACAATATAAATGCAGAGTTGAAATATAGCCTTTTAAAAAGCATGAAACTAAATTCTCCTCCTCAAAAATCCCTGCCTCAAGTGTCCCTGGAAAACTGCATATAACCTTGGGCAACTACTATAGTACTATAATAATTGCACACATTTCACTGGATTTCCTCCTGTGAAGGTCTCTTTTAACTCATTGGTCTGTAAATTAAATGATAGGCCTGGCTGCATGCTAACAGAGTATCATATTAGGCACAAAGGGAGAATTTTAATCTATCAAAAGATAGGTAAGCCAGCCTAACAAAGAACTAGTTTTAGCTTAGCAAAAAGTTAAAAGGTTCCTACTTAGGTATAATAACTTTTAGCTACTAGATGGCTCATCCCAGATGGCTTATTCTCTTTAAACTGTTACACATTACTGGGAAAGCAATGTATATACTATACAGGATGCAATATTATACATATGTGTATACCATACTGGGAATGCAATGTGTATGCTCTAACTCAACCAACTCTTATCACATGGAGGAATTTACTAACTTGCAACAGAAAGTTACAGCGCTTACAATGGAAGAATCAGAGCCACGTGGGATTGTATAACACATTTTGAACTGTGTTCCAGCAGCCTGAGCTCGAACACTTTATTGTTAATAGTTAATAATGAAGCACTATAAAAATTGGAATGTACTTGATAGTTATACAGACAAAATTTTAAAAATGTTATTTATTATTTCTGGTGTTGCCTAGAGGCCCAAAGCCAGGATCAGGGCCTCATTTTGCTAGAAGCCACATGCGCACATCACAAAAAGACAATCCCTTCCCCAACCCATTAGAAAGAACAATACGGGGTACGTGGTCATGTGATCATTTCAAAGCACTGTAGAGCGGCTTAGCATCATGATATGTATTCACTGAAATGCAATTCAACCCCTGTGCTCCTCTTTAAAAATGTATCTCTAGTCTTTTGTGTTGTCCTTGGAAAGAATGGAACCTTCTAGTGACTGATTTGATTTCTCACCCTCTTGTGATTGGAGCTCTGGGAGTTCAGCACAAGCATGATGCAGACTTCCCCCATATGTAGACAGTTCAGGGAGCATGAACTACATTTTATGATACTGAGGATCATCACACAGGACAAACAGCCTAACAACAGTCTAATATTCCTAAACTGTATAAATTCCTGATGTCTGCTTTAGGCAGAATCCAAAAACTTGTGTCAATTCTGTACCATGCCCCAGACTGCCAAAAACATTACTATAAGCATATTTATCTGGGCTGCAGTGTGTTACAAGAATTCATTAGGACAATATGTGATATGGTGCTGAAACAGAAGGCTATGTTTCTCTGGCCAGAGATGAGGAAGTCTAGTCCCTGCTGAACTTTTACAACTGATAAAGACAAAGTCTGCTGGCAGTCTTCATTTTTTACTGGGCCATCTGCCTCCAGTCAAGGATAACTTGACTTTCTGAAAAAGCCATTAATCAGAATCAATCCCGAACAACTTTCTCTTGATGAGTAAAGCAACACAAAAGAAGACCAAGATGGTTAATAAACTTCTCTGGGAGCAAAAGGTCAATACTGGTGTAAACAAACCAGTGTCATAGTACTATACAGAAGCATTGAAGTTTTCTGTGTGTTTATATGGCTGATATCCCGTTTCTTTCTCTCAGTGTTTATCATTTATTTTGCTCTGCTTTTGCTGACCTATAAATCTTTCAAACAGTGTTCTTTATTTTCTTAATTTTGTCATCTCTCTTATCAGCTTTTATCACCTATTTATGTCCAGTACATTTGCTACTCTCTGCTGCTTGATGGTAGCATGTGATTAGAGTTTTGTTAACCTCTTGGGTCTCACTTGAACCATAGCTGTCTAATAGTTATGTCTTCTGAAATCTCCAGTTTTCTAAAGCTGAATAAACCACTGGAGGCTTTTTTCTCTGCCATCTCAACATGTGGGAAAAGTTTTGAGTTAAATTAGTGCTCATGAAAGATGCCAGCCCTCAGGCGTGGAGTCTTTTATCCATAGCACAAGTAGGAAACAGGTAGTAGCAGTGTGTAAGTTTCACTGCAGTGCCTTACCACTGGATCTCAACTCTCTTCTGGAAAGTCCATTTTTAGGGAGTGAGATAGTAGGCCAGTCTTTGGCCTCTGTGCTTAGGCTCTCAACAAGGGTGCCATCTGCAGCTGTAGGGGCTGTGTGAGTTAAGCATGGGTCCACTAGGAGCTGGACTGAAACCACAATACTTATTGCACATAAACTATTGATCATCCATCAGATGGTACCAAAGTTCTTACTATTAACCTGGACTAAATCAAAATCAGTTATCCTAATAGTGAAACACTCCATAGTCATAATGTAAAGCCTGAATTAGTACCTCAGTGATGATCATTTTAACTGGAATAGTGCCATACTCAGATTCAAAGCTGACTGGGCTGAAAACTTAAAAATCATTAACATGAGATGCCTCATGCGGATGAAGGGCCTACAACCTATACAATAGAACCTCATAATGACTACACAGGCTCAGTCCTCAAAGGTATTTAGGTGCCTATCTTCCATTGAAATCAATGGGAGTTAGAAAACTACGCTCCTTTGGCCACAGTACTTGTTGGAACTTTGTATGAATGATAATGGGGAGAATCACTGCAAATTAGTCCATTTTGTGAGTTACAAACACTAAAAGCAAAGTCTATGCATTACAGAATGAACTAAGTGAATTTATTTTGATAACTGTCATTTTAACCATTTCTGATAAGCTAATCCTGTGTTAATAAATGTACTGTACAGTAATTTAAACATAGTACAGTTTTAGTAATAGAAGGCCTTACTAACTACCTATATGTGCTATTAATCCTTTTGCTGAGAAGTGGGGAAAGCACCCCATTTCCCTTCAGCCAATATCAGTGTGAATTTTGCCTAAGAATTGCAGGATTTGGTCCAAAGGGTGTGGATTAGTACCAGTTTTAGAGGATGAACCATAAAATAGTTTGTGGATGAGTTATCGGGAATAGGGAAGTGGTTTCACATTGTATATATAGAATATGAGTCATTCAATTTTGGAGGATACTAGGCCCTTTGATATATGCTTGAATATATATATCTCATTAAGTACTTTGGCTGCTCCTAAACAGAGTAAAAATTCAGGCAATAGAAAAAACTAAGATTGTCTTTTTTTTTCTTCACTTGGAATGAGCATTTAATTTAAGAAGTTAGGAGTAACAGAGAACAGAGAAACAGACACAAATGAATATTGGTTTAAAAAGTTAACTTGTTTGAGTAGCAGAACAAGTACTGAACAGATATGAAAAGTACCACTTTTTTTTTTTAAATGTGAATGGAACTTTTATCATGGCATGTTCTTTAAGTTGGCCATTTGCTGGAAATAGCTTATGGCATGCCTGGCTTTTTTTGTACAAAAACCACCTTCATAGAGCGTGATTATTTTTATGCTTGTTAAATATTGTTGATCTGACACACATTAAACTCAGGAAAATGAATTAGTGACCCAGTAGATTTTTTTTAAAATAATATTTTCAGATCTAATGTTAACATGATTTCCTTTTTTTCACGTCCTCTTTTTTGATACCTGCCCCTTAATATTCTGACCGTTCAGAAACCATTAATCATAACAGTGAAAATATTTTTTGCACTCTCGTGAAAATCCTAGACATCTGTATAGCATGCAAACTGCTTGGGCTGATGAGTATGAAATTTATTTTACATTATCAGTCCTAGGCAAGGAGAGCAGGAAATTATCCTAACCATTAAGGTAGCAAAAGAAAATTAAAATATAATTATTAGTATGACTGGATTAACCAATGGGCCCATGACTTGTATCCTGGAGTTCAGGGCCTTAGACAATATTGTCACATAATCCTGGAAACCATGACGACCCGTTGCTTTTTCCAAGTAGTCAAGAGGGGTCTTCCTCCTCCTCTGCTGCTGCAATGGGGACACACCAGGGGTGAGGGTTTGCCTTAATCCAGCCTTGAGTATTGGTAACATTCACAAGATAAATTAAGGTGGACGGATTACTTGCATAGGCAGATGTTGCAGAATAGGGGCTTATATTTGTGACGTGCCTTGGGATCTTCTGGACTGAGGGGTGATTTATAAAGTTAAGAGGGTTATTATGTTTGAGCTGGGCTTGCATTTGTCTATCACATTCAAAATGCTGCTAGAATATTTATTTGTATTATTTTAAGTGTTTGTCAGATTAAAAATATTCCCCCAGAGTTCTGGATCCTTTAAAAAAAATGCATTCGTCTTTTTCACCCTTAATTTAAACTATGCACAAGTCATAACAAGGTCTGTACTAAAAGCCCAGGCAGATAGTATTTTGAAGATACATTACATAATGCTGAACAGCCCAAATTATATATGCCTTTAATTCCATATAAGTGCTGTGGATGATTTATAAGGCTAAACATTATTATTATTTATATTTGTTGCATGTGACAGTGTGTTTGGTGCTGTACAGAAACAAGAAGAAAAACATTTCTGCCTTAATATAACAGATGCTAGTTCTCTCCCTAGCAGAGACTAAGCCATTTATTTTGTGTTCGGGGTACTAGGTTGTTGTTAAATTAATGTGACTTTTGAGCTGTTGCAACACTATTGTTATTAAAAGCACATGTGTGGCTATAATATAAATAACATATTTCGAAGTTGTTCTAGAGAATAATTTTCAAAACCACTGAGTACTACACAGACATGTCCAGAAATTGAGTAAATCAAACATTAACCCAAAGAGATAGCATGGTGTGATTATCTCCTTACACCATTCAAACCAGGGGGAAAAAAAAAAAAGGTATCAATTGCATTGGAAGAGTTGGATTATCCCCCTGATGCCACCCACATACACACAAAAGCAGTATTTCTCTGGAATACATTCAGGAATCTTCTAAGGAGCTACTTAAATGGGGTTCTGGTAATGGGCTGTTCACTAGAACCTTTTAGCTTTAGGTAGTTGGCTCAAAGCCAGCCAAGGACAACAATAACCAAAAGTTGTTGCCATCAGGTGTGTGTGTGTGAAATGAGCTTGGTGGTCTCATCACACGAGATGTGATGTCCACATCACAAAAACCTCAATAATTAAACTAACATATAAGTAACTCAAATCCTTATTCAGATATATCTTCAGTTAAGGCACTATTATCTTAATGATCCAGATAGGAAGGGTTTCCAGATTCGTCTTAATGCAATGGAAACGGTAATACTCCATGCTTTGGGATCCAAAAGTCTGATCTCTAGTTTCTACACATATACCTTGTATTAACAAAAATGGACTATGTGCTTAAATATGGATACAAGATAAAATGGAAAAAATTGAAAGGTAAACAAAGTTTTGAGCTTTGCTAATTTGAAGAAGAGGGGCTACCTCCTTTAGATGTTTCTATTATATAAAAATCACTACAAAGTGATGTTTCAATCCAACCTTGTGCCCTAATATATTTTTAAAATACGTTTGAGGGGGAAGTGTGGGGGTGTGTGTGTATGTTAGTTCATTGTATAAAACTCAATTTCCTTGTGCAGGAAGTCTTTCACCCAAATTGTACAAGAACTGCATTAAGAAACATACCTAAATGATAATCTGGAATCAGGTTTTCCTTTACAGACTAAAAACTGAAACAATTTCAGCAAATGACATCTCTTTAGTTGCTGGTAATTTATAAAGACTCACACATTATTTCAAAAAATTATGTTTAAAACAGTCAGCTGAGCTGAACTAGACTTTAGTGGGATAGTGTTCTATGTGTCACAATATACCAGATAAAGGATTATGCCCCGCTTAAGAATTAATAACACTTTAAATCTCTACATAAACTATTTTTTATCAATAAACATTTCTTTGACAGACGGCCAAATGCACTTACAGGTCTTAATTGTTCAATCCAGTGACTAATCCCCACTTGATCAAGATTTTACTGATTTAGCAGCTGTCCGGAAAGTGACAAATTTATGATTCAACAGCAATTAAATTTTTTACTTGAAACTGCATGATAATTTGTGGGAATTAGCTACCAGATAAGATAACGAGGGTGGAAAACATGCACATAATTCCACGCAGTACAATTTGGAGTGTTGCAGAATTCTCTGAGAGGCATTGGAAAGACATGAATGGCCATTAAGGGATTAGCCCATCATTGATCGAGTGGCTACACAGAGTTGAGGTTTACTAAATCACTGGAGTGCTAGGTCATTATCCTTGGATACAAGAGACAGTTGAAGTCTGTATCCAAACACACAAGCAGTAAATTGGAGTGAACAGAGAGTGTGCCAAAAAAATAAATATATGCTGAACCCTTGTTCAAGTGTTCAAACTTCCAGGTCATACCCCAAGAATTTTTTCTTTTTTGGCATGGAAAATATATATTCATTGTTTTTAGTATCAGCATATTTTTGTCTCTGTAATCTATTTCTAGTCTTCCTATCAAACTGTGTTACGTTTTTGCTTAGTTACTTAGAATGAATGTTGAAATTTAGATAACGTTTGTAAACAGATTAAAAAAGCAATAAGTTAGGAGTTTTCCTCTCCAGTTTTGGTGGACTGAGTACAATTAGAACTAAATATTTTTTTTAAATAAATTCATTTTTCTCATTTTGGGGTTTGGAGAGAGGGGTTTTAGTAGACCTCTTTCATGTACTTGTTGGTTTCTGTATTATTAGAACTGAATCACTTTGGGTTTTTTTTTTTTTTTGGTTATGAGAGTTATAACAATAATTAAAACTGATTTTTTAAAAAAATTATTTGCATTATTTTCCATAAGAAGCAAATAAGTCTCAGTACACCCCTGTCATAACGTAATACACCCATTTTCCTGGAACATTTATTAATATAGCTGATGAGTGAGATTAACCACAGAATATATAGTGTCTGGGTTCCAAAGCAGTACGTCTGAGGGCCAGTTGGGAATTCAAAACAATAGTCTGAGTATGCCAAATTTAGGAATTTTTGCTGTGCTGATTTAGGGTCTGTGCTTAGCCTGAATAAGAACTCCAAGATCAAGCACTTTTCCTTTTATGAGCTGAGCTTAATGGTCTCTCTCCCTCAGGTGGAGTAGATACAGCTGACATTGTTCAAAGGGATGCTACTGCTCTGAGTGACTATTTTCCTGAAATGTGTTGCATATCATTAGAAAATGGTGAAATAAGGTTTATTGGGAGAAGATTGGAAAACTCAGCTGTTGATTGGAGAAAATTGGTTCATTTCCTCACTATGATGAGCAGTTTTCACTTCCTACCATCATTATAAAATACGCAACATACAGCAGAAATGGAGCTAGAGGTCAAAGTTGAAGTGTGTGTCCACTGAGCTGAAAATGAATGCTATTCACATAGGGCACGCTCACTAAAATTGATCGAGAAAGAACGGATGATCCAGCCAGCAGTTAGTCTGCTAGCCTAGTATACAGGAGACCCAGGTTCAGTTCCCTGCCCTACCCTGGATTTACTGTGATATTGGGCAAGTTGCTTAGCCTCTGTATTCCCCATCTATAAAATGGGGATAATAGCACTTCCCTACCTCATATGGATGTTGTGAGGATACGGTAATGAAGTCTATGTAGCTTCCTGCAGTAGATAAACAAAGCATTGGACTGGGCCCAATCTCATTCCGATTGAATTCAGTGGGAGCAGGAGCAAGATAAGGAAATGGGTAGTGCAAGTGTTGGAGAAACACATTCTAAAGAAAATGTCAAATAACAAACATGCAAAAATAGAGGAAATTACTTGTTAATACATCAAGTTGAAAAACTGCACCAAATTTTTGCAAAACTTTTAAAGATTGAAATGGGCTGAAAAATGATCAGGTATGACCAGCTCTATTTTTTAAGTTTCAACCTAAAACATGAACATTTGGAAAAAGTGAGGTGAGTAGATCAGGGCGAACAAGCCTGAGAGGGAGGAAAATCAATCAGCCAAATCAGAAAGAGCAAGGGAACATGAAGAAAAACAGGAAATAACCCAATAAACTAGAGGAGAAAATAAATAACTTTCAATGCCCCCAAAAGTTTCCTCTGATAAAAATACTGTCAGGGTGAAGAAAAAGCATAGCTATATCACTGAATGTGTATGGATATACAAATAAAGCAATCTGCATAGAGACCACATATTCCATTTTTCACATGACTATATCACCCACATGTGGAAGAAGCCCCACATACAAAGATGGGAGTGAAGAGATGGCCCTACAGAGTCTCACCTCCATTTGCAGCTGCCAGTGCCCTTGAAGATTCAAGGAGCAATAAGGGTCCCTGCCACCACTCCTGGGTGGTAGAGAGTGGGGATATTTTACTAAGAAGCCCTCTTGGGTTACTGTACAAAATTTTGCTTATACATCCTGACCCGTCCTCAACAGGTGTAGCTAGCTCTGCCCATTTTAAGTACTTTTGTTGCAGTGATTAGGTCGTGTGTGGGATTTGGGGAACCTTCACCCTACTTTGTTGCAGGTGGGTTGCGTTGGCAAAGTAGCCAATAAACCTTCTTTGGAATCCAAATACCTCACTCCAATATGTTTATAGTTTTTGAACTATGCACAGTACGTGTGATTCAAAAGAGGCTTAGAGCTCCCTCCAGATTATTACAGTAAATATTGCAGCACTAGGTATTTGCCAAAAGCAACAGAATTATAATTGACTTGAGTTGCTTATTAGTGTGTAATCCACATAAATGGTTCATTTATTCCTACTTGTTAAAACTGATCGTCCATGGAAGCAGAAAATAAGTATTTAGAGCCCAGTCCTGTTCACATTAAAATCAAATTTTAAATAAATGAATTTATAGTCACTGATTATATTGATGGATACATATGAAAACCCAACTTTAATTTGTAATCTAATCAGATGTGTTCATTTACTAGTATTATTTTATTTTTATAAACAATAAAGTAAACAGATCACTGTTAAATGACATTCATTTCCTTAGCATAGAATTGAGTTTACAAAGACTCTTTAGAAGAGGCACATTTATTAGTTACTTCTGAGGATTTCAGATGAATGTATATTAATAAATATCTTTTTCATTTCAGTATTACAAAAGCAGAGAAAGTTGCTTTTTTTGTTTACATCACTTCCAGTTTTAGAATGACAAAATGCACCAGTGCATACCAGGCAACAATTTCACCCTCTGACACAAATAAAAGGGATTGGACAGACATGACACATCTGGTTTACAACTTTTAATTGCCTTTGTGACCCAGTTCATACCAAATACTCTCATATCAAAAGCCCTTTGTAGGCATCATGAGACTAAATCTCTAACAGAGATACACTGCTTAAAAAAACACCACCACCTAAAATAGCAACACATTTCTTGCTCACATAAATCTTCAGTGCTTGTAGGTGACCAGGGAAAGTGAGAAGTTAAGATTTTAGTTTTCTGGTGAGTGGGTTTGTTAAATTTTCCAAATAAAAGCTATTGCTAAGGTGCCAGATATTTTTAGTTATTAATCACTATACTCTGGTTTATTAGAATCAGTTGGAGTTCATTATAGAATGTAAAAATAATAACAAGCTTTCATGGATTGATGAATACAAAAGCTAACTGGGTCTGCAGCAATTTAATTAGGCTTTCTGATGTACTATATATAATTCACTTACATAAGTACACAACCATAAACACACACATTTATAAAATCAGTCTATTGCAAACTAGTTTCCAACAAGATCTCTAGACACTGTGGCAAGTCTGAACAAAGGCCCCCTGGATTCTGCAGCACTGGAAATCCTGTGGCATCGTCAGGTAAATTTAACAACAAAGGTTTTTATTGAATTAAATATAAAAGAGAACAATGCAGTCAGTACAATATTCCTTGTGGGCAAAATACACTCAACCCTGATAAAGACAGAGCATTTGGGCTCTATACAGGTGAAAGGTTTGGTCCTCGAACTGCAAAAGCCTTTACCATTTGAGTACAGGATGCAGCTAACACTACTAGTCAGATCCCTTATGTGCTCTGTGGGCAAGCCACTATAATAAAAGGCCCAATAAGTGAAATCCAAATCTGGGTCCCAATAAATCAAATCCAATCAATCTGTAATGAATCCAAGTGCTGTAGACTGAAGACACAATTATTAGATAATCCACAAAGCTGTGGATCTGGATTAGATGACTGGTTCTTCAAGTAAAAACAAACTAGTTCTTCTAAAATTTAAATGAGATCTTTCCTACTGACATGAATTGTAGATTTCTTGTCCTCTCTGTAGACTAAGATCTCAGCACTGATCTCTCTTTTTTTTACATCCTCTGCAATTAAACTGTGCTTGGTACTTGATACCACTGTGCCAATCCTCTGCTGCTTTTCTATGAACTGCTTAGCTCATTGTTCTGCATGGTATTATGACATCAGAAGCAACATAACAAAACATCATAATCCTCTGTCAGCCCCAGGTGGCCTTCTTCTAAGTTTATCCTTTGCTCTGAATTTTCTGATTCAGTAATGTTTGGAGTTTGGATCATGACAATATTCTTGTACAGTTTCTTGATTTTTTTTAACCTTTAAAATGTGATTCTACTGTGAAAAGTGATGATGTAAAAAATGGTATCATCTTGCTCAACAGGACTATTTCTGTGTATTCAGAGTCATATTTGCTAACTCCATTTAGAAAAATATTTTTTTCTGCATTTTTATTCCTGGCAGAGCCAACATGGCTAGGATTGCATGAACTGGATTCAACTCTTTCTTGTGCATTATCAGCAGAAATGTTCTAGCCACATGCCCGAATTCAGGAAAGCATACCTAATCAGGAAAACATGTAAGCATATGCTTAATTTGCACACTGCTTACAGTTAAGGATGTGCTTAAGTGTTGTCCTGAACTGGAGCCTGAGAGCATAGAAAGATGACGGTGAGGTTTCAGAGGTGTAACTGTGAGGGCCTAATACTACCATTATTGCTTGTAATGATGTGCAAGAGGGAAAGAGCCCACACATTACTCTCAGGGTCCAAATTGATAGAACTGGCAGTTAGAGAAAGCAGGTTGCTACTTGTAAATTGAGCACTTTTGCTATGGAAATCATTGAGAGGCAATAAACATGAAAACCCATAATGGCATTTTTACTGACCCAAATTTTCCAAAGTGACAAGTGCTTCCATTTTTGGGGACCCAACTTGAGACACCACAACGGGGGCTGATTTTCAGACATTGCTGCCTGTCCTCTGACAATCAGTTCCCTTTCAAAGTGTTTCAAACAGAGGCTTCCAAAATCATTAGCTACTTTTGAAACCTTGTGGCCAAAGTCAGTTTTCACAGCAGAAACACATTTTAGGTTCATATATACCCTATCTTAATTTTAGCTTAACATCATTTTTTATTAGGAATTTCCTCAGAGACTTTTTTTAAAAAAACCCTAAAATGTTTGCCATGTATTAGGAAGTGGGAAGCTGAATACTTTAAATTTCACAGGGTACTGGGATTGGTGAAGTCAGGGAACAGGACACTCTTCAGGACATTGATAGCTACGGGGAGGCAAAGAGCTGTGAAACCGCTGGAATTTAGGAACTCAGTACACTCTTTGGCTTTCCAGCTTTCGCAAAACAGCTTCCTCTACTCACAGAGGTTTCACATCTCAATTCATGCTCTGCCTCCCACCTTTGCTTCCCGGTAGGTCTTCTAAAATCCAAAGGACTTGCTACAGATCTCGGTAGGTTAGCAGGAACCATAGGCCCAAAAGGGATTTTTCTATGGTCCACAGCATCTCCTGTGGATTTTAAAAAGTTCTCAAAGAGAAAAATCTGGGACTGGGAGCAGAATCAAGCTAAACATTGTGCTATATCCCAAAATGGAAAATAAAAATAAAATATACAACAAACATGTATTATTAAATATATCCTACTGAATGTATGATACAATAACAACCTTGAGGGCATTTTGTTGGAAATGAACATCCATTTGGGGTTAATGATTCTTGACTACACCATAGGACATCTCCTGCCACTGGTCAATCATCTCTAAGAATGCCTAGTGCATCCCCTGTTGCTTATTTTGAGTACTTCGCTATATCTGTAATATTTTGTCTAGATGATATTCTATAGTGGTATACAATCAGATTGATTTTCTTTACTGTTTTGTCTCATTGGGTTTTAAATACATTTTTTTTAAAATGCACCATTTGAAGTTTAGAATAGCTAACACAATATTTCAATTTAGAATGCTATGAAAATTGTCTGTCTTAATAAACTAACAATGTGTCTATCCTGAAATCAGTTGAAGGGACTCAACATCTCCCAGGAGGCGTTCAGCACCTTGTAAGATAGGCTCCTTTTTTGCATTAGTGAAGACTATTAAGGTGAGTAAGAGTCTTCAAGATCAGACATTATATCAGCCTGTAATTGTCCAGTCCACTAAGGTTTTCAGTACCCTCAGTTAATCAGCAATTAATGAGAGTAGGGGGGTGGTCATCACTTCATAGGCATGGACTCTTTGCACCTATATAGGAATTGATCCTGAAGACCCTTATGCATATGAGGTGTCCTTACTCACATGAATAGACCAATTCAAAATGGGTCTATTCGCATGAGTAATGATTTGCTGATTCCATGCAAGAATGCTCTTCCTCTTTGGGCATTGACCCCAGCTAGCAATCTGTTCTGCAACATGCATAGCCACAGAGTATAAATAATGATAAAAGATAATGAATCCTCACCACACTCCTGTAAGGTAACTAAGTACAGTATCACTATTGCCACTTTAGAGATGGGAAACTATAGAAATCCAAAGTCTGAGCATGTGAAAAGTGCTTTTCATATGAATTGTGCAAGTGTAACAGTAGTTGGGAACTTGGCAATGATGGAAGAACTATTTGTATTCAGGTCACCTTCAGTGTCTTTCCCAGCATGTTGTTATGTGACAAAATGGTTTATATCTTAATTCATGAAATTTATTTTTTACTGTAAAACAAATGATAATGAGTGGCTCTTTAAAATAATGTTTTATTTCCAGCAAGTCAAACTTTTGGCATAGTTTCATGGAAAAAACATTTATCTTTACAACTGAAATAGAGAGCTGTTGACACAAAATGACCTTACAAAATTAATTTTCAAAACTGTTCAGAGATCTTTCTCATCAAGTTTTCGGTAATTCATATATCTTGTTATTGACTAGTAGAGGCTAATAATTTTGTAAGTAGAAAGAATTAGCCCCTATTTTTTAAACACACCTGTAAGGAACCATGAAGAAAGTCAAGGCTTTTCTCTCTCAATGTTTCAAATCTCATTTTAACATGCATTAACGTGATTGTAAATTGTAATATAGATAAGGACCAAACATTTGTTCTTAGTTGTATTTAACCTAGGATTAATTAACAAAATTGTAAACTGTAGTGCAGAGAAGGAACAAATGTTTGTTCCCAGTTGTGTAGTATAGACAAGCCCTGACTGCTGCTGTTTAGCTCTATGAATTATTTTGTTCTTCTCCATCCTGTTGGGAAATGTAACAGAAAGTGATACAAGGTCCTTTATCATTCAGGCAGGGTAGGAATTATTGCTGTAATATACTGGACATGCTTTATGTTTAGAACTGACAATCTAAGACAAATATGATTTATGGGGCAATAGATGGGGAAGGAATGGAGACATCATTGGTGAAGATATCAGTGCAAGTAGGCTATGTGAAGGAAGTGGATTTTAAAGAGGGATCTGAAGGAGACTTGGCATCCTGTAGATGGGAAGCTATTTCTAGTGTAAGAGGCAACATGGAAAAAGCATGAAGCCGGGAGTGGGAGAAGATGAAGGGTTCAGTTGGGAGAAGAGAGACATTGTGGAGGGTTGCTAGTCCTTTTCAGGGATAACTGACCAGGCACATGTAATGAAGAGGTTAATGTGTGCCCGAGAAGGACCCGCATTAAGGGTTTGGAAGGACTTTGTTATCCTGGAAGGGGAGGACACTATGGTGACATGGCTGGAGGGTCAAGTCTTGAAGAGGGAGCACCAAGAGTCATGAAGAGAGTGAGGGGTCACACCATGAGTAACTGATGGAAGGGGGAGCCAGACCAGGTAAGAGCTGATCCCCAGATGCAGCCACAAGGAGGTGCCACCTGCTGTGAAAGAACCCCTTCAGTCTCCATATGTTTACTAACCAACCTCCTGGTGAGTTCTGATTGATACACCAGTATTACCTAATGGGGGCGTAGATAACTAATTAAAGTGACCCAGCAAAGTGTTAGGTCAACCTAATGCTGAGGGAAAGACCTTGAAGTCTTTCCAACAATGTTATTTTTCCTCAACGAACCAAACGTTCAAAGTTTTAAAACTTGTAAGAGAAATTATTATTTCTATGGCAGTAGTGCCTTGAAGCAAACACATAGTAAACAATATTCCTTGCCTTGAAGAGCTTGCATTCTAAATAGACAAAGGATTGGAAAAAGGAAGTATTGTTATCATCCCCATTTTACATATAGGAAACTGAGGCACAGAGAGATTATGTGACTTGCTCAACTTGCAGGAAGTTTCTGGTAGAGCTGGGAATCAACTCAGGAATCTCCAGAGTCTTAGTTAAGAGCTTTAATCATAAGATCATTTTTCTAATGGCAAAAGTGAATACCAAATCCCCATTTTGCATAATGCCAGTCGGTAAATGTGCACTATGTACACCTTGAGGGTTTAGAGGGCCAAAATCACTTTTGGGAGATAAATATATACTTACATACGGCTCACTCCATTGCCTGAGCATTGAGAAATTTAGTGTATTTTCACAAATTTGTCCCCAAGATTCCTTTTTCCACCACATCAAGTTCAAGTTTCTTGTTCTTATTTTTAAGGACCTACCCAGTTTTGCCCTTCCCTGCCTATTGGCTGTTGTTTCCAAGCACTTTGTCCTTGCCCTTCTGCTTCACCAATGATAATGGCCTTGACTGCCCACTTGCTGGCTTCTCTCATAGCTGTCTTTGCAGCTTGCTCTGTGTGGCTCAGAACATGCACTTTCTGAACTTTCCCAGAAGGCCAAGACTCTTCTCCTCCAGATCCCTTCTCAAGATCCGCTTCTTTCAGGATGGCTATAAGAAACTGGTCAATTAAAAATTTGACATTAAAACTACAAATAAAAATTGTACATATTTGTTTGTATCCTGCCCTGTCTGTCTTCTCATGTTGCTCATCTTCTAAGACTGTAAACTCAATGGGGCAGGCGCTGTGTCTGTGCGGACAACATCTAGCACTTTCTAGGTGCTACTGGAATACAAGTAATAAACTGCAATGTATTATTTTTTAAAAAGTCAAGTTTGTAGTCAGTTATAATAATTAGGTTATTTTCTTTTTGTTAGTCCAAAGTCTGTGGGATCCATGTAAGGAACAGTGATACCAGGGAATGACTGAATTCAGTGTTTTTTAGGATAAAATAAATTGCATGGAAGCATTTAAAGAATGGGAAACCTAATTTTTTCAGATCTCTAATTTTTGTGGCCTGTGAAGCTATACAGTGTCTAGAGAAACATGAGTACATCCAGGATTTAAATCCCAGTAACATTATGCTTCATACACGGGAAGCACCATGATCCAATTAGTTTACTCTATAATTCAAAGAACTCAACATGGAATCTTCCATTTTGGGGTTAGGTTAGCCATAAAAACTATTCTGAGAATGAACTTTAATCCATATCTTATCTTCTGCTTGAAAATGAACATCCTTTCCATTCTTATCATAATGTTTCTGCTTTTTAAACATTTTTGAGCATTAGCCATATTCTTCTTGGCAATTATAGCAAGTTGTTCAGACTCAGCTATTGGCTGCACTTGGTTACCTTTGGAATTCTCCCCCTTTTCATGACTACACTCCAGAGACCCCTTTAATAACATGCCCAGATTTAATCCTGCCATGCAAGCCATGTATGCTCTGATACGTACTCTGGCTTCTCTTCAGATCATATAAATCTTTCCCTCTGATACAGCCTAGTTTACAGACTACAGTAAAGAAAAATTCCGATAATCATGTATGCCAGCTCTTATGGTAAGACAAAATCACAGACTTAAAAGCCTGTGTGTTCACTCTTTTAGCTAAATTGGTCTGCAGTCAGCTGATATTGTGTTTGTTTCTTCCCAGATATTACAAATTATCTCAGTGTTGTGCCTGTTCATAACATCATCAGTGATGTCAGCACAATTCTGTGCATATAATTTACTAAGGGCTTGTCTATGTCGAGAGTTAGTGCACGGCACGCTGGGGCGTAAATCTACGGTGCTCCTGCATGCTGTGCATTAACTGTGTGAACACTGCTACACACTAAAAGTTCCCAGCTGTGTACTATGGCATTCTTAGTGCACAACAGCAAGGTCTGCACGGACAGTTGGAGCAAGGCACTGGTGCACGTAGATTTACACCTGAGCACTGCGTAAAGCTAGGTACGACAGGGAAAAAAACCCCATAATTATATATCAACAAGGTGAATATATTTTAGAATAAATGATATGTAGAAATGAAAGGACACTTCCTTAAGGCTGTAATAGTTTTTGAATACAGCCAGGTCAAATCTATATATACATTTTATATATACATTTTAAGATTTCTACTTTTACATATTTATAAAAAACTGCAATAACCAATTTCTCACTATCATTAACTGTCTTTGGGAGATTTCTGGTTTCGCATAATGTCTGTTCTTCAATGTTTTTGTCTTCGTAATTAGGCATGCTACAATTTCATCCTACAACATCCAACTTGAAAGAAATTCATAACTACTAGAAGAAGTGATCTGAACAAATTCTCGGTACTTTTTTGGTATTGTTCCTGAGCCAGATTGCCAACACTGAAAGAAATTACTGGGAAAGTTGTAGGTAAAAGAGGAAAGTGACAGAACAGAAGCAAGAGCTGTTGAAAGCTATGAGATGTTGGTATCGTGCTGAAATCTGGTATCACCTGTTGAAAACTGACATGCTGCTATCTCCTCGAGAGAGAGAATATTTGGTGAAATTTCTAAAGGGAACCAGTAAAGATGCTACTAAGCAGTGATCTTCACTTCCAGCATGTTAGCAGAACACCCACTCCTGAAACCTTGTCTTGGATTGAACTGGAAATATCATTTTATTTTGTTTAGATTTATACAGAAGTAAAAATGAAGTATGTTTAACACAATGGTATGAAACTGGAAACCTTTCCGTAAAATCTTGACTCGATTACAAAGGTGTGTTTCAAATGACTAGATTTTCATAAAATAACACTAGGGATGCTCTCATGTTGGAGGATGTGACATACGGCTGGAAGGCTGGCAGAAAGAGTAGACAGAGGGCAGGGAGGGAAAGCAGCAAGCAGGCAAAAACAAAAGCTGGGTATGTGGCTGAGATATTTGGCAGCTGCCCATATATGAAAGCAGGACATGCCTTAGCCGAGAACCCTACACCAATGGAGCTTCCATAACCTTGTCTATAAAAGGCAAGGCTGTCAGACATAGTTGGCCCTTCCATTGAAGATTTTCACTCCTTGGGTGTTGGGAGTGACATTTATTTATTATTTGCATCACAGTAGTTCCTAGGAACCCTACTCATGGACTTAGACCCATTGTATCAGGTGTTATACATACACAGAACAAAAAGATTGTCCTTGTCTCAAAGAGTTTACAATCTAAGGCCAGGTTTACACTAGAAACATGCCAGTATAGTAATGCCAGCTAGGAGTGTGGTTTTTGTTTTGCAACACTTCTGCACCAGCAAAAGCTTGAGTGTAGGTGCAATTATTCTAGCATAAAAGTGGTTTTGCAGTTATACCTTTTTTTGCTCACCAAACCGGCAGAGGCACTTTCCTGCCGATAGAAGCTGCTGTGTCTGCACTAGGAAAGTTTGCTGATACCGGCTGTACCTGTAGATCCCGACCTGCAAACCTTGTCTAGGGTAGACTTCATTAACGCTTCCCTCCCCATCTCGGCCCCATCTCCCTAGAAGATGCCTGGCGAGGGGAGCATGGATTATACTCACTCCTCTTCTTCTAATTCCCCAAGGTGGTAGGGGCAGAGGGGCAAACTGGGGGTCAAGGCGGGAGTGAAGAGGGAGCTGCCAGGGCGGTGGGGCCGAGGAGGCGGCAGGGGTGGGGTTACTGGGGGCCCGGGAGGGGCAGGAAGGGGATCACTGGGCTGCGGGGGTGCCTAGGCCGTTCAGAAAGGCCCTGGGCCGCGGTTTCTACGGGCCTGCCCCAAGGCTCCGCCCCGCAGCCGGCGCAGGGCCCCGCGGGACCTTTGGCCGGACGGGACTGGACAATGCGGCGGCGGCGGGGAGGAGCAGCAGCAGCAGCAGCCCCGGCTGCGGCGCGCGGGGGGCAGTGACAGGCGCTCAGTCACTCGCGGCTGGTGACGACAGTGACAGGCGCGCGCGGCCCCCCGGCAGAAAAGAATCCCCCGCTGGATTCGGTGGCAGAAGCATGGCCCGGGGCTGCCAAGGGAGGCTGTAGCCACCCCCCCCTCCCCAGTGCGGTTGTGCGCGGCCAGTGCCGCGGCGCACAGCAGAGCTCTGCTGCCTGACGGGGCAGAGCAGCCGCGCAGGTCACTTGCACTGGGGGGGGGGAGAGGGAGCCCGAAACGAAGCGTTCTCATCCCCTCCGCACACTGACAGGGCAAAAAACCCAACCCAGCCCGCCTTGGGTGGCTCCCAAATACAACATTTTTCTTTTTCAGAGATTTTTTTTTTAATGCTTTTTTTTTTAAATGCACTTAAAAATAAATTGCAGTAAAATTGGGAACAAAAACTGTTTGGAATCAAAAGATCAAAATATTTAGTTTTTTCAACCAGAGCAAAATATTTTTTCAACCAGAGCAACTTGGTGAACTCGACACAAGGCGTAGTAGTGGATTTGGTCAACCCAGATCTGCAATTCTTTTTTTGCCCCTCCCATCCCACCCCACCAAAAAAAAAAAAAAAGTTTCACCCAGGTCTGCTCTTGTAATCTCCACTGGTCACACCTCAATATTAAAAGTGAGTACAGCTGCAGTCTGCTTTTTTTCATGGGTACTGTTTGTTTATATGCTATATCTGTGCAGAACTACAGATATTAAAAATGAGATTCAGCTCTAAGACTTCTGGCAGCTTGCCAGTGTGGATTTCAGTTATACAAAATTTGGGCACTTCTGGCTCAAATGGAGGCCCCGGAATGAACAGTTGTAAGCCGGGTTACGTCTGTTTGGCAGTGCAAACGTTCTAACCTTAGCACTTCAGAGCAATGCCTTGCATTTGTTAGATTTCCAAGGTTTCTGGTGGGAGTTCTTTATGAAAGATGTTTTGTTTATGTTGGACATCAAACACAAAGAATAATTAGAAGGAAAAATAGAGTAAATTTCCACAGAAATGTAAGGTTGTAGAGCTGGATAAAGTAGGCTTGCCTGCTTACTGGTGAAAAGTGCATTTCTTGGCAAGCTGGACGCTATCAAGTCTTGCTCAGAACTTCTAACAGATATTTTGGTTTAAAAGCTCTTAAATCTTTCATTCTCTTTTCAAGAGCATAAAGCAAATTAAAAAAGAAAAGGGAAAACATTTTGTAGATTTAAATTAGAGAAATCTTTCCAGATGAAAGGTTTGGTACCACCTGTTGTGGTAAAAATAAGATCTATACTCTTCTACTCAGAGCAAGGGCCAGAATTACTTGGCCTACCTGTAATGTTTTTGAAATGTCTCCAATAAAAATAACACTTCATGTGGCTTTCTTGATGAAACATGTGGTTGAGTTACTAGTCCCTCAGTGTAATTTGGACTCTCTTGCCCTGGAATGATATCTCTGTACTTCCTCTAATGATGACCTTAACATATACATGGTATTGATAGATGGTGAAATTTAGAACAATTCTGGTGAAATTAAAAGTTGCTTGTCTGTCAGTGATATAAAAAGTAATATCAGGTTGAAGGTTTGATATTATTATAGTGACAATGATCCTTTTATTTATGAAAATGTTGATGAAAAACTGGATTTAAGACTTTCATGTAGGCCTTTTTTATTTTTCAGAATATATTCTTAAAATATGAAGTTTGTAGTCTGTTCAGTAGTGAAGATGGCTTTGAAAATGCAAACCGTTGCATTGCTGTCTGCTCTGTAGTCAACAGTACTGTAAACCCAATCCAACTCCCACTGAATTTAGTGGAAAGACTCATATTGACTTCAGTGGAATTTGGATTGGCCTTTGAGCAGTCTGAATTTCCCTTATATACTAATCTTAATACACAGCACACAGTAATGAGATGAGCCACTGAATAAATGACTTTACTCATTGTCACTTATTTCTTTCTTACAGTTGTTAGGCACAAGGGCCAATACATTAGTTGTGTAACAACTTTGATGAGTTTAGTTCATTGACTAAAAAGTGGTTATAGGTGAAAGCTCTGGTTTGCAGCTGGATCAAGGCTGCTCATTTCTCTTGCCTGCCTATTAAGCTGCTTCAGACGTGTGTCTACTTGCTGTAACTTTTCACCATTTTCCATGCACTGCTTTGGAATTAAATAGTATAGTTTCTTACTTCGTGTTTCAGTATTTAGTGTTTTACCTAGTGTCGGGCAGATCCTCAGTGGTTGTAAATTGTCATGACACCCCAATGGATGATAGGATTGTAGGGAATGTATTTAAACACAGCAGCAGCTATAATCTTATATGACAAATTAATAAGAAAATAAAGAAAGCTAAGATTTGTGAGGTACCTTTGTTATTAGAGTTAAATAATAACTATCTAAATATCTAGCTAACTAACTAACTAAATACTCTGCTACCAATCTTTGGATATCAAAATCTGGACAAATAGCAACCAAACTTTGGCTGTAATTAACAGTTAAGATTTTCTTTGTTATTTAGGGCATGATTCTGCAGGGGTGCAATATGCAGTAACACAGAAATCAGTGAAAATATGCATAAGAGTAGGCAAATGTAAGGGAATTTTTTTTAGAGAGTCAGGTTTTTATATTTTATTTGATGCTTTTTCAAGAGCATGGTAGTGGATTTCTGGAGCCAAATAATCTATGCAGTAAACCAGGGCATAATTTAACCAAATTAGGTGTGGTAAACCTACATGTTAAGCTTTTGATAGCTACTTGAAATGCAGCACCATTGTTAACATTGCCCAACTGCTCCCCCTTGTGCGAGATAGCGAAGGTTTTAAATACAACTTAACTGATCTAGAACCATATTTATTTACATTTTTTACAATTGTATTTTATTCCGTATTGATATATGTAATTGGTTTATTATTAGCTTTAATCATCTAAAAATGTTCATTTTATGGGGATTGTCAAGTAGTTTATATCTAAAATTTTACTTAATTAAAAATTAGGTTAAATACAGTTAAAAGTTAAATATAGTGATGCATGTCCTTTACATTTTAAATGCGAATTTTAATTGAAAACATAATCTATGTTAATCTATTATGGGAAAACTTTTAAAAAGGCCATTCTTTTTGGAAGAATAAACCCCCTTGAAAACATTGGTGCCATCCTTTGACATCTGGCTTTTCAGCATAAGCAATTAAATAACAAGCTGTATTCCTAGGTATTACTAATTATTCTGGTGCACAAAATGTCTTCATAAGGTGCTACTGAAGTTCTTTAAATAAAAACAGCCAAGTTAATTTTAACTCCCTTTAAAATATCTGAGGAAAATCATGACAGAAAAAACCCTACCTCAGTATGGAGATTATTTTTTCAAATATGCAATACATGACCTTTGATTTGGTGTGTGTACTTTGTTTGTTTGTGCAAATGATAACATGTACAGAATTTATGTGAAAGTTATTCTGTTTACAGAATTATTCACACTCAGTTGGAAGCTGGGTTGAATCCTCTGAAAATGTGACCCTTGCATTTTCTGAGAGGTAATAGTAGTATTTAATGTTTGGTATTTAATGTTTAATGTATGTGCTAGTTTTGATACAAGCATATGGTAAATGAGATGACTGTCCTAGTGTCCTTTAGATTAAATCTAGCATTACATGTTTTAGTAATAAAACATGATACTTCTATAGCAAATTTAATCTAAAGATATGAATGTTTTATAGACTTTAATGAGCAAATGATCAACATCTCTGTGGTGTAGGTAAGTATTAAATCCATTTTACAGATAGGGAAACAGGTACAGATGTAACTTTCCCAAGGTAAGACACCACGTCAGTGGTAGAGGCCATGAATCCTGATTTGTACTCCCTTGTCCTAAATGTTAGACATATTCCCTCCCTAAGGATGTCACTTCTAGTCCCTGTTTCCAGTACAGCAGTAACTATTTTAGAAGTTTGGTCACTTCTTAGTATAAAGTATATGATTTCTTTCTTTTTTTCTTTTTTGCTACAGGTCAGTACTGTGCATGAGCTTTTTATAACTTTCCATATCTCTGTAGTGTCTGGAATAAAAAGTGATATCATGCTTAATCCTCTACTAGTTAGTTTCTGTCTGACAAGGTTTTGTCAGGATTAATGTTTTCTGTTTATTAATATATTAAACCATTTTAGTGCATTTTAGATTGCATTTGATCCGGTTTTAATTAATGTATTTTATCATTTTTAAGAGGACTTACATTTTACATGAACCCAAGCTCAAGGTTGCATGTGTCATGTCTATTTAAATTTGTACAGTTAATTGGATACATATGTACTGTGTTAAAATGAATATGCTCAGATCCTAAGTGGTTTTATGAAAATGAACAGATTTCTATTTAAAGCAGCTTATTTTCATCCACTTTTAACACAAACCATTTTTCAATATAAATATATTTTGATGTGTGTATGGTTATGTTTTCCCATTTCTTTTCCAAACTCAGATTTATTTTACTAATTTAATAGGTATTCACAGAATCAGTGCTTTTTAATTGAAGCCAATAAAATTTAATGCCAGTTTCTCTGAAGCAATGCCAATTAACTGAAATAAACCCCACATTTCTGAAATGGATGTGTTCATAGAGTGCCTGTCAGGTATCTGACAGAAAATGGAGATAAGGAAAGATGTAGAGGCAGAGGACTAAAATCAGGGACGCTACATCATAAAAAGGGAATAAGGTTTCAGAAAGTCACAAACAAAGAGTTTTTAAATAATAAGTATTGTCAAAGACTGCTTAGCTAATAATTTTATGAGCCAAAACTAAGGAGTATGCTTTTAATAAAACCAGTGTGATTTTATTTTTAGAATGCAGTTTATTTCAAACCAGTTAGTTAATAAGATCTGTGCATATGGGCAAGAGACAAGATATAGCAATTTTAACTAATCGTGTTTATTGAAATGAAACATTTTAGAAAAGTGGCAAAATTAAATGGAAGATAGTAAGTAAACACAGTACAGGTGTATTGTAACCAATATGCAGTGTTCTTACTCAGACCAAAGTAGATTTCCATTCGTGTTTGCTGGCTGATGGTGTTCTCTTAGAACATTTGGCAAAGGGTCATTCCCAGATAAGGTCATATAATAAATGACAAGTAGAATTTTTAAATGCTTTCAGTGGATTAATGCAATGGATTTTTTAAGATTAAGGGGGTTATTACATCCATTTGGTGCCTTTACTGCTGGAAAAATAACCGAGAGCAGAAGTTTTTTGTGTTACCTTGGAAAAAGATCCTCTACAAGTCAAACACTATTAACTTTAATGAAGTAGCTTTGATGGCAGGGAAGAGACAGCTGATACTACACTTCCCTAACAATAAACCACACTGACAGATAAAAACAAACATGTGCAAGATAACATATAGCATTTCAGAGAACAGGGCCAGTAACTAATGTAGACTGATGTTAACTTTGCTTTTTTTTAAAGACTGTTACTTCTTCTGTTGTGGTAACTTCTAAAAAACAGAAAAATTTAATTTTGTTTTTATGGCAAAGTTTGAACATGTTTTTACTGGAGTAGCTCAGGATGGACTATTCTGACAAACTCTAATACTTATGATTGTAACTTTTGGAGACCGGATTAATCTTTAAGAAGATTGCTTTACTTATCAATTTTGTATACTACTGTTTAACTTAATTGGAAGAAACATTCTTTGGTTGTGATAACTTGCTCCTGTTTGCCACCCCAGCCCCTTAACTTCCTTTCCTTTTGCATTCTACTCTGGAGGCCTGGTACTGGTCTGGTCATTGTTACTAAAGTAACTGCAAAGCCTTATTACCTTTCAGGCATCACTAACAGTGAGGCAAAATGGACACAATGCACTTGGCTAAAGTAAACAGTACTGGGCGTATGGTTAATTTTTTATCACTAATTCTTGTTTGAGACAGAATAACTGTGTGTGTATTTGACTTACTTAGTTGATCTCATCATTAATCATAAAATCTAGTACCACTGATTTCATTGATAAAGCATAACCCAAGTACATCTCCCAAATATTTTTCCTGACAATGCTTAACTCAGTACTTTTAAAAACAATAGTTTCATTCCATTAAAAAAGTAGAAAACCATCAGAAAAATGTACAGCCATAGTTACTACTGGCCTTGTATTTGAATATTTGAAGGTCTGTGATTTTTCCATTGTAAATTCTGTAAAATAGGAATTTGTATCGATGAATATTTTTAAATAGTAAAATCTAAAATAGTGCTTCATAAGTATTCTTAATTCATCAGTGTTCCTTATAAGTACCTAGAGTATATAATTCATACTTTTTTTTGAACAGTCTCAAATTAACATGTTAATGGCAACTAAGCATCTTTTTTGTCCATGTTGCATGGATTAAGTGTCCTTAGTAGTGTGCATTGACCCAAAGTCTACAGAGATATTGTGGACAATAATGCCAAAGACCTAGGATTATAGGAATATATCTCACATGTCCAGTGTGATTTTTGTATTTTAACTAATATCAAAAGCAAATTAAATGGTTAGAAATAGTGTGTTAAGATAGAAGCAAATTACTTATTAAATTTATAGTCAAGTCTGCTTCTTCATTCTTAACTGACTCTAGGAATTGCAGTGTATACAGTATGTACATCTCTATCATAGTTTAATCTTTGCTTTCTTAATATCTAGGTATAACAAAATTAAAAAATGAAGTTTTAAAGATAGTCATTGGGCTTGCTTAAAACATAATTCATGGCAAAATCATACTTTTTATTTTAAACAGATCTTATGACTGCCTATCAGCTAATTCCATGGTTCATAATGTCACTGCCATAATGCAAACTGTAATTTCCTGGGGATAGCCCATTCAGATTCCTAACTAGGACTTTGAGACATTCAAGCTGTCCCTAGAAAGAGATTGACCCTAGAGTTCATTCCAGGTGTTACAGTGAGTCCATTGCATTCTCAGGCAGTACTTGGGATTACTAGTGTAATTACTCTCACCAGTGATCCTTAAAGCTCACACAGTAAATATGAATCTCACTGCTGAGTATGGTGGTTGGATTTAGCTCCCAGCTCACTGGGACATAGCGTGTTGGGATGTCTTCTACAGTGGGAACAAATAATCCTATCTGAGGAACCTAAAATTGGGGAGGAACTCATTGGAGACATACATTTAAAATAACTTGAATGCTGTTGAATTATTCCTTCCTCTTGCCTTTGCTACTTGTCACACTCAGCATGTTCTTGTAGGGTATATTTAACAGTGGATTTCCTTTTGTTTGACCCTTATCGATACTTGAAAGGAATGTAATTAATGTTTTTTCTTCAGATGTTATTCTGTGTAGTATAACATTTTCTGTTCCTTCTGTTTTTTTTCTGTTCTCAGAGGCTCATGTGAAACTAGGATCTCTGAAAGTTCACTTGCTCCTACGTGTTTCAAAGAGCTGCTGTATACATTATTCTTTTGCTTGTGGAGCCATAAAAATTCCATGTTAGTCAACTGGGAATAAACAAATAGAAGATTATCAGTGCAAGTGGTGAATATGCAGCAGAAGCAGGTAAAACCAAAAATCTTGCTTTCTTTCACTTAGTAAGAAAAAGAATAAGGGAAGAGAAATACAGAAAATGATATATAGGCAGAAAATGTGTAGTAAATATTAAAGGTGACTTCAGATGTGGAAAATTCCACTAAAGTTCATGGGCAACTTGTATATGGAAGGGGGCCAGATACAGAGCAGTGCAAAGTAACCCTAAAATTCCTCTGACAGGGGGTAGCTGAAGGCACATATTAAGGGCCACCTGGCTTTGAAGAGTATGCATTCTAGGATGGGGGGAGGGCGTGAAGGAGGTCAAAAAGGTTGGCACTTTAGCCAGAGCATTATGTACTCTGCCACTTGATCTCTAGGGCCTCTTCTAGCTGGTGTAAGTTAAAGTAACTCTTTGGCTGCATGGATTTGGGAAGGGGGCCAGTTCAGCTGCCTGGCCAATGCACAGTTGTGGGAGGCATAGGGCACACAGCCTCCCCTCCCAGTTGCACTGTGTAGTTTGAAGATTGCACTCTAGATCTTTAACATAAGGAACTACCCATCTCATCTACTCTTTCCTCATGTTGTATGTGTTCAACTACTGAAGTTCTTATAACAAAACAAAAAAACCAAACAAATCAATATCCTATATTCTCACCAGACTTCCCTCAGTTGAGATTTTTTTCTGTAAGCTACATGCCTTCTAAATAGAAGGCTTATCAAAGATTTTCAGGAGACGTTAGCATTTGTTTGCGAGAGAGTAGGCAGGAACATATATATCTGGTGATGATGGAGTTGGAGTGATGATGATAACTTTGCAGTTATAGTTTTTTATTTTTGAGTATTGAAAATATTAAATAATGAGGTAAGTAAATACTATTCCCAGTCTTGGAAATGGAAAGTAATGCAAAGTTTGTGACTTGCCTCATGCCACTGTGTGATCTATTGGAGAAATTCACAAGTGTTATGGAGCTCTTTTGTGCCATGGGAATCTGGGCATTCATATGTCCTGGCTGTTTCTGGCTGTCATGGGGGCTCAGAGGTAGCTCAGTCCTGTGTTGGGGGCTGAATTGGCCTGTGGCAGTCCCAGGATTAGGGCAGAACATTGCTTCTCCCTGTTGGTCCCTGTGCTGGGTTCAGCAATGGGACAGGGATGAAATTGTCTTCTATGGGAAACTCCTTCAATGAATTCCTTTTAAAGTATGACAGGATAAAGCACTAGAAAAGGCCTTGTAGGAACAAGGGATGGACTGATCTATTACTTCTTTTCCTGGGAGGTAGCCTCTACTGCTCTTGTGATTGCACTCCATGGGTAGCAATGCCTTGTGGATCCATTTAGCAGCAGATCATCTGGCCCTGTATCTTCACTTGTTTTGGAGAGAGCCCTTGTGGATCTGACTTCCCCGTCTCCTGTTCTTCTTATGCAACAAACACCCACACTAATTACGACTTTTATGTTCTGAGGAAGGAGGCAGGAATTGATCCTAATGCCTTTTCATTATGCGTGAATAATAATATTGAGACTAAAATTGTTTCTGTTGTTTCCCGGTTTAACCAGTTGGGGAGTTTTTTGTTTTCCATGAGTCTATAAAAATATTCAATTTCTGCTTCATAGAAAAAACAGTATTTGAAATATTATTAGCCCTAAATATCTAGATTAATTCACTAAATGTTCCTTTTTAAAGCAAAGAATTTACAGTTTGAAATTAATGCCACCCCCTATATTAGTTCACACATTTCCTGTTAGATCCTTTCAGACTACAAGTCTTTCATCCAGGCTTTCACTATTTAAATTACACCAGTGTGGACTCTCTTAGACTTTGTCTTCATTAGGAAAAAACATGTGTTCTTATCATGCGTTAACTAATGAGTGGTAAAATCATAGTGAAGACAAGGCAGTTTTTTGTTTACCATGACCTGCGAATGTGCAAAAAGTACAAACTGCCTTGTCTTTGCTAGGATTTTAACACAATAGATAATATGTTGTAAGAAAACGCCTTTCTTCATAGCATGCTATGAAGCACCCTTATGTTCAGTTCCTTGGAAACAGGTGAGATGTGTGTGATGCAAGTCTTTTTAGTTACAAAGTGCGAGTCTAAATCACTGAGTTGGAATAGCCTATGCAGAGAGAGAGCCAGAAGTCAGTGTAAGTCATATCAATTCAGTGCATATGTAGATGACTGTACTCAAAACCTTTCCTTGACAGTAAAAAAGATCCATCAGACAATGGAAATAGTGCAATGCAAGGGGTAGTACAATGAAGCACATCATGGTGTTTGGCTTCACACTAACATCCTGTGTGGCACAGCACAAAGAGATTTGGTCCTCAGTACTTGCTTGCTTCTTTTAAGGAAAATGAATGTACTCCACAGATGCAGTCTACAGTTATTAATTGCTTCTCATTACTCAGTAAAATCCACATTTATCATTGATGTCTACATTTGTTGCAAGACTGAAGTTTTAAAGTCCACTCTTGAGTTACCCAAGAGCATAAAAAAACACATTCAGATGGAGCATTTTAATCACTATTGAATAGCACAGAAATGACCAGATTATCAAACTTTTGATTTTTTCCCTTTGTACCAAGAACAAATTCAGCCCCAATCAATTAAAAATAAAAGTTAAGTCACTGAAATAACAGACAGTTGTCTTGAAAATGGGAAAAGGAAAATAGAATGGATCCTTATTTTTGCCTTAGCTGCAAGATAATTTTCCCTACTCATTCTGTCTTTCCTTTTCAATATAATATATCAAGTTTCTTTAGGAGTTAATAATTCCCTATTGCTGTCTGATTTAATTGAGCCAAGTGGTTTTTGCTAGTAAGTTCACACCCTGCTTATCTTTCCCTCTCCTTAGACCCAAATTTTCTTCTGTTACACAGAAACCTTATGTTATTTCACATTCTGATATTTTAAATGATATATAACGCATCAGAATTACTAACTCATGAACTCAGTGTTATTAGAAGCAATTTATTTTAAGAGTCCTGATCTTTTTTTCTCTGTCTCTCTCATTTCAGCAGAGTTGTGTCCTGCAATTGGACCTTTGGCAGGTGGACAAGTAATCTTAATTTTTAGAAAGGTACATTCATCGAATGCAATGCCGTCAGCTTAGTTCAAGATTGCAAAGAGTTGTGCCCTCTTGTGTTCATTTGTAAAAGCAACCAAAGAAATAGAAAACAGACTGGATTCTAGGACAAAACCTACTGTACTGAACTCAGAGGGTACTTATAAATTACAATTCATTTGTTTCAGAACCTTGAATGATTCTTGAACTGTTTAAATAAAATATAGTATGGGATTCTTTCCCCCTGAGAGTACATATTTTGATTTAAAATCTTATATTAAAAGGAAGGGAACAACAGAGTGTAAAACCCAGATATTATTTATCTAATGATGAATGAAAAGGATACAAATCACCAAAATCATAATCATGTCAGATGTTTTTCCCAAAGAAAACCAGTATATAACCAAATTATTACAAACAAACTTCCTCATAGAGCATCTCCAGATTTTAGACTGTGATTTCATGTGCCTCTTATTTGGCCAAATACAATTAACTTCTTGTAGATACTAATCATATTTTTGTTAATAAAAATGCATTAACCCTCCTGAGTGTATTGCTCCTTTGTGTAGTACTTTGTGTATGTATCTTTAAATGTTAGATTATAGTTGTAGTAGAGAGCAACTTCTTGCTTATTAGTGAGCGCATGGGCAATATATTTTACAGTATGTGAAAAATTAGCATTATATTATTAAATGTCAACAAAGATGGAGATAAAAATGAAATATACTGAATATTGTCTTTTAGGGCTCAATCTGTACTGACTGGGGAGTGGACTGAGTCATCTAATTTTTAGGATTCTATATGGTTAAAATTAACAACATGATTCAGTATATTCAATATTTTGTATAGTCAGATTTCAATTGTTTTATATACATATATCAGGATATACTGAAATCACAGTGTAGTTTATTTTGAATTGTGGTGGAATGTACTTAAATATGAATTGTTTCCCCCCACTTTTAAAGTTTTAATTCTAACCTTAAATTGACTTTTGCCTACTGGGTGACCTTCTCTGTAATTTTTAGGCTTATTTCCTGTGCGGGATCTGAAGTACACATAAATCATGCCTTAGGCTGACCTCTTTCTTAGAATGGATAATATGTTGATTCACACTGTGTAACACAATTTTTACAACAATGCTGATTTTTTTTTTTGTCAACCTGGAGTTTCTTTGGTTTGGGATTTTAAGGAAAGTAAAAATCTATTTTGGTTTGCAAAGAGACAGTGGTTTAATGCAATAGCTCTTCATCTCTTGAGACCTCAGTGAAACTCTAGATGGCATCACATGTAAAATAACTTTAGTTATAAAACAATCCTCAGTTAGACATCCATTCATATCAGAACATTGCCTGATAGGTTGGCACAAGTCCATATGTTTAGTTGTCACTGCTCAAGGCAGAATCAGGCCGGGAACAAAACAAGGGTTTGGCGAGTCAGGATTAAGATCTGTGAGATTAAAGTGGTGTGAATTTTTATTTGTATTTCATTAAAAATCAGAATCTTTAGCCCAGGTTTTCCTGAAGGTTTGTGAATCTTTCAGCAAATCTGGGGTGAGTTGCTTGTGAATCCGAGTGATTTCAGTGGTTTTCCATCACAAAAAGATTTGTGCTGCATACTTTCCTTACAGAAATTAATAACCTAGAAAATTTGGATGTGAAACATCATAATCTGTTGATTTGTATAAGCACTGTTTAAAAACCAAATAGGCAATATAAATAGTAAATAGGGAGGCTGGTATGTAAAGCACGTGAAGAAAAAAGAACCAAATCTTGAATTCTCTGTTTAGCGAATTGCCATAGATTATCGAATTTAGGATTTGGTCGAAGGTGGGAAGTGTGTGTGTGTGTGTGTGTGTGTGTGTGTGTGTGTCAACAAGTAGCTAGTATTTTCAAAAAGTATTGTAAAAAGTAAGAACAAGGGTTATATTTAGTAAAATGGAAATGTTTCAAAATTGAATTGAGGCAATAAGTTGCGATTTTGGAGCCTTCCTAATGGAAAAGAGAGAGATCAATTTTATTTTTACCTTTGCAAGAATGGCTCCCTGTTATAATAAACCAGCTTGGGTGTAACTGATGGCTCAGTCTGAGAGGCTATACGTAAATACCAGATTGGAAACTGAAACACTGGGATAATCCAATAATTTGTAGAGTCTAAGAAGCCTATGTTAGGGAGAGTATTTGCAGCACGGAGGTAAAAGAGATTTTAATAAATGATGGTCACTCAATCCTGATCTTCTCTGATTTGGTCTCCTTACCCAGGACAAACAAATAGTGCCAGATTTTATTAAAAATGACCTTCCTCTAGAAGAATCTTGAAACAACTTTTGAGGTGCCTAGTGAAACTGAGAATCCTGTTCTGAGGGAATTGCTGTTTTACAGGAACCTGTCAAGGCAGTATTCCCTGAAGGTGACATTCATGTATAAAACATGCTCTGGCAAAATGCTATGAGGCTGAAAGAAGTGAATTTCAAATGAGGAAATTCTGCTTATGTACTCGATAAACTGTAATACCCAGTTTGGCTACCCATGTTTGTTTGTGGTTTCTGGTGGTTGTGGATAAATGACTTATGTTGTTTTGTCGTAGCTGAAAGCAAAACTTTATTTCTGAGATGCTGGTTTCCTTTTAGACTCTGAACATCTTTAGTATATTTCACAAGTACACTACAGAAATAACCTGGAATCACGGGCAACAGTAAGATATCAGACTTCCATCAAATGTGCATTTTCTGTTACACTTTTGAAGATAACTAGTGGGTTTAAATAGAGTAACAAACTAAGGAATTATCTGTGTCATCATTTTGTAGATTCTTTCTGTGGGATAGTACTGCAAGAATTAACAGTGATCGTGTCATTAATTTCAATGGTTTCCTGCTTGATGCTGTCAGGCTTTGTTGAAGTGTAGGTAGGAGGTAGGCAAAGATAGTGAAACACTGGCAAGCAGCAAGGCTCTAGAAGGAGTTGGGGTATGGAGTAGCATGTCATACATCTAGGGATTGGATGGCCCGCTCTGCAGATAGGCAAACTTGTGTAGCTTCCTCCTCATGTTATTTTTATTGGGAGAGCTTGATATGGTCCTAGTTTTGGAAGGTCTTAGTTTTCATCTTCATGTACTCCACATACCATCCCATTCTGCCCACACACATACACTTGACCTCTATCCATTCCTCTGTATTGTTATCCTTTTAGATCTGACAAGCTAAAAGTTGGGTTGGATCAGATCAGTAGTTGGGTAGGCAATCTTCCAGATGCACCTGGATGTGGTGTTTATAAGGCTGTAGGTAGCACTCTTCCTTCTTAGTCAGTATTAAATATCGTACCCCAGCATGGTGTTAAAGGTTATTGTGCTGCATCTGGAATAAATAGAAAAGAATACCACCATTATAGAAAAGTGCCTTTAACTTGTTTAAGGGTTTGATTCTATATTATTTTTTTTTAAATAGCACCAAAAGAGAGATTCTATCCCTTTTAAAATGTAATCACAGATTCTTAGAAGGTGGGACAGTTGTCAGGTCATCTTGTCCAGTCTCATTAGCAAAAGATTGAATTTATATATTCTTCAAATAATTTTATTAATCAATAATTTTAGGGCCAGATCCTCAGCTGGCGTAAATTGGCATAGTTTTATTGATTTTCAGTGGAGATATCCCAGTGTATAGCACCTGTGGATCTGGCACTTAATCTTTGTGCTCTGGAATAAATTGTTCAGTGTTTTGACATTAAAGGGATGTTTGTTTTCATTTTGTACGAGGAAAATTATGTGCTTCAACATGTCTTTTATTTTCAACACTTCTCAAATATTTCAGCACATTCTTTATCTGTACAGAGTTCTTGGTCTGTCTAAAAAGTAAATTTAACAAGCAGAAGTAGTTATAATTACATATTTCTGTGACTTCTGGATTGGTTTTAATTGTGAATGGCATTTGTTTCACTAGTGAGACGGATATAATGATTTGTAGCAGGTAGAAGGCAAGACATACCTAAAGGAGGTCACTTGGAAACATAATCTTACCTCCTTCACAGGCAAACTGTTGTGAGCTTTTGTCTGTCTCTCATATAGGTCTATAAGAAATCAAATCACCTACACTAGTGTTAGCAGTTTGCTTTCTGCCTATACACATAGGCTTGTTTTCTAATCTCAGGATAGTGAGCATCTGACTCTCATTATCTGGATAAAAGAAATTCAAAAGATCTTGACTGAATTATTAATTTAAGAATGCACCTACCAGAAGCAGATAGAAACAAAAAAGTGTCTTGGTGTAGGGCTATTTTCCTATTTTTTGAGGGAGTGGATGGAGTTCAGCCAGATTGATTCTTGCAAACATTAATTAAATGCATGATGATTAATTCTAATGTAAATACATTAATTCAATGTCTTAGCCGAGTTATAAATAGTTTAAAGAATTTAGCAGCAATTGTGAATCCATACTAAAATTGGATTATAGTAGTTAAAGATGGAAGGTCTAAAGTTATTAGATCAATCAGTCCATTTTCTGTTAGGTGTGGTTAGCTTAGTTTCCCCTCTCCCCTCCAATAGAAGATATTTGTCATTATTAATATCTTGAATATTTTAAACTCATCATCGATATAAAATAGAACTCAGATAAATCTTACTATAATAAAAACATTTTCACTGCTTTATTTAAAAACAATACTTGACTTTTCATTTACAGATGTCAAAGTGCTTTACAAAGGAAGTACTATTATTTTCATTTTGCACATGCAGAAACTGAGGCACAGAGAGGGGAAGCGATTTGCCAGGGGCAAACCACAGGTCATTGGCAAGGCTGTGAATAAAACCCAGGCCTTTTGACTCAAGTTCAGTACTTTAGATATCAGACTACTTTGCCAACAATATTTTACTAACATTCCCAGTGCTACGAAAGCTGGCAACAGACATTACAAGTTGTGTTGCATAACCGGTTTATTAAATCAATCTTGTAACTCATAACTCAGAAAAACACATTAGTTAATTATGTGAAAACATTATACTGACAAACATTATGAACGTTGAATACAAAATATTAAAAATAAACTCCTGTACATGGAAAGTATATAGCCTTTTATTGATCACAAGCAGAGTTTCTTTAAAAGGCAGCATGTTTTGGTGTAGAGCTAGTTAAACTGCTGCTGCACTGCTTTGCAATACTTGGACTTTTTCAGCCCCCATGGTCACCAGTCACTGCTCTTCAGGAATGTGCTTGGAGTCAACCTTTAGGGAAAGCTTCATTGAGGTTTCAGATTGATGATGTAGAGCAACAGACCTTAGCATTTCCTTAGTCCATCACAATGGCGCCTGCAACACCTCAGTTCACCACTGTGCTGGCAGATGCATAAAACATGCAAGAGACAAAGCTGAGTTAATTTACTGATAATGAATTCTGATTCTAGTTACTGGGGAAAGTTGATCTCTAGGCCTTCATTTAGGATGTTTTATGGATTAGTTGAACATTTAGGGAGAGCAATGTTAACTGCACAAAATGTAGCATTTCACTATGCTCAACAACAGTACTGAAAGTTTTAGCTATCCCTGTACTTTACTGCTAATGCATAAGAGGTTTGTTGCAAGTTTGAAAGAGTGCAAATAATGTTTAAAAATGTGAAATAAGTGTTTTGGCTTTTGTAGAAAGTTAGGTTTGTCTGATCATAAAAAATAGTCTACCAGTAACTTTTTATATTTGAGTACAATGCTTCATATTTCTATAATTTTTGTTTTGTTACAATAAATAAAAGTTAAGTGCTAAAAGTGATGCTGTTTCTTAAAAAAGATGTAGTAACACATTTGCATTAATATGGAGACAAATAGTGTGTGTGAAAGTGACAGCTTGTGAAAACAACATACCAGTATCCTGTTACACACTGGCATCAATTATACAATTATAATGGCAAAATAGAGAACATTCTGTGGTGCCCACCTGTGTTTTCCTAGGTGAAAGGGTAATTATTTTGCTGTTATTTCTCAATTTATTAATAGTCAGCACTGAATGTTAGAGTAAAAGATTATTCCAAACAAAGTGACAGATAAACTGTGTGGAAGATGTAATGATCTAGCTGCTGATAAGAAAAGCTATTAGTGTAAAGATAAAGGTCAGTTTAGGATCTGAACTCTATTAATAGGCATTTCAGAAAAGAGGACCACTACAAACCAAAACCTGCTGATGTAAATTGGCACAGCTCCTCAAAGGTCAGTGGAGCTGCAATAATTTACACCAGCAGAGTATTTGGCCCTGTTAGTTGGCCCACTCTTCCAGTGAAGAGTATTCAGCCATGAAGACTGTTCATGTTGTTTTTTGTTTTTATCTTCCATGGCCTGTGTTTTTGAGCTAATGCCACCTCCTCTGTTAGTAGTGGGCAGATAGATGTATATGGCTTTTGTGATGTAAACTTTATAAAAGAGAATTTTTGTTCAGCTTCTCTTGAAAGATGTTCACCTTTAAAATGTGCGTTGGGATTAGGATGCTCTCATTTCACATGCTAATGTTTGATGACAGAGCATCAGCAAGACGGGGGGGGGGGGGGATATGGAAGAAGGAGAGAAGAAGTG
Organism: Emydura macquarii macquarii; assembly: GCF_026122565.2. Lineage (NCBI taxonomy): Eukaryota > Metazoa > Chordata > Testudines > Chelidae > Emydura > Emydura macquarii. The sequence continues at coordinate 3,374,897 of NW_027133377.1, forward strand.
AAAGACCTACAAAAGTAATTCTTTCAATTTAAAATCTTCCTTGTCTAATGATCTTTAGCCAGTTTTAGCAATACATGAGATAGAAGGTGTGGCTTTGTGAAGCCATTGCCATATCTGTCTCCCCAAAAATGCGACTGAAAAAAATGAGGTGGTTTATTACTTCAACTCTCGTAAACAGTGATAGATATTTGCTAATGTAGAGAAGTGTAAGATAATAGTGATGCAGTTTGACAGTTCATAATAGACAGTATGAACTAGGAGGAATCAAATACAGCATGGGGGTCAGATAAGGCATGAAAAAGAGATGAAAAATAAAATCAGAAATCCTGCAAGTTACTATTAAATTGATTAACATTTTCAATAGATGTAACTGAAGAACATTAGAAGAAATGTTTTTTGTTTGTTTAGTGGAATCACTGACTCCGGTAGTTTATTTTCATAGTACAATAGCTCTGCAATACTGGCTTTGGTTCTGAAGTTTTACTAATTGGATGTTGAAGCAAAACCTTATAGATCTTGTACATAACCTCATTTTCCATCTGAATGTTGTTTGGTTAGTGGTATGAAGAAAATAAGATTTGCATTTCTTGGAGAAATTGCATCCTACATATGTTGACTTAAAGATTAATAAAAGTGAAGTGGTGAGATACAGCCTTTACGGTCTGTCCTTTACATTTTGACTTTGTATAGTTACGATTCTGCATTTTGAATTCAAGACTGTCTAATATGTATGCAGCCTGTATCTGCACTCGAGGGTTTCATCATGCTTAGCCATTTGCTAAGTATGCCAATGACAAATCAATGTGGGTTTGGCAAAGCTATTGACAAAGCCTTTTGCAGTGTTTGGGAGTATGAATAATAAGCTGGACATTGCTCTCTAATCTGTCTGATTAGAAGAAATCATCTGTGAATTTATGTGAAACAACAAACCAGCTGCTGTGGAATCTGAATCCAACCTATAGCCTCACATACCTAAAATGTTTTTGATGTCACTAAAACAGCTGGATAATCAGGAGTTTTTTGTATATTCAGGGATTCTCAAATGTTTTCATGGGGTGGACCACAATTTAAGAAAGATTGTGAAGGAGAGGGGAGGTGGTCTATGAGACAATTGCATAACATCTCTGTAGAAGCTATTGCTTACATGGAAAAGTAGTAGTTAACATGTTCTCTTCTTCTTTTGATGCAGTTTAGCAGCATGAAACAAGGAAAAGTCAGCACTATGTGCCGGACCATAGCTTGATAATAACTAGTAGAATAAATGATTTAAGACAGGAAACACAAGTGAGATTTGGGTAAGTGGGAATACTGGAATGAAAGGGTTTTTTAGATTCAGAAAAAAACCCAATGGTTTACTATTCATAGTTGGGTTATCAATGTGAATGCAGTCCAGTAGGTTCAAAGGACCAATAATGCCTTTTAAACAGCCATCACTATGATTAACAGTGTGTTTTGTTATTGCACCCAAGGCCATTATTAACATTTCACTTCATTGCTGTTGATAACATATTTTCTCAGGAAATATTGCTTAAATCAGTTTAACTAAGAAGAATCCTGTCGGAGATTTTCATTAAGTGGCATAAGTAAACTGCATATGGCAAATTAATGGTCAACAGTTACTTTTATTAGAATGAATGCCAACAGCCATGGTCACTTTTAAAAAAAAACCTCATTGTTTCATTGTAGTGCTAATTTATATCCATAAACTATATGATACTAGCAAAATATTCCTAGTACGAAAGAAGAAGTGATACAGATGAGTGAGCGGACTAGGATAAACTTATATGCACAGTACAGAAGCATAATTATTACTCTGATCATACATCCTGACATTTTTGCTCTTCACAAATTACTCTTGAGTGCATCAATGGGCATAAATAAACTACACTTTCACTGGCGTTCCAATCATCAATTTAGCGAAATACAACTGTGTAATGCCTTTTTGTCAACTCTTTCAGTAGGAGGATCTAAAGTTGCTCATTATATTGTTGAAGTAGTTTGTTTGAGGTAGATGAAAATAGGTTTTTTTTATTTTATTTTTTTCCAGTCAGTGAAAACATGTGTGATTAGCCTAATTTACTGCTGACTGCTTCTTGAGTTTAAAAACAGTTACAGTAAAAGAGAAGTTATTTAAGTTGTGAGTGAAGAATTCAGTTTTTAACTAAGATGCAAATATAGGTTAATGGACTTTAAGGACAGAAGGGACCATTATGAACATCTAGTCTGATCCTCTACATAATACAGGCCAAACAACTTTATCCAGTAATGTTTTAGTCAAGTCCATAACTTCTGCTTGAGCTAGAGCAGCATATCTTTTAGAAAAAATAGCCAGTCTTGATTTAAAGCTTAAAATGATGGAGAATCCACTACATCACTTGGTAAGTTGTTCCAATGCTTAATAACCCTTACTTTAAAAATGTTTGCTATATTTCTAGTCTGAATTTGTCTAGCTTCAGCTTCCAGCCATTGGATATCATTATGCATTTTTCTGCTAGATTAAAGAGCTGTCAACAACCAGAAATCTCTTTCCCCATGTAGGTACTTGTAGACCGCAATTAAGATGCCTCCTGGATAACTAATAGATTGAGCTTCTTAACTCTCTTATTATAAGGCATATTTTTCCAGACCACAAATCATTCTTGTAGCACTTCTCTGTACCCTTTCCAGTTCGTCAACATCCTTTTTCAAGTGTTGAAACCAGAACTGGATGCAGTATTCCAATAAGGCTGTATACTGAGGTAACACCACCAAGGCTGTATACTGAGGCTAAAGGCTCAGTAAGGCTGTATACCGAGGTAACGTCACTTATCTGTTCCTGCTTGATATTCCCCTGCTTATATATCCAAGGACGACGTTCACTCTCTTAGTTACAACATTGCATTGGGAACTCATGTTCTCTTGGTTATCTACCATTACCCCTAAGTTCTTTTCAGTATCACTGCTTTCCAGGATACAGTACCCCATCCTATACGTATGACCTACATCCTTTGCTCCTAGATGTTTGACCTTGCTTTGACTGTACTAAAATACATCTCAGCAAGCAATCCAGGTTGGTCTGTAGGATTGACTTGCCCCATCACTATTTATCACTCCACCAATTTTGTTCATACAAATTTTGCCAGTAATTATTTTATATTTTTCTATTTTCTTCCAGATCATTGATAAAGATATTGAATAGCTTTGGCCCAAAAGCAGATCCCTGCAAAACCCCACTAGAAACATCACTGTTGGATGGCGTTTTCCTGTTACTTTTTGTGGTCTATCAGTTAACCATTTTTTAATCTATTTAATATGTGCTTCATTGATATTTTTTGTGTAGTGATGATTTTTTTTTATCAGAATGCTATACAAGACTAAACCAAATGCCTTGCAGAAATCGAAATATATTATCCCTGTCATTGAAGGTTTTTAAGAACTGGTTACATGAACACCTGTCAGGGATAGTATAAGTATACTTAATCCTGCCTCAATACCGGGAGGTGACTTCTTAAGGGCCTTTCTAGCCTTACATTTTTGTGATTCTATAACTGTCAACACAGTTGCATTTTTTCAACCAAATGAAATTGTTTGTTTAGCAAGACTTATTTTCAGCAAAAACCAAGTTGATCGCTATTAATTATGCTGCCATCCTTTAATCCTTTACTAACTGCGTTCCATATTAGTCTATCCATGATTTTGCTCAGCACCGATGTCAGGCTAACTGGCTTACAGTTATCCAGATCATCCTTTTTTACCCTTTTAAAATATTGACACCATATGATCATTTTTCTATTCCTTTGAAACTTCCCCAGTGTTCCAAGATTAGATTAAAAATCAACATTAATGGTTCAGAGGGAGCATTGGCCAATTCTTTTAATACCCTTGGGTGCAAGAGTATTCACACAACGCACAATCGACTTGTGGAACTCCTTGCCAGAGGATGTTGTGAATGCCAAGTTCGAAAAAGAACTAGGTAAGTTCATGAAGGATAGGTCTATCAATGGCTGTTAGCCAGGATAGGCAGAGATTGCTGTTTGCCAGAGGCTGGGAATGGCCAATGGGATGGATCACTTGATGATTACCTGTTCTATTCATTCCTTCTGAAGCACCTGACATTGGCCACTGTCGGAAGACAGGACACTGGACTAGATGGACCATTGGTCTGATCCAGTATGGCCGTTCTTAAGTTATCCGGTCCTGTAGGTTTAAAAAGATTTAACTTCAATAGCTGCTATCCAACATGCCTCCTAGTTATTGAACACATTTAAATATTTCCATATCACTTTATGATCTTGCCTCTTTCCAAGTACAGAACAGAAATATTATTTAAATTGTCTACCTTTTCTGCATTACAATTAAGAATTTTACTATTCTTCAGGGGTTCTCAAACTTTTTTTGCTGGGACCCCCCTTTGAAAATATTTCAGGCTGTTATGACCCCCCCAAAAAAAGTGAGGACCCCCCAATGCCATGCCATTCTTATTTCTGTGCTGCTACTGGGGGCAGCGCTACTTTCAGAGCTGGGCATCCATCCCGCGGCTCTTTGGCCACCCAGCGAAGGGCTCAGGCTATCAGCCGTGGGCATTGCTGACAGCTAACACCTCATGACCCCCCTATAATAACCTGGTGACCCCCTGAGGGGTCGCGACCCCCAGTTTTTAGAACCCCCTATGCCAGTGCTAGGATGTGTAAATAGTTTCTTTTTAATGGCAACAGTGTTTTTTGACACATCATTACTCTGAAAGACAGTTTTCGTATTCTTAAAGCTCTGCGATAATTTTTTGGGGTTTTTTTTGTTGAGCTTTCAGGGTTCATGTTTTTAAGTTTTTCTCAACAGCCATCAGGACTACTGATTTTAAGTGAAAGCTGAAAATGTCTTATAATCACATGACTCTAGGAGCTGGGATTTTAAGAAAAATGCCAATATTGTGAGACCTGTGATAAAATCACCTAAGTTGGCAACACCACGCTGAACTAAATTTACATTATTCAGGATGTACCGTACAGCGTGGATTATCTGAAAATCCCTGTTATCCAAAAGAGGGCATGTTTCTATTAATCCTATTGAAAACTACCTTGATTATGTGAACATAATCAATTTTCCTCACTGCATTTGGATAAATGATGTTCTAGTCTACATCAAACTACTGCAAGGAATTACTGGGACAGTGTGTTCCTCACAGAAGGAAAGAGATAGCCACAGACAAATGGCCTTCTTCATAAAGTGATATGTCTACACTACATCATTTACAGCGGTGCAGTTGCACCACTGTAGTGCTCCTGGTGAAGACACTATAAGCTGACGGGAGAAGCTCTTCTGCCAATATAGCACTGTCCACACCGGCGCTTAGGTCGGAATAATTTACATCGCTCAGGGGTGTAGATTATACCATAAATTATACCAAAGTCATTTGTAGAGTAGACATAGCCTATGCCTCTGCGGTAAGTGAGGAACACACAACTGTAAAACAAGCCAAACTGTATTCCAGTTTAGAGCATAGGCCTCACATTTAGTTAAACAGAGACAGCTGTTGTGTTCAGTGCAGTTATTCCAGATGTATATGTTTTGAGAATAGAATTTGGCTCTTAGTACCTGTACTGTGAGTTCTTAAAAATGCCTTTTACTTGGTCAAAAGAAGCATGGCATGTTTAGCAACCCCCACTTCCCCATACCAAAACCACTCTTGATGGAAGTTGAGGTACATTATTAATACTACATAAGTCAGTTATTTTTTATTTATGACACTTATGGTTTCATTAAAAATGGCATTACCTGCTGGGCAGCACAGCTATGCTTTTAATAGTTTTTATCAGGTTGTTAAAACTACACAGATAATGAATATTTTAATAGTGAGAAAGAGCAAATCATTTAACAAACTACATTTTTTCTGGATTCTGATGCCACAAAGAATGATAATGCCTGTTAATTCTTAATAAATAACCAAAGTTGCCTATTAAGGAATGGGATTAAATGATGCCCATGGCATTTCCGGTGAGCCAGAAGGTGATTTCTGTGAAGCAGTAAATCATTGTCCACAGATCCTTTTAATTCATGTCAAGTATAGCAAAAGGAGCATTTTGAAAATGCCCAAATGCAATCAGAAGATACGCAGAGCATTTTAGTGTATTTTATTATTATTTTTATCACTATTTTTTCCAAATCAGTGACCGTACTTATATCAAGTAAAGATGATGGGCAGTGGGAAGGTAGGGCTGTCCATTGGAATCAGTCAGAGTCAAAAGTACATTTGTTGCCTTTAATTTTTATCATTTTGAATTGCTGGTATATAAGATAGACAGTGGTTTCTTAGTGTAGTTTTAAGAATTTCCACTTGGTGGAGCTTTATGATTGAATTTTTAATAGATTATCAAATTTTAAATATTTTCAGTTCAGACTTTTAATATTTCAATGACAAGGTTACTGAAACAAAATATGTTTAAGAAAATTTAATGAAGAGTAGTTTTGCGTAATTTAAGACACTCTCACTTTATTCTTGGATCAAACCTTTGATCCTGCTTATAAAAAATAAATACAGTATTTGAAAATACTTTGACATGATTAACTCTGATCTCTTAAAAACAGCATAGCATACAATGGGTAATGATTATGTGTAGCTATCTCTTAGATGTATATTCTATTAACCTGCAAGGGGGAGAGTCCCAGAGTCCAGGCTACAGCCTGAGCCCGAACATCTAAGCTGCAGTTTTACAGCCTCATAGCCTACGCTGTGTGAGCCTGAGTCAGCTGACATGGGCCGGCTGCGCATGTTTAATTGCAGTGTAGACATACCCATAGAAAACCTGGCATTTCAAACACAATCATGGGGTTCCTTCATTTTTTATGACCATAGAACATATCAGTAGATATTCTATATTCCTGGCTTTAGAATCTGAAATAATGCATTGGGGAAAAAAGAAGAGGATTCTACATAGTGAAGAATGTATCTCTCTACTTAAAAAAAAAAAAAAAATTACAAAGCATGAGATTTAAACAGTAAAGAGACAGAAAAACTACAGAAACAGATGGTGAGCACCACCAAAAAATGACAAGTGGGTAGAGAGATGAAAGATGGATTGTGAGAGAGGTAAGGAGAAAAGACCAGAGCTGAACGTGCCCAAGGGTATCCAGCCGCTTCCAGCCCTGCCTTGTCTCTGTGCTCTCATGAGGAGAGGGCAAACCACAATAATTAAGCAGCAGCTCATCCTGATGAGGACCATGCATTATGCCATCAAGTGCCCAGATTATCGGAGCAGACTAAAGCTCTTAGACTACCATTTTCCCTGGATCATCTAGATTTCTTTCAGAGGATGGATTTTAAAAATGTATAAAATGTTATTAATGAATCTTTAATGTCATTACTATTTCCCCCCTCATTCCCCACCCCTCACCCCCAGTCTAGCAATCAAGGAAAGAGGAAGCTGCAGTGTAGCTGAGGACAGGGATCCCAGGGGAAAAGAACAGGAGAAGAAAAATAACTATCTGGATACAGCACTAATATTTATAAATATACATCTCTAGGAATTTCATACAGGCATCTATAATTAAATGTTATACTTTTTCATATGTGGCTGTGTTCTCTAACATGCTTTTCAACACAGCATTGTAAAATTGTTTAAATTACATTTGAAGACTAGCCAATATATTCACACACAAATGCAGATGCTGCTCCCGGCTGCCTTGTGCTCCTGCTCCTTGACTTTCTCTCACTGCCATTCTAATCCAGAGCCTTCTCCTGGTCCCCTATTTATCTGCTTGCCTACTCCTACCCTTGTGCTGCCTTGCAGTTCTTCAGTGCACCTACTCCCCACTGATAGGCTTCAGGTGGAGAGTGAGATACACCCTTCCCTCCTCTCCCCTCCCTATAGCGGAGAGAGAGCTTCCCCATTTTCCTGGCTGTATTAACTCTCCCTCACTCCATAGTAATGTGTAGGGGAGGGGGAGAGGGAAGCCACTGCTGTCAAGCTTGGTGGGTGGGATGGTGTCCTGTGCCTGCTCTAGGGGACTGCACTGTTCCGTGTGCACAGAGGCTTCCTGGTGGGGCAGGCTGCTGCCTGTCATACAGCATCCTCTAGTGACTTAAGTGGGAAACTGCTCAGACAAAACCCTGAATTGCCTGTGGTTGCTACTACAAAAATCTGCCCCAAATCACAGCACTCACATTACTGTGAATGTGGGCAACACTAGTGAGAAGTGGGCATATCTGAGGAGACGTGGGTTTAGGTCTGAGCCTCACGTTGCTAACCAGGTACTTAGCTGTGTACTAAAAGCAAAGTAGTTTTACACAGTACTCCAGCTACTAATCAGGAGTAACTTGATAGCCATCCAGCAGATTTCTAAATTTAGGACTGCTTACCCTTTCCTCTTTATCCTTCTCATCACTTTTTACCTTCTGCTTATACACGTAACATTCCTCACAAAGCTGGGTGACTGGGCAACAAAATAGCAGATGAAATTCAGTTTTGATAAATGCAAAGTAATGCACATTGGAAAACACAATCCCAGTTGTACGTACAAAATAATGGAATCTAAATTAGCTGTTACCACTCAAGAAAGAGATCTTAGAGTCATTGTGGATAGTTCTTTGAAAATGTCTGCTTAGTGTGTAGCAGCAGTCAAAAAAAAGGTAATAATGTTAGGAACCATTAAGAAAGGGATAGATAACAAAGACAGACAATATCGTAATACCACTACAATCCTTGGTATTCCCAGATCTTGAATATTGCATGCAATTTTGGTTGCCCCTTCTCAAAAAAAATATTAGTATTGGAAAAAGTACAGAGACGGGAAACAATAATGATTAGGAGTGTGGAGAGCTTCCATATAAGAAGAGATTAAAAAAACTGGGACTATTCAGTTTAGAAAAGAGATGACTAAGGGAGGATATGATAAAGGTCTATAAAATCATGAATAGTGTGGAGAAAGTGAATAAGGAAGTATTATTTGTCCCTTCATACAAAACAAGAAGTAGGGGTCACCCAATGAAATTAATAGGTAGCAGGTTTAAAACAAACATAAGGAAGTATTTCTTCACACAAAGCACAGTCGACCTGTGGAACTTGTTGCCAGGGGATGTTGTGAAGGCCAAAAGAATAATTGAATTCAAAAAAGAATTAGACATATCCATAGAGGATAGGTCCATCAATGGCTTTTAGTCAAGATAGCCAGGAACACAGTCCTATGCTCTGGGTGTCCCTAAACCTCTGACTGCCAGAAGCTGGACCTGGACAACAGAGGATGGCTGGCTCACTCGATAAATTGCCCTGTTCTGTTCATTCCCTCTGAAGCATGTGGCACCAGCCACTGTTGACAGACAGGATACTGGGCTAGCTGGACCATTGGTCTGACCCAGTATGGCCATTCTTATGTTCATATGTTCTCCACACCTGCAATGTGCACCCTCAATTCAAAACGTTATTGCTCCATGAGGTGCAAAAATAACAATACGGGCTTTCCTATTATTATGTATTTGTAATGTGTAATATTTAGGAACTCCAGCCAAGGACCATGGCTCCATTGTAATAGGCACTGTACAGACACGTAACAAAGAGATTCTTTTCCCAGAGATTTCACAATCTAGGTTTTAGGTAGGAGTGGGAGTATGATGTAAAGAGAAAAACAAAGTATAACTTGAAAACAAAAGTCTCAGCTCATTACTTGCCGAAAGGTTGCCAGAAGGAAGAATCTGTGGCATCCTGGCAGAGGTAGGTTTTAGGAGGGATTTAAAAGGATTAAGGAGGGGCAGGGGATAGAGGTAAGAGCAATTATAGCTAGAGAAGTGGAGGAATGGTGACATCTGCTCTTATATGACCTACCTATCAATTAAACAATTAGCAAATATTTGTGGAGCTGCAGGTGTGCTATTTACTTAACATTGAGGCGGTTGTTCATTTAGTGTTTTGCTTTGTTCATTATAAATGAAGAATTGCCATGATGGCAAGCGTGCACATGATACAAATTACATCTTTGATATTCAGAAGGTCAACATTTAACTGTGATGTGATAACTTAGCATTTCTTCATCATGATGATAATGGAGAAATGTTTTCAATAAATAGATACCATTTTAGTTTTGATATGTTTTCTAGCACAATTGTTTATTCTCTCTTAATTTTCTGCTTCTCTTTTAATTCATACAGTTAAACAGTTTTGATTCCATCATGAATCCTGGTCTACACTTAAGATGTAGGTCGACATAGCTATGGCCCTCAGGGATGTGAAAAATCCATATCCCTGTGTGCTATAGCGCCCCTAATGTAGACATGGCCTAAGTCTTCCTAGATCCTATACTGCTGCCACTTTACCTGTTTTTACCATGTGACTGAAATACTACAATAATTTCTTAGTGAGGCAATTTGGGAAAAAGAGGTATTGTTGACCCGGCTGATATTTCACTCACACAGACTGTACTGTTGCCAGTGGTAACTCAACATCTAAATATTTGATTGAAAATAACAGCCAAAAGTTTGGAGGGGGATTTGTTTGATATGACGGGGAGCTCTTGAAACCTGTCTAACCTTAGTGGATTGGACATGGACCCTGTCAAAAGATGTAAGATACTTTTTCTTCTTTCTGTGACTAAGCAGAGAATGTTGAATCTAGTTTAGCTTATGAGAAATTTAAATCTAGATACTGTTGCATCTAGCTAGCCACAGATTGCTACACCAGTTTGCATTTGTAAGTTTTGTTCCTATGTGGTTCCTGTAACCTACGGTCCAGAGACTACAGTTCCCAGGATGCCCCGTGGGAAGTGAGGTTGTGGGGAGGAAAAAGGAGAGGAAGAGAGGATGAGAAATAAGAATGTGAGCTCTGTGGAGGAACGAGGAGAATAAACCTAATCTTTGCTGCTATCTAGTTTACTGAGTCTTCCTCACAGGAGTCAGATACAGAAGATATTATGCAAACCATTTTTTTTTGTTTTAGTGTAATTTTCTCCCTTTTTAGCACATCTTGTATTTTAAGAAGACTAGTATCTGAGGCTGTTAGTTTGGGTCAAAAGGGCATTGACCTCTCCCAACGAGGTATGTTGTCTATGGCTCTAGTTAGAGGCACAAAAGGGAAAAGCTTAATGAACATATAGAAGATGCAGCAATGCAGGTGACAAGGGATGGTAATGGTCGTGTTGAAACTGAATGCCAACATGGTTTAACTCAAACTTTTCCACTATCAATTAGAAGTAATATTGCTCTTCCCGGCTGTGTAATATTTCTTTGGCATTAAATGGTTTAATTGTTTAACTTTGGTCTCTGATGTTACTAAATTAATTTATATATATATATATAAAAGGGAATGTATTTATTATAACTTGTAAATCTCATTGGGATGAAAGGTGCTATTTAAATGTAAGAAAAGACTCGTATACCTATGTAAAAAGGCTATGGGTTCACCTGTGATCACATTTCACCTGTGATCCTATGATCATCCTTTCTGGTCTACTATGGGTATTTTGAGATAGTTTTCTGATTACATAATACTGTAATTTGCACTTACATGACATCCTCTGCTTCTGGGGTCATACAATGCTTTATAAACACTAAGAAATTAAGCGTCAGATCACCCCTGTGAGATAGGCTACAGATAGGGAAACTAAGGCATAGAGAAACTAAGTAACTTGCCCAGGGTCATGTCAGGAGTCTGTAGCAGAGCTGGGAATAGAATTTGTATCTCCTGACTCACAATCCTGTGCTTTAATCATAACACCTCCTCTCTTTCCTGTTTGTCATTCTGCTTCTGCATTTTCACTCATGCTCATCTAAGGTGTCTGCAGAACTTCACAAGGATATGTTACATCAGAAATCATTCTGTAAAATAATTGGATCCTAATATTTAAGTTTCTGTTTAAAATGAAGTCTAGCAAAGGGCAATTTATCCTTTTAATTGAATTCATAGAAGAAATAGTAAGTTTTTGCTGTATAAAAGATTCATATTTTTTTCCAACCACAGTAGTTGTGCATTAAATAATTGAGCAAGTAAAATATCAAACATATAAAGGTAACATTTTTACCAATATGAATGAACTAATGCTTACCCAGCAGATGTGCAAGACGTGGAAACATAGGAAGACAAGTTAATGATCTAGAAATTGTAGATGTGTTGTCTAAAAATCATGCTAAATGGAACACGTTGCATGGGGTCATTTTTACGTTGAGATTAAAGGAAAATGAGTATATTTTACAAACAAATGGAGTTTGGATTATTCTGTTTGCCATTCATTGCTGTAATATTTACTTCTCAGAAAGTATCTGTAAGTTTTAAATGCATTGAAGGATTTTTTTTTAAAGCTTTGAAGTATTTAGTATAAAGTAATGAAGTATTTTGTTACATACTTGGATTGTAATTTCACATTCACTACTAAGCAACATATATATTTTAATCTTCATATATCATTTGGTATTTGATGAGAAGTGTGTAAGGAAAAATAAAATAAAGGAAGTGGTGCATAGTACAGTAAAAGTTTGTTACTAATTACATGGAATCTATAATTTTTATTTACTGTTTAATTTATCACTGCTAATGGCATCCAGAGTTGAATTCATTTCAAATAACCTCACTTCTAAAATTCTTAATGAGAATTTTTTTCCACAACCAAGTTTCAGGGGATCAACCTTTATTTCCATGGTTTTAAACTTCAGGTGTAAATGACAGAGGCACCTTTTCACATCAACTCTTACTTGCCATCTAATGAAATTAGAATCCAAAATGTTGATAATCTGATAAATGTATACTAGATTTCACTAGTGATCAATTGTTTTTCTGCATAAGTTTTGTGGAGTAGTTGCTGTACCATATCTTGCCATGCATCTGTAGACTCAGCTGTCTTAAAATAGCATGACACAAGTGAGAAAATCTGATTCCTATTGACGAATACCTTGATTTCACAAATTGCAGGAAAGTATATGTTGTGCAAATGCATATGATTACATGGACTTTTCAACCTTTGTGAGCAGTTTGTTAGATTTCAACTCTTCCATATATAGGTTGATGGATCTTTATTTGAAATCCTTCCAATATTATTAAACTTCTTAGGACCAGAAGTTTCTTGAGACTTGATTACACATTGAGGGAATTTTTTAGTCCTGCTGTGCAGGATTTTGCAATTCCACACAGCTATAGGATGGATTAATTAGCTCAGAGTTTCATAGAGCCAGGAGTATTACATGATTGAATGTTATGGTTGCTAAGTTAGCTGGTGCTCAGATGAGGGTGCTATTGGCTTAAAGACGCACTGACGTCTCATAGAAAACTGGAAGAAAAATTCAATTTAGTGAGAACTCTACATATATGTCATGGTTTCTGTATTTATCTGACCTTTTGCCTATTCTTTATTATGAGGGCAATTTACATAAAAATAGGATCTATGCCATTTATGAGTTTGTGTGCTCCTGCTGCTGATTCTCCACTTGACGTTCTCATCCTTTGTGGCATTTCACCCCAAAGCACTTTACAATAATTGCTAATTGATATAAAAAAGATCACTTCATTCACCCTTGACATGCAACCACCTCTGTGGTGAAACTCAGAAGCAGTTTAACAGTGCACAGTAAAACTACATGTTTGTTTAGGACAGGAAGTGAAGAATAACCTATCCATTTGAAAATGGAGTGGCTATTTAGTTATGCAGAAATAAACTGCGGTACCCACATTGGACTTGGGTTAGGTCATTGGGGTTAATATCCTTAGTCTTTACAGAGTAAGTGGTCAGAACTGCAGTTGTACATCTCATTTAAAACCTAATAGCTCCAGGAGCATAAGTAGCATGCTAAGCTATTACATCAGTGAAGACTCAGAGGTCCTACTTGAATCACCAGCTCAATACCCCTTCAGCACTTAGGTGTTCCTAGGAGCCTAAAACGCCTAAAAGCCTAAGACGGCAGCACACAGCTTCCCCTCTATACTAGGTGAAGAAGCCTGATCTATGGAGAAGGCTTTTCAGCCCCAGGAGCGTGAGGAACTGGATTTCTTATTTAGACAGGTTTCCCAGGTTTGCAGAATAAACACTATAGAAACAGAGTATGAAGATCTAAGGCTTGTAAAGCTGGAGGCCCTCAAAGGTGACTAGGGAAGCAGATGCTCCATCATTCAGAAGTTCATTGGAGCGTCTCTGAGACGTGGGTTAAGACTGACTCTTGGGCATAGGCAGCCACTGAAGTAGGCAGACAGATCTCCTGTGGTGTGCCTACTAAATGTTCTCTCTTCTGCCTACATGGTAGATTTGCTACTACATTTCACTCAGCAGTTGGGTTCGATATCATTTAAGCCTACATCACATATATACTTGTGGGTGACTTCATTAATTTGCAGAGTAACTAACCAGCAGTTAGAATGGCACTTAATTTAATTTATAAATTGTATTAATTGATTAACACTATAAAAGAATGTCAGTACAAAGCTCTGAGCACCCTGACAATTAAACCTAGGAACATAAATACAAATAAATTAACTCCATGAGCCAGCAGTCTTCACTATTCAAAAGGAGGCAGTAATTTACCCCAGCCAGCAGAAAATAAAAAATAAAAGAAATCTTCAAAAAATCCTCTCGTCTCCAAATTATACCCAGGAGCATTCTTCCCCCCAAACAAATGGCTTTTGCAGTGTGTCTAGAAGGTTTAGTAGATTTGGACTACTTTCAGTCAAAGCGGGGTGGGGAACAAGTACCACAGTTCCAGGGCTCTCACTGAGAATGCCCTGCTGGCAATCTCACATTCTTGCAGAGAGGGGGATCTAACTTGATTACCTCCACTAACTACAAATGTAGCAGTTTGTCACAGGGAGAGGCACAATCTCCCAGTTAGGCATGTGCCAGGCCATTTAAGGATTTATAGATCATCATAATCAACATCTTAAACTCTATGTGAAGACTAATAGGCAGCCAGTGCAGATCCCAGAGCACTGCTGTCATTTGCTCCTAACCCTGACAAAGAGAAACTGTCACATAGTTAAATAACATCTTGTGAGCTACTTCCCAATGCAGGAGGTCTCCTCTCATGCTTGGATGCATAGACAGAAGGAAGTTGAGACTACCAGGAAAACTTTGATGCATAATAACCACATTTTCTCTTGTAGTTTTCTGCAGAAGTTAAGGAAGACAAAGCTCTTTCTCCTTTTGCAAAAAAATTACAAATGGAGTGAAGGAAAGTGGATCTTCTCTGAATAGCAAACAACTAGATAACTTTCTTTTAACAAACTTTTTGGATGCAATATAGATATTTCGCATTCCTCTGTAGCATGGTACCCGGGTCACTTGCTGGTGAATTCTCTGTACCTTAAAGTCTTTAAACCATGATCTGAGGACTTCAGTAACTCAGTCATAGGTTAGGGGACTATTACAGAAGTGGGTGGGTGAGGTTCTGTGGCCTGCGTTGTGCAGAAGGTCAGACTTGATGATCATATTGGTCCCTTCTGACCTTAGAGTCTATCAGTCTATGAGATATAGATGATGTGTAGGGGAGGCTAGTTCCAGAGAGGTTAGCACCATAACACAATGCAGCAAAAGCTTGCTGCTCACAATAGTCAAGTCCTCAAAAGAAAACTTCATGCCCACTCTACCTCAAGTGTTTTTTCCAATAGGGGCAGAATTTCCAGGACTGACCTTCACCGGTTGGGACTCTACACGATTCTTCAACCTATTTTCTTGGTCCAGAATACACATCAGATTGAGGAAATCTCTCAAGTAGCAAGAAGAAACCACTCTGGCAGAAGAAAACTGGGTTACAGTGACCACAAACTCCAGTTTGCTTAGCAAAGGAGTGGATCTGGCTTCTTGCTCAATAAAGAGGTTCAGCTCTCCATTAGAGGTCAGAAGGCACGTAAACAGGTTGAAATTAGAGGTCGATGTGTAATTTCTTCCATCACTCTTTAGTCCAGGCCAACTATAGGGAGACCTTATTTGGTGATAACAGGCAACACAGGTTGTATGTAGTCTGGGAGCTAGAGACTAAGGGAGAACAGGTATGTTTTTAAGGTCAGACTGCTCAAATTTGGCTCAGGGGCAATGGTCTTTCAAAGTGCAGCAGGAGGATCAGAGGAGTGCAAGGGTGAGCCTTAAACTAGTTTTGCACAGGCATCCCTGACCCTGTGGGCTGTACAGATTAGTCGTACCTCAAGATTTGTCCCATGGTTTTCATCCATCATTCAGATGTTTTGTTTACTTTAGAATATTTTATTTGGAAAGATCTAATACCCATCTAATAACGATACTTTAAAATAAGTATTTTATACTAGAGTACTCAGATTTCAGTATAAGATCATTTTGATCCATCCTACATTTGAATAAAATCCCATTGATTTGACAGCGTCTTATGAAAAGATTCTAGTTCTCATCATGAAAAGCTTAGAAAAGTTATTTAGTGTAAAAGATGTTTGATTTGGGTAGTCAGTTTATCTTAGTGTAGCACTATCTGGAAGTAACACAGGGCTTATATTATCTGTGATGACAAACTTTTTTAGTTTGTTAAAAAAGTATGCAAGTTGTCAGATCCAGCTTCAAGTCATTGACTGGCTAAAAAACTTCCTAGGAAAGCTTGCAGGGTTCCAAATTCTGCAGCATCATAAAATGAAGAAAAATAAATGGAAACACCCACTGGAAAGGAGGTGAATGGCTTATGAGGCTAGTAATGGGTCTGTCACCTCTAGGTCACAAATTTATTCCAGTTTGTAATTTACTGGATGTTTGGAAGGCTATGTGAAATAAGTTGCTGGTGTTACTCCATTTCCTAATGGACAGGTGTCCACATCATAAAAACTACAACCACGTTTGTCATTAATTGGAAGTAATGGGCAGTCTCAGCAGACAGAACAAAGACTGAGTAAGTATAGACTGAATTACTCTTACTACATTGGATGTTTATATTGAGGCTCATTAGTGGATCAGATATACATTATAAATACTATACTGATGGTTAACTTAGAAATTCATAGGTAGAAACTCCTGCTTCTTTTGCCAATGCAATACCGTACCTAGTCTGTGCCTAAAGATTGATCTGAAATCTGTAGTGCTTTCAATTTGACATCTTCCATAATTGCTTTTAATTAACTGATAAAATAAAAAAAGAATTATACTCAGATATATTTTAAAATAAAACATATGCAAAGACTAAGGCAGTCACACATTTGATGTTCTTGGCACGTAAATAACGTTTACAGTAAATTGATGTTTAAAGTGTTTTCATAAAATGCTACCATATTTTAACATGAAATATTGATGTTTAGATGAACATTTTGCTCACACACACACACACACACAGGTTCTAAAAGGCGCAGAACATCCTGAACTCCTGTTGATTTTGGGTTCCTATGGACTTTGTTTAACTCTTTGGAGTGGATGGGTCTTCAGTTTCTGTAATATAGCATTAATTTAGAATATTTTGATGCTAATTGGATCCCATCAAGGGGTGGGGATCAAAGACCTACAAAGTATACTGTTTCTGTAGTGGGTTTTTGAGCTCCTTTTAAAAAATATAGGGCCTGTTTCTCCATTCCATTGCAAAGTCAGTCCCTTACATACATATAAATGGCTCTTTATGGTTGGCCAATCTTTACCTTTGCTTCCAATATCACTGATACAATTTTTCCCCTGCATTTTATTGCAGTTACAAAATGTTGGGTGCAATTAACTGCATGTTCAAAATTGTACCTGCAATACAGAAGGCCAGATTGAGGTTTGATCAGTTAGGTAGGCTTCTAAATGTGCATGAATTGCACCAACAACATCAGAGGCTGTTTTTGAAAACTTGGATCATAGCATAAATACCATACTCCTTGTTTCCATCTTTGTAACACGTCTTTTAGTATTTTATAGGATTAAAATGTCATGTTCACAGTCAGTGCATGGAGTATTATTCTATTTATCCCAGCCATACAATATTTTCTATCTTGTTCATTTTAAAAAGGACATGTTTTCTTTTCAGGCATCCTCGTAGTCAGCAGCAGTTGACAAGTGAACTGATTCCACAGGTGAGTTGATTAAAATGGTACTAGTTTGGAACATGGGTTCCTGCCAGGAGTTAGTGTTACATCTATTTAATTTTAGTTATAAATGTGAAATAAATGATATACAATGGCATCTGGATATCCTTCATTATTATTGGTCAAAATCTATGAAATTACATTGGGATGACCACAACACATCACAAATCAATGTGCTTCCAATTGCAATGGTCTCTCAATGCATAATATTTTCTAATATTGTATTGTAATTCTTAACTACTTCATTGTCATATGTACAGTCTGCCACTCATTACTTTACATTGGTCCTGTGAGCCAATATAGTGGCATATAGATAGTTGTTAATATTGTAATTTACTGTATGGAGAAAATTTTTGAAAACAGTCCTGTAACAAGTCTACTGAGTTACCACAGAAATCAGTAATAGTGAACATCAACCTGTCAGTTTGCAAATTCATCCTGATTAATTGTACTGAGTTCTGTAAAATTATGATCCATCTCCCAGGTGGTACAGTGCCTGCTGAGTAAACACCAATCAAAACTTCCCTGAGAAATAATCAACTTTCATTAACTAGATACAGAGGTTCAGAACTATCAGCTTCTATGTCCTCTGTGTGAGGATTGCAGAATGTGGGATCTCTGCAAAAAATTTTTTAAAAAAAGAGATTACTTTCTTTGTTTTAGTACCCCCCAATCTAGAATGAATCCACCACCCTTAGAGAAGGTAGGTTCATCTGATAGGAACTACACTGTGCTATTATAGACTACTATGTTCAGAACTCTAATTCTGGCTGCTGTGGCTGATAAAGCACTTATATCAATGAAGCTTTCTGAAAATATGGTCCAAGTGTCAGGCTGCTGCTTAGGAGTGGGCTCCTGGTCAACCACACTTCAAGGGAACAAGAGACTCTTTCAGTCTTATAAGATAATGTCCATTTAGGCATGA
Source organism: Emydura macquarii macquarii (assembly GCF_026122565.2). Lineage (NCBI taxonomy): Eukaryota > Metazoa > Chordata > Testudines > Chelidae > Emydura > Emydura macquarii. The sequence goes on from NW_027133377.1 coordinate 3,393,761, forward strand.
TGGCATTAAGTGGTGGATCTTCCATGAGACTTTAACCATAGGAATTTGGATTATTTTGTTATGATTGCTGATCTGCAATGACTCAATTTAATGTTGAAAGCATTTTTTAGAAGTGCTGTCTGATGTTTGTAAATCCATTTTCATTGCTTTATATTGCTCCTTAGAGCATACTTAGTTTTTATTCTTTATTGCTATAGCATATTTGTAATGTTAATCCATGAAAGAATCTCCTGTATTTTATTCTCCTTGTGTGGAGAAATTAATTCTCTAATTGTAATACTGCTGTGATGAGAGGTCACCCTGAAGCATGTTTTGCTCTCTTGAACTCAAATATTTTACTAATGTTTCATCATAGCTGATTCCTCCTCACCCTGAGGGCAGACAGAACTCCCTGTTTGCTGTAAAATCTTTCATTAGCTACTCTGTATGTTTGTTTGACCTTAGCTTAGTGGTACTGCCTGAAACATATGGAATATGTCCCCTTAGCCACTTGCCACTTGCTCTTTGCCACTTAGCCACTTGCTCTTTGGTTAACATTGTGGTTCAAAATGAAATTATGTAAAATAAAATGTATTTAAAAACCAGAAACATTAACTACTAGTCCCTGTCTTTTCCCTGCAACTGGCAGTAGCTGTTGGAAAGAGTGTTGGAGTCTTTTGGACTAGTCTTCCTCAAGTGAATTGCCCTCACTGAAATTGGGAGAGGCACACATAATTATGTGTTTCCTAGCCTGAAATTTCCCCTTTACCTCTTTCTCACCCTGATCTTTTATCCATCTTGTTGAAAGCCATGTGACTCATGCAACCTTTACAATTGCCATTAGATGACTCTTGCAGATTCAAACTACATGTTAACTATATTAAGAAAATGACATTTTTTGTAAACTTTATTGTATCAGATTTTATTTGTCATATAGTTATATAATAAAATGCTAAAAGCTGATGGTATTTCATTACTGATTGAGATTTATCATCAAACTGAGGTGTCATTTAAATAGCAGAACTGAACTGAATTAAAGTTAAATCAAAGCCTTATGTTGACAAGAAAATTATTAATTCTGTCTCTCATAAAATCATCAGTTGATTAAGGAAATAGGATTTTTCTGACTATTTTGGAGGCAGTAGTATCAATTCACTTTGCAAATCATTTGGAAAGAAATGTGAAGAAGTTATGAGTCTGGTTCATTGATTTTTACAAAGAACGTTTCCCCCTGTAAGGTTGCCAAGAGAAACTGAGCATCACAATATTTTACCCGCCCCCTAACAAAAACTGCCATTTTCTCTGTGCCCACCACAACGTCTCATCAGAATTCCTATTCACACAACTCCCACTTCAACAGGACCCTGGATGCAATCTGTGTAGCATTGATTATCTGGCGAGTAATTGCTGATGGCTTACATAGATCATGCTAGACCAAAGGACCTGCCTCTCCTCCTTATTTCCAGTGGCACAATCACAATTAAGAGAGGCTAACAGTACTTAAACCCCTTTGAGAATCTAGGCCTTAGTAACCAGTCATGATTCTGTATCTGTCAGACTTCTCTTTCTAAGTTTAAGTATGTGCAATAAAAATTCATTCTGCATAGATGGTTGGAAACAAAAACAACAAAAAAAATTTTTTTTAAGGTGCTATCTTGTGCTATTATGATTTTGTTTTAAATCCTTTGTTTAAAATGAAACATTTCATACAATGAGTTCACGATGTGGAATAATTCTTTGATGTTTTAAAGGGAAAAATACATAGTTTATCTAAAAACAAACCAAACTGCCCAAAACCTCCATAAAATCTGTTAGTATGTGTGCAAATATTTTTGGTGTTCTAAAGGTTTATTCACATTGCTTTAAATTCATCACCAAATCCTCTACCATGAAGCCCTAAATGAACTCTTCATATCCTGAAGCCCTGGGCAGGGCAGCTCTAAAGCTTCCCACAGTTGTTGCTCCAGCCTCTGTTTCCTTTTTTTTATGAATTTCTGAGGCACTGGTTAGGCATAGGATTACATCCATTGGTTGATCCTGCCTGCTTTGCTCCCTGAATATGCTGGTGCAAAGCCCATTTCCATGATGTTCAGGGACTACTTAAACAGCTCTGATCAGCTGTTTCACTTGCTCTGCTCTCCATGCAAGGCTACTATTGGGTTCTGCTACATGAAAAACTTTGTATAGGTTCTCTGTCAACAGGTGAATTTGCATTTAATCCTTAGGCTAGAACATAATCACTCTTTAGACTAGAAAACATTTGTAATCGATTCATCAGTTACTTTAAAGCTATGTCTATGCTAGTCTTTATTCCCTAACATTTATCACCATTTGTTACCACTGAAGGTAGACAGGGTTTCTGTGACCCCCGGTTATTTTTATTGCCATTTTTTCTGATTTTATTTAAATTGGGTTTGGATTATAGAATGTTAAAAACACTGGCAACTGCTGGTACCCTGTCTACTGGAGTTTCCACAACAAGCTTAACTAGTGATAGCAACGATGAGAAATCCTAGGGGAGAAGGCTAGTGTGGGGAAGAAAAGAAAAAAAAAAGCCTAAAAGAAAACAAAACACCATTGGTTCAGTCTATAATGTATTACCATTGATGTACCTGCTTAGCACAATTCTAAGCAAATTAACTAGATTTGACTAACATCAATACACATCAATCTTTTAATATGTTAATACTTAGCTCCTGAGTTACTTAGTGGGAATTCCTGTCGCTCATATTTTTTTACTTCTAGAATTAAAATTCAATTTTTGGAGTAAAATGAATGTGAAATACTAATATTCCAGATGAAAATCAAAATGCTTTTGGTGGTTTGTGTAATCTTTAATGTTCTTTTAATTTGACTTTTATTGGCTGAATGTGTCTTCATTGGTTAGAATAAGCACATCCTTAAGCATTAAAATAGAACATGTCCAACTGGACTACATATTCATGTAACTTGTTAGCAAAAATTGTAAGAATATGTGTTGGCCGGAAGGGACTTCCTCATTATCAATTTATTTCTTTTTTCCCAAATAGATAAAATTGTTGGAAGTGCAATTCGATTTTTTGCTTTTTTAAAATTCCATCTAATTTTATAAGTGATATAAAACAAAATTAATTTTGACTTTTTCAAAATCATATACTGTCATAAAGTTAAAATAGCCTTCAAGAACACATTAGTGCACTGCAAAAATTAATACATGCGAAGAAATGTAAGCACATGGCACTTTTAATTTTTCAGTAGCCCAAGGGCACTGTTATCTGGTCTTTTCTGGGAAATCACTCATCATGTAGCTATCAGGGAAAGAGAGAGCTTCAGCTCCTTTTCTGGGAGCAATCCAATGCAGTATGGATATTAATTAAATTTATTAAACAAATAACACAGCAACTCAGGGAAGCAGGGGTCCATCTGCCAGCTCTGCAGATTGATCTCTGCAGAGACGCGAATTGAATGGTAGTTAAAGCTAAGTTGCAGAGCTCAGCAGATGGGCTCTTGTCTCTAGTGGGGAAGATTTGGTGGCGGTCCAACAGCTTTTTTCCCCCTCCAGGTTTTTGTTCCTTGCAACTGTGATTGAAGAAGCACTTCTCTGTCTTTTCTCAGCCTCAGCCCCCTCCCCCTTTTGTTTATCTGAGCAATGTTTAAGTCTGAGTGATTTGTTAGAGAGGCAAGTCCCGGCTGATCTCATTTTGTGTATGTGATGTAAACCTCAAGCAGAAAATAATTAGGAAAATGTAATCCCATTGACTTTACACACCACTTGTGTACACTGCTACATCTCAGCCCGGTGCCTTGGGGAAAAAAAAGTCTAGAGCAGAATTGTATTTAGTATTCAAAATTACAGAATGTTGTGCATCTATTTTCTCAAAAATCTTTGTCAGAGATTTATACACACAGTCTGACAGCACCATTGCTCACTGCTCTTATAGTCAGAATCTAGTTTTATTTTGGATTTCACTTTATTTTCACTTTTGATTTTCTTTAATATTTTTTTTTTAAGTATGTATTTTCTGAATCCCAATAAGTCTTTATATAGCCAGATGAACATTGATTTGTTTTGAATTGTTTGCTGCATATGGATATACCTAGGACCAACTGTATTCTCTAATATTGATTATGAGAAATATAGTGGGTTAAATATCCTTGTAATTATTTAGGCAATTAGGCCCTTTATTGCATATTTGCAGTTTTGGGAGGTTTCTAAACCAGTCATGACTGTGTGGGTAATGTATGCTGGGAAAGACTAGTTATAAGGCCACTTAAGGCCTTGGCAAAACTCCCATTGACTATAGCGGGAGCAGGACTTGGCCTTTAATGCTGTAGATGACAAAAGGGAATTCCATTGGATGTTGTTCAAAATGCCTTGTGAGAAGATTTCATAACATCTAGTTAGAGTTGGCCATCTCTTAATGGATCATTGGTGCAACAGGAAAGCACAAACCATATAAACTTAACTGTTCCGTTACAAGAAATAGCAATCAAGAGAGTTGAGAGGTTAAAAGAAGGACCTGTTGTTTGTCAGGAGAGGGCCACATCCTTCCTTCCTTACTGAGATTTTAACTAGGCAAAACTGCTATTGAAGTCTATGAGAATTTTGCCCAAAATAAGGCATGCAAGATTTGACCCCAAAAGCGTGTGCTTTACAAAGTAAACAGAAGAGGGTCTTTTTTGGATGGTAGTTGTTGCCTCTGTAGCTTTGGTTGTTTCCTCTGCATTGGCTTTTGGCTCAGATCAGCCTAGATTTACAATGTCAATGTTTAACTCAAAACATGAATACTGTTAAGCTTCATTTAGGAGAAGAGAAAATAGTTTTGCTTCCATTGTAGGTTACTGTGTGTCGCTATGGCTGTGCTTTCAGTTTTAGATCATGCTGACATTAATAATATGAATGCTTCAGTTACTATGGCAAATTGTCAGAATTAGTTGTTTTTTCATTAGTGCTTTGCCAAGGATTACTCTGAACTCTAACACTAAAACACATCACTGCACCACAGTTCTTGATAGTGTTTTAAACTGGCCCAGCTTAATGCATAGGAGAGAGAGGCTTTTACTGAAAAATGTTTGTTTACCGATATGTAGTAGGTGAACTGCCATTTATCTATCTAATTTGTTAGAACTGAGAAACCACAAGGGAACCTTAGTCTGCAGTTGAATTCATAAGCTATTTACCACATTCTCTCCACTGTCTTATACCTGGACTAATTTTGCTATCTGATTTAAATGGCAATCTAGTTACTCTGGCATCTCAATTTAAGAGGAGATTGGATGTTCTTGAAGTGAAATGCAAATGTTTTATTTTTTTCTTTAAACAAATGTTCTGCTGTTTTTCCTCTTAAATTAAGAGAGGGTTTGAAAATTAGATATGGATCTCAGGATATGTTTTATGGTAGGAAAAAATACAACATTAAGCCCCTAGAAATTAGTACAAACTAGTTAAACTGGTCAAATTGAAAAAAAGGCAGAAAGTTAGTGGAGATATTTGACCTACTTGCTGTATGTTGTTCTGTGTCATCAGAATAAATCTTGCATATTTTAGGAGCAATGAGACTATAGTAGTTAAGCAGTAAATAACTAAATTAATTTTTTCTAGGAGTGTCATTTTGGATTAATTTGTGGAAATAGGGTAATAACTTTGGGCAAAATTCTATCAGTTCTACAGGGTGAATCTTAACTCCAGTGTTCTCTTCTTCTTACATGGCAGAGTTTCCAGCAGTGTTGATGAGGGCTTTCTGAGAGCAAAATCTCAAAATACCTAAATTTTGCTCTTAATATAACCTGTGCAACTCCATGTTTTTGTTTTATATGTAATTCTTTTGTTTCCATTATCCTTCCTTGCTGTCTCTTGAATCTTGACCCTCTGATAATAAACTTATTGTTGTTTTCACTATAAATCCCTCTCAGTGCTGTAATATTATACAAGGAGCTGATCCTGTGCTGATCATTCCAGCTGGTGCTTACACTGTTCCCTTGCAGACTGCAGACCTAATATTTCTGTGAGTGTTCGGTAGATAAGGGTCTGGATGCTACAGGGGAATGCTTCAATGGGGCTCGGGGAGTGGGGTACACCTGTTGTTAACCTGCAATGTAAAGGAAGGGCTGGCATAGCCAAGAGGCGAGTGCTTGGATAGCTAACAGTCTGGAGGTGTGAGGAAGCTGATACCCAGTTAAGCATAAGCAGATCTTCCTCTTGCTGGAGGCACAGGGGGGTATAACAAGGTGACTCTCAGTATTGGGTGTCCTGAGAGCCATCACAAAGGGGAAAACTGAGGAAAACTGAAACCCTGAAGTGGGCTAGACATGTCTTGAAAACTACATTCACACAGGTGATCTTTGCATTTATGGAAACGATCTCTAGTGATATAGGATGGAATCCTAGTTGAGAATCATAGAGTTGGAAGGGACCTCAGGAGGTGATCTAGTCCAACCCCCTGCTCAAAGCAGGACTAACCTCAGCTAAATAATCCCAGCGAGGGTTTTGTCAAGCCGCAACTTAAAAACCTCTAAAGATGGCGATTCCACCACCTCCCTAGGTAACCCATTCCAGTGCTTCACCACTCTCCTAGTGAAAAACGTTTTCCTAATGTACAACCTAGATCTCCCCTACTGCAACTTGAGACCATTGCTCCTTGTTCTGTCATCTGCCACCACTGAGAACCGCCTAGCTCCATCCTCCCTGGAACCCCCTTTCAGGTAGTTAAAGGCTGCTATCAAATCCCCCCTCATTCTTCTCTTCTGCAGACTAAAAAAGCCTAGTTCCCTCAGCCTCTTCTCATAAATCTTGTGCTCCAGCCCCCTAATCATTTTTGTTGCCTTCCGCTGGACTCTCTCCAACTTCTCCACATCCTTTTTGTAGTGTGGGGCCCAAAAATGGACGCAGTACTCCAAATGCGGCCTCACCAACGCCGAATAGAGGGGAATGATCACTTCCCTTGATCTGCTGGCAATGCTCCTACTAATGCAGCCCAATATGCTGTTAGCCTTCTTGGCAACCAGGGCACACTGCTGACTCATATCCAGCGTCTTATCCACTGTAACCCGCAGGTCCTTTTCTGCAGAACTGCTGCCTAGCTCGTCGGTCCCCAGTCTGTAGCTGTGCATGGAATTCTTCCGTCCTAGGTGCAGGACTCTGCACTTGTCCTTGTTGAACCTCATCAGATTTCTTTTGGCCCAAACCTCCAGTTTGTTTAGGTCCTTCTGTATCCTATCCCTACCTTCCAGGGTATCTACCATTCCCTCTAGCTTAGTGTCATCTGCAAACTTGCTGAGGGTGCAATCTACCCCATCCTCCAGATCATTGATGAAGATGTTGAACAAAACTGGCCCCAGGACCGACCCCTGGGGCACTCCGCGTGTGACAGGCTGCCAGCTAGACATGGAGCCATTGATCACTACTCGTTGAGCCCTATGCTCTAGCCAGTTCTCTATCCATTTTATAGTCCATTCATCCAACCCATACTTCTTTAACTTGCTGACAAGAATACTGTGAGAGACCGTATCAAAAACTTTGCTAAAGTTAAGGTATATCATGTCCACCGCTTTCCCCACATCCACAGAGCCAGTCACCTTTTCATAGAAAGCAATCAGTTGGTCAGGCATGACTTTCCCTTGGTGAATCCATGTTGACTCTTCCTGATCACCTTCCTCTCTTCCAAGTGCCTTAAAATGGATTCCTTGAGGACCTGCTCCATGATTTTTCCAAGGATTGAGCTGAGGCTGACCAGTCTGTAGTTCCCTGGATCCTCTTTCCACCCTTTCTTGAGGATGGGCACTATATTTGCTTTTTTCCAGTCATCAGGGACCTCCCCAATTGCCACGAGCTTTCAAAGATAATAACCAATGGCTCTGAAATCACATCAGCTAACTCCCTCAGCACCCTCAGGTGCATTGCATCTGGCCCCATGGACTTGTGTATGTCCATGTATGAGAAAAGTATGTGTAAATGAGGCTTTGACACTGATAATACCAAGTAAATTGCATTTAGCAGCTTCCAAGTACTTTGAATTTTACTCTTTTAATGCTGACAGATATACTCAATATCTCTGATTTTTTTTTTTTTTTCTTCTGAGAGAAAATTCTATGGGAAAACTTCTGGTAAAACACACTCATCCTCCAGGCTTAATTTGCAGCCAGTCCACTTTGTTGTACTTAGGTATTGACAGATTCTGAAATGAGTAATGTTACTATGGGTATGTTCCACTATATCTAGGCACAACCGATTATGCTGTTTAACTCTGAATGATCTGACTTTTGTTGGTTTGTATCCTTAACATGAATATGACATTAATTTTTGTAACTAAATTCTTTGCATTTTTTGAAATAGTCTTTAACTTGTAATGGATATAATTTGATTAAACAGCTGCTATAGCTTTGATCTGGTAAATAAGTTGCCAAGTGTACCATAGCTGCTCAGTCTGTTGAATTAATACATATTTTAGTATAGGTATTATCATTTTGAAAATATGTACAACTAATGACAGACGGGCTTAAGAAAACACATGGTGGTTATTGGCAGACAGATGTGCCTATCTTCTGAAATTCATCTAGGTTCTTTATACCAGTGTTTCTCAGCCAGGGGTACATGTACCCCTGGGGGTACACAGAGGTCTTCCAGGGGTACATCAACCCATCTTGATATTTGCCGAGTTTTACAACAGGCTACATAAAAAGCACTAGCGAAGTCAGTACAAACTAAAATTTCATACGGACAATCACTTTATACTGCTCTATAAACTGTATGCTGAAATGTAAGTAAAATATTTTATTCCAATTGATTTATTTTATAATTATATGCTAAAAATGAGCAATTTTTCGGTAGTGTGCTGTGACGCTTTTGTATTTTTATGTCTGATTTTATAAGCAAGTAGTTTTTAAGTGAGGTGAAACCTGGGGTATGCAAGATAAATCAGACTCCTGAAAGGGGTACAGTCATCTGGAAAGATTGAGAACCACTGCTTTATACTCTTCGTTCTTAATTTCACCAGTAAAATGGCACCATTAAATACTCTTACATGGCATCATAAATAATCCAAATCTCTTCACACTCTAATCTTGCAGCATTTGTTAAAAATCTCAAACATTTTCTGGTGCCACAAACCTTTCCCAGTAATTTATATTTCTGATCTTTGAGATAGTTTATAAATCTGTTGTCCATCTGCTTGTTCAATACATGAAACTTGTATAATCTTTTTTTCCTTCTAAACTTTTGAGGCCACTATATTTATCCTATACGTTATATGTATGCACTAAGCCCGCAATTCTGTAGCTGACAGCATGCTAGCACACTGCTCCACACACTTGGAGCCTCAAATGAATTGTAGGGTCAAGGTGTGACCCGTCCGTGCCTAGGGCAGCCACCTGAAAATGCCAAGGTTAGGGCAGGCTGTAAAAGGAGAGCAGATTCTCCCAACACTGGTGGGTGACACTGAAGTCAGACTTCCCAACCAGCCGCAAACAGTACTTCTGATTCCCCACACTGGTTATCAAGAAGCCAAAATAAAAACATACACAGCCCCCTTTACTGCATTTCAGTCTCTGGCTCCCAGGCAGCCACTTGGTCCAGTAAAGAGATCAGTTATTTAAAATTCTATGCTCTTTACCAAAAAGGTTTCTCCTGACCCCAAAGGGTCAGCCATAGTACGAGATCAATATAAGTCTGGATCTTACCCAAAATACCACGCTGCCAATCAATCCTTTAGTAAATAAAACCAAAGGTTTTATTATAAAAAGAAAGAAAGAAACTATAAGAGAAGTGTTAAAGGATTAAAGCAATCACATACATACAAATTACTGGAAAGTCCATATATATCAGGTTTCTAGTAGAATTGTGGAGTTTGCAGGCTTGTATAGTCCCTCTGGTGTACATCCAGTACTTGGATGGGTCTCAGTCCTTTGTTTCACAGCTTCAGGTCAGTTGTAGAAGAGTTGATCCAGAGGTAGGCTGAAGACAGAAGACAAAATGGATAAGGTGCAGCTGCCTTTTATGTCCTCTGGCCTTTGCCATGCTGCTTATGGAAATGTACAGGAATAAGATGGAGTCCAGGATCACATGAGTAAGTCCTGATGACTCATCAGGTATATCCCTGGCTTCTCCCCCTGGGCCCATTGTATCTGTGAATTTCTTTAATGAGCCATTAAGTAGGCTAGCGCTGCAGCCATCGTGTCTGGGCTGTCGCCCAGAAACACAGTACAATATGAAATACACATATCCATAACTTCCATTACACACATAACACATGAACATAAGCATTATCATCTTATAAACATTATCATCTTAGCACATTATAGCCTTTCTAACGGTACCTGACATGGCATATCTCACATAAATTATTATGATTCTGACATATTGATGTTAAAAAATATAATAAATGCCCCCCCCCATCCAGCTAGCACCACACAAGGTATTGGTTAAAAGCAGAGCAGACTGAAAAATGGGGGGGGAGTGGGGAAGAGGGAGGGAATTGCAAAAGTTTTGTCAAAACATTTTTCAGTTTTGTTTTTGGTTGAAGTTTTAAATTTTCTTGAAAAATTTAATTTTGAAAAATCTACCTGCTCTAGTCAAAAGTAGATTTGGCCATAAGTTGTTGCATTCTGTTTTGCAAATTCTCTTTAATTTAAAAAAAAATGTGTCCAATCTATTATTGAAGGTCCCAAGGAATTGTTCGTCATTGTTATATCTCAGAGTATGCCTGTACAGTTGCTCATATTAGTTCTGTGTGAAATTCAATATCATTAGATAAAATGAAATATCAAATGTTGATGAAATATTCAAAGTTATTTTGTCCCTCCAACCTTTCATTTTGGGGCTGTATACCAAATTTGACTGAGGACGTGAAATTTCAGCCAAATAACTCTTCTTTCACAGGCTCTAATTCTGCAAATGGTAGCATGTAAGTGGACTGCTTCACACATACAGCACCCCACTGAAATCAGTAGAACTCTGTGCAGGTGTACCAGTCCATCCATGTATCTCCAGTTGCAGGGCTGAGGCCTTTAATACAAATTTCTGCATATTTTTGATGAGAAGCCGTCTTTATTTTGAGTTCATAATGAAATATTTGAATAAAAAAACCCTAGGATTTTTTTATTTTTATATTCAGTTTGTATTTTTAAGAAATATTTATTATATTCAATTTTACAAAAGTAGATTGTTAAGGTGGTTGTTCCCAGTATTATACATAATGTGTTCACTTGCTAGACCACACAGCCCTCTCCTGTGAGCTGTTCTTCACAGAGACCCCTATATTTCTCACTTCGGGGCGGGGGGGGGAGGAAGAGGGATGTGTTTCATATGATTACTATAAAGTTAATAAGTGAAACCAGGGTTTATTGTTGACCTGTTTTTATATAAACTTTTCTGTGCCATTCAATCCTTAGCCGGGCCCAGCCGTGCATGGTAGCTTGCAGAAGTGAAGACTAGTTTTGAGTAGACCAGTAAAGATGTATTAATTTTTTAAAAAAGAAAAGATTATAGCTCTCTCATATTTAAACATAATGGGTTCAAGTGGGGTAATCCCAAATTTTAACATCTGCAGGCAGCTGGATGACCTATGCAATGTGCAATGAGTCTCAGTTTGTTTCCTAGTGTTCAGTTTTCTACTTCCAACACAACAGGCAATTAACTATCTAAGCAGAGCAGCCAGGATTTGAATGAGCCATGGAGAATGAACTTGCCTCTTGGTCCTCTGGGATCAGTGTTGAAGCACATTGGCTGGTACCTTAGGAAGGCTTATACTGCTGCAGCCCAGTTTGTACTTAACCTATGCACAAATAGATGACTTTAGTCTCCAAAACAAGTACTGTATTGAAACAAAGGTCATGTCTGGTAACCCCTTACATAGTTATAGGATGAACTTGTCCTCTTGTAGTCCTTTTTGAGTGCACTCTGGGCTGCAGCTTCCCCTGTTTCTCAGTCATATTAACACGACAGACATGACCGTGTGTAGCATCTGTAAGCCATTTTCCTCAGGGGGCCTGTGACCTGTGGCTGATTAAAGTAACTCAGAAAGAAGCTCCTTCAAAACAAAACATTATTATTTATTCACTCAAAGGTATGTATCGAGCAGAGAGGGCAAAAATAATAAATGCCTCTACACATATTCCTCCCCCTTCCATGTAGAACATAGGGCTTTTACCACTGTTTGCTGGGCTCCTGCTGCATTTGGATACCCCTAAATTGGAACTGGGTGAGGCCGACTGCACCCAAACATTTGCTGCCTTTCTCAGACAGTCTGACCCCAAGTCAGTGTGTGTGTCCTTCAGATTGCAGGCTTTCCTTTATCCATTTCAAAGTTCCTTTATCCAAAAGTTTCCACCCAAAGATCTCCTGCGATTTCGAGGAGGGCTCCTGAAGCTAGCCAAACTGGTTTTTGCATTTCTGCAGAAGGAATTGGAGGTAATCTTTCAAAAGTGGATTCACTGTACTGAGCACTTGAGAACCAGGCTGTTGAATTAGAATCATTGTCAGGTTCCTGGAAACCTGGGGAAAGCACCAGCTGGAATTAACCCTTCGGGCTTTATAGAGCCAGCCAGACCGCAATACTTATGAATAGTTATGCATGATATTCATTGAATTAATACAGATAGCTTCCACATTCTTCACAGTCTTTTTTCCATTATGAACATTCTAGAGTATTCATATTAATTTACCCTACAAAACACTTTTCTCAAAGTGGGGATATGCTGTGTAAGATTCCTACTTATTTTGAATTTACAGATTTTATTAACCAACTTGAAGAGTTGAGGTGAAGGGTATTGTCTCAGTTCTTACCATTTAAACAGTTCTTTATGTTTAAAATAATATATATTGAACCAATATTTAATTATTTTAACAACCATGAACCAGGAGAATAATACAACCACCATTCTTCAAGTTCTTTATTAAAAACGTTATATAAAATATTTCATTTGAATTTAAATTAGTAATTTTGGCTGATGCTATGGGCAAGACATGGATGCTGATAGACTCTAGGATTCCAGTTGATCAGGCCTTTGGGGATGTCTTTGCTGCTACTTTGAAAGAGAGCGATGTGCATGCTGCCTGCTGTGTGTTGCAGCTGTTTGAAGGACTGAACTCAATACTCCCCCTAAGCAGCACTCCGTGGAAATGCAGTTGGTGGGAAGGCAAGGTGGATGGCATTAATCAGGCCTCCTCAGACTGCTCTCTTGGAGAAATTCTGCTCTGCTCCTTCTGCGCCCTTCCGTGACTACAACTGTCAGGCACCAGCACAACAGAGGGCAGGATCTACCTCCAAATCCATTGCTAGATTAAACATTTAGGCCCCATTCAGCAATATACGTAAGCATGTGTTTGTAATTTAAAATGCATGACTTCAGTGACACTACTCATAAGTTTAAAGTTTCCTTACTGCGTTGAAGCCATATTTACTTAGACAATGCTGAATTAAAAGTTTAGGTACATTGCAGGCTATATTTTACTTGACATAAATAATAATTCATGTGGGAAACCAGTATGCTGGTTTTGTGCTTTGAGTCGTTGCATTGTGATTGCACAACTCAGTTAAATACTGCGCAGTTACATCTTCCTTGTCTGCTTATGACAGAAAAATGACTAATTATCACCTATCAAAAAGATGAACACTTTTTCATTAAATTAGGTAAAAGGAGAACACACTTAAAATGTACTATTATATTTCAGCTTGTATATAAATGTATCAAAATAAGCATGAGTTTTCATAGCTTCATGAAATTTCTTTTTTCATGCTAAAACTGTCTCCAGTTTTAAAAATTGACCATAAGCTCTCACTTTCTCAGCAGAGGCAAAAGAGGAAAGCCAGAGATTTCTGTTTTCTTGAGTAATATTTCTAGATTCTTGAGAGAACCATACAGCAGAGATCTAATGGAGGAAAAATATGTCCATCAAAGATCAAACTGTGTTAGCATAGGGCACTACAGTGCAACAGCTCCTACCAAGATGATTCGTTTTAGCTTTTTATTAAATAGTTCCCTAGCTTTTGATCAAGTTTCTGTCAAAACTGCCTACTACGCTTCAGAGTCATGCAGGTTTTCTTTTTTTAATACTGTTAATATGTCTGCATGGGTGGACATTAGCATATATGTAATCAGTAAGAACAAATAATGGATGCAAATTGCTTTAAAATGGTTCTGAGAGAGATGCTAACTTTTAAATATTATCTTGTTTTAAGTCCCACCTGGTGCCCAAGACTCTTATTAGGTCTATTTTAAGTGCAAAGGAATAAAATAAAATTCTGTCCTCGTATCAGGACTAGGTTACATGTACTTGGAACATTCTGTATTATAAACATCCTTATGAGGAAACCACATACACAATAGTTATGGGCTGAAACACAAAGTACCATCTGGATTTGAACTTTTTTCAAAGTTCATGGTTACTTAGATCTACATTTTTGGTTTGGGTTCATCTCTGATCAACTGTAACTTCCCTCTGGGTTGACTTGAATTAAATGGCTGTGAAATACTCAACTCAAACCTGAAATATGCTCAAAATCAGTCTGAGTTTGAGTCTGACATCCCTCCATGACCTAATTAATGTTTGATTTTGGTATCTTTGAACTTTCATCACAACCAATTTTCATGTATTGGTCTATAAGTGTGCATGGTGCTTTACAATAGGTAAGCATGTGAAACAAAGAAAGGAATGTTGGCCCTGAAGCTCATCAAATCTAAAAAGGCATGAGTGATGGTACAGAGCAATCTCTGAATGGTGAGTAGGATGCTTTGTGGAACAGATGGGTTTTTAGGGAAATTTTTAAGGAGGAAGAGGAGAAGGGAATTGGGAGGTCACTTGGCTTACATTGTTTGGCTGGATGGTCCAAAATTGAAGGGCAGAATGGAAGAAGGCACAAAAAGATAGGAATGGGTGAAGAAGACATAGGGGAGGGAGGAAGGAACAGACTGTACAGAGGGGTTATGAACATCCAGTACATTTGTAGAAACTGAGGTTTTTATTTTAAATAAGGTGTACTTTAAGGCTGAATGAATCATTGATCCTTTCTGTGGTCTGTCTATTCTTCTACAGTTGTATACAAAGGTCACGTCTCATGTGGGATGCAGGAAATGATAGGTGATAAAATGAACATTATCCCACCGCTATTGGAACAAGAGAGGGACTGAATAACACAGTAATGAAAACAGTATATAAATGAGTACCTGGGGTCAGAGAAAATTGTTTGTCTTGTGGACAATATAGGTGCAGGAGACATAAACTTGAGAGCTTCTGGCAATATGTGCACTTGTTTTCTCAATGTTCTGACAGCAGCATAGCCTGAATCATGACAGGAGAGTGGTGTTGTTTTTTAATTAATATGTAGCTCTGTTCCTAAAGCTTTTTATACACCTTACCTTGGCACAGTGGTGTCCTTATTATAAGTGAGGCCATTAGGCACTCCTTTAACGTATATACATTTATAATGTGGTGGTGTGCTTCTTTGGGAGGGTAAGTGGGCCCCCCATTTCTTGTTTTTTTAACTAGGGATGGATGAAGTGGGTCAAATAAGTGACTCTTCCCCTTTATCAAAAACTCGAACAGAGTCTTTCTGAGATCCAAAGTTTCTTTCTTATCCCCCTCTCTGCTCCCTTCTCCACCTCCTGGAAGTGGAAATACTTGAACCACCACAAGACAGCAGTCTGTTCTGCTGAGATTTGCACCCAATTTCTAGATGAAAGAGTCTCTGATTGGTTTATCTAACTGAGCTAAAGTTGTGAATCCTTTGGCTTTCCCCTTGCTGTTGTAAGCACAGCTTTTTGTGGCCTCAGAAGACTAACAAGCAGCTAAGAAATGAAATGCCAATATATTTGTCCATCAAGCAGAGGACCTTTTGATTCAGAAATATGTTGTTTGGTTTTATAAATATAGTCCCAAGGTAACATATTTTTCTCTATTTTTTCTTTTCTTTTGTTTTTTAAATATAATTTTTCTGGTGTGATTCAAAACAATGAAAATTACAGAGATTTCTGGGATTGCTAAGTGGTTACATGGCGTGCTACCTGTGTTTATCATATGTTTACATATGTTTATATGCATCCTATGAAGTGGGTTTCTGCTCACAAAAAGCTTATGCCCAAATAAATGTCTTAGTCTTTAATGTGCCACAGGAGTCTTGCTGTTTTGCTAAAAACAGACTAACATGGCTACCCCTCTGGAACTCATCTACATATGTTTACTTTTTACTGATCTAGACAAGATGGCAGGACAACCACCAGTATGGGCATGTGAACAATGCTGTCTACTACAGCTACTTTGACACTATAATCAACCATTTTCTGATCAGATATATATGCTGTGCCTCAGGGACTGCACCCAGGCTTCCTCTGTATATTTACTCATGTGAACTAGTTTTGGGGTTATAGTAGGTAAGTGTATTTATGCACTTCCACCCTACTCCAGTGAGCAGAATGAAGCAAACATTCAAACTGAAACACCACTGCAGCAGACACAAGTATTTAAACCCTGGGGCAGTATTTAAATTGAATTTAGTCTCACGCATAATCCACTTAAGTCTCCTTTTTGCATTAAAATTGTGTTGGAATTGGTATTTGAAAATAAACTTTAAAAATAATATGTAAGCTAAATAAGATATTTCTCTGTAACCCACAGTAGTTAGGATACACTAGTAGCTTCTTCTCTTAGACTAGTCTACACTAGAGAATTTTGTTGACCAAAGTCAGCTTTTTGCACCAAAACAGTGGTGGTGTACACTCCCCCGCCGACCCAACTCCCCTGATTTTGCAACAAAATAAAACCACTTCAATGAGTGGTGTAGAGCTTTTTGCGCCAAACTTTTAGCGACAAAGCCTCAATGTAGAAACCGCACTTGGTTCTATCACAGTAAATGGCCTCCGGGAAGTGTCCCACAATGCCCATCCTGACCACTCTGGCCATCAGTTTGAACTCTGATGCCCGGCAGCCATCTGCCCCTCCGCCTTTAAAGTCCTGAGAGTTTTTGAAATTCCACATCCTGCTTGGTCAGTGTAGAGAGCTCACGTCTCATCTTCCCAGCTGACCATGGTGACTCCACGCACCAAACACTCTCCCATTTGGAGCATACTGGAGCTTCTGGATCTGATCGGCATTTATGGAGAGGAGGTGCAGTCCCAGCTCCACTCCAGCCGAAGGAACTGTGATACTTATGGTCAGATTTCTTGTTTAATGGCAGAGAAGGGCTATGAACGGGACATGCTGCAGTGCTGTGCAAAAATCAAGGAGCTGCAGAAGGGGTACCAAAAGACTAGGGAGTCAAACCGTCACTCTGGTGCAGAACCAAAGACCTGCAGCTTCTATAAGGAGCTGGAAGTCATCCTCAGTGGTGACCCCAGCTCCACTGCCAAAAGACCTGTAGATACCTCCGCGGGTCTGCAGGCAGCAGACACCGAACTCAACCCCGATGAAGAAGTTGTGGATGGGGAGGTTGAGTTGGAGGACGATGTGGAGCAGGGGACCGGATTGTGTGCTCACATGAGGAGCCAGGATCAATTCTTGGCCCCGGAAGGTTTGAGCCAATTCCAATCCAACAGCTGTGGGATGCAGGAGAGGGGAGCTCGGACAAGTGATTTTTTTGAGCTGATGCTGCTCAGTTACATGAGGTACAGCTGTCCTTTGCTTTGTTGCATTGTACAGCTGGTTGAAGGAATAGAAATGCACAAGAGTAGCTGTGTTTGCATGTGCTTCCCATTCCTTTGTTCACCTAGGCAGTGTGGTGGAGATGTGTGTTATTGCACACCAAGATTTCATGGGAATCCTCCAGAGAGAAACTTTCCTGGAGGTATTCGCCAATCCTCTGCCGGAGATTCCTCAGCAGAGCTGCTTTGTTTCTTGCCCCATTGTAGGAAACGTTCCCATGCCAATCAGCAATCACTTGTGCGGGGACCTAAGTGGTACACAGGCGAGCAGCATAGGGACCCGGTTTGAAGCTGCTCGCATGGAAGAGATGTACTCTGGCATCCCTGCTTACTCTCAGGAGTGAGATATCAGCTTCTGTGTCCCCTGCCTGTGGAAAATGGTGACACAGTTTGAACTCCTGGCCCATTTTAGTACTCTGTTTACTCCATCCCTTCAGACAGCTTCCAGAATGATAGCTGGACTTACACCCAGCTGCCATAGCATACCCTGCCTCTCTCCCTGCCTTCTCCCCTCCAGTCCAGCTTTTTGTTTGTTGTGAATAATTATTTAATAAAGACATACTTTGTGAAGAATAAGCAATCTTTATTTGTCTCTTGCACATGGTGGTTGCACCTCACATTGATACAAAGTGCAACTGGATAGCAGTCAGCATGGCACAGTGCTGTTTACAAAGACACCTTATTGGTGCTCATTGTCAAAATAGTTCCTCAAGACCTTCCTGATTCAAATGGTCCCCCATTCTGCCCCTCTAATAGCCCTGACATTTGATTGTTCATATTCAGCTGCAAGGCGATCTGCCTCTGTGCTTCACCGAGGGGAAAACTTTTCACAAATATTATAGAGCACACAGCAGGCGCCTATAACCATGGGAATATTTTCCTCATTTAGGTCTAACTGACCATAAAGGCATCACCAGCAAGCTTTTAATCTGCCAGACACACATTCAACCGTCATTTGGCATCTGCTCAGCCTGTTATTGAAGTGCTCTTTGCTCCTATTCAGGTTGCCCATATAAGGCTTCATGAACCATGGTGGTAAGGGGTAGGCTGGGTCTCCCAGGATCACTATTGGCATTTCAACATCCTCCATTGGAATCTTTTGGTCTGGAAAGAAAGACCCTGCTTGCAGCTTTCTATACAGGCCAGTGTTCCTGAAGATACATGCGTCATGCACCTTCCCTGACCAACCTGTGCTGATGTCAGAGAAATGCCCACAGTGATCCACAAGCATCTGCAACCCCACAGAGAAGTACCCCTTTCTATTGATGTATTCCATTGCAAGATGGTCCAGAGCCAAAATTGGGATATACGTGCCAGATGTTGCCCTGCCACAGTTAGGGAATCCCATTGCTGTGAAGCCATTCACCATTTCACACACATTTCCAAGACTCACAGTCTTTTGTAGCAGAATGCGATTAATGGGCCTGCCTGCTTGCGATAACGCAGCTCCAACAGTGGACTTCCTGACTCCAAACTGATTAGCAACCGACTGATAGCAGTCTGAAGATGCCAGCTTCCATGCGGAGATTGCCATACACTTCTCCACCGAAAGAGCAGCTCTCATTCTGGTGTCCTTGCGCCACAGGGCAGGGGCGAGCTCCTCACAGCATTCCATGAATGTGGCTTTGTGCATTCAAAAGTTTTGCAGCCACTGCTCATTATCCCAGACCTGCATAGCGATATGATCCCACCACGCAGAGCTATTTCACACGCCCAAAAGCAGTGGTGCACCATGTGCAGATGCTCCCTGAATGCAAACAGTAATCCGGCGTTGTTTGTTTGCATGGCACGCAGCAGATCAGGCGCCTTGGATTCCAGTTCTGACTGGGAGCTCATGATATACTGCATGACCAGCCACGATGTGTTCAGAATACTGACAACAGCAGTGGAGAGCAGTGCAGGATCCATCCTTTCAGATCGAGATGGTGGGCGCTCAGGAAATGGGCCATTGAAAAATGCCGTAGTCTGAATCCCATGGAATGACAGGACGGAAATCACTGCATCATGGGATGTTGAGCCTGGACCCATGATGCCCTACGATCCTCTCCCGCCTTCCCACAATCCCTAATGGCACAAGGTGGCGAGTTGCAAAGTGGGATAGCTGCCCACAGTGCACTGCTCTCACTGGTGATGCTAGAGCACCAAGTGTGGACGTGCTTGAGGAACACGAGTGCTGTGTGGACAGGCACAAGCGTTGCAATTACTGCACTTTTTGATCATTGCTGTAACTTGCGTCAACAAAATTTTTTAGTGTAGACAAGGCCTTAGATGACATAGAGGGCTTTTTTTGATATTGCTAAAGCACTGGCACATGTCCTTGTGGCTATTGGCAAGCATTGGCATTTGTCTTCCCATAAACCACTGTCAAACACTCTTATGACATAGGTATTGCATGCCCTTGCTCAGAGTGTTGATGAGGAGCTGTTATTGTAACCATTTCTTTGATTTTTGTTAAAAGCCAAAGGACTTTGTCATAATGACCCTGCAGACATTTATGCATGTACCTAGTTTTGAGCACATGAGTAATTCTACTGAAGTCAGTTAATCCTATGCTTAAAATTTTACAGGATTGAGAACTGATTGTATGTAGCTCATTTTGTTCTATGTAACTGCCATATCTAGGGTGAACTGCATGGAGTTCTCATGGAAGTTAGGCAAATGCTAATCTTCCTTTCTGTACATGGGTTATGTGTCTGAATACTTCATAGTACTGCTACTGGGGATGCACACCTTAGAAAACGGACATCATTGACCAAAAGGAATAATTTAGATGTTAGTTCCTGCTTTCAAGAAATGAAACTGCCATCAAAATTCAGATGGACAAGTTAAGCAATTCTGATTGTCATATGTAAAATCAACTCTTCTGCCTAGTATAATACAAGAAATCACTAAACCACAAGGTAGTACAATTACATATTCTGTATGAAGGACTGGACTGCACAATTACTATAGGTTATATGGAGTGACTCTGGCGTAGGGAAATGTTCAACTTACTGAAAAATTATTTTGTAAAATAAGTAAAAAGTTTCCTTGAATGGTTCAGAAATATGCTACCTTTATAAAATAAATGTATATTTTGTAATTGTGGAGTGCAGTATAACAAAATCATAATACAAAGATAATGTAAATTATGTGGGGAAAGTGCAAGAAATAAAGATTTGCTCATTTAGCAGACTTAACATTCAGTAACCACTTTGTTTATGCATCATCTTTTTGTTGGAATGTGATCACCTACCATGAAATGCAGAAGAACGCACCCAGTTTCTTTGTATATATTTGTGTTCACAAAGCCAAGCATTCTGAAGGTCAGTGGGGACTCTGAACAGCAAAGCTAACAGTACAGTTCAGATGCTTCAATCCCCAGAGACTAATCAGCAGTCCTGTTGCTGGTACAAAGGCCAGGATCCAATATGATGTGAATGATCTTGCTCCCTTGAGCAGTAAGTGGATTTTTAACTATTCGTTGTGTATTTATAAAACCTTATAACTATAGCTTACTAATAATTTTGAAAGCTTTAAAATACAGAAAGTTAAATTCTAATGAAATAATACTGATTTGAGTATATATCTATATTGTGGCTAAAATGCTTTTTCTAATTTAAAGAATAACCACATGCCCCGATAAGAAAATTGTGAGGCCATTATGTTTTTCAATTTACACTTGTCTGAACTTTATTATTTCTTAGCCGTTTCTCTTTCCTTGCAGCCTCAGGGACCAGATGGGAAAATTAAGCTGCAAGGCAGTAGCTGAGATTATTCCTGGGCCAGAGTGGGCCTAAATGTTTTTATAGACCAGATGGCCAGAATTCAAGAGGACAGTTTTGGTGGATGACGAATGCATCAACATGATGTACTTATAATTTTTCTAATTTTGCTTTTTTATTTAGACCATATCCCCACAGAATTGTCTAAACTTCCTTTTACAGAGTATAGAGAACATCAAAGGAAGAGTAGGGCCTTGTCTACACTCAAAAATTAAGTCAACCTAACATAGGTTGACTTACAGCCACTGCAGTAATTACTGTGGTGGCTGATGTCTACTACCCTCCTTGGGTTGGTGGAGTACATCCACACTAGGCTGCCCCCCGCACACTCTCCATTCACCACCAGGAGCCAGCCCCATGATTTTCCCCTTCCTGTTCCCTGCCAGGAGCTGGAGGAAGTTTCCAGGACTCTCCCCATTCCCAGGTGGAAGCAGCCTGGGGCTTCTCACCCTCCCCCCGCCCCACCCCGCCCCAGCCTGCTCCCAGGAGCCCAGCAGCATTGTCAATTTCACAGCTCAGCTGTGAAATTGACAAGTCTACCCTGCTCCCAACAGGGAACCAGAGGAAAAGCTACCATGGGCTTCTCCCCTCCCTGCCAGGAGCTGGGGTCCAGCGCCTGCAGCTTCTCCCATCACGGCTCATAGCTGTGAGCCAGGATCCAGCCACCTGCAGCTTCTCCCATCCTGGCTCACAGCCAGGAGCTGGGGGCCAGCTGCCAGGGGCTTTTCACCCCACGCCCAGCTGGTTTTCTTGTCAATTTCAGGGCTCCAGCACAGCCCTGAAATTGACAAGAAATGACAGCTAACTACTAATATAAGGGAAGGCAGTGTCTACATTGACACTGTGTCGCCCCATCTATGCTGACATAAGCCCTACACCTCTCGTTGAGGTGGTTTTATTATGTCGGCATAGCGGGGAGTTACTTCGGTGGAAGGAGCATTTGAATGTGCACACTCCACTGTTTGTTGACAAAACTCTGTAGTGTAGACCCAGCCCTAAGGTAACATTTGCGACCTTAGGAACTGAAACGTTTTAAGGACAGTTGCTGTACATTCTGCACTATATGGTGCACTTACCTTCTGTAGTTTCACTGACAAAAGTGGAGCAGTGCAAACCATGCACTACTTACCAGAGTTATCCTGGTAATGCTCAGTGCAGCAAGGGGCATTGTGTAGTGTGGTGAGGTAATCCACCCTACTGTACATTAACCTTATCTGTCTTGCTTCTGCAAGAGAGTGCTGAGGGTTTGGGTAGTAATGGGGGAAAGACTTCTCAGGCCACACTTGTACATCACAGGTAGAATCTGGCCTTGGTTTTATTGTAACACAGAAATGTCTGTAGATTGTTGGCCGAGCTAACTTTCTAATGGGAAATTTGAATAATTTCAAACTTTTAGGTGTAGCCTGGCACATAAATTTATATAATGAGATAAAATCACTGGAAATCTGGCAATAAAGGAGAGTAAATAAAAGCATTCCTGCTCAATATAGATGTAATTGAAGCAGCATTGTCAGTTTATTAGGCCAAAAATTTGACTATTCTTTAAAATTGTAGCAATCTATTGATGATCATCTCTGGTTTCCACATATCTGTATGGTTTGAGAGTTTTTGTTGTTGATTTTTAAATCCACCACTCTAATAGAGGAAACTACAGAGGGAAAATAAACCAATCACTTAAACCAATACATGAGTTTGCCTTAACTGCACTATCCTAAAGAAGACTTGATACTTAACCTGATTTTCATGGATACTTTCTATTTTGATGAGCTGGTCCCACTTCCTATAAGCTGGGACATTGCAAGTCATTACAAGCCTCTTATCTTCAGGGCCAATGCTGGACTTTACAATTTGATGATATTAGCATTCCATCACAGTATGATGATGCAGTGACAAGCTATTATAATTCAAACGTCACAATGCTGTGATGTGATTATTTTGTTCCAGGTAAGAGATTTAAAGGTATCAACCCTAACAATTAGCTATCTGTAAACTTTTCTGCTGATGCTATTGATTATGCTGATGCCGACAGAGGGAGAGAAACCAAAAGGCAACTGTTTTGGCACCTGCATCCCTAGAAACACAACAAAAGAGAATGTGTGCAAGGACATAATCTGCCAGAGAAAGAATTTTGTTTTAAAGTTGGTAAAAGGCTCTGAGGTGCACCAAAAAGTAAACAAAATATGAAGCATTGAAAAAAAACTGGTTGACAGTGCCCTGTTAAATACAGGAATTCAAATTAGGTAGTACTTACTGTATTTGATTTGGCTGTGTCTGTGAAATATAACTGATTTTATTCAGTCCAGAAATGCAAAATGAGGGGTTAGAAAAATGCAAAGAAATGGCTGCAGAAAAGTATGCTCTCAGTGATTTATTTGAATTGATCATATTGCAGCCTACACAGTTAGGTGTTTAGCTCCAGAAGGCTTGCGATCCTGAGAACCTCAGCAGGGTGAGCTGGGGAAGGCTAGAGCCTGTTTCCCCATTGCCTGCCTGCTTGTCCTACTGGAGGGCTAGGCCTTGGACTATTTCCTCGCTCTGCCAAGGGCTAGAGATGGTTTTCCCCTTTTACTGGCCTGCCCTGTCTGAGGGCTGGATCTTGAACTATTGCTTCACCCTGCTGAGGGCTGGAGGTTGTTCCCCGTTGCCTGCCTGCCCTGATGAGGGCCGGGCCATAGACTATTTCCTTGCCCTACGGAGGGCTTGAGACTGTTCCCATTTGCCTCGCCTGCCCTGCTTAAGGGCCAGGGTTCAGCACTACCTACTCACCCTATGAAGGGCTCGAGACTGTTCCTTTACCGGCCCACCCTGCCTAAGGCTCAGGGACTGGAACTTCATGCTTGTCCTACTAAAGGGCCAAAAACTACTCCCCGTTTGTTTGACTTGCCCCCCCTGAGGACCGGGACCTGAAACCGGGGCTTGCCCTGCAAAGGGCAGGAGATGGCCCCTTTATTTTGGACTCCCTGCAGGGCGCAGGCACCAGGAGGTGTGGCCTCCCTCGGAGATTGACAGCGAGGGAGAACTACTGGCACCGCCCACAACAGGAGATCCTTTACAATCCCAAAGAATGATCTCATAAACCCCTCTACTCCTTCCCCCCATCAGCAGGTTATCCCGGATGGTAGTGATGGGATAATGTTGGATAGGAATGTTACTTTTTTTTTTTTTTGACGGGGACAGGAAACAGGCAGGGACACACAACAAAAATGTTTTGCAGGCTTCCCAAAAATGTTTAGACTGGCTCTGCATCTGTGGAGTGAATAACGAAACAGACTGTGACTGTAATCTAAAAATTCATCTGGGGGCCATGTTGGCTGTGCATTTTAGATGTTAAAAGAGTAAGTACTGGTAGGGTGTGTACATAAGGAACACTGTGTTTAAAAGTTGAAGCATACCTTGAATTATGATATCAGGACAGCCTTGAGAGTAAATTGTGCTCTTCAAGCCTTTGCTCCAGGACCCGTTGTTCTATTTCTCTCCTGCTGAAGCAGAAAGTTGAGTGTACTGATTTCTTTCTTGTCTCTACAGAGGACAAAGTTACATTTTTAGGAAGTGTGATCTGCTTATATGTAGTAGCATATATTCTGAACCCTTTTGGCTAATCTGAGGCCTGGTCTACACTACAGGGTATCAGTGCTGGTGTACACACTGCAACATCTCCCACCAACAAAAGTGCCCTGTGTTTTTGACAAAATACAACCACCTCAACGAGAGATTTAGGGCTTTTGTCGGCATAGCTAGGATGAGAGTGTCAATGTAGACACTGCGTCCTCTTACATCGGTGGTGGGGCTGTCATTCTTGTCAATTTCACCGCTCCGCTGCGAGCCAGAATGTGGGCGACTGGAGCACGGCTTCCGGCTGAGACCCAGGAGTTGGGGGTTCATCCCACAGGAGCCTGGGAGCCTGTGGGCTCCCAGCAGGGGAGACGGGGCTCTCAGCTTCCCACACTGCCCCTTAGGTTGATGGAAGTGCTCCTGGTGAGGATGCACTCCACCAACCTAAGGAGGGCAGTGTAGACATCAGCCACCACTGTAGTGGTGGGTATAAGTTGACCTATATTAAGTCGACTTATTTTTTAAGTGTAGACCAGGCCTTACAGTCTCACCTTCTTTGGTTTGGCTGCTGGAGATATAGTGGGGGGCAGTTGGTTATGCAAGTCAGAATTAATACTGATTGAGTTTATTTACATAGTAACTGGATTCCCCATTACACACAGTACACATTTCTCAAACTTGTTTTACTGATTATCACAGTGCTGAGGGCTAGACATAATTTACTCGTCACTTTTTGTCACATGAGAAATTGCCAGAAATCAGAGGATTGATTAATAAATTATCTAATTGACTGTCAAAAATAAAGCAAGGGCTTCACCAAATACAAGTGTGAAAACGAGAAAAGAGGAAATATACTGATTATAGGAGGTGTCAGACAAGGGCATAAAAAGAGCAAATTAAGCCAGAGCAATTTTTTTTACAGCAAATTGTGTGACTGTCCCTAATTCTAGACACTAACTTCTATAGTATGCCATCATTGAAATGTGTTTAGAAACTGGCTTCAGATAACATATCAATAATACAGTCTGTCAGGTAATCACTTGTTAAAAGTGGTGAGAAATTCCGAATCTTTCATGTTGACTTCAGCTTGCTTCTCAAGTGGAAAGAACAAGATGAAGCTCCAATCATGTTGACGTATGTAAGGGGTTAAGTAATTCTTGAACAGTTTATCGCTCATCAATTGTAATTAAATATGTTTATATTAAATTATGTGTTGTAATTAATGTAAAATCTTTTAGCCTGTGCTGTTATTAGAACCAGATGCTGAAGTATCAACAATATTTCAACATGACTGTGCTGCCTTGCCAGCTGTCTAACTGTAATTACTTTAATCTCAGCTTGTTATCTAATTATCACCTTTGTAAAGGGAAAAGTACTCTCTAATGCGTACTGATTGTTTCAGATGATGATGAAGAGCGTGAAACAGCTGTCAGATATCTTAGGCCTGCTTATCTAGGTTAGCAAACTTATTGTGAGGCCTAGTTTGCTTCAAATCTCCCTGACAGAAAGTGGAACAATGGACATGAGACTTTTTCCACCTTGTTTATCCTTGGAATGTGAATCCAGTAATCAGTGGAAACAACAGAATTTCAGAAAAGAGGTAAACAATCTCTCATTGTCTTGAAACATGGTGGGAGAAGAATAACACATCAAAACATATGTAGGTGAGTGCTGTATGGATTTCCATAAAATATGGTTAAAACTTATCTTTTTACAGTTAAGTTGTTGTGTTTTAATAATTTCCTGGCATGTGTTCTTAATTAGTTGTATGTTGTGAGCTAAAATACTATAGCTAAGAGCAAGAATGTACTTACTGAATTTCATAGTAATATCTTACTTTTATATCCAATTTTATCCTGGAAAATCCCAAAGTGTTCTAAGAATTTAATAAATTACAGTCACAAATTGCCTCTGAAATGCAGTTCTCTTCTGAGGTGAAGTGTGGAAATTGTCTGACAGAACATTTCAATATTATACAACAGTTTAGATATATTGTATCTGAAAGAAAATGCAGAGAAAATCTTGGTAGATTGATAGGTAAGATTATAATTAGATGGAATTTGTCTATAACTTCAGAGTTTGCAGCACTACCCTTACCCATCCCTCCCAAAAAGGGGGTGGGAGGAACTGAGAAGAAAAGTGCCATAGAATATTTAATGAACTATAATAGGTCAGGACGTTTCATCTGAAAGACAGAATTTATCATTCAAAATTATTTTGCTTAGTGTTAGAAAAGTAATGAAGCAATTTTGGCAGAATATTGTTATAATATTTGTAGCTTTTAAAAATGATTCTGTGGTAAGGTGTTTCATGACTGAAATATGTCCTTGTTAAAGCTGGCATGGTTTGAATGATGTTAATATATTTGTGAGTTGCTGTTTCTTCCCTTTCCATGACATCCTTGTACACCATAACAGTTTGTCACTCTATTAAACTGCACCAACAATAAAGAAAAGCTTTATTTTTTTAAAAAAAGGGGTAGGACTGGGAGAAGATGTCTGTATTGGTCCATTATTTTGATTTTAATATAGGACATACTCATCAATTTTAGAAAAATATAATTTTCTGCTACTGAATTAAAATGACTGTATGTCTTTTGTATGGACGAATCGTACAAGATGGTGAACATCTTTTTGTGAGACATTGAGCACCTTCAGCTCTCATTAATGTGTGTCTGAGCTGAAGGCGCTCCAAACATGCATCAAATTCTTCTCAAGATTGGGTCCTGACCTTACATAAGAGAAACCATATGTTTCAAGGGCTGTTTTGTTAGTCAAATATTTTAACAATTGTATTTCAACTCCTTCAAACAGTCATTATAGCTTTAACTTATATTTTACATGCGGGACTCCTAAACTCCATTTCAGCTAAGTATTTAAGGGCATGCTTAAGTGCTTTGTTGAATAGGAATGGACTGCTGAATTGGGTCTCTTGTTTATCTTTTATTCTCCTGCTGAAGTAGCTGATCCTTTGGCCGTCATACAGCTGCACAGTCAGTTGCTTTCAATGGAACATCTTATGAAAGGTGCTGCTTGTGAGAGGCAAAAATCAGAATAGCATCAGAATGTGGCAACAGACCAGTGGTAAAAGGCTGTCTTTCTTTAGCATGAAAAGAGACGCTTGCTGATAGGACTGGAGAGCATTTACTTCCATAGTACCTGCAAAATGCATGCAATTGCCCATGCAAATCTCTAGGTAGATATCGAAATTGTATTTGTGGTTGAAGTTTGTTTACACAGGCATAGTACTTTCAAAGTAGACATACTGCTGAGCACCTAACTTTTTGGACTATCAGACCGTAAATATAATAATTGGCTCATATACAGTGATTGTTGTCCAAGGATCTCATAGTACCTTCAAAAGAGGACTGATAATATTATCTCCACATTACAAATGAAGAAACTGAAGTTCAGAGAACAGATTAACCAATTTACCTGAAGTTATATACTGAGTCAGTGGCACACCTGGGTGGAGAATAGACTCTAGTTCCCTATCCACTGGATCACACTGTATCCCTTAACTGTAATGAAAAAAATTGCTGTTGTAGGTTGGTGTATTTACTGTGCGTATGTGCTTATATGGTATTTGTTTATCTTCATGGTATAACATGAAGCAGCTTGTATTGCAGTAAATATTTGAAAGCCATCAACAAAAACTTTTCACGTTTCCATAGTGAAACATTATTTCATCCTTGAATCCATGGAGCTCATTCATGTATTTTCACCTTGACCACCAAGAATATTTTGACAGACCTTCAGAAAACTACCCAGTAAGGCCATCAATAAAAATACTTTGTAAACCAATTCTTTATTTTTTAAACTGCATTTTGATCAGCCCTTTCTTTCCTCCCTCCAAAAACTAATTTCAGACTTTACTTTGTGTCATGTCCAAAAGCAGAAAATGGCCCTTCATTTTTAGTATGCACTCTTTATGCATGCTCGTATGAGAGAGCTATGTTGGCCCATTAAACTATAATGGCTTCTTCGGTTTATCAGGTCAGTGAACCATGCACTAAAAAGAGTCTCCTAAATAGGCCTTGACAAGACTGCTACTGCTGCAAAGGAGACATTACCGTCTTTCAGGTTAGTGACTTGCTAACAACGAATTCCCAGGGAGAAGGTCTGACATGATAGAATATACAGGCTCAGGCAGCAATGAAGGAAATAAAAACACAAATAACTATTATTGAATAACATTAAGCCAAGAAATTCTAAGTGAAGGTTAAAAATTAAGGTAGGTTCTTTTTAAATTGGCAGTTTTTGCCTTTTAAATCTTTTTGAACAATATGAGTTACAAATGGGAATCTCCATCTCTGTTTCATCCTTCACCGTGCTATTCTAGTAGTTGCAGACTGAAGATGGAGCCTTCAGGTAACTGTTACATGTAGCAGCTTGCTGGGTTTTTTTTAAACGTATTTTTTTTAAAGTATCTGTGTTAAGAAGGTGCTCATTGCAGTATCATCACTTGAAAACAGTCCCTGCTACATGAAATCTACTGTTTATATTTACAGCTGAACGTAACATTTCAGTATTTAAGTTATCTACATATGTACCTCCCCATCCCCCAAACCTAAATGTTGAAGTTTCTCTGCTAGAGAAGAACTGCGTATATTTTCTGTTTGTTGTTCTTACTTTTGATGAAATGGGGAAGAAAAATGGTAAATATCTATGTTTAATAGGTACGTATTCACATGATGCAATCTGTTGATTATTTGAATTAGTTTTTATTTATATGTAAACTAAGTATGCTGTATGGGTGAAATCCTGTTCTCACTGAAGTCAACTGGAATGTTCTTAGTCCGTCACTCCAGCTGTTTGTGTTGCTTTGGTACAAAGTAGTCTGAAAGACAGCACAATCTGTAGTGAATCCCTGGCAGTGTTTAAATCCAAATGCTTAAAAACTAAAAATATTGGATAAAGATTTATTTTTTCTGTTTGTAAAGCCTTTTTTGTGATCTCTAAAATGACTATTCAGATTATAAACGGCTATTAGACTTCAGGTTATTCATGAAAGGGAGTGTATTTTCAGAGCTTTGGTGGTGAACTGCATAAATGCGCATGGGGTTTAGAAACATTAAAGAAGACAAGGTCCCTGTTCAGGGAGCTTACAATCTAAGGGCCAAATCCAGTTTCACATGAGTAGGGTAAGGCCTTTGAATCCAGTGCTTATGGGAAGCGAAGAGGATTTGGTTTTAAGGGCCCAATCCAACTCCTATTGAAGTAAATAGAAAGAGTCTTTTTTTACTGATTGGGCCCTAAATTAGAAAAATGACATACAAATACTGTAGGAGATCATAACATTGACATTTATGAAGCATAGGAGAATGAGAGAGGAAGTAGGAGGAAATGAAAGCTAATATGTAAGTAGGAATGAAGCTGTGGAGAACTTTGTTATAGTTAAGCAGATACTCTGTATTGCTTGACAGCTACAGTGTACAGTAATTATTACTGAAACCTTCTCCTTTTTTAGCTCATAATAGCAACATAGCACTGGTCCACACATGTTCTACTACTTCATATGCTAGTTTCTAGAAAATGGGGAAAAGGCAGATTTTCATTGACATACATATGAAATAATTACAGAGTAAACCATGCTAATGTTAAATATTAGAAATTGAGTTGTGAGGGACTGCCTGAGAGTGAATGTTTAGCTATGTGCTTTGTGTATTGCATAATGTTTGAGATTTGGGTGCAGCATTTCTAGTTAGTGAATGATGCTCTCTCTCTTTTTTTTTTAATAATTCAATTAAGATATTATGGTTTCCTTTAATAATGGGTTTTCTTTAGGATAAAGGAACTTCATTTAAGGTTGCGATCTACAGCACATAGATCTGCACAAGTTGTGAAGATACAGTATAGCAAGGCTTGAAAGTAGGGCTGTCAGTTTAATACATTGTGTGAAAATTGGGGCCGAAGGTCACCAGTCTCCTGGTACACAAATCTCCCTCTGAGAATCTCATTTCACTCAGACTATCAGTTAGATTAGAAATACCCTAATTATCCCACTGAAATTAAATTACTTTATGTAAGGGTGATATAATGAACAACCATAAAGAAGCTATACAACCAATCATCCTATTAGTCACAGCAAGACTAGACTACTATACACTAAATGGTTCTGGTTGATTATTGCAGGCTGGTCTATGCCACATAAAATAGAGGGAGGGAAGAAAAACAAGGAAGATTTGTTGTAATTTCTCTTGTTACATTTTTACAATTTAATTCAGTGTGCAAAATAGGTATTGGGTTGATTGTGGTGTCAGGGATCATAGGTTTCATGAGTTATAAATCGGGCCCTACAAATTCACTGCCATAAAAAACATGTCATGGACCATGAAATCTGATTTCCCCCGTGAAATCTGGCGCCCAGCGGGGGCTCCGACCCTGCACAGGGCTCCAGCTGATCGTCCTGGCTGTGGATGGGGAAGGATGAGACTTCATTTTTCCCTTCAGGGACTGCTCCCGGGGTTGGTCAGACCCACCTCCAGGGATCTCCTCTGGCTGCAGGAAGCGCCACGGCTCTAGCTGTCAGCCCCCCAGATTGGGTGGGAGGTTGCGGCTCCAGCTATTACACACACACACCCCGGCGCGGAGAGGCTTCAGCTTCAGGTATCAGCCCCCCACTCAGCTGGGAGCCTGCTGGGAAAACTGGACATATGGTAACCTACCATCCTGTACCCTGTGACCCTCACTTCTGTGCTGCTGCTGCTGGTGGTACTGGCTTTAGAGCTGGGCGCCTCGTCAGCAGCCTTCCTCTCTGACTGCCCAGCTTTGAAGGCCGTGCAGCGGGACAGAAGTAAAGGTGGCAATACCATCATCCCCCTACAATAGCCTTGCGACCCCCTCACCCTGACCGCCTTTTGGGTCAGGACTCCCATGGTTACAACACTGTGAAATTTCAGATGTAAACATTTGAAAACATGAACTTGACTAATTTTAAAACCTCCAGCCATGAAATTGACCAAAATGGACCATAGCCGTAAAGAGGTTTTCAGTTCCTAGATATATCCTGACCATAACCCAGTAATGGTTCTGAACCTGAAAGAGTTAATTGCTTCCTTGATTGGAGGATTTCAGAAGTTTCGTTAGTGCATAGGAGTGATTATCTTTTGTGCTCCAATTCAAATCTAGCCCAGGACTCTACTCCCTTCTGAGAGTTGTTCAATGTAGCAGTCAGTCCACTGTTGATCAGGTATTCCTATCACAAAAAGCTCTACCACAATTAGTATCAATTAGAGCTCAGGGTGGAAATTTCCACAGAGATAAAAAATGAAGATCCACAGAGACTGAATTATCCCCTCACTTCTACCAATTATCCATCCAGCACAGAAGAAAAGTAGGTATTTGGAAGTATCCTGGACGAAAAAATAAAGGTATTTGGGATGTCTTACCAGCCTGGTCTTTTTTCAGTCTGTTTTTATGATAACTTGTTTTATGATGTGCTGCAGTCAGTGCTAATCATTCATGCTCTGATCCTGCACTGGTGCTCAGTGGATGTTGAGGGCACTTGACACATTTCTGGGTCAGATGCCAATTATATTTGTGAAACCATTATAGTCCAGAACATGACTGCCGCTGAAGAAGTCTGGTGAGCTCATTGAAAATCTTTTAACTTCTATGTGCCTACCTTGTGCCCCGCTGAATTGCAAGTTAAGTTTTTCATCTCCTGTCAGAAATCTTAAAGCATAAAATGGGTTATGAGACAATTATGGCAAATTGTCCTGTTCAATCCTCTCTCAAGTCTCTTTTGACGGAGTTCGCTCCATATGAAGGAATATATTTGTGCTACTGCGTTGTTTAGGCTTTATCTGTGAAGAGGCATATAAAGAAATCATGTCAGGGAAAAGCAGCATGCCATTCAGATGCTGTAAATACCACATTATATTATATTTCTTTAAGAGAAAAGAGCAATGCAGTATTTTTAAAGATGACTGATTGGCTGCTAAATTCCTTGATTTATCTAAACACACACAAAGTCTAAGTGTGCAACTTAGCATTTAAGTTGATCAGAGTTGCAAGCAGCATTCATGTTGAGCAAATGTGGTTTGATTGGAAATACAGGCTCCATGCTATATATCAGGACTTGAGATGGAAAGGTACAGAACCAACTAAAATTACTTTTCTTTTATCAGACAATTACCAGCAAAGTCTTGGGTGGCCATGCCTTGTCAGTGTGAAAAGAAAGTAAGAATATTTTGGGTGAGGAGAACAGGAATTATAAAGAAATGGCTCCATTATAAAAAACTAAGTATTTTTATACTAAATTCATGCCTCAAGGCAACAATATCAAGGGGTAATATTTGTCTAGAAGTTATGAGACGCTAGCAAAGAACTAAACCTATAC
Organism: Emydura macquarii macquarii; assembly: GCF_026122565.2. Taxonomy (NCBI): domain Eukaryota; kingdom Metazoa; phylum Chordata; order Testudines; family Chelidae; genus Emydura; species Emydura macquarii. The sequence goes on from NW_027133377.1 coordinate 3,427,006, forward strand.
AGAAGCCTTAACAGAATATTAAGCCTGTTGTGACTGACTGTATGTGGTCTCTAGTCAAGTCTGAATATAGTAAGGTACAAATTCATTTCAAAATTCTTGATGAAATTCCATTACATTGTGCTTTTCAATTTAAGGGAAAATGACTTTAGCTGGAACTAATATGTAGTGATTTAATCATGGGGGCTAGAGGAAACACAGCTCTCCAATTGCTTTAGACAAAAACTCACACGGTTTTCATGGATTGCTGCCTGATCAACTATTGCAAATCCTTCTGTTGTTGCATTTACTACTGCGCATTCCCTAAGTTTTGCATGTTTTTGTGGAGCAGGGGATGGACGTAAAATAAATGATTCAGCTTGTGAATGGAAATGTCCTGAAATTATAATAGCTTGAAATAAAAACCATGGACAACAGTGAAGGGAAATGGCTGTTCTTACTCCAGAGTAGTGAAGTCAGCAGCCCCATTCTATGATTACTTAGTTCCAGAGTTAGGGTGATCCCAAGTAATAACACCAAGCAGCACAAGTTAGTTTGTATTAGTCAGTGTGGAAACTAGAGAACCAGGGAGAACCACAAGGTCTGTACATGACCAGCAGCTTCAGTAAAGTATTAGTATTGTATTCATTACCGCTGAGTCCTGACTTGTTGCTATCACAAGAGATACTACACCCAGTTCTTATGAATTCTGGGCCTCTGATTCTTATTCTCTGCCCTTTGGTTGTGGGACCTCAATCTAATCTTTAGGTTTTTCATATCATCACCATCACTCTGTCTTTCCCGTGGCTTGGAGAGAAGGTCACTCACAATGCCACTTTGTATGTACATTGACTTACAAAGGATGCTCTAAAGACTGACTTGGAGCCCCAGTAAGGGTGTGTGAGTCTCTAGACTATTTATGAGCCTGGAATTTCCATGTGGCATCTTCTACATGTTCATGCCATAATAGTGAAAGTGGTCAACTCTTCCTGAGACTTGGTGCATTTCAATACAATACATTTGTTTTCCTTCAATTTTTGAATGGTACATTTTTGGAAAGATTTTAATTCAATTAGTGCTGATGCTCCTGTGAGGAAAAAAAAAGCACCTGGAACAATGTGTGCAGTGCACCTGTGTAAGTTTCTCACAGTGCAGTAAAGCCACATCAAGGCGAGGTTGTGCAATAATTAAATGGATGACTAACTAAAAACAGATGGATAGATGAGTTTCTTAGGTAAACAAAAGTAACTGTACTGCTTACAAATCTTTCCTGAACACATACATTTCTGTAACAAGCTATTCTGAAATGAAAAGGATCCCACTCTGCAGAATCTTACACAACTATCTTTACTTCTGCAACTAGTCCTTTAGATCTTGGACTATTCTCATGAGTAAATGTTTGTGTGACTGGGTCCTAAATTTGTCCCATAACATATGTTAAAATGAAGGGCATTTATTTCCTAGATAAAACCCCATTAGAAACTAAATGTCATAACACCATTTGCCCAGGAGCACGATTTTGAGAAATATCCCAGTTATTTTATAATTAAAAGCTTCATCTACTTTAGCTGGGAAGTCAGTTGCAGGACTATAAGCTGGATGAGAGTATTTTGGCAGTAGGTAGTTTAAAGTCAAGTTTAATGTAAAGTTTTAATTTAAAATAAAATTTAGACTGTAAGCGTTTTTGGGCGAGGACCATCGTATATTTTGCAGTTTTACAGCCCAATGGGACCCTGATTCATGACTGGGGGGTCCTTAGGTGCTACTACAGTACAAGTAATAATAAAGGGTTGGATAGCCAGCTGGCCAAGCACTTCTTTTAGTGACTTGTCTTATGGATGTCACAAGTGTGAAAGACAGTAACTGTACATGGTAGTTAAAAAAAAAAGAAATCAAATAGGAAAATACAGTATGCAGACAGCAGAGGCAAACAAAAGAAATCAGGATATTGCAATTCTTGTTCAGCAGAAGTAGAATACCAGTTATTGTGGAGAACACTAATCTCTGTGTAGATATGGGGTTGCACCAGTTTTGTTTAAAAAATAAACACACTCTGATTTGTAGTTTTTACTTTCTGCTTTTGTTTTCCTGTAGTGCAAAAGTGGCTTATTAGTACTCCTTTAAACTTTCCACATAGTTAAATCACCTCACATTTTGTACATAGACTGTAATTGAAGAGAGTAAATTGTATTTAAACAAAATTATTAACACTTTTTATATTGAGTTGTAATGGTTCTTGTGTATCATAAGCAACTTGCCCTCTGGTGGCTGGTTACAGTTAAGAGAGAATCCTTTTATACTTCAACACTACAGCAGAGATTTTCCCCTTAATTTATGTGGTAGAAGCTTGTGATTTGCACAGTATGAAGAGAGTTACATTTGCTTTATGAATTCTCCTGAATAGGGAGCCACTTGGTAGGAGAGAGAGAGTGAGAGATTTTGCCCTCTAGTGGTTCACGCAAATAGGTTATAGGGATCATCAGCTTCCCTTAGCTCAGGAAGTAAATTGTTTGTTTTTGAAGCTGACAGACAGTGTTTCTAGCCTCAGCTCCTCATATGCATGTTAGGTTTATATCGCAGTTGTCTGTGGTCTGAAGACTCTGGATTTGACACTGCAACTCCATAGTTAATGTTACAACTTGGGTTTCATTATTCACTCTATATATTCATTCCTCTTTTAAGTTGGCCCAGGAGTAATTACTCGCAGACCATCTCAGCAGGAATTATTCCAAGCCATGAGTGGTCTCTGAAGACAAGTGTCCTCTGGGTCATCATCAGAGCTTTGGGCATTCCAACGATTGACCTCTTTGCTCTGAGGAACAACAGGACATGTCACATATTCCGCTCTCGAGGGGGCCTCAGTCCAGGCCCCTGTCTGATGTTTTCTATCTCAGCAGGCAGTCGGCTCTCCTGTATGCTTTTCCCCTGATCCCAATCACCCCACAGGTCATTCTCAAGCTGTAAGCGGATCAGGCCAAGCTCATTCTCATTGCCCCTGTGTGGCTGAGGCAGTGCTGGTTCTTCAAACTTCTCACATAGTCAGTTCAGCCTCTCATACTCTTTCCTCTCCATCCTGACCTACTCTCACAGAATCATGGTCGCACATTGCATCCTGCACTCACTTAGCTCATGGCGTGGCTGCTTCGTGGCTAAATGAGGACACATAGTAGTGTTCTGCAGCTGTTCAACAGGTCCTGCTCAACAGTAGAAAGCCCTCTACCAGAATGGTCTATTTTGCAAAATGGAAGTGGCTTTTGGTGTGGTCATTGGCCCACAGAATTCAGCCGATGCTGACTTCTATCCAGGATATCTTGGAGTATCTGCTGCACTTTCAGTCATCAGGACTTGAGCTTAGTTTATCAAAATGCCTCTGACAGCGATATCAGCGTTTCATCCCACCATTCAGGGAAGATTAGTGGTTAAGTCAACCTTCCGCTCCCCCGTCCCTTCCGTGCAGACCACTAGAGAGATGGATTAACCACACTGTTTGAAAATCCTCTTTTGTTGTAGGAAGCATCTGTACTATGGCACTGCAGTGGCACAGCTGTAGTGCTGTAGCAGCTGTAGTGCAGACATACCCATAGTAAGAAGAAGAGACTGTCCCCCTCAAATAACTTCCATTCCAAGTTAAGACATCAGCTAAATAGTGGGTATAACAAACAAAACAGAGGGGGAAGCGAGAGAAGAAGGATGAAAATAATAGTGATTGGAACACAGTTACATATACTGTGCACAGTTTTTACAATTCATGTTAAGATGTTTTTAAAGGTATAATAAATATTAATGCATAAGTGTACTCATTTAAACATGTTTGTACAATGAAAGTGTTTTAAATATATCCACTGCTAGCACAAGAAACCTTTTCTTGTGATTTGCCATCTCTCTTTCCTCTGTATACAAGTATTCCCTGGAACCCTCACTGTTCTGTTAGTCTGTGAAGACTGGAAACATCAAAAAGAGGTGTTCTGACCTCTCCACAAAGTCCTAGGTAAAGAGTTTCAGTAACTTGTCCATTGAAAAATTCCTTTCTTTGGCACAAAATTTGTAAGTGAATCTTAAATATAACTATGGTACAGTTTTCCCCAGTTTTCCCCTGTGTAGCCCCTTTAGGAGTATAGTGGAATTGTGTTAATGTAAATGAGAGTGGAATATTGTTCATTATATATTGCGGCAGCCGTCAGCTCCCCTCTGGTGGGTCCCACGCTTGTACTGTCTCTAGTGGGCCAGACGTGTCCAGTCACCCCGTCTTCCCTAAGGAGGGGGGTAGGGGCCCGGGCCCACCCGCTCCTCCGGGTCCCAGCCCAGGGGCCCTAGGAGAGGCAGCTATGTGCTGCTGGCACCATGTTCCCAGCTGCACTGTCTTCCCCTGGGCTACTTTTCCCCCTCCTTCTGGCTCCTTGAGCCGGATACCTCCGTTTGTCCACCGGCCTCTGCACTCCGTTCTGCTCCTCCACTTTAAGTCAGCTCACCACTCCCCTTCACTTCAATCCGATCCACGTCACTCCGATCCACGTCACTCCGATGCACAGCACAGCACAGCACAGCACACTCCTCCTGCTTGTGCCCTGACTGTTTGGGGTGGGGGGCTTTTATGAGGCTCCTGGCTGGTCCTTCACTGGCCCCAGCTGCCCCTAATTGCCCCCTAATGGCACCTAGCTAATCTGCAGGGAACAGAGCCCTGAGCATTCTTGGGCTCACATACCTCCCTTCCTGCACTCTCCTACTGCCCTCTGCCCTCACTATCTCACACATCCTCCCCCCCGCTCAACACCACGGGGTTGGGCTACCTGGGACGTGAGGCAGTGCTGGCGTGACAGGGCGTCAGCGTTGCCGTGGAGGTTGCCGGCCCTATGTCGTATCTGAAAGTGGAAAGGCTGTAGGGAGAGGAGCCATCTGGTCACTCTGGCATTCTTCTCTTTGTTAAGGTGCATCCACCGGAGCGGGGCATGGTCGGTCACCAGGGTGAACTTCCTCCCCAGTAGATAGTAGCGGAGGGTTTCCATGGCCCATTTAACTGCCAGGCACTCTTTTTCAACCACCGCATACCTCTGCTCTCTGGGGAGGAGTTTCCGGCTGAGATATAGGACTGGGTGCTCCTCTTCAGCTATCATCTGGGAGAGGACAGCCCCTAGTCCTGTCTCTGACGCATCAGTTTGGAGGATGAACTCCCTCCCAAAATCTGGGGTTATGAGCACTGGGCGACTACAAAGAGCCGTCCTCAAATCAGCAAATGCATCCTCAGCCTTCGTGGTCCACTTCACCATATCTGGGCCCCGTGCTCTTATCAGGTCAGTCAGAGGCCCTGCCCTAGTGGCAAAGTGGGGGATAAATCTCCTATAGTACCCCACTATTCCTAAGAACGCCCTGACTTGTTTCTTGCGGACTGGACGGGGCCAGGCCTGGATGGCCTCTATCTTGTCCCACTGGGGTTTGACCAGGCCTCTTCCTATCACATACCCCAGATACTTGGCCTCGGCCAGCCCTATTGCGCACTTGAGAGGGTTTGCGGTGAGGCCAGCGCGACGGAGGGTGTCTAGCACCGCCTCTACTCTCCCCAGGTGCGTCTCCCAGTCAGGGCTATGGATGACCACGTCATCAAGATAGGCCGCAGCATACTGGGCGTGGGGTCTCAGTAATTTGTCCATCAGCCTTTGGAACGTCGCGGGAGCGCCATGGAGACCAAAGGGGAGGACGACATACTGGAACAGGCCATCAGGTGTGGAGAAGGCAGTCTTTTCCTTGGCATCCTCAGCGAGGGGGATCTGCCAATAGCCCTTGGTCAAGTCCAAGGTGGTCAGATATCGAGCTTTGCCCAACTGGTCCACTAGCTCATCGATGTGTGGAATTGGGTAGGCATCGAACTTCGAGATCTCATTCAACTTCCTGAAGTCGTTGCAAAATCTCAGAGTTCCGTCGGGCTTTGGGACCAGGACAATCGGGCTGGACCACTGGCTATGGGACTCCTCGATAACCCCAAGTTCCAGCATCCTCCTCACTTCGGTTCGGATTTCTTCCCTTTTGGCCTCGGGTATCCGGTACGGCTTTATCGTCACCCGCATGCCAGGGGTAGTGACGATGTGGTGTTCAACCGCCGCCATACGTCCAGGCCGCTTAGAGAACACATCCTGGTTCCGTCGGATCATGTCGATGACCTCCGTCCGCTGCTCCGGGGTTAGCTCGGGGGATATCCCCACCTCCCCTTGTGGAACGCCCAACTGGGGGGGGGCGCTTCTCGGGCAACCAGATATGCCTCCCGGTCTCGCCAGGGCTTCAGCAAGTTCACGTGATACAGTTGTATCGGCTTTCGGCGGTCCGGTTGCCTCACCTTATAATTTACCTCCCCGACAGCTTCCACGACCTCGTATGGTCCTTGCCAACTGGCCAGGAGCTTGCTCTCTGCCGTCGGCACCAGCACCATCACCCGCTCTCCGGGATGAAATCTCCGGGCCTTTGCCCGTCGGTTGTAGTAGGTCCGCTGGGCCTCCTGGGCTTTCTCCAGGTGTTCCCGCACTATGGGGGTCACCCGGGCTGTCCGTTCCCGCATCTGTGCTACATGTTCAATTACATTCTTCCCTGGGTTAAGCTGTTCCTCCCAATCCTCTTTGGCAATGTCTAATATACCCCGCGGATGGCGGCCGTATAATAGCTCGAATGGGGAGAATCCAGTGGACGCCTGGGGGACCTCCCGTATTGCGAACATCAAGTATGGTAGTAAGGTGTCCCAATCCTTCCCGTCTTGTGCCACCACCTTTCGTACCATGCTCTTGAGGGTTCGATTAAACCTCTGAACTAGGCCTTCCGTTTGTGGATGGTATACGGAGGTCCGCAGGGCCTGGATACGGAGCAGGGTGCATAGGTCCTTCATTAGCTTGGACATGAAGGGAGTCCCTTGGTCCGTCAGGATTTCTTTAGGGATGCCCACTCTGGCGAAGACCTGGAGCAGTTCCTTCGCGATTGCTTTGGACGTGGGGTTTCTTAGCGGAATGGCCTCAGGGTACCGTGTGGCGTAATCCAGAATGACCAGAACACTTCGGTGGCCCCGTGCCGACCGTTCCAGTGGCCCCACCAGGTCCATAGCTATCCTCTCGAACGGAACCTCGATAACTGGCAAGGGCACTAAGGGGGGTCGCGATCTGTGCAGCTGACACTCTGGGCAGGAGGCGCAGAAGCGTTGAACCTCTGCCCGTATTCCTGGCCAGTAAAACCTCCTTAGGATCCGGTCCAGAGTCTTATCTGCTCCCAAGTGTCCTCCGAATAAGTGGCTATGGGCCAACTCCAGAACGGCCCTCACGTGCTTCCGGGGCACCAAGAGTTGCTCCACTTCCTCCCCGCGTATTGGGGCCACACGGTACAGCAGGTCACGCTTCAGGACGTAATAGGGTCCTGGGCCCTTGGTCTTCCCCTCCACGGGAACGCCGTCAACCTCTGCTACCTCCTCCCTCACGTTCAGGTATAGCGGGTCCTGGGCCTGATCCTGTCCAAATCTTCCCCGTAGGGGTCCCAACCGCCCTACCTCTAGGGGCTCAACCTCACCTTCACCCCCAGGGTTGCCCCTGCTAGTACTGGGGACCGCCCCTGGGTCCTCACTAGCTTGAGTGGCCTCCTGGCTTCCTGAACGGGTTCGCGTACTGACCAGGGCTGCTTTCTGGTTCCCAGCCAGTATTCGGGTTCCCAACCTTTTGTCCGCCCTCCTTTCCCTCTTGGACTTCCGGTGTCTTCCGGGGGGTGAAAATAACTCCTGGGCAAACTCGGCAAAAACAGGGGCAGCACCGGTTGCCTGTGTCTCAGTCTCAGTCTCAGTTTCAGTTTCAGTCTGGGGTTCGCCGACCACCGTGGCCTCCACAGGGGGGAGTAGGTCCTCAAACCCAGGAAAATCCCGGCCAACCAAGACCGGGTAGGGAAGCCTAGGGACAACCCCTGCTGTTACCTGGGTGGCCCTTCCCTGGATTTCAATTAATACTGGGATTGAGAGGTAGAAACTTATTGTCCCATGTACACAGGTTACCCCTGTGTGTTTCGCCCGCGTCAGCTGGTCTCGTCCCACCAATTTTCCAGAGACCAGTGTGACTGCGCTCCCTGAATCTATCAGGGCCATGGTTGTGATGCCATTCATTTTTACAGGCCTCACATATCCATTGGGGGCCATCGCAACCCCTACTGCACCAATGAGTCCACAACACTCCACACGACTCCCCAGGTTGCACTGCATGGGCTTCTCCCGGTTGGGGCACTGGGCTGCTATGTGACCCAGTTCTCCGCATTCATAGCACCGGTATCTTGGGCCAGCGGCCACCCTCTGCCATGGGCTGTTTGGTCGGGCCCCCCAGCCTTCACCCCCCGGGCTCCCAGGTCCCTTCCTGTCCCCGGGCCGTTCCTCAGGGTCTTGGTGTCCGGTCCCTGTTCCCCTGGGCCTCCCGATAGTCCTGGGGCTGGGGTTGAGGACTGGCCTCCGTGCCTGCCGGGCCTTCTCCCCGGGGGTCGGAGACAGTTCTCGGGCTGCCAGCTGCCTCTCCACTAGGGCAACCAACTCGTCGTAGGTAGCGGGGTCATTCTGGCCAACCCAGGTTCGGAGGTTCGATGGTAACCCCCGCATATAGCGGTCCATCACCAAGAGTTCTAACATCCCCTCGGCGCTGAGAGCCTCAGGTCGCAGCCACTTCCGGATCAGGTCAAACAGCTGCGACCGTGGGGCCCGGTCTTCCCTGTATCTCCATTCGTGAAACCGCTGGGCCCGTACTGCTACTGTCACTTCGGCCCTGGCCAGGATTTCAGCCTTCAGCTGAAGGTAGTCTGCAGCAGCTTCTGCCGCCATATCATAATAGGCCTTCTGGGCCTCCCCTCCCAGGAACGGGGCTAGGATACTGGCACATTGATCCCGGGGCCAGGCCTCCCGCTGGGCTGTCCTTTCAAAAGCCAAGAGGTAGGCTTCTACATCATCCTCCCGGGTCATCTTTTGAAGATAGTGGCTGGCCCGTATAGTCTGTGCTCCACCCTGGCTGCCGCCTTGCCCCACCAGGACTTTCAATTGGCCTACCACCTCCTGAAGTAGGGCGCGGTCCTGGGCAGCCTGGTTCATCAGCAGGCGGTTGGTCTCTTGCTGTACCCGTACAGCTTCCTGCTGGGCAGCTGCCTGGACCCGGGTAGCTTCTTGCTGGGCAGCTGTGGCCTGTACCAGGGCTTTGACCATGTCCTCCATCTTGGAAGGAGGGTGGGGTGGGTTAGGACCGCCCTGAGTTAAGTCCACTGCGTGAGGATCCCACTTCTGACACCACGTGCGGCAGCTGTCAGCTCCCCTCTGGTGGGTCCCACGCTTGTACTGTCTCTAGTGGGCCAGATGTGTCCAGTCACCCCGTCTTCCCTAAGGAGGGGGGTAGGGGCCCGGGCCCACCCGCTCCTCCGGGTCCCAGCCCAGGGGCCCTAGGAGAGGCAGCTATGTGCTGCTGGCACCGTGTTCCCAGCTGCACTGTCTTCCCCTGGGCTACTTTTCCCCCTCCTTCTGGCTCCTTGAGCCGGATACCTCCGTTTGTCCACTGGCCTCTGCACTCCGTTCTGCTCCTCCACTTTAAGTCAGCTCACCACTCCCCTTCACTTCAATCCGATCCACGTCACTCCGATGCACAGCACAGCACAGCACAGCACAGCACAGCACAGCACAGCACAGCACAGCACAGCACAGCACAGCACAGCACAGCACAGCACAGCACAGCACAGCACAGCACAGCACAGCACACTCCTCCTGCTTGTGCCCTGACTGTTTGGGGGCGGGGGCTTTTATGAGGCTCCTGGCTGGTCCTTCACTGGCCCCAGCTGCCCCTAATTGCCCCCTAATGGCACCTAGCTAATCTGCAGGGAACAGAGCCCTGAGCATTCTTGGGCTCACATACCTCCCTTCCTGCACTCTCCTACTGCCCTCTGCCCTCACTATCTCACAATATATAATAGCAGTTCTCAAGCCAAATGCAGAAGATGCTTACGAGATTCTTCCAGATGTGTTTAGCACACAACCCAATATTTATAGTTGTGTAAAACTGTTCCTCATGAAACATCCTTCTCTTGCTGAACACAATTATAACATCTCATTCTTTCTTACAGAACCGTAATAAGTTTGTGCCTTTTAGATTTTAAAAATGTGATGCAAGAGCCACCTAAGAGTGAATGATGCCAAACTAGTGGTTTTAGAAAAAAGATGTCAAATGCTCATCCATTAAATAGCATGATAACACAAAGAAACCTATTTACACAGGAATCTAGATTCCTGAAGTTTGAAGAGGCACATTGTGATGAGATCCTTGGGTGCAACCTGGTCTGTGGGACTGCTGAGTCCTCCCAACACACCAACCTGGGCTGCCTCTGATACTGCAATGTTGATGTCAAGCTACCAACCTCTGACTGCACTTCCACAGGCAGGGACACACCAAAATGAGTTACATGAATGATTTCCCAGCCACTCATGAACCATCAATAGTGAGGCTCCAGCCAATTCTTCCCAGCTCCAGCCCTACACCCCAGAACTTGTAGCATCTTACACTGCTCAAGGCTCCCTGGGGCAGTGCAAGTTCATTAAATAGTTTGCCACTCCCTCAGTGTAGAATGGACACACACCAGCCTTTGTAAACTGAACTGTGATTCCCCAAGCACTTCAACCAAAACACACTAATTTAGGTAAAATATAAAACAGATTTACTAACTACAAAAGATAGATTTTAAGTGATTATAAGTAGCAGGCACAGAGATCAAAGTTGGTTACCTAAGAAACAAAAATAAATTCGCAGTCTATTTCTAATTTAACAGACTCAGCAAGGTTTGAATTAAGCAATGTCTCACCCTGACAATTGGTACAAGTAGGTTACAGTGCCTCAATATACAGGCTGGGACTACCTTCCAGCCTGGGACCATTCTTCCCCAGTTCAAAGTCTTCTTTCTCCAAACATTCCTCAGGTATTGGGGGGGAGGGGAGGAAGGAGAAGAGGCCAAGTCGTGATGTCATTGTATCTCTTTTTATACTTTCTCTCAGCTGCTAGAAAGATTCTTGCTGTGACGTGGGGATCAGACAGTCCCATTGATCAAGCAGTTTCTGTTGCATACGTGCCTTTTCTAAGGAGTCTCTGGGATAGTGGATTGTTTGTAAGTTCACATGTAATGATAGCACATACAATCCAACAGGATATTAATGTTCAACAGATTACTGCTTCCAAATGATACATCATAAAGCATATTTCGTACAAAACATATCATAATCATATCACAGTGGTGAATATGGGGGTTCCAGGGTGCTATTTTAAGATACAGAGTGTCACAGATATTTGGAGTGTAAGTAGTTAATTACTCTGAGACACACACAAAAATCCAAATGGCTCCAAAGGGTAGGATGGGAGCACAGATTTTTTTCAGTAACTGAGTCCAGTAAACCAAAGACACAAGCTAGTGAAGAATTTAAGAGATAATCTAATGATTTCTTTTAACAAATCTGTTTTGGGGGCAACCACTCTCACTGTACACCACAGACATCACCAGGGTGGTGTTATAGGGCCAGGAGGTGGACCTTTCATGGAAAAAGTCATAGAGAAAATAAACTGTCTTATCCTTTATGTTACTCCAGAGAAGGCTGCATCTCTAGAAGACCTGGGGTGAAATTCTAGCCCTATTATAGTCAAGGAAAGATTTGTTGTTGACTTCAGTGGGGCTAGGATTTCACCCTTAACTTCTACTGTCTTTAGAGATTGATACTCTCATTACAGAGTTGGACTGTGTTTAATGCCTGGTTGACAGCAAATGAGCTAGGCTTCCAATTCTTTTGTCTAGATTCTGTTAAGTACAAATGCACCAACAATACAACTCTGGATCCTAATTCCCCTTAACTTTGGGAGTGTTTGTTGTTCAAATGTGTGTCCAGAATCAAATTATGGCAATCACAATTTCTGATGGAGCAAATCAATACTATTGATCTTAAAATATGAAGTTTTGGAGAGTTTAAAATCTGAATCCTGCTCTAAATTTTTGCGGCTTGGGCCCATCTCTGTTATTTGGGATGTGACATCTAAGTCTGTATATTTGAAATTATGACAAGATATACACCTTCAGATTTGGTGGCAAGAGTTTTCTTGGGTTGGTCCTACTTTGTTCTTGCAGACTGTGCCTATGCAAACTGAAAAAATCTCTGGATGACTCCCGTCAGAAGATCTAACTTGTCTTGTTCTTGCAGTTCTTTGATGGATCCTAAATTAGAAGAGACGTACCAAAAGAGAATATCAGCAGGTAGGAAAGTAAGACTGAAATGGATCCAGCAGTTGGGACCAACTGCTCCAAAAGCTGTTTCTCTTGAGTTCTCTGAATTGAATCCAGTACTCCAATGATAACTGTCTCATCTCCACTGTTGCTGGTATCAATTTGTGAACAGTAGCTTTTAGAAGAGCAGAAATGGACACTTTGTAGGCACAAAATAAGAAAGCAATTTTTTAATCTGAAGTAGGGCAAGAAGAGGAGAAACTAAATGGGATCTTTCTTCAGATTCTGTCTTTGGTGCTTGTTCATTGGCCTTTATATTTTTGCGCTTCTGCATTAGTTTTATTGCAGACATAGCAGATGCTAAAGTAAATTCTTCAGTTTGTGTAGACGTTCCTGTACTTTTAGTTTCTAAGGAAATTACCAGAGACACTAGAGGACATAGGAACTGATCTCCTTTTTAAAAAATACAGGCTATTTGAAGTACATCTGGAGGGGAGAACATGCCCCAGCATTGCAAGAAGCAATTGCAGGAAGAGTGGAAACTACATAGAGCATATCACGCCCTATCAAGTCTGCCAAGTTTAATCTGCAATTACAGAGAAAGAGAGCTGGCTAAGGTATAGTTAGAATTGACTGACAACACTTAACTAACTACTAAGAATGGTTTTGTCTTTGTAGTACAATACATGTCTTTCCACCATGTCCATGTGTATAGTATTTTAGAATGCTATTAATTACTAGTGATGAAGACTAGTTTTGAGGATGTGCTTATCTTTGTAAAAACTGTGTCAGAGATCTTTCCATTGATGCTTGTCATTACTGACATTCTGCTAGTAACTGTCTCATGGCTGCTCCTGTTTGCAAGATAGTTAGACAGGTTGTACTTTTTTGGGTGATATCTTCCTCTTTCAGTCCCAAACAAAAGTTCATTCTCTTTCATGACTACCCTAGAATGTCTGCCTCTGATGGGCTAAACAGGTTAAACAGAAGTTAGTTTTGTTTTAATTTATGACTCACTAAGCTGGGACCCTCATGTCATCATTTGTCATTACCGTGCAGCTCTATAGTTAAGGAAAAAGCAAGAGCTGAAGAAACAGCAGGTATAACAGAATCATTCTGCTCATCATTGTGAGAATATTTTCTTAGATCTGCACTATAATGCTAATCAGATGCTGAAATTATGTGCTATACAAATCTCCATAAACTGCAGAATCCACCAGAGGGTGGTGGAGGAAAGATGGAGTATCCCACTAAAAGGAAGAATTCTATCTCCCTTCCAGGGCAAACTGGCTCCACTTCCAAGCCTATTTATTATACTGTACCTTAGCTGGGATAAGGATTTCCTAGTGCCATTAGCTTCTAACAGCACCAAAGAGAAAATAATGTTTGAATTTAAGGTATTAGATCGAAGCCACCTTGACCTTTCTCAATAATTGTACACTAAATTTGAATTTGATCTGAACTAAGCACAAAGTTGCATTCCTAATCAAGTTGAACTTTTTGGGTCAAACTGCTGCTCTTGAATCTTCTGTCACATTATTCACGAACCTTAACTTTAAAAAACACAGCCTTACACCTGTAGATAAGACTTACTGCAAATACCAAGGGCTCGAGGCAATTACCATTGAAATCTATTTCAATAAAACCTGGACTGGGCCTTGTGAGAGCAAAAGAAAAACCAACTACTGAGCTGTGCTCTGGAGTCCAACACAAAGAGCCTTTTCCCCCCCATTACACCGCTGTAAATGCAAAATAGCTTCACTAACTTTGATAAAGTTGCTCCACATTTATGACAGTGAGAACAGAATGTAGCCTGTTGTCTTAATGTTGAAAAGAATTTCACCTCTGATTACCATTTTTGAGAATGTGACTGAGCAAAACGATCAATACACAAACTCTTGGTACCCCATGCAGTGAAAAGCCATTAAAGATTAATTCATGTAGTAATAAATCAAAACAAAAGAATTGAAAGTTATAGAAGAAATATGGACTACTGCAAGCTGTGAGTGCCAAATACAGGAACTATAAAGTAGGGTAAGTTGTCATTCTGGTTTGCAGAGAATCAGTTAATGAATAAGAGTTGTGTACCACTTCTTGCAATGTGCTGAAAATGTTTCCATTAATGTGTTTTGAGAGCAAAAGAATTGCATTAACAAGGATACATTTAGGTTATATGCTGTTTGGTCTAAAACTTAGTTTCCTACATATAGTCCCAGCAACTTCAGTGGAACATTTGAATTAGATAACTTTATTCACCTGTTAGCGTTATAACCATCAGGAAGAAAGCCTGAGTCTCCATCTTTGTAGTGAACAAAAATGATCATTGTAACCAATGGAGGTGGCACGGGAGGAGAAAAATAACTGCACAGCTTGCTAAGCCAGTTCCAAGTGTGTGTGCGAGCATGCAGAGCTTTTGAGTCCTCACTTCACAGGTCAAACTTAGCAAATTTCACTTCCCAGGCTCCTGTTCCAATTCTGCATCCACTTTTTTTTTTTTTTTTTTAAAGAGTGATTGTATGTTACAGAGCCATATCAGATAATTCCAGGAGAGGCAGCGTGAATTTAGTGGGTGTTCCTGAATTTGTATTCAAATCCAAAGGCATGAGATTTTCCAAGAGGCTACTGTGTATACTAGTAGGTGAGCCTTAAAAAAAAATAGTTTCAAAGTCTTGTCCATTCATCAATCCTAGTCCATCCTTCTGTTCCCTTCCCGAATCAGCAATGTCCCATCCTTGCCCACCTGGCACCAGATGTGCTGTCAGCCACCACTGTGTGTCCCTAGTCCTCCGAGTGGCAGAATGCAAAATCTCAGGTGACATTCACCTGGAAGCGCTTAGCCCTCAACAGCTGCAACCCCTTGATTACCTTACCCGCCTCGGCAGCTTTGTGCCGCTACCATATCAATTGCTTGTCAATTCAGTTTAGCTATGACTTTGACTGACTGGAATGAGGGAAGTAGGAGTGGGGTGTAGGCGAATGGTTAAAATTAATTGCTACATAAGAAAAAATTGAAAGATAATTATTCCTGCTTTCCTGTCAGTGCTCGAGGGTAGATGACCTCATTAACTTGCCGCTTGTACACAATTCAATTACTAGGAGATGGAAAATACATTTTTAATTACCTCAGTGGCTTGTGCTCCATTCATCTCCATTTGCTTGGCTTTTTTACTGTTGTGTTCTGAAGAAGCAGCACTATCTTACTAAGGTTACCTTAAAAGCTTGCTCCTTGCTACAATTATTGCTGTTTGAGATAGGATAATAAGTGTGTGTGATTAACCCCTTGGTGCCAGGTGAATTGGGAGGTCCTATGTCAGCGCTAATGCATTTTTAATTAGCTT
This sequence comes from Emydura macquarii macquarii, assembly GCF_026122565.2. Classification (NCBI taxonomy): domain Eukaryota; kingdom Metazoa; phylum Chordata; order Testudines; family Chelidae; genus Emydura; species Emydura macquarii. Next base: position 3,442,545 of record NW_027133377.1, read on the forward strand.
GGCATGTCAGGAAATTCCCAACTTGTAGTGTCAAAGAATTAAGTAGGATAACTTTGTTCACTTGTGCATTTTGTTACCATGTATTTTCAGAAAACATTGAAACCAATGCATGAAAAGGACATCATCACCTGGTTAGACAAATATCAATACTGATGGCACATCTCTAGAAAGGATTCTTTTGTAATTTAAAAAAAGTCTATTATGGCGTTTACTGAATTAATGATGATTTAATTGTTTTAAATATGTATAGCTAGACAACCATTTCCGAGTACAACTTTTGAGAACTGTCAGTAGTGTGTTCAAGTATGTAGTGGGATGTGGAAAGAATATTTGTTCTTCATTTTCACCCCAGTTAAAGCTATAGCCGCACTCAGTTAAAAATCCATTATAAATCTTTGGGGCTCCTGACATTTGGCAGACAGGTTCTCTCAGGAAGACGTTTTCATACAATTATATTAAAACAAACAACCTCCTCCCCCAAACACTCCAGCAATTCATGTATGACTAATAGTTGTTACATTCTATGGTCCCAAATTCAGAGAAATAGAATTTCTCTTGACTTTTCGCACGCCTATAACTCCAACTATGATATAAATCATAACGACTGTGCACAGAATGTTGGGATGTGAGAAGAATTCATGGAACCTCTTACCCCATGTAAACAGCATGGCAGACCTCTTACTGTAGTACTTAAGGAATGCAAAGAGAGAGCCATCTCACATGAAGACTTGGGATCCTTGTCTCCAAGAGGGTGTGTGATCTGCAGGTTAGTGTGTGTGTGTCTTGCCTCTCCCCTCACCCCCAGTTAGCATGTATGCTGTAGTCAGCAGCAAGCACTAGTCAGTAGGATGTACAATTGCAGTGTGATTGTGCTCAGAAAAGCAGTTGTCCAAATTGCTGTTCTAGAGTTACTCATGAGAAATCCTGATCGGTCACTACAGTAGAACCTCAGAGTTGCAAACACCAGAGTTATAAACTGAGCAGTCAGCCGCACACCTCATTTGGAGCCAGAAGTCCACAATCAGGCAGCTGCAGAGAAAAGAAAAAAAAAAAAAAAGCAAATTCAGTACAGTACTGTGTTAAATGTAAACTACTAAAAAAAAAGGTAAAGCAGCATTTTTCTTCTGAATAGTAAGGTTTGAAAGCTGTATTAAGTAATTGTTCAGTTGTAAACTTTTGAAAGAACAACCATAATGTTTTGTTCAGAGTTACGAACATTTCAGAGTTATAAACAACTTCCATTCCCAAGGTATTCCTAACTCTGAGGTTCTACTGTATTTCTGTTTCCCCTCCGTCCCGCCCCCCCCTCCCATGTTGTACCAGGCAGGCTAGGGATGGGCTGATGTTTTTGTTGAATTGGAAAGCTCAGGGTATTGAATTAAAATTACTGTCACCTGATGGCTGTTTGATCTTAGTCCATTTCCCATGGCACAAGTGTCCAGACTGCAACTAGGACTAATTGGCCACATTGACTACAGTCTCAGCACAGAAGTCAGACTGAATAGGTCATGGAGACTGTCCTTTGGTCTCTGAAGGTGTTCCCCGCAGGACAGTACTGTGGTGCATTGATTTGTCATGCAAAGCCATATGAAGATTTAGTCAGTGGCCAAAACAGATTGTGTTGTAATAATCTGTACCTGTGGATGGAGATATCTTACAAAATAACGTTTTATTTAAAGGGTGGTGAAAACCTTATCTGCCTTTTCATATGACTGTCACATCAGTTCTATTCACTTCTACAGATGTTGGGTTGGTCTACACATCAGCCTTCCTCCCACTGAAAGAAGTGTCCTGCTACACTGACATAATAACTCCACCTCCATGAGAGGTGTAGAGCTTATGTAGACTGTGTAGACACTGCATCTCTCACATCGGCAGTTGATGAGAAAGTCAGCAACAAGAACCCAGATGCCTCCTGCTTCCCTGGAGAGCTGGGCAACTGGCCCTGCACTGGGTAGGGAGCCGGGGTGGACCTAATATAGGTCGACTTACGTTTCTAGTGTAGACATACCCATTGTCTAAGGAGTTTTAAAACAAGACTAGTTACTTAAAGGCACAGTGTCAAAGCTGATAGACTTAAAATTGACCTACATCGAGAGCTAAACCATATTAGCCTGCAAACTACTTTCAGCTGTCACCTTCTCATTTCACAAGCTAAGCAGGGTTGTGATGGCCAGCATTTTCCTGGGAGTCTTCCAAGGAAATGCTAGATGCCACAAGATGCTAGGAACAATGAGATGTAAATCAGAGTTCCTTACCCCTTGTCTCTTACGATATAGTACTTTTCAGAAGTGCGGGATAGCTGTTTTGATGTTCTGGTCAAATTCCAATGTGAGAAACTGCATTTTGACTAAATGAATCTCTCCCCTGTCTTGCAGTTTCAATTGGATATGAGACTCTTCTTCACTACATTTGCTGAGCTTTTAAACCTTATCTGCCTATTCATATGGCTGGGCATATTGATTCAGATATTTAACCACTGTGATACTCATTGAAATGAAAAGTATTACAGAAATATGTTAATATTGCATTTAACTCCCACGATAAAGATGTCAAAAGTGCTATTATTTCAAATTGATCATTGCTGCATTTTATAATATAAGAAAGAACATAAATGACCTACTGTAAAATTCCATCCCAACCCAAATGTGTGTTTGCAACACTAAGAAATATAAATGTCTGTTGGAAGCTAAATTGGACTTGAATTTTGTTTCTATATTATGAGATGCTAATGTGGAATATAATAACTGTTTGGGGTTTTGTTAAATGATATGTTTATAATCTTTAATAATTTAGGGCTAGATTTGGTAGACCTAATGCTGACAAACTCCCATTGTGCATGTGACCTACAGTAGGTAAATATTTATGTCCAACAGCCTTCCCATTGTCCTTAGAAAGGCAAACAAAAACAAAACCTTGACCCATTGTGACACGTTGGCACAATTTCAGCCAAGCTATGTGGTTTTACTCCAAAATGTTTTGTGTGTAATTAACGTCACGTAAGCCTGTAAGTACAAAGCCTACAAATGGAAATAGATCTGACTTGGGAACATGATGACAAGTCGTAGCAAGTCAGCCTGTTTTGTTTATTTTGAAAATTAAGCCCTGGTTTTTTAATCATTATGACTGGGTGAAAAAAATCAGGATTATCTGAAACTTCTAGTTGGATGCTAGCTGAGTCTCAGAGGATAGATGTGAGCACAGCAGGATTTCCCACAATGCTCTGATCTCAGTACAATACTCCCACCAGGGGGGAAAAAGAATAAAAAATATTAAAATAATATTTAGGGACTAATTTAAACAGATATTTGACGTTTGGGCCAACTTGGATGGTGCCAAGATATTTAAAAATGAGCTATATCCATAAACTGTATGATCTTAGGTGAGATGTGTGACGCATGAAGAAATATATTCAGAATAGAAATTTCCTTGTTAGCTAGAGAACCTGTCTTATTTCTACTGCTCCTCTGTATGAGTGAAATTATCCTTCTGGAACCTTTATCTCTCTTCCCACTCCTCCACATACAAATGATTGCCCCCTAGTAATTGTGGAAGCTGAAAATAAGGTTCTGACACTGTCCGTGGGGTTGTCTGGCAATCTTTTGCCAGATAGGTTATTCTGTAATAGTGAAACTGCGCTTCTGACTCTTTTGGTGGCAATATACAATTTCAAGGTTGTACTGTACAATACATGAGTATTCATACTAATTCAGATCTGTAGACCAGCATTTTAATTGATATGCCTGCATGCTGCCTTGTCTGCTCATCACAAAATATTGTTCTGTGTTACATACTGTAATGTTGGGCTAAAAAATGGGTGATCTTTCGATAACTATCAAAACTGGACTTTGCTCTCAGCTCAGAGAAAGAATTTGGAGAATTATGGGAGGCTACTTGCTGGAATGTGTTCAGTTTAAAGGTCTGACCATGGAAGCAGGTGCATGCCTGTAGTGATATCTCATCCTGACAGTAAAGCATCATGCAGATAAATACTATGGAAGTACATTATTCTCATACAAGCAAAAAGTCTAAAATGTGAAATGCAGAACAAAAGACCCAGTGACAACTCCAGAACTGAATACAGAAGTTGCCAGGAGTTCAGGTGCTGCTACTGGAATTATATTTCCTGCTTGGCTTCTGAGACTACAATGACAAAACATTCCCCATATGTGGCCATGAGTGGTGACCCCCCACTGGTGAAAAACATGGAGCTTTGATCATTGTATTAAGAAGAGAAAAAGTCTTTATTAATCTGAAGGATGAAACAATACTGTAGTGGCAGTGGAGCTTAATGTAGAAACAGAACACTCAAAGGAAAGGATTTTTAGTACAATTATCTATCCCTCTGATCACACTTCTAGTAATTTGTATTCCTGTGAAAATCCTTATTGGTCTGGCTCCTTGGCCAGCTTCCAAAAAGGATTTATACACACTGAGCTGTGGAGTAGTTAAGGGCTCTTTTTAAATATAATTTTGCTTGCTAGTTGGAGAACTGTACATAGCTTTTTAAATCAAGAGTGTAGAATTTACTCCCAAAGTCTGGGGATATTTCCAGTGCTCAGTTTCATTGTAGACTGTGATCTCATGAAGATGCACACACTGGGGCTCTTAAAAACCTCTGAGTCAAATTCCCCAGTGATATAAGTAGATGCAAGTCTGGATTTAAACCTGTTGTCTCTTACAACTGGGGAAAAGTGTTTCATTGTACACTTTCTTTTTGAAAAACCTTTTACATTTGAGGAGAAAGTTAATTGTAAAATCTCTGTCACATAATCTGTCTAATTAACGTAATAAATTACAATGAATCATGTTAGAATAGAGTACAGTGAAATAAATTCCATATAGACCACATAAGTTAATGTTTTCTTTTTAGAAAATAGTATGCATGGGCAAATAAAATATTCAGAGGATTAACAATAAAGAAGGAAGAGCTTCGTGTTATAATTCTCTCCTGTAATTTGAATTAGACATAATTACATTTCCTAAATATGGAAGTGAAATATGATCTGTGGAGAACAGACACCACCACTGAGACAAGTCTGTCTTTCTTCCCTGACCCGTTAAGTGACAATTATGGTACTTGTGATAAACATCATAGAAGTGCCATGAACTTCCCATAACTCTTCACTTCTTCTGCTTGAAAAGATCATAATGGAAGAAGATTTGCTGTTCTGTTTTGTTTCTAAATGGGGTTCAAACCATCATTTGCAGTTTAAAAAAGTGTTCATAGATCGATATTCTCACCAATTGCTAATTCAATCTTCCACATAAAATAAAGTATCACTAGTTTTGCATCTCCAAAGCCAAATATCCATCTACAATCTACTACCGTAGTCCCCAATTCAGCAAAGCTCTTAAGTACATAGAATGTGTTTAAAATTGAATGTGTGCCTTGTCTTTGACAGCTGACATACTCCACGTTGAGTAGCTACCCTGCTTCGCTAGTGAATGTATCCATGGCTTATACAGTTTAAGTGCTTTGGTGTACTTATGAGTGAAAGGTGCAATAGAAATGCAATTTGTGTTAGTAGGGTAGATTTAACCATTGGTCTATTTCTTTAAGGCATTTCCTGTGTCGTTTTGAAAAACTAAATTAAATAATAACCAGGAAGCATGTAATCTAAAATCAGTTTTATTTTCCTGAACAGGTGTAGGATTGGAAGTTTTTCTTCCTATATAGATTTTTAGTTATTTGTAGGATACTGTATTAGCTACCTAAGCTATCCCGTACATTATTGTATTTCCCATAAAGATCATTACATGAGTTCTAAGGGTCCACACACACATAATTTACAAATTTCACTGTGACTCATTTTATATCAGAAATGGATTTATTTATGCTTTTAAGGAACATACTTATTCATAGTTTTTATTAAAAAAAATCCCACCTTTTCCAGACCCAAACCCAGACTTTTTGTCTTCATAGGGTACTTGCTTGTAAAACACCTGGCTACCTACATTTTGTTTTGCTGTGTTCTAATTAAGTTGATGAAGTAAACTATAATTAAGTTGATAATTGATGTCTCCTATAGAATGAGCCATACTAGTAATAAAGGAAATAGCTAAATTCTTTGTCCTTATTCATACAAATTGTAGATTATAAAGCCAGAAGAGACTATTGTGATTGTGTAGTCTGATAATCTGCATAACACAAGCCATAGAACTTCCTTGAGATAATTTCTATTTAACCTAGGTTCATTAGAACTCTGTGATGATCTAAGGAATAGGTCTTCTAGTCCACTATCTTGTGGTGTGATGTGGGGCTGACCCTTTGGAACTTCTCTAAGAGGTGCATATTTCCCAGAATGAATCAAATTGTACAATATTGTACTGAGATGAAATTTTTCCTGACCTCAATTCATTTTCTTTGTGGCCTAAGATATGAGAAGAAATATCATTTCAATTTTTATCCTGATTAATATATTGCAAATGCAGAAGTTCTCATATTCAAGTCAGTGACAAATCCTGTATAAATATTACTAAGATATTGGTCTGAAAAACACTCTATGGTCATGAGTTCTATTGCTACATCCCATATGGTTTTTTAAAAATTGTATCTGTATTAATCTTATGCATTTAAATTTCTTCTTGTGTCCTGTTGTTCATGGATTATGAGAAGGGATAGCAGAAGTATTCAATTGGCCATATGTATCGTCTCCTATTACTCCTCACATTTCCATAATCAGTAGTCCTAGTTTTGTTAATCTCTCTTTCCATGAAAACCCTATCTCCATTCATAAAGTTCTATAGAACTTCTGTGGGGTTTTTTGAGATGAGGAGGCCAAGGTGAAAATAAACCAACAATTAATATAACATCATTTCCCCAATACATCCTAATAGTATTGTTAATTTTAATTTACCATGGCTGCACAATAGGCAAATGCCTTCATTAAAATGATCCACAATAATGCTTAGATCTCTTCCATAGAAGGTTGAACTAATTTCAGAACCAATGAGTGTATATGGTACAGATAGTTTAAATTGTTCCTTTCAAAGTACGTTGTTGCTCTAGTTAATGTTGAAATTTGACTGTCATCATGTTGAGCTCTTACATGAGTTTGTTAGGTGTTTCTGGAGATTTTCAGAATATTCTCTCTAGTCTTTACTAATACAAGTAATTTTGTGATGGCAGCAAATTTTACCATCTAAAAATTAACACATACACTCCTTCCAGATTACAAATAAATACATGATCTAAATTTTAATCTCTGTGTGTGCTGAGAACTGGTCCATTTTCCCTACTCTTTGCTTCCTGTGTCTTAACCAGGATTTACTCCATTGTAGTATTTTATTCTCACCCTGTGAAGGTGGCAATGGTTGTTTATTATTTAATATTTATAGTGTGTTAGTGTCCATATCCTGCAATCAGAAGTCTCAATCCCTACTTTGAAGAATCTATAATAAAATTAATTTCATTAATAGACTTGGGGGAGAAAGGGGAGGAGGTGGCTTTGTAAAGACCTTTGTAAAGTCCACCTAAATTATACTACCAGCTCTCCTTTACCCACAGTTTTGTTTACATTTTCAAACCATTCTGACATTTTAGACAGGATCTATCAGACCCACCCTTATACATTCTATGCTACTTTGTCTCTGTAATATTGCATTAATCTATTGGATTCATATGTCTCTAGTTATTTTGTCAGAGATTTGCTCAGGGCCCAGTTCTCAATCCTCTCCCCTGTCTGGTTTCTTTGCACTGCTCACAACACCTGGAGAGTTGTCCTAATGTGATATCTGGGTATTTCCCTTGTGTGAGGAAATTGATGGGTGATGCAAAGCTGGTATGGCCAGCACTACATCATCTACTCCTAGCATTTCTGGTGAAGGGAGGCTGTTGGGAGCAGGTCAGAGATGGGTGAGGGCATGGCTTGACACCGCACCCCCCACTTATCTTGACCCACAGAATGTTTAAGGGGCACTTACTTATTATGGCAAAACTTAGAGCAACCCTGAGGTTACTCTAACTTATGTTAGGGGCTTGATCAACCTCCAGACAGCCACAGAATTCAGGAGAATTAGAAGTAGTTTAGCGCCAATCCTGTCCCTTTGGGGCTACACCAAGGACATCTCAGACAGTTCCAAGGATCTGGCCCATGATGTCTAATTTTTAGGATCCCCATTGGCACTTTTAAAAAAGCTGGGTACAAGTTTGGCTACTCTTTGCTATTGCAGCAGATTTTAAATACATACTCTGATGACATGAACAGCTACTGGGCCTTTCCTCCCACCTCTGTTAGAATTCTGAGATGAATTCTAGTCCTGGAGTGCTATTGCCACAGGTGCATTTAGGGGCAGGTGACCCAGACAACCGCCTAGGATGCCAGGCTCAGGGTGCTGTTTTTGTTACTGACAAAAAGGAAAAGGGAATGTTTGACCTAAAATTCAGGTTTCCTATATGTGGATTCATTTTTCACTAACCACCTACAACGTTCTGGACCTTTGTAGAATCTTATGGAACTTTCCAGACTTTCTGAGAACTACATTTTCCTCAAACCTCCTCGCATGTTGTCAGCTATGCCCTCACAGGTGTATAAGGAGCGAGGCTTCACCAAGCAGTCAGTGAGATCTAAGAACGAACTGAAGTGAAGTTAGAGCCCAGTGCGATGAAATGTGAAGTTGTGAACTTTGTTTAATTGTCTAATTGTGAAAATGCATTTGTGTTTTACGACTTGAAGAGTGTAAGTAGCAACTAATAAAGAACATATTTAATGGGATGACAGAGACGAGAGACGACATCGCTTGCTGTTTCACCACTTGAAAATGCCATTGACCAGTCTTTGGATCTCTCTGATGCTGTGCTTCAGTTTACGAGTGCAAAGGCGAGAAAAGTAACCTTTCGAACTAAAGGTTTAGGGTTAACATTCTAAAGCTGTCACCTGCTGTAATACTAGTAATGGTCCAACCAATGTTGGTGCACGGTTCAATTTCTTGATGTTCGTACATTTCAGTTATTCTTAAAATTTAAAAGTTTCTATAAGCTTAGAGGAAACGAAGTTTTTATTTGCTTATATATGGCATGAATAAATACAGTTTTACAGCTCCTAGCATGCAAATTTATTGTTGTATATGACAGGGATAAATCATGCATGCAAATCATGCATCAAAGTCATGAAATGGGTTACAAATGCAATACAAAATAAGGTATTTTAAAAACATAACAAATGGGAGGGGGAGATGCCGAAGACACTCCTCACCTGGGGTGCTATTTGATCTAGGGCTAGCCCTGACTACTGCAAATGAGTTTCTTGAGTTGCTCCACCACCTTTTATTTTAGATATCTCTACGGGCCTGATCCTGACATCGAGGAAAGCTGTGGATGCTTAACCCCTTTTCAGATCACACTGGATCTTCTGCAGGCTTTCTATTATTTAGCCACTTTACTTGTTTTCCTAGTTTTGGCTATTTATTCTGCAAATTCCTATTAGCCCTTTTTCACATTATCCTATCTTCTAAAGCTTCGATTCTCTTCTGACGTCATCACTTGAGTTAGAGTTCTACTTTTAAATGCTAAGTTTTGATTTCCTATCTTTTCTCTTTAGGCTGTTTCTCTCTGACTTCCTCATCTTAAATAAATAAGTAAATCTTCTTCCTTGAAATGTAGTGTGACATTACCACTTCTTGATATGATCCCCCTGCAAGGATGTCAAATTTAACTATGGTCACTGCTATAAAGTGGTTGAACTGCACTTACATTCTGACTATCTCATGCGTGTTTTTTGGACTTAGTCAAGAGCAACCACCAGACTCACTTTTTGTTTTGTTTATGGTACCAAATATTATTTCTCTAAGTGTGTCCTTCTGTGATGTTCAACTTGTTTGCCGCTCCAATTTCTTTCAGCGTTCTGTGTTAACCTTGCTGTTCTGATCTGCAGGCTGATATATTCTGTATCTTTCCTCCAGAAATTCTGGGTAGAAAGCACAAGGCTTGCAGAATTCTTTATGTGGAGAGCAACTCCTACATCTATGCCCCAACTTAACTACATATAAATGGGAATTACAATATGGTATTGGTTATTCACATACCTTCTTGTTCCAGAAATATAATTTGTCTAGATCTTTTTTTAGAGCTCACCATGCTAACTCAGTCACTTTTGCTTTTAAGCTTCTCACTTTGATGTAGAAATATATCTGTAGGTTTCTGATTTGGCCTCCATTTCTGTGTATACTGTTTGCGATTATTTGCCCCAGTAATTTAGTTCAGGTAGATGTCAAAGCATCTGATTTGTAGGTGCCTTCAGATATTAAGCTGTCTAAGTGATTTAAATTGTTAAACATAGTTACCAAACTGTGGATGTAAAAACAGAGGCATCGTTAAGACCAGACTGAAACTTTGACCCAATTTGTCTGTAATAGGGTGCCCATTTTTATGGATCTCTTTTTGACCAGTTTTCTTTACAACTCCCTTTCCCAAAGGCTTCCTCAGTACCTGATAAATGTTACCCCCCTTCTCTATTCCATCTTCTTGTCCATGCCTTAGAAACTCTTAGATTTCCTCCATTTGGCTGGCTTTACACATGGACTGTGGAGAGTTCCAGATAAAGCTGTAAAAAATATCATAAAGGCCCTGAACTTAAGCCTTCTTCCTAATAATGTATGCTGACCTTCTGAGATCCCTCATAAAATTTCTTATATCTTTGACATCAACAAGGGCCACAACCATAAACTTCTGTAGAAACTTATGTATAAGTGTGTGAGTTTCAATAGCCTCACACTTGGCAGGCAAGTTTCTTGCCAGCCACATGCACAACAGCTTATATTTATGATGGCAGAATTCCCTATCCCTATCATTCGATCTTCATAGCACAGGTAGGTCTGTTAAATTTAGAATGCCTGTGCATCATTTGTTTGGCATGTGGCTGCCTTGGTTAACCTGCTAATTCATCCACCTGCTTACCACTTGTTGGTCCTCTATACATCTTTACAGGAAGAAGACCGGTAATGGGTTTTATTTCTTTTAATAGCATTGGAGTGCCTTAGGCCTAGATGGTTTCTCTCTCTCTGAACCCATAAGGATACGTACCCATCACTGACATGAGTGTGTGTACTAAGTCATTAGGGTACATAAGAAGTCAGACATTCTGCACTCTGACTTGCAGTTGGCCTTCTACCTCCACTGATGTCACCCAACTGCATCCAGTTTGTAGCTCAGTGGCTGTTAACTTTCCCTCCGCCTCTCTGAGAACTAATGATAATTATCCAATTTGTAAAGTGTGCATCATCTGTGGATGAAATGTGCATATATAAGGGCAACTAAAATGATTAGGGGTATGGAAAAGCTTCCATATGAGGAGAGATTAATAGGAGTTGGACTTTTCAGCTTGGAAAAGAGATGACTAAAGGGGGATATGCTAGAGATCTACAAAATCCTGACTGGTGTGGAGAAAGTAAATAAGGAAGTGTTATTTACTCCTTCTCATAAAACAAAAACTAGGGGTCACCAAATTAAATTACTAGGCAGCAGGTTTAAAATGAACAAAAGGAAGTATTTCTTCACACAATGCAGAGTCAACCTGTGGAACTCCTTGCCAGAGGATGTTGTGAAGGCCAAGACTATAACAGGGTTCAGAAAAGAACTAGATAAGTTCATGGAAATAGATCCATCAATGGCTATTAGCCAGGATAGGCAGGTATTGCTGTTTCTCAGAGGCTGGGAATGGCCAATGGGATGGATCACTTGATGATTACCTGTTCTATTCGTTCCCTCTGAAGCATCTGGCATTGGCCACTGTCGGAAGACAGGATACTGGACTAGATGGACCATTGGTATGACCCAGTATGGCTGTTCTTATGTTCTTATGAGTTGATCCAAAGACTACTGAAGTCAATGGGAGGCTTTCATTGACTTCAGTGTGCTTTGGACCAGGCCCTAAATACTATGTATTCTTTTATTAACTAAATAATTTTTAACTTTCACCTCTCATTCATTCACCCAGTTTGTCCACTCTGCTCATTTCCTAGTCCTGTTATTAGTATTATAAAACATTACTGGTGCGCATGACATTTTACAGGCAAACTGAGACGCTTCAAGGTGTTTATTCTTTCAATAAGACTAGTGACGTAATAAAAAATAATGTAGAGATACCATAGAGAGTGGAGGAAGGAAGGAAGGGAAGACGGCAGAAAACAAGAGGATAGAGACTCTGCTTTTTGGAGAGGCTTACAACATGTACGACTGTGTTGTATTATGCAGGAGATTTTGACACTAAGTCCTCTCTCTCTCTCTCTCTCCCTCAAACCAAACCCTTTGAAATGTGGACTCATTCTGTTCCTGTCTCGGTCTGTTGCTGGCCTTTTGCCTCATGATGTTTTCTATCTTTTCTATATTTCAAAGCTTTGTGGTAAATAATCAATTCAAACCAGTACTGAGTCACTCTTTCTGTAATTCTAAAAACCCATTAAATTATATTGTTGGAGGAAAACAATAGTTGTGCTAATCATGCTCTGTGCATGTGCATCTTAATTTCCCCAGAGACCTGGATATGAATTTTTACTAACATGTTAATTTTGTGTGTTAATCAGTAGCTGTAGGCTGAATGAATGGATTGACTATGTAAAACTGTTTGATATTGAAACAACTCCTTTTGACCCCCTTAAATTGGCTTCATTCCCCTAAAGACGGTTAAAGTTAATTAAGCACTCAATAGGTTTATGGTGTTTAAATTAAAATATATTACTCCTCATTGTGTAGTCATCAAGTGAGAAAGGCATTCTACCCCTGGCTGCTTGGCTGGCTAATGGGCTTATCAAAATTCATGATGTAATAAGAAGGATTTGTTGGGGCTGACAAGAGCATACGTGAACCCTGCTGTCAGTCAAATAAACACACACACTTCAGTACTCCACTAGAGGGCATGAGGTAGCCACAAATAGATTCAGAGTCCTGCTGTAAACGAAGTGCAACCCTTTGGGTTGTGTTAAAAAAGGTTGTACTCTAGACAGTTACTGTGACTAATTCTGGGATTTATTTTTTTAAAGCAATTAGTATTTTTTTCAGAGCTTTTGATGGTCAGCTAGCTCATTGTCAGACTTTTCCTTCCCCAAATATATATATAACTACCTTATTTGTTTATATTTTGGAGACATGTTTGCAGTCTGTTAGAAATGAGGTACATGGTTATAAAATTTCTTCTCCCCATGTTCCACTTTTTCCTTCTTACATTCAATCCAACTTTTCTATTAAACTTTCATGATGAAATGCCTGAAGCCTACAGTATATGTTTACTAAGAAATAACTGACATTGTGCATGAAAAATATATAAAATAACACTTAACTCTTCCTTTCAAAAAGACATTGAAAGCTATAATAATTCATGTGCTGATTTTCCCCTCTGGGCCCTTTTAAAGGGATGGTGGAGGGTGGGAGTAAGGAATGCTTCTTTTCAGATGCCATGACAGTTACTTTAAGATCTCTGAAAAGAATTGTATAATGAAATAGGTAGAGTGTGTTTAAAAAAAAAGGGGGGGAGAGGGGGTAATGGTAATTCTCAAAGGAATACATGCTTTAAATTAAAAAGCCACAGTGATGCTGATGTGAACATTATACTAACTCTTGTATGACATGACCCTTAACGCTCTTTCTTCTTCCTATGCTGTGTATTTCATCCTTGAAAGAGAGGAATATTTGGTGTCCTAGCAAGACTGACATAACTAAGATTGAATTCCCTGTCCACTTTAAAATACCCACTAAAGCTCCTGTGGTGCAGTAGATGCGGATAAATGGAGTGATTCATTGTTTTGCTAAAGACAGGTAGGCTAGAAATTGTGGAAAAACACATTTGCATCTCCATAATAGCCTGATTTTTCAGTAGTATAAGGCATCCACAAATTTTGACTAAAGTCAGTGGGAGCTGTACCTTGGGAAAAATCAGGATTTAATGATGTACTACTGTCTGTGGATAATACTGTTTCCACTGACAAGTACAGTAGGCATTGTTAGAAATGGAATTTGCACAGGCCTTACTCAGTTATACCTGCCCTGACTTATGCATATCTATTGACTTGATTGTAGTCTGCAACAGGAAGTTTATACTTTTGGTCCTGATCCTCCTGATTGGTGCAGAGTTCCCACAATTTCCATTTAAATGGGTGGGAGATGAGGGCACTCAGTGCCTCATAGGAGGAGCTTACCCTCAGTAAGATCAGGCCTTTATAACACACTTATTAAGATAATTAAATCCCTCAGAAGAGCCAGGGGGCCTGGGAAGGAGTGAGGGAATTGAAAGCCTGATCCAGGCTTGCCTTACACATTGATGTTTTGCGGTTTTTGTAAAGGCTTTGGGGCACTCTTTTTAAAGTAAAATTCCCCTTTTAGGGTGAATATAATGGAGATTCATGCATTTCTGTCCTGTAATTTTCCCATTGAACCCAACCAAAAGCCAGTATTATGCAGCAAATGCCCTAAAAATACAGAAAAGCAGATTAATGGAAGAGTAACAATCACAAGCATGTATTGCAGCTTCAGAATTTTCAATAAAATCTCTATGGATTTCTGGCTAAAACCAAGTATCAACTGAATATCTGATTCTCTGATACATTCCCTGTATGAGGATATCTTCTACCCATGGAGGGAGAAGTGAGGTGGATTCAGTGATCAACAGCTTGTTCTCATCTGTCTTTCCTATATTCCCAAAGCTATATCAGGTTGGAAAGTGCATTTGATGAACGTTTTTGGTATATTATTCAACATTGCAGCACTGAAATGGGTACATTTCTTTGGTTTTGTTTTTCTTAGCATTTAAACCCATGATTCTGTTAATTGTTTTGTAACAAATTGTCCATAAGAGGTCTTGATGTGAGTTTGCTTAAAAAAATATATGATGGGAAGTGGATGCTTGCACTAACAACCCCACATAGAAATATAACCCTTCTTTCTCACTATATCTTTCTATGATCTGCTGTTTTGCAAACTCATTTGTGCTATTGGCTTCAATGGTCTATTTAAGAAATAATAAAAACTTGACTAAAGGGACTGCAGTTCTTGCTGAATTCCTTATTTGCTCTTAATTTTTACATTACAGAATATCCCCTTTTTTAATTGATCACCAATCTTTACAGTCCAAACCATTAGTATTTCTTTCAGTAGCATTTTTCTTTGATCATTAGTTCCAGAGGAGCCCATTGGTCTCCAAATTGCATTTAAAAAGAAATCTTATATTGCTTCTCCAAATACATCGCCTATTTATGTTTTGCCAAATCCATATCTAAAAAAGCAGACCACATCTCTCCCTGTGCACTGCTGTGGTGCTTGTGATTAGTTGATGTACTCTCCCTAGAGATCTTCAGATTTGAACAATAGGGAGTTAGATGAGCATTCGCAGAAGTGGGTCCTCAACTATGGAATTCCCTTGCCCTGTTCATCTGACTCAATCCAAATTTGTTAACCTTCAGAGCACAGTGTAAACTGATCAGGCATTTACCTGAAGGGCAGAGTGGGATGGGATGAGATATGTTTAATACCCTGACTGTGAGATCAGGAGCCTTTTTATTTCCTTTTTACAGTATTGAATATTTGGATTTTTTAATGTGCCCAAAGATACAGTGATGGGTGCATTAAAAAAACCATTCATTAAAATAACTCACAAAGTACTTGCCTTCATACTGGCCTCCCTTACCTGGAGAATATTTCTGGGTGCTTCAGAAGAAAGCAAAGGAACCACACAATACCTAGCCACATGTATAAGTATAAAACAACATTTACAGCAAATTCTGTAGTCTAGCCAGGTAACTTTTCATATTAGAACCCCAGCCTGTTTTGAA
Organism: Emydura macquarii macquarii; assembly: GCF_026122565.2. Lineage (NCBI taxonomy): Eukaryota > Metazoa > Chordata > Testudines > Chelidae > Emydura > Emydura macquarii. Next base: position 3,458,304 of record NW_027133377.1, read on the forward strand.
CCTGCATATGATATAATCCATTTTGTAGTCAGAGGCAAATTCAATGAGCTAATATTCCAACTGTTGTATGTTTAATTTTCTGGGCTAACCAAGACAAATTAGCCAACATCCAAATTACAGGTAAATCAGTAAGTCTCACTCTAACAAATGCCATAATTCTGTTCCTTGCAGAATCATATGAAAGTACACTGAGTCAAGAAAAATGCATTAGATTAAGAGAGAATCACACCAACTTTGCAGAGCTACTACTGGTGGACAGGAATAGTATCCCTGTTGGGTTTTTTATCCTGCAGTGAGCCGTTTCCTTGGTGCTGAACTTTGTATTTGTGTGCCCCTCTGTGTGGCCATGCTGTTGGATCCACCGCCAAGCAGGTCAACCAGCCATTGTTCAAAATGCAGAAGAGCACAGCAAGAGGATACAGCAACACATATTCCCCATGATTAAGGGAGAGGGAAAGCTTCCTTCTTGCCACACATCCCTCCCTGCAATGAGACCAGCTACTCAGGATAGTTGCTGATAGGAAAGCCCTTAAACTACAATGCCAATTTTGTCAAAACTTTTAATTCACATTTGTAACTACCAGTCTTGAACAAAGAATGGCATTTTGATGTAGTAAATGTGACAAAGAAATGCTCATAGGCCATGGTGATAAGTGTGTCCTTTAAAGATCTGGATAAGATTAGAAAGACAGACATATACGTAGGAACGGTGTAGCATATTAATAAGATTAAGTGTCCTTATTTTGTAAAGAATCTTGAGATGTGGTTTTTTAGCACAGACTTCCCTACACTAGAGATTTCAGCCATTGCTAGCTGGCCATTGGTTTAGCTGTACTACTAGTGCCAATCCCTACTTAAGAGAGACAAAGCCACTATAACCTTTGATTTGCTCTGGTGCAGCTTATTCTTGCTTAAAATCAAGGTACAATGTACTGGGGCAAACCACAGCTTCCAGCCACTTTGCTTGTCTGCCCTAGGCTTTTGCACTGTGCAGCTGTACCAGTGGCTGGCCACTGATGGCTGAAATCCCCAGTGTAGCCATGGCCTGAGTTACAGAAACTGGCAATGTTTTCTCCTCTAATTTACATATCTAATTGACAGCTTATTAACAGTTCATTAAGAACATTGAAACCTATGTGACAAAAAAAAAATAAACTCAGTGGAACAGCAGGGACTTTGGTTATAATTGTGAATTACAAATAAATATTCAACCAGATGCAAATTTCTGGTCAGCAAACCAGCTGTATAGTGAGCTAGGTAAGCAAATTAACACTTTTGGTTAGTTCCAGAGGGGTAGCCGTGTTAGTCTGTATACAGCAAAAACGAGAGTTCTGTGGCACTTTAAAGACTAACAAATTTTAACAGAACTCTCGTTGTTTTTACTTTTGGTTAGATTCACATATACAAGGTAAATCAGTTGGGGATTTTAGTAATCTATTCGGGGAGCAGGTTAGTCACATAAATGAGCTCTTTAATTCCCCTGGATGAACTATTGATCTAGTTAGAAAATCAAATTGCTTTCATGGGGGTACTCATGTGAGTAAGTGCTACTCCATATGAGTAAGTGTTGCCGAATCAGGCCTTCAGTTTGGATTTAAGGATGTGGGGCCTTGGTTCAGACAAGTGCTGTTTTCCATCGTCCTGTTCTCTCAGTAGCCAAATAAGGTGCTGATCCCCCAATTGGCAGCACATGGGCCAGTGGGTGACTGAAGTCAGTGCAGCTTCTCAGGGGTGCAGGTCAGCACCTTGTCATTGATCTTCATGTAGTCAGTTGAAGGACAGGAACTGAATATTGTATGTGATTTGAAGGTTTAAAGGGAACCTACTGACTGACCTCAAGTTGCCTCATGAAGGTATTATCTATTGGGAACAGAAAAAGAGGATGATAAATACTTCTTGGAAATCTTAATATAAATAATGATGATTTAAAGGAAAGCAAACCTTAAATATATATATTTTAATGTCTTTAAAATCTTTTTTTTTGAAAGTGTGTCAATCTCCATAATTCAGGCGCAGAAGAATCCAACAATGTCCAGGGCATTGTGTCTGCAGGTTTATGAAGTGTGCAATGTTCAGCCATTGAAAATCTCTGAACAGGATGAATACTTCTTACTATCCTATAGTCAATTTGTTTTTGATTTTGCTCAACAACTCCTGTCATCCTCTCTCCTCTTCGTGTGCATCCTCACTAGGAAAACAGGTAGGTTTTTACTGTGTGTTAGCTAACTCATGGAAAAATTCTAGTGTGGACAAGGCAGTTAGAGTTTTAACATATTAGTTACCATGTATTAGCTAACATGTGGAGGGGAAAAAAACCTTTTTGCCTAGCAAGGAAATGTGTTGGGAAAGGTATCAGTGCAAAGTGCTTTGTCTTTTTCTCCTATTCAGCTTTCTTGCAAAGGCCTCTGGGTAGCTGAATAACAAAGGGAGTGATCAGTGTGGTAGCTGAGACAAAAACATCTTTGTGTTTTCCATTGAAGAAGAACAATAGAAAATGCTTCACATCAGAGATTTATATTTAAAAGTTAGTGGAAGTCTAATGTTGACATCATGTTGAATATGACGTGTGTCGATGCTTGCATACATTTCTTCAGATATTAGCATATCTCTGTGATTGTTTACATGTGAGCTCTTGTTTAAAAACTTTTTGTTTTGTTTTGTTTCCTAATTAGCTATATCTATTGGGCAGTTTCAGGATTTTGAATATCTGGGGTTCAATCTATCTTTTCACACAGTTGTCAAGGATGACATTGTATGTGATAGGTCCTGTGTGCTAAAATGCATTGAGGGAAAATTTTCTTTAGCCAAAGTATTCTGAGTCCAGCGGTCATCACAACATTCCTGATGGATTGAAGTTAATTGTCTGTGATGCTGTTGGGGGATAGAACTGGACTCTGCAGCTTCCAATCAAATGCTCTTCCACTGAGTTATCTAAGGGAGCAGCATTTCTTGCTATCAGGAATATGTTATGTCGCTTCCTATTTCCAAATAGTCCAAATAGTTTAAGATTTGTACATTTCTTTTGTCCACATCTAGCTGGATATTTTTAAAAGGTATGTTAAGAGCAGGAGGAGATTCTTAGACAAAGTATGTGTCCTTGGCCACAGGGATGGAAAGCCTGCAGAATTCAGTAGTAATTACATTTTTTGCGACTTATAACCTCTCCATGAGAACTTGTTAACCCACTGGGATTTGAGTGTTTTGCTACAGGTTCACAGCTTTCTCCTACCATTCAGCTTGCTCAGCTCTTCTGATAAAATATGACTTGTAATTCAGAAGAATATTATGTAAATGAAGATGTTAAGTTTCTACTACAGCCTTGTAAACTTCATATTTAAAGGTCAATTTAAAGGAAACATAATTCCTGCTTCTTTTTGATGTAGCACTTTCGGGGTGATCTTTAATTGGTGGGTTGAGCAGGGAGGGTGTTGATGATGGTACTTAGCAGTTGTTCACAGCCACTGGGAACTCAGTGTAATACATTATTGAGTAAATACTTGGTCATAAATTGTCTTTTAATACTGCTAGATCTTACTCTAAAAAATTATTCATGAAATAAACAGTTCAATTTAGCTTGGTGCTCTAATCTATTACAGTGTTATCATACCCATTAGGGCTTAAAGATACAGCTTGACGCAAGAAATTATGGCTTTGAGTGAATTATGGAAGAGGAGGAAAGAAACAGAATTCTTCTGGGTCTGTGGCAAAATTGCTTTCTGTGGGCTAAACTAAGGAAAGCAAAGTTGACCTCGTTTCCAGAGATCAGACTGGGCTCTTGCTTTTTACTATGTGTGTGTGTAAAGTATGTGAAAAAATGTTTTATTCTTTTTGGTTTTTATATTGTGTCTATCCCTGTGGTACCTAAACCCCGCTTGTCCCTGCCGACTCCATCACTAGGTTACCATCCTAGAGTGGAACTAGGATTATATTAAGTCTTTTTTTCTTTTTCTTTTTTTGTTAGAAGTTTGAATTTTGTCTGGTAAGGTCTTAAAGTAAGGTTTTTCAGGTGGCTGACCATCACTTTGAAGCTCTGTGGAATCATGCTTTGGGGGAAATTGCCTTCAAAGGTTGCTCTTATTCTCTTTACTGACTGCCATCTGCTCCAAGGACTGTTTCCTTTTTCAGCATACACACAGCAAGTTTGGTCCTTGTTCGTTGGGTCACTGGGAGAAAGAACTTCCAGAAGCAGTTGCCATCGGGACCTCCCATGAATCTTGGGCATTCTGGAAAGAGAGAGAAGCAAAATGAAAGCTGACAAAGGACATTGCCAGCCAAAATTGTGCTCAGTGAACTCTCCCCCATGTAAGTCAGAATATCTGTCAGTTCTGGACTGAACTTCATAGCTGCAGAAGAAGCTGGTTCAGTGTGTGTAAGGCAGACGTGGAGCCTTCATGTAGTCCCCACCCTTCCTCAATCTCTTTCAATAGGAAGATGTATGATATGGAGAAAACAGAAGCTAAGTCTCTTGTCATATTTGAAGGCCTGGCTCCAATAGTAGCATGTTAGGTAACAGATGTGTTCTTCCGGATTCATACCAGAAATACCAACAGCAAAACTTGTTATGTAAAGCCTTACTCTTGACTCTCAAATTTGGCTGACTGTATCACTGTGAAAGCAGACAGTGCTAGAATTCCTGGGAATTGTATTCTAGGGTAACTCATCCATCGCTGATTGGTTCGGAGGAATTTACAGAATCTTGTTTTACAGGTAGGAAAAATTTCTGTTTTGCTGCAACAAAGAAAGCAGGATTCTTACTTTAAAGAACCTCAGGAGCCTGTTCCACTGTTATTTAGAATTTGATGCTTATTTGAAAACATTCAGCATAAATTGGCCTTCTTAAATTCCCTTATTCAAAATGAATACAGTATTTTCCCTTTTTACCTACCCTAAACCATTGTTTTGTGTTGCTGTTAAAGAGCAGTCAGATTTCCTCCCCACAGACGGCTGCATTTTTTTGATTGATCCCTCACTTTCTATGGTCTTCGTGAACCTCCACCTTGAACTTCCTAAGTGCAATATGTTGTGGTCAAATTCTCCTCCCACTTGATATAATGGGTTCACCTCACTCTATACGTCTCCGAATCTCATTCAAAACAGCCATTGTGGTTTTCAAAATTCTGTCTAGCCGGCGCCTCTAACCTAATATCCACCTGCTCTTTCATCTGCTTACTTCTCTCTTCTGAGTGGAAAGAGGCTACTCTTTCCTTTTTGTTGCCCCATGTATCTGGAATTCTTCCCTTTCTATATTGCCCCCCTGCTCTTGCAACAACATCCACTGCTGCTGCCTCACTTTTTAATTGACATCTTAGGATATGTCTAACCTGCGGAGTGAAGTCGATTTTATTTATATCGATCTTCACCCACTGAGCTGCAGAATTTGGAGGCGCATGATCACACCACACTCATTGCGTCGGGGGATTGCGCCCCATCATCCGCGCTTACATCGATAATCAAAGCAGTGCACTGTGGGTAGCTATCCCACAGTGCAGCTACCTGCACGGGTGTTTGGGAAGGTTGTCGTCTTCCCATAGATGGCATGCACATTCCTATCTTAGCTCCGGACCACATTACCACAGAGTACATAAAGAGAAATGTAGCTATGCCGATCTAACCCCTGGTGGAGGCAGTATGAGGTCGATGGAAGAATTCTTCTGTTGACCTAGCTATCTCCTCTTGCTGAAGTGCTACAGTGGCACAGCTGCAGCATTTTAAGCTCTGTAGTGTTTTATGTGCTGACATACCCTCATTCCGGAGCATTTTGTTATATTTTGTTTGAAAGATATATATACAACTAAATTGTATTGTGTATCTTACTCTATTTAAACTTGGTATTTGGTGTTCTAAAATACAGGGGGTGTTTCAGGTATTTTTTTTACCTTGGAGGAGGAGAAGAAGAGCAGATGCAATTTTACTGTATCCTCAAGGATGACAGATCACTACTTTTTGTTCAGTGTTTGTACAATACCTAGAACAATGGGTGTCCTGGTCTGTGACTGGGGCTCCTAGAAACTAAGGTTCTACAAATATATATAATACTCAGCTCAGCCATATTACAATCCAAGCTCAATTACCAGTAGATAAATGTTATTTTATATTTATTGTAAAAGCCTATAGGAAAAAAGCTGATACTTGCCTGTCTGACACTATAATTGTATTCTAGATATCTCCTTAACTTACACTGACAACACATGGAAGTCCAAAAGGGAAGTATCACAATGATCCTGAATGACAAATAATGATCTCACACATGTGGAAGAATGCATAATATATCAGTAGCCCAAGAGTTTAAAAAACACTAATCTGGCATTTCAGGGAACTAATCAAATTCATTTTAATACATTAATATTCTTTATGATGAAAATGTCAGTTCAATTATTTTTTAAACAGAGACAGAATGTGAGGCTCAGGCAGGGAGGCAAGATTACACTGTGGCATATAACTTGAAATACAGTGGTGTGGGTTGGTTTTGTGTTTGTGTACATGTATGCACAAAGGCAAGTTAAAACTTAAAATTGCACAAATATTAATAAATGAAATTAAAAAAGAAAAAGGTTTAAAATATAAAACTTTTGCCGTATTGGGTTTGAATGAATAACATAATAAAAATAGAGGCAGTGACAGCTATGGATAGGATCTCATAACACAAGAGGGAATTCTGTTATAAGTCATTTATTTGATCAGAACCGCACTGGAACTAAGAAGATGTTTACGTATCATCACTGATCAGTTTGCTAATGTTATTTTCCTTTCCCCATTTTTGTATGGTTTTTTTCCTTAGGTGGTCTCTTTCTGTGATTGCACAACATCTAGTACAACAAGGCACTGATCCTGACAGGGGCATTTGGAAGTTACTGCTGGAATTAGTTGGGAATTTTTCGGCAAAACAATTTTTGTGAGAAAATGCTGATTTGTTGAAACTAGAATTTTTCATTAGAAAAAAACAGTTTGAGTTAAACTTTTGTTGGGAAAGGGTTCTCATATCCAGGATGGTATTTCTGGTCAGAGAGTTTCCTTTTCTATCCCACCTGCCAATAGCCCAAAGGTTAGGCCACTTATGTGGGCCGTGAGAGACCCAGGTTCAAGTCTCTAGGTCAATGAATATTTAATTATTTATACATAGTGGAACAGTTCCAAGAGGAGAGATTGAGAGCAACCCACCCTAGAATAGCTATAGCCTGGTGCTTAGGGCACTCAGCTGGGCTGTGAGAAAATGATAGAGTAGAGATTTGAACCTGGGTCGTCTTCATTCTGTGTGAGTGTCCTAACTCGCAGGACTTTAGGCATTCTGGTCTCTTTGTTTTCTAATGAAAAACTGAAAAGTCTTGGCTTTCTCCCCATGTGGAAAAGGCCAGTTTTTTAAAATCTTGAAGGTTTCTCAGGAATTCCTGTTAGCTCTGCCTCTCACTCACTGTGTGGCCTTGGGTAAATCACTTCACATCTCTGTTAGTTTCTCTGTAAAATTAGGATTACCTACAGCACAGGAATGTTGCAAGTAGTAGAGAATGTTTCAAAAACACTATATAGGAACTAAGTAGTATAATAGTAACACACACCATAGTCTGTTGCATGGCTATTTGTCCCCACACTCATATTCACACTTAGAGACACAGCACATAACATCATTAATTATACTCATTGTCTTTGGTGGGTCTTAGACTGGCATAGTCTTAACATTAGATTGACATTAATAGCCTGAAGTATAGATTAGAGGAAGGAGCTCTCATGTACAGTGTGCCTCAGTGGAGTAGAGGCGCAAGAGTGAACCTTTTAGGATTAACAGATCACTAATGCATGGATGGAGAATGATGTGTCCCATTCTCAGTAGATAAAAGGCATCTTAGACCTAGATGTGTTCTGATCAGTTGGAGAGTAAAACAAGGCAATATCCTATAGTTATGCCACAGAAATTGTTGTGCTAGTTCCATATTCTGCATCATGAATCTTAACAATAGCAAGTATGCCATTTTTCTCTGTACAATTCCCTTGTACTGTTTCTGGAGGTAATGATGCAATTATCTGAGTCATTCATTCAGTTTCTCACCAGTTTTTATAGGTAAGAAATATCAAAAAGGGTTATATATTTTTATTGGTTCTTCTCCCTTGCTCACTAGAATTGCGCCTGAAGTATTTTCCTGCTCTAGTACTTCCAGATAATGAGCAAATATACTATAACAGGAAGCATTATCCCAGCATGAATTTGCATGGAACATATTTCCAAAACATTATTTCATTTCTATCATTATAATTTTTCTATCTTAAATATCCTTAATCTAGCTATATCTACATCTCTGATTATTCAGCTTTTTATGGAAGTCATTACTCTCTTTTAAGTATTTTTTCACTGCTTTGTATCAGTGAGCGTTTACCCTAAAAGCCTTCTAATTATTCCTTAGGTAATTAGATAAGATTACCTCAGTATTTCACAATATTCCTTTTACTTCTCTATATTTAGTAGGAATATAGCAAATTCAAACATCGCATTATTTAGTTAACTAAGATAATTGGAAAATTTTAAAGGAGACCACTATATATAATGTATCTTGTATGCATTAGGGATTAGTACTAAATTCTTAGCTTTCTATTAGTATAAAGTCTTCATTAATACTGCAAGTGATAATGGCTAGCTTTGGAAGCAGTACTTAATTCCTTCACTTTCAAGTGGCCATCATTATCAGAAGAGAAGTATGAGTCTTATTAAAACAACCTCAATTTCTGATTGACAGGACCTGTGCTATCCTTACAATCAGCTTTCAATGTCCTCACAGAGAAGGAGGTCCATTGCAGCTGACTACAGAAAGTCTGCATGGTATTTACAGACATGGCTCACAAAAGCGATAACCCTATTTTATTTTAATATTTTTCACTAAAAGAGAACATATCATAGAGAGGCAGCCATTAAAAAAAATATGAGACAGTGTCAAAAATATATAGAACAAACATAATAGGATTAAATACAGTAGAACCTCAGTTTTGCGAACACCTTGGGAATGGAGGTTGTTCGTAACTCTGAAATGTTTGTCACTCTGAACAAAACATTATGGTTGTTCTTTCAAAAGTTTCTAACTGAACATTGACTTAATACAGCTTTCAAACTTTACTGTGCAGAAGAAAAATGCTGCTTTCTCTTTATTTTTTAGTAGTTTATATTTAACAGAGTACTGTACAGTATTTGCCGCTTTTTTTTTGTCTCTATTGCTGCCTGATTGCATACATACAATTCCAAATGAGGTGTGTGGTTGACTGGTCAGTTTGTAACTCTGTTGTTTGTAACTCTGAGATTCTACTGTGTTTGTTTCTTATGTAGTAACTGTATGAGTTTCATGGGAGGGTGTGAAAAGGAGATGAATTGGGAAAAAAAGAAAAAAAGAAAGGAAGATGAAAAGAAGGGAAACCCTACTTATGAAAAACAGAATTAGTAAATAGAGTGTCAAAGAAAAGAACCCCAGATGCTCTTGTATTTGTCCTTCCTATTTTGTAACTGCATAAGATTTTCTCATATGAGATTGTCTCTGTTAAGGATTAAATATTTGGCCAATTTCTTGCTGTTGGCATTACTTCAGCTTTCAGCATTGGAGTATCATTAAGTTGGCTACTATTAGCCACATGATACATGTGGATTTTTTTCTTTCTTTTCTTGCCTTTCTCATCTAAAAAGAGAGATTCCTACATAGCACAGAGGATGATACAATTTGAGGATATGCAGCAGCAAGAGAAGCATCATGCAGTATGAGGAGGATTGGAGATAACCTGGTCAGAAGCATTTTCTCTGAGGTAGCAGTAAGGCTTTATTATTAAGCAATAAAAATATGACCAATGAAAATCTCTGACAGCCAAAATCCAGCTGTTTGTTACAGAAGACCCTGATTTTATACCGATACCCTAATCCTATTTCCTTTTTAGTTTTATAGATTTCAGCAATGATATTTGTTGCTTATGGAGAACAGATTTAGTGAATTGACTTCCGGAACCATTCACTGCTCCAAAACAGAATTCTGTCCTCTGACTAATGCAGAAGATACAGAGAGGCCAATAATCTCAGAAGCAAGGTAGGAGACGTTTGCAGCCTAAGTTGCTTGATTATCACTTGTCCCATGTGACTTAATTGTTGTCAGCAACCTGGGAGTCGTAGTAGATACATATAAGATGCACCAGAAATCCATATAATTTAGATTTCATTCTATGTCTCTACTATGTCACTAGCACTATTATTTTAGGCTAATTAGAAACTGTGAGAAAGAAATACAGTCTTTGTGTTCCAGGCATGTTTTCTCATAGCTTTTTATTCTTATTAATATAGTTTTAATTTTCAAGTACTTATTATAAGGCCTACAATGGATGTTAAACATGCCCCTACACACTTCTTGCTATACTTAAAATTGCTTGACTCACAGATGTAACGCTGTTTCACAGAACTCTATCGTTAAAAGTCCATTCTAAATTCCATTTTTAATCTCTGATCCAGGTTCTCAGCTGGTGTAGACTGGAATAGCTCCAATGAGTCAATGGGGTAGTGTTGATTTAGCACTAGGTGAGGATTTGGTCCCATATTTTTGGAGGTCAAGGAAGTCAGAGTTGCACTACGGGATGAATTTGACCCATTTTATCCAAACAGCCATAGAACAAATATAATACCAGTGGAAGAATACCATGCTCTTCTGTTTCAGAACCATAATGGTGTCAAAGGAAAATGTGTTACAGTTTTATAAGCTTGGTATTGTGGTCAAAGGACCTTTGCAATTGTAATGTTGACACAATGGGTAAGTTAAGGACTGAGCTGTGCTTGAATGGTGCAAGCAACAGGGATAATGGTATTCTCCAACCTTTTCTCTACTATTTTCCTTTTTTCCAGTATATTGTTCCTTTTGCTTTCTTGGTATACAGCAATGTGTTTTGGTATGGAATAACTCCTCGCCATAGTCCATATACTGGAATGGAATAGCTGCCTAACTCTCTAAGTTCTCTTGCTTCTTTAGATCTAGTATGAAATACAATTAAATAAAAATACCTAAAAAACAGCAGAAGAAAATTCTTACGCTCATGCACTTTAGGTAGAAAAGTTAAGTTCTAGTGTGAATGGTCTCAAAATACCAGATAATCTAATATAGTGCTTTTCATGCAAGCATCATAGAGCACTTATAATGTACAATTAGCACTGAAGCACATACAATTAATTAATAATAAAAATAAATTTAAAAGCATTAAACAGAACAAATTATATTTAAGTCTAGATTTTAAAGTTCCAACAGCTGGGGCGTTGCATACTTCCTTTGGCAATGTGTTGCAAAGCCAAGGAGCAAATATCTTTAAGTATTGTAACCATAAGACTTCATACTGTATTTGGGAATGATTTAAAAATCTGTCATCACTGGACTCAAGCAGAAGATGACAACATATGAGCAGATTAAGTCCCTTAAATAAGAGTTGCCAGGGCCCAGCAATGACAGTCAGAAGCACAGTTTTTTATCATCAGTATGAGGATAATAAGCTAATGAAGTAACTTCATGGCAAAAGCGAGATGGTGCAATAACCTTGTGCTTAGAAATAACATCCTGTATCTTATACATATGTTGGAAGATCTTTTCAGGCAAATCAAGAATCCTATATGTTACAAAAGCAGGTATCATCATTCTACTTTGATGATGCATTAAAATGACTGAAGCTGACTAATTGGTGTGACTTATGGTGATGAGAAAGTGAGAATCATTAGGGATTCATTAAACCCATTGGGAATTTTGAGATGTTAGAGTTAATGCTTTGTATACCATAAAACCTCTTTCTAAAGTCCAGGAAAGGGGACAGTTTTATGTATGGTAAACTAGAAGAGCTGATTTTCAGTTTTATCTTTACGCAGTAAATTTGGATACTCTTATGATGATTTACTAAACATTGATACCAAAGGTTGCAAGGAGATTTTTTAGAAGGTGGCATGTCGAACCTTCCTCTTGTGCTCAAAGGTGAAAATGGCATTGAAAGCACAACAAATATTTATTTATTTTAAATTATGATTTGTTTTTTGTTCATCGTTTCCAGTCACAGGGCTAAGTTCTGCACTGACTGAAATAGCATTCAAGTTGCACAAAGCGTCAGTTCATGCAGACTTTGGGTTGCAGTATATGAGCATGTAATTTTGGAAATGTAAAACAGATGATCATACAGTATTAATTACTTGATATCATATTGGTGCAAAAATGTGCTCCAAGACTATTTTCAGTGCTGATTGTACTCTTAATGTAGTGATGTACAACCATTTGCAAAATCCTTTCAAATCTGTGTCTTTGTCTTCCTACGGTATTGTAGCCTTTGTTGGCCTCAAACCTCATTCAACTGGTTGCACTTGGATCTCTTTCAGAGTCCAGAGTTGTAATGCTACATATTTCTGTTCCCCCTATAATTTCTAATCTTTGAGAACTTTCAAAAAGAAAAATCTCTTACTCCCAGAGGTGATTGAAACTTGTAATTTTTGTTTGCTCAATATGAAGTTATATAATCCTTCAGCATATTACATGGTTGTGCTATGGCATTAGGGTATTAGTGCTAATGAAAAGATGCAGTTATTACAAATAGTTCCAGATTTCATGGTGTGTCTTTTAATAGCAGACAGGGATTTTCTCATGATTAAAAAGGAAAATGGGTGGCAAAATAAGGAAAAAATTCTTGTGACATAGGATGATCCTCTCTGGAAGCTTAATTGCTTAAAAAACAAACAATCTGAAGGTAACTGTTCTAGATGTTTACAGGTTAAACATTCCATAGGTATCTTTTAAATAAGAATGTCTGCAGTTTTGAGGTAGCTAATTGCTGAGGCATCACAGCCATTTGTGCTGCCTCATTTTCCCCTGGGATTGACACTCACAACAGGATAATTCTTACCCTGATATAAGTGTCACAGTAGGGACTCAGTGTAATTTGCTGATATGATATCAAAATTAGCATTACAGTAATTATATTTTGCACTTGTAATATTTCCCATTCAATAATACAGTTAAAAATGCACTTTTTAAAAAACTCAGTCATTTGTTTCCCTTTTATGGAACAGCAATGAGGCAGACTTACTTGATGGGCTTTGTAAAACATGTATTCAATGTGTAATACATTCATTAACCAAACCCTTTACCCAAGGTTAAAACAATGCATTGTAATAAATATTGTAATGTTTCACTTGTGGTGCATTCTCCAAGCTGTAGTCGCTCCTAGTGCAAATTGGTTGTCTTGGGTGGAGTTACGCGAGGGATAAATTTGGTTCTCTGTTCCTATCACACTTTCCTTAAGAAACAACAAAGAAAAACCTTTTTAACGTTTGACTCTCTAACCTGTTTTACACTAGCGGACAATCTGGTTCAAAGTGTTCATTTGGTTGCAAGGAACAAAGGAAGTAAGTCTATCTGGCTGCTACTTCTTTTCTACTGCTTAAAGAAAGTCTTTGCATTGCCACTCTTTGATACATAGTATGTATGTATTTGTGAATACTTTTTAAATGTTTACTATGTTTCTATCGAAGGGTTCTATCTGCAAAAGAAACAAATTGTGCCCAGCAAGAAATATCTACAGAGGATATGGAAACACTCTCTATTATTTATATGATATTTACATGACCCCTACTACTTTAGCCTTAAAGAACTGGAGAATCACCCATCAAACTCTATTATAAACAAGTACATATATGCCAAATGTTAAAAACACATAGGGTCAGATACTCAGCTGTTGTAAATTGGTATAGCTCTGTAGAAGAAAACACAGTCTTCACTTCTGTTTGGGTGGGCAAGGAAAATACCTTTATTACAAAGTAATTACCTGGGGCAACAGCTTCAGCTGAACTGCGCCCCTGATCTGCGTTGCGTGAGGGTTTTTATACCGACTTATTACAAAGTCATTGTTATACAGCAAAATGTATTAAGCCTGCGTAACACAAAGAAGAAGTAACGGTGAGTTGCACAAACAGTGTCATAAATACAGTTGCACAAGGAACTTTCCGTATTTGGTTACATTCCCATATTTGGTTACAAAAGAAGGCAAGCGCATAGCTTATTGCTAAATTGTAAAAATACAACTTCAGTCAAAAGAAAGAGACAGTTTGCTATCTTATTTAGCTTCAGAGAAAGCTTCATCCCCGCCCCGCCTAGCTGACCACGCTTATCGATTAGCACATTCCTAATTTCCTCTTAGCCTTCAGCTACATGCTCAAATTGTCTTCGTGACAAACTTCATGTTTCCACAGCTCCATTGACTTAAGGATAGTCAATGGAACAATATTGACATACAGCAGCTGAGAATCTCAGCCATCATGCTCAAACCAGCCAACATAAGCCCCCATGGTTCTTGGCCCATGAAAGCTTCCTGAGTTTCTTCTTCGAGTACATGCTCACATCCATTCCCAATTAGGTGTGTGCCACATGCACCGGTGTTGTAAATTTTTCCCCAGCGCCTTCTGCAGCAGCACATGTATGCACCTGCATACAAGGCACTGCTAGCTTCCCCCGCCCCCATTCCTTCTTACCACCTGTGATGGTGCTGGAACATTCCCTTGCTTCTACAAGTCATCTTCCAATCTAGTGGTTTCTTTTGTTGTTTCCGTGTATGTAATTTAGTTTATTCATAGTTAGGATTAGTATATAGAGATAGTTTTAGTTTAACGATCAACCCAGAGATGGGGCATGCCCCAGTCACTGGGGTTTAAACTCTGCACTTCCTGTAAGAAACTTATGCTGGTGAATGACCCGCACCAGAGCTGCTTTGAGGACTTCAATAACTCAATCATAGTTTAGGAGGTCTATTACAGGAGTGGATGGGTGAGGTTCTGTGGCCTGCGTTGTGCAGGAGGTCAGACTTGATGATCATATTGGTCCCTTCTGACCTTAAAGTCTATGAGTCTATGCCTGAAGTGTTTAGGAGAGGCTCATGTGCAGGAGAGGTGCAAAATCTGTAAAAGTTTCCGACCTTGTACCAAAGAGGATCGGGACTCTTGAAGAAGTCAGCACTCAGGCTGGCATTGGAACCAAGTCAGCCAGACTCAAGGCCGAGTACATTGGCTTTGGCACAGAGTGCTCCCCTGGTGCCATCGTCTTCCCTGCACCAATCACTATTTCCAGTGCCAAAGAAAAGACCAAAGAAGGCACACACTGAAAGGGGATGCTCACTTGTGCCGAAGAGGGATAAGTAGACCATGGGAGACCAAGCAAGACTGTGTCAGGTCGCCTGTTCCCACAAATCCTAGGTGAATCATCCCCCATCTGGGTTTTCAACCACATGCCATTCCCACTACCGACTCCTGGGAGCGGCAAGGGCCCTTGGCACCTGGTGGTGCCCACAACACCTGAGGTGTTCCAGGCCATGAAGCACCTCTGCACTGGAACCAGGCACCTACGCCTTCAGCTGTGGGCTGCTCTAGGGTAAAGCCTGCAATAAGACCTCCACAGAGGTCCCCTCCAAGGCACCACCCTCCAACCGGCCAGTGGTCTCCGGACCTGCGGCACAGTCTCTGCAGCCGAGCCATGGGAGGTGAGGCTCCCGGCACCGCTTTCTGGACCCTCAGCACCTGTATTTAGAGTGACAGTGCCTATCCCTGGAACATTACTGGACCCTGGACCCCAGCACCAGTCCACAGATTCCCAGTATAGATCTCTGGAATCCTGGTCCCACTCACCGAGTTCATATAAGAAGACAAAAGACAAAATCTGGTTATGGGATACCTGGCACCCAGGCTCCCAGCACCGCTTACCAGTACTGGAACATCAGCACCCTCATTATAGCCCAGAAGGGCAGACGGCTTCAGCATCCCCATGGTCTCCAAGCAGCTGTGCCTTGGACAAGGAGGAGGTGACCCTGTCAAGAGGGCAGCCTCCAACGATGCTGCTGGTTTCCCCATGGTGCTCCTGATGGGGATCTGGCTTCAAAGGCAGTGGCCCAAGGCATGGCAGTTTTGGAACCCAGGGGTTTCCCCAGGCCACAGTTCCATAAGGTCACTCACTCTCCGGAGCCTCTGCTGTGGTCATCAGTGGCTCCTTGCATGGCCCTGGACTTGGATGTGGAATCTGACCTGGAAGAGGCTCCCGCAGTGATCCCAGAGGGGGCTACCCCAGCGAGGGAAGATGATCCCAATCCCCTATCAATACTGGTCTCATCCTCCTCCTCGCCCGATGAGGCCGTGGCGGGCCCTCTACTGCTGTCCCACACAGTGACTTTAGGGCCCAGCAGGACATGCTCAAATGGGTGGCAACCAAACTGGGCATCAAGATTGAGGAGCTAAAGGAGCCTGTGGGTGAGCTGTTTGACATCCTGGCAGCAGCAGCTCCATCCAGGGTGGTTCATGAGGTGATGGTGAAACCAGCAAGGGCATTGTGGCAGACCCCAGCCTCTCTGTCCCCCACATCTAAGCTGGTGGAAAGGAAATATTACGTGCCGGCTAATGGGTTTGAATACCTTTACACTCACCCCTCTCTGGGATCGTTGGTAGTTACAGCAGCCAACAAAAGAGACAGGCAAGGCCAAATGAGTTCTACTCCAAACAACAAAGAGGCCAAGAAACTAGACCTGTTTGGGTGAAAGGTTTATTCAACAGCAAGCCTACAGCTGCACATATTCAAGCCTTGTTGAAAAGATATGATTATAACATCTGGCAGTCATTGGAAAAATTCTCAGACTCCCTGCCTCTGACCTCCAAGAAGGAGTTTGAGGTGATTTTGGAGGAAGGGAAGGTGGTGGCCAGAGCCACACTTCAGGTGGCCTTAGATGCAGCCAATTTGGCAGCCAGGACCATGGTGTCTGCGGTGTCAATGAGAAGGGTATTGTGGCGCCAATCGTCTCGACTCTTGTCAGAGGTCCAACAGTCCATCCAGGACTTCCCTTTTGACAGTGAAGCCCTACTTGCAGGCCAGACAGATTCCAGGCTGCAGAGATTGAAAGTTTCCAGGGCTACATTGCGCTCCCTGGGCCTTTACACCCCGTCATCTGCTAGAAGGCATTTTAGGCCCCAGCAGCTGCAGAAGTTTGGAAGCCAACCTAAAGGAAACCTCTATAGAAAAAAGAACAGGGGTTACAAAAGATGCCAGGACCAATTGCTGGCTGCAGCCCTCCGATCAGGTTTAGGCCATTACACCCCCTGGGAGCAAAAAGAACTTTTGAAGGTGTGCCTGAAGGCGACCTATCAACCTTTACCCAGGATCCAGATTCCCTATTATTTTCATGCCACCTTACTCCTTTCCTTCTGGCCTGGGCTGCCATAATATCAGACCGTTGGGTATTAAACTCAGTGGCTGCTGGGTACACCTTTCAGTTTACCTCGCTCCCACCTTCCTTCCCTTTCATGAGCATCTCCTCACCCAGGAGGTACAAGCCCTCACCATGGAAAAAGTTCCTCAAGAACTGGAGGGGAAAGGATTTTATTCCTGCTGCTTTCTAATCCCAAAGACAAAAGGAAGTTTGAGGTCCATACTAGACCTGCGAGGCCTCAACAAATATCTCAAGAAATTGAAGTTCCATATGGTCTCTCTAGCCCCATCATCCTCTCTCTGGGTCCAGGTGACTGGTAGGCTGCCCTTGATTTAAATGATGCCTGTTTCCATATCTCTATCTTCCCAGGTCAAAGGAGGTTTCTACACTTCGGCATGCAGCACTATCAGTTCATGGTGCTTGTATTTGGTTTATCAACCACGCATGTTCACCAAGTGCATGGCAGCGGTTGAGGCCGAACTCAGGTGGTGGGCATACAGGTCTTCCCTCATCTGGATGACTGCTCATCAAAGGCTGCTCAGAGATGCAAGTCCAGCGCAGCATAAAGGTCATCCAGACCACCTGCCAAGTGCTGGACCTGTTAATAAATGAGCAAAAGTCAATACTCATACCAGTCCAGAGGATAGAATTTATCAGTGTGATCCTAGACTCTACGCGAGTCAGAGCACTCTTACCGGAAGCTAGGTTCCTGGCTATGTCAGAGCCCATAGCCGAGTGTCAGCCTGCCTTCTCACCACAGTGAGGATATGCCTCAGGTTACTGAGTCACGTGGCAGCTTGCACTTACGTAGTCCAGTACGCCAGGCTGCACCTCAGACTTCTGCAAATGTGTCTGGCAACTTTGCATTCTCCATCCAGACACCACCTAGACATGATCCTCATGGTCCCTCCACCGATACTTACCTCCCTATTATGATGGACAAAAGCATGTCATGTGCTGGGGTACCTTTTGCGGCCCTGCAGCCAACATAGTCATTGGTTTCAGGTGGCACGGAGCTAGGAAGAGGAGCCCACCTCCGTACCCTCAGGACTCAGGGCCTCTGGGCCAGAGACGAACTAGCGTTACATATCAATGTAAGGAAGCTCAATTTGACTAGCCTGTGAAGTGTTCCTGACTCAGCTGTCCAGCAAGGTGCTTCAAGTATTCACAGACAATACAACCTCGATGTACTATATCAACAGGCTGGGGTGGGGGCAGGTCCCCAGCCCTTTGCCAGGAGGCCTTACATCTGTGGAGCTTCTGTGTGAGTCACAACATTCACCTGGAACCTGTGCACCTCCTGGGGGAAGAGGGAGTCAGGAATACATTACTGGACCCCTCACCAGATCTTTTTGCTCTCACTGCAAGTGGTCATTGCACTGAGAAGTGGTCAGGCTCATCTTCCAGAGGTGGGGCACGCCCAGAGTGGACCTCTTCGCCAACAGATGGAACAGGAAGTGCAATCAGTTCTGTTCCCTGCAGGGGATCAGCGACGGCACACTGACCGACGCCTTCTTCTGTCATGGTTGGGTAACCTCAAGTATGCCTTCCCGCCGATGCCACTGATCCACAAAGTCCTCATAAAAATCAAGCAGGATAGGACATAGGTCATCCTGGTGGCCTCAGCATTGGTTCAGGATGTTGGTCAATCTGCCCTTTGGCTCTCCCATCGTGACCTGACCTTCTGTCCCAGGACCATGGTCGATTGTTTTATCCAGACCCAGTCTCCCTGCACCTAACAGCATGGATGCTCCATGGCTGAGTCTGGAAGAGTGATCCTGCTCTACGCAGCTCCAGCAGATCCTTTTGGGAAGCAGGAAACCTTCCACAAAGGCGTCATACCTGGCCAAGCTGAAATGCTTCACTTGCTGTGCGACTCACCACAATATCTCCCTGACTAAATCACCTATCCAGGCTATCTTGGACTACTTGCTCCATTTTATCCAGGAAGGTTTCACCTTGTCATCAATTAAAGTACACCTAATGGCCATATCAGCCTTTCATTCCCTGGTATGGAGTAGAACGGACTTCTCGCACGAGATGACAGCCAGATTCCTTAGAGGCCTGGAAAGACTCTTTCCACCGGTAAGGGACCCAATCCCTCAATGGGACCTGAATCCTGTCCTCTCCAGACTCACTGGTCCATTCTTTGAGCCCTTGGTTTCCTGCTGCCTTATGCACCTATCCTGGAAGGTTGCATTCCTAGTGGTGATCATGTCAGCAAGGCGAGTGTCAGAGATCAGAGCCCTGACCTTTGAGCTCCCTTATACAGCTTTCTACAAGAACAAGGTCCAACTACAACCACACCCGATTTTCCTGCCTAAGGTGATATCCCAATTCTATATCAACTTGGATATTTTCCAACTGGTCTTCTTTCTGAAGCCTCAAAATTGCAATGAAGAGAAGCAACTCCATGCACTTGATGTCAGGAGAGCTCTGGCTTTCTACACTGATAGAACTAAGCCTCTTTGTCAATCCACGCTGCTTTTTGTCACAGTTGCCGACCGGATGTAAGTCCTAGCAAATTTCATCCTGGATCACAACCTGCATCTGAGCTTGCTATGAGCAGGCGGGAATTGTGCCTCAACAATGGCCCAGGTGTCCTCAGAGGTCTTCCTGGCTCAGGTCCCAATCCAGTACATCTGGAGCGCCGCTACTTGATCTTCAGTGCATACCTTCGCATTCCACTATGCCATTACGCAGCAGGCCTGGGATGACACTGGCTTTGCATAGTGGTGTTGCAAACAATATGTCTATCAACTCCTGCCCACTTCCCGGAATACTGCTGGTAAGTCACCTAATTGGGAATGGACATGAGCAAGCACTTAAAGAAGAAAGAAATGTTACTTATCTTTGTAACTATTGTTCTTCGAGATGTGTTGCTCATGTCCATTCCACAACCCACCCTCCTTCCCCTCAGTTGGAGTTCCAGCAAGAAAGAACTGAGAGGGAGGGGAGCTGGCAGTTCCCTATATAAGGCTGCATACGTGTGCCGCTGAAAAGGGTGCTAGAGCCAGCCCTACGTTTGCCTAGGTTGCCGTAGCAACAGAGCTTAGCTTTTTGCCATAGCAATAGAGTTAGACTATTAGGGGATAGCACAGCCAGTCCTGGCTGGTTTTAGTGTTAGTTCAGTAAAGACGTTCCCTGTGTTGCATCTCTCTGTGTTCCTGTGCTGGTTTCAATCTCCGAATACAAGCAATTAAAATGATTCAACATAACAAAAGGGGTGACAGAGGATGGGATTGACCTGTGCTGCACTGGCAAAAAAGTAAAAATCAATGTAAGAAATAAATCTTTTTGCTATTTTGAGGGGCTGGGCTGTTTACACTGACCGTTCAAACTGAAACTAAAACAGGCTTTGCTTTTGTTCTGACCAGAGTGAAGCAGACCGACCGGGAACAGTGAAGAAACAAAAGCAGTGCTAGTGAATGGAAATCACCAGCAATTGTGCGTGAACGACCCCAACACACATGAATAAGAGACACTAAAAGACAAGAAAAAGAAAGGGGAAAAAAAGAGGGGCAACAATGGCTACACTTACAAGGCCCTGGGACCTTTTGAAGAGACTCTAGAGAAATGGAACTCATATACTGAGCATTTTTAGCTTTTTGTTATTGCAAATGAAATTACAGATGCAAAGAAGGTTCCCATTTTCTTAAGCATTGTAGGAGCTAAAATCTATACTTTATTGTGTGGCTTAGTGCACCCTGATAAGCCTGAGACAAAATCTTACAGTGACGTGAAAATCCTGGAGGCACATTTTTCTCCAAAACCGCTGGTAATTGCAGAGAGATTTAGGCTCCACAAAAGGAATCAAGAAGGTGAAACAATTGTGCAATTTCTAGCAGCTCTGAAGAAGCTTGCTGAGCACTGTGAATTTAATGATGTGTTAAATGACACTCTACATGATAGGTTAGTGTGTGGTCTGCACAATGAAGCAATACAGAAACGCCTATTGACAGGGGCCCAGCTCACCTGAAATTGCAATCTCTATGGAGCTGGCCGCAAAGGAAACCCAACAGCTTAGTTCATCAACCAGAGTGCATAAGGTATCACAAGAACCTACCCACAAGACAGTGGGGAGCCGGGAATGTTACTGCTGTGGAAAGCCAAGTCACCATGCATCGGAATGCTGGTGTAAAGACCTAGTGTGTCGACAGTGTGGCAAAAAGGGACACATTGAGCATGCCTACAAACAAAAGAAAGAAGAGTCAAACAGAACAGGCAAACCAGAGAAAAAGAAGCCTGCTGTCTGGCAGACCAAAAAAGGAAAATCTGCACGCAGTAGAGCAGACTCAGAATGATCAAAGTGACACCCAGACAGACGACGACGTGCCAGTCCGTGTCTTGTCCATGGCAGTTGGGTCACATGAATACTGGGTAACCCCGCTGTTGGAAAGTAAACCTGTACGCATGGAAATGGACACTGTCGCAGCATTTTTGCTGGTCTCAGACACTGTGTATAAGGAGAAGCTAAAGCATCTCCCACTTAAGCGACAAAAATTGCTCTGAAGACGTACACTGGAGAAGCTGTACCCATGTTGGGCACTACTGGAGCTCAATGGACAGACTGCTAAATTGCCACTGTTTGTGGTGGAAGGCAATTACCAGCTTTAATGGGAAGGTCATGGCGTAGGAAAATCCAGCTGAACTGGGCAGAAGTGCACAGGATGGCTAAAGAAGAAACAGGTCTAACAGCTGTATTAAAGAAACGTGCTGCTGTTTTTGGAGAGGACCTGAGAAGTATGAAGGGAATCACTGTGAAATTGAACATTAAGCCTGACAGCTAACCAAAATGTCTTTGAAAGCCAGAACTGTGCCATATGCCATCAGGCCAAAAGAGAACCTGGAGCACCTGGTCAAAAATGGAGTCCTAGTACCAGTTACCCACAGCCAATGGGCAACCCCAGTATTGAAGAAAGATGGCTCCATTCAGATTTATGAGGATTTTAAGGTTACTGTTAACCTGGTGTTGTGTGCAGAGCAATACCCTCTTCCCCGCATCGATGACCTCTTCGCTGGCTTGGCTGGTGGACAAAAGATCAGCAAGATTGATCTGAGTCAGGCATATTTACAGATGCATGTCGATGAGAAGTCCCAAGAGCTGTTGGCTATCATGACACATAAAAGGCTGTACTGATACTGTCACTTGCCTTCGGAATAACGTCTGCTCCTGCTTTATTCCAGAGGGCTATGGACCATATCTTGAGTGGCTTGCCAGGAGTCCAGTGCTACTTTTGATGACATCCTGGTCACTGACAAGAATGAGGAGGATCACCTTAAGAATTGGAGGCTGCCCTACAAAGATTGGAAGAGTATGGCCTACGAGTCCGCAAAGACAAATGTGAATTCTTCCAGCCCTCTGTTGAATATTTGGGACATATCATAGATTTTACTGGCCTTCATAAGGCTCCTGCAAAAGTCAAGGCTATTGTGGAAGCTCCATCTCCTCAAAATGTAAGCCAACTTCGTTCTTTTTTAGGACTATTGAACTATTATGGAAAGTTTATTCCACAAGTAGCAATATTACTAAAACCACTACATGAACTCCTTGGCCAGAACAAGGTCTGGAAGTGGACTGAAGCCTGTGTTGTTGCATTTAACATGGCTAAATGCACATTGCTAAGTTCAGAGGGTCTGACGCATTTTGATCCATCCTTACCTCTACAGTTGGCCTGCGATGTCTCTCTTTATGAAGTGGGAGTGGTTATGTCACCCATTATGCCTTCGGGAGAGGACAGGCCCATTGCTTTTGCCTCATGCACCTTGAGCAAAGCAGAAACTAACTATGTCCAAATCAATCGTGAAGCTATTAGGGGATAGCTCAGCCAGTCCTGGCTGGCTTTAGTGTTAGTTCAATAAAGACTGTCCCTGTGTTGCATCTCTGTGTTCCTGTGCTGGTTTCTATCTCTGAATACAAGCAATTAAAAGAATTCAACATAACACTACGGATATCACTAGGAGAAGAATTTCTGGCACTGGTGCATGTGGCGCACACACACACCTAATCGGGAATGGACAGGAGCAACACATCTCAAAGAACAACAATTACGAAGGTAAGTAACTGTTCTTTCTTGAGCCTCACAACTTGCAGATGGCTACTTTCTATTCTGAGGTGGATGTTGCCCCTTTTTAGACATTGCATTGTTCCTCCATTCTATCCAGGCCAATTTCAGACACTTGAGAGTAAATAAGATGGCAGTTTGTCAGAAAGAGATGCCTTAAAAGGTCTGTAAAGGGGAGGAAATGGCTTCTCCACATACTCACGTACTCCTCCTTTGCCTTCTGCCACTTGCACTATCCAAATGGCCGCAGATATTTTGCTGCTGGATTGAATCTTTGGTTTTTAAATGAGTTGAAGCCTCTTTTAAATGAAGTCTAATTGATATATTGCATTTGTAAGTGTTCTTATATTGGACTAAATTGCAAATAGAAAAAGATCTGGTACATTTGAATATCATTTTCATTTTCCCATTTAACTATATTAGGGACCCTTTACACAGCCAGACAAATGCTTGCCATTACTTTATGCTCAAAGGCAACATTGAAAGTGACCTGGAACAGGCAAGAACAGACTTTTTCCTCCTAATATGATATGAAAGTTTTATTGTATTAGGAATTTTCTGTCATGGTGAATTAGTATCAGGTCATATTAACATTCATTTTTACTAACTTACAATGAAATGTGCTAACGTGACTACACTTTAGTATTGTATGGGGAAAAAGCAAAGACTGATATGCTATTAATATGATGCAATATAAAGATTCCAATACCTCTGTCTTACAATGGGTAGGAAGAAGTTGTTGGGTTTTTTTGTTTTGTTTTTTAATTTTAATAGACCAAGAAGTTAGGCGGGGACCCATTCATGGGGAAAAAGCTATCACTGTGGGCAGTAAGTCCACACTTTTTTAAAGTGCCACTAATTTTTGGATGCCCAGCTCGAGACACTTTGGGCCTGACTTTTAAAAGTGCTGACTTATCACATCTCCACTTGAAGTCAGTGGGGGCTGCAGATGCTCAGCACTTCTGAAAATCAATCCAAATGTATTCCAAGTTGGTTATTCAGAATCTGGGGTAACCAAAGCTAGTGTCCACTTCTGAAAATTTTGGCCTACCAGCCAAATTTAAAAAAATAATCTTCCAATGTTGAGCCCACAGTCAACTACATACTGAATTCTATGGCCACAAATATAGGCGCAAAAGACAACATTTAAAATTCTAACTGTATGATTCCACATACAATATTTCTGTCTTCTTGAGCCTAAATATGATGAATGCAGCTTTTGTTGCAAGATTTCAGCCTCAGCCAAAATAGAACTGAAAAATAAGCCTCTCCTAATTTTGGTTCCAAACTGCCACCAAAACTAGACAGATAGGTTTGGCTCTTGAGATTCAAATCTGAATCATTTCAGATTCCAAAATTCCAAGGGCTTTAGATTCAATGGTTCTGTTCTGGCCCATCTCTGAAAGCTTTTGTTTAAAACAAAGGGAAAAAAAATAAACCTGTTTAAAATCCCCAAATATGCAATATCTTTTAAAAATTACAAACGCAAGATTAAAAAATAAATTGAAAATTAGTTCACCTTGTACTCGCCTGACAGACCCTGTGTGTAGGACTTTGTTTTCCTTGCAAGAGTTAATGTCAAATACCTAAAACAAGAGCACAGGATATTTTCCTGTCCTGCTTTTGGTGTCTGTGGAGTCCTTGGGAAAAAACAAAGCAAAGAAAAAACAATCTTATATATATCATCTGCAATGGGAATTTTAGGTCAATATATATACAGTTTTAATTCTGCACATATAGGTCCAAATCATTTGCCCTGCATGATGGCTGGACTGAATGCAGAGTAGTTCTATAGTGGGCCATAAGAAGGTGGGGAGAAATCTTTCCTCACATAGTTATGAAGTAGTTTTCTGTGAAACTGTGGTTGCTTAGGAAGCCCTGAGGATGCAGTAGCTGCTGTTGGCCTATTAGTCCCATTGCAGAGGATGAAGGGGAATGATGAGAGGAAGCACAGGCAGCATATGCTCTGTGCCTGTCCCATTCTGGTCCCACTGCCCGTGTAGTGCTGCAGGAGATCCTGAGGATCTGTGTGCCTAATTGCTTTGAGGGGGGAATCCCCAGTACAAAATTACACCCACCCACCTTGCCTAATGGACCATGCCAGTTCCACAGCCAAGGAGGAAAGAGCAGGATTTTGTCCATATTGGTTATTAATTTGGGTTTTTAACCATTTTGAAAAGTGCTTTATTGTTGTTTATCATTTATTTCTATTGTAGTTGTGACTAGAGGCCCCCATCAAAGGTCAGGGTCCCATTGCGCTAAGTTCTGCATACCTGAATTGATGAAAGATGATGGTCCCAAAGCAAAGGTTTTACAATATAAAGTTTTTGATCTGCAATGATCAAAACCTTGGCTTTGTCCCTGGATACATACACAAGCAAATCTTCTAATATACAGCTCAGAATAGGTGTAGCAGAAAACAAGTTGGAAGGATGAAAATGGGGACGGGCCGTCTGAAAACCAACCGGCAGGCTGAAATAAATCAGTCTCTCAGAGAAGAACAAAATCTTTGTAAAAAATGCCATGATACTATGGGAAGTATATTGGAAACCTCTGTTGTTTAATCAAGTGGAGTCATTAAAAACCATAGCAGATTAGAGGCCCTGGCCTCTTAGTTCCAGTACAGTCCCCATGAGGTTTAGAGGCTTGTCATCAGAATGGTCTTGATTAAAGCAGTAGCACTTCTCTCTACTGCTCTCCATCATTAATATTACGTTATCTTTCTCTTCAGACTGATTTTTAATTTTTATGTTTGTAATTATAAATGATTTACAGGGACATTCATTGCACGACCTGTCCAGAATCATTAAATTCACCTAGGTTGAATAACCTGATATTCACCTGGAATTAACCAAATCAGTGACATTATCTTGCTGAAATTTAAGCTGCTTTGAAGTACAGAGCTTACACGTTTCTCTCTCGACTATATTATCTGAGGAAAACATTTTAATTGATAAAGGAGGTAATTAGCCACGTCTAAAAGGTGCACACTAATTCCAGAATGCTGTGTAACTTATATAGCTGGTTTCAGCAAAGGTTTCCTGAATGATAACTGTTTCCAAACAGTGTATTCAGTTATTTGAAATGTTATTAGGAGATTAACTTTCCATACTAAAGGCTAAACTAATACTTATTATACAGATTATAACAGTGAGTGGGACTCAGCAGCTGTGGAGACATTATTTTTCTGGCTGTGATGCACTAAACCCTGAGGTCGGTGCAGGGTAACTAGCTCTGTGTAGCTCGAAGGCTTGTCTCTTTGACCAGCAGAAGATGGTCTAGTATAAATTTAGGGAAATTTGATGGACACCAGGAGGTTTAAGGCATTCCCTAAAATGTAAAAGAAACATATGTTAGTCTCCTGTTCCTCTCTTACCACCATCAAGACAAGCCAAATCAACCTGGAGTTGAAGCATAAAATGTTTTCTGTGTTGGATTGTCGCTTTTTTTGTTGAAAATTAACCAGAATATGCTTGATCCTATTATACTACTTGTTTTGGAAACCTGGCTGACTTTTTATTTAGACACACATACACAGGAAGATACTGTATTTTCATAGTGTTGTTTACCTCAAAACCAAAGCCTATAAAATTGTCCAAACATATTTTCTTAAAGACTTAACTGATTTTATGGCACATTTTAAGAGATGGGTTATATTTTTTTGCAAGTCTTTGTATTGTACTGTGGTATGTAAAATAAATGCTATTGCATGGTGAAAAGATCTATATTCATTTTACAAAGTCAGAGGGAGCACATTCACATGCTTGCTACATAAATGCTTTCCAGTTTTATATTTAGTTTGGTAATTAAAGGATTAGTTATTTCCCAAGGTAGTCTATACAACTTGGTGTGATCTACTTCACTAGAAGTGTCTGGAAACAATAAGTTGTGATGCATTCTGACAACTTGTGATAGCCTGTACCTGTGTTTAACTGAGTGTGGAGCCATAGTACCAGCTATGTGGATGTGTGTAGGATTTTGAGGAGGTCAGACTGCTCTTAAGCTCTCTCACTCTTTGGAACCCTTTTCTCTGTTTAAAAAAAAGTTAAGCATTTTATTAAGACTGCTTTGTGATTCCTAAACATACAATACCTCCAGCTCTGAAAAAATATAAACTTTTAAACAGAATTAATTGAATTAAATAGTGAAAAGAGTGGAGCTACACCAGCTCAGAGTCTGGCCCCACAAGTTCTGTAAGAGCCTCTGGGCAGGAAACAAGCTAATGCATTTTTCCTTAATTTTTTCCAGAATCTTGTACTTTCACGCCAGTCCCTCCCAATAGAGAAGTCATTATTTTATCTAATAGCTCTCCGATAATATCCCTCTAAATAACCATTACATAGTCTGGATTGATAACTGATTAGTCTTAAATTGGGCCGTCAGCATCTCCAGAACACTTCAATTTATTGCTTTTGTTTCCGTTTGTTTTATAATTGCTGTTTATACATTTAATCCCTATGATCTATAGTATTTCATTCCATTACCCTTTCTGCTATACAATAGTTAACAAGAGAGTTGTTGCAACTTTGTATTTTGTATTTTAGCATTGAAAAACAGGGTCTTAATGCTGAAATTTGTATTTCCCTCTAGGGATGCACATTAGTTTCTTCATTGCTTTATTCCTTGCAGCTAAACAATAATATGGCTTGTTCAATGTGATTTTTTATATTATTACAAGATATTTATACAAAATATATGCCCAGTGAACTGGCCAAATTATTTATAATTAGTTGCTCCTATTGGGCTTCTTTGGCAAGTCTTTTGTTACTTCCAAATTTAATTCTTGGATAGAAATTTCAAGCATCTTCTTTAGAGGCTTATCTGGACCTTCCATTCACTAGGGGGCTGGGTTATAGATTACCCTACACAAGTCATCCCTCTTACACTTGCATCCTCTTTTTAACAAAGATTTATTGATTACCTTATCAACGAGTAATTGACCTATCTTTACTCTCTGTGGTATTAATCTAGGCTTACTTTTCTGTGAGTTTCATTGCAAATCTTATTTGCAAAATAATCAGCCCAAGCCATCACTTTTACTGTATAAATGGTTAAAAAGCCATATTCCGTATATACTGATCCCTGTGGGTATCCCTGCAATGACTTATTTCCTGCTCTAAATTGTTCTTCATGCACTTAACTTCCAACACAGAACTTTGGGAAATGTTTCTGAATATCTCCATATAAGATCTCCACTGCCTCCCCTTTGTCTATCCTGACGGTAATATCCTTAGAGAATTTCTCCTTCTGGCATGTTTGAGATCCCTAATTGAACTACTAAGAGGCTTGTTTAAAGTGTTCCCCCACTTGGTCTCCTAAAACAGTTTTTTATGCTTTCCCTATGTACGTTTTCAGTTTCCCTAGGCTTTTTCTTAACTAATGGCATTATGATGGTCTCTCTCTTGTCTTCAGGGATGTCTCTTGAACTATGTGAACTTGTAAAATGTCAGTGAAGACTTCTTGAAGTTTCCATTTCTTTTTCCTCTCTTGGATATGTCTGGTTTCAGTGCTTCCTTAGGGCTCAGTTATCAGCTGTTCTACACCCCTGTGCAGGAGAATAAAGGGGAACAAGGCACCCCTTCCTCCCCTGATGGTGCTGCTGCAAGGCTGATACTTGCCCTCCCAGGCACAGCTGAGCCAATGGGGATAGGGAAGCAAATTACACCAGGAAAAGATCCAGCACAGTTTATTTCTTGCTTGGAGCAAAGGGGAAGCTGCGACTCAGAGTCAGAATTCAGTCTCTGCTTGTCTCCTGGTGTGGCAAAACTTCCCACTGTCCAATGCTCTGGCACTGGGCAGACTGCCCATACTAGTTTTTAAATAGTAATTGGCCCTGATTAAGCAAAATACTTAAACACATGCCCGATTTTAAACTTGTGCGTAGTCAATGGGACTGGGACAGGACTGCAAAGCTATTATTTAAGTATCTTGCTGAATTAGGGCCACTGTCAGATAATTTAGGCCCAACATTTAGTTTTTATTAAAAAAACATTTAATATTGATGTTTCCATTTTTCATTGCTAAGTTTAATAGAAACAGCTTTTTGTTTGGATATAAGCATTCCTCTTTAGCGTTTGCAAGCTAAATATTGCAGTATTGCCAACCTCAGATATTCAGAATTCATAAGTCAGGCCTCAGACAAATAATGAGATTTGATTTAAAACAATGAGATTTAAAAAAATAAACGTATATTGGAATCTTTTGATTTGCCTCTTGGTGTTTGAACACTTAGGATGCACTCAGATCATGTTCTCAAGCTTTTCTCTGCACCATTTTACAGAGAACATCAGCTTTCTTTTTTTTTGTAAGTATCACTTGACTCTGGGAGCTGGGGCTTTAAGAAAACCACCAGTGGTGAAATCTTGTCCCCACTGAACCCAGTGGCAAAATTCCTATTGACTTAATTGGGGCCATGATTTTTCTCCAAATGTCACAAGACACTCAACTGAAACAATGAGAATTGGCAACACTGATATTGAAGCACTGTCTGGCTATGCTGGAAGGACAGGAGATACTGGATGTGATTTAATTAGGGCACAACTTTACTCTTAAATGTCTGGGAGCACCTGGCAAATACAAATGTACAGTGTAGGTAATTCCTTAGTCATTTCAGTATATGCCTGGGGGGCTTCCATCTGCTCTCCCCCTTCCCCGTCCTGCTCCCCGCCAATTCACTGTTGGGACCTCACTGTCCCCTCCTCAAATGAGGGGAGGGGGGTACTATAAAGGAAGGGGGGTTGGCTCACTGTCATACCAGTGTCATACCATACTATAGTCACTGTCCCATTTCCTCTCCTTTAAAGAATACTTCCTTTAAATCCTTTACTAATCCATTTTATCTGTTCACTATATCCCTTCCCTACAGAGTACCTGCACTGGACATCTGTCGCCATTTACATAATGAGTTGCGACATCATAGCCTAACTCCCATTTCATGTTCGCCCAACTAAGCCCACCGCACAAACCCACGGTGGGGACAGTAGAAAAAATCCCCTTTGCCTTGGCCAATCAGGTGGAGAGGAAATAATTCCTTACCAGCCCCCTGAGAAAGGACTGACTAGTGCAATGCCCACAGCGGATCCTGACACAACCCGATAATTCCTTCCAGCTGCTGCTCTGCCTAGTCCAGGTAAAAGAGGGGTTTTCCAGGGCTAGCATGGACCTATATAGTTCCACCCCCCCCCACCTTCCAGTTACCTGCTAGGGGAAATGGGTTAGCATCTCTATGCTGACTTGGTCTGTTGGTGCAGCTGTCACTTACTCCCTGTCTCTCTAGCCTTTAAAAGGGCACACACCGTTCCCCTCCCCCCCGCGTAATGTGCAGTGAGGTCATTGTGCTGCTGCGTGAGAACAAGGCCAGGTCTACACTACAGACCTATATCAGAATAACTACATCGCTCCAGGTGTAAAAAATCCACACCCCTGAGCGATGTAGTTATATTGACCTATTCCCCATGTAGACAGCACTATGTCAATGGGAGAGCTTCTCCTGTTGACATAGCTGCCACTTCTCGGGGAGGTGGGTTAACTACGCAGGCGGAAGAAGCTTTCCCATTGGCGTAGTAGCATCTTCACTAAAGCGCTAGAGTGGCGCACCCGCATTGGTGCAGCTGCACTGCTGTAAGCGTTGTACCTGGGGACTAAACCCCAGAGAGTGAAACTGACATGAGATGGACTAGAAACTGATACAAAACTGATAACCTATTTTCATGTTGTAAGCTGAGTGGAGTACAAAAACTGAACAAACAGAAGTACATGCTAAAAGTAAATTCCATTTCAAATCTGTTTTATTAATTAAAGGTGTTTTGAAGGAAATTTGTGAGGTCAGGAAATTTTATTTTCAGAAATCTGTTTTAAGCTGTCTGTGTAAGCGACTCTAACTTTTAATAACCAGTTTTCGTGTTCGGTGCTCACTGGAATTGGTCCCACTCAAATCCTGCAAGTTTATTTTCTGAGTTAGACAAATGGGATCGAAACCATCCCATATGTAACTCCATTGATTTCAGTGATGTTAAACCATAGATGAATTTGGCCTTTCACTTTCATTCATTAGCAAAGGGTAAGAAAGAGGGTCAGATTCACAAATCTATCAACACCACATAATTTGTGCCTCTAATGTGGTGCAAAGTGGCCTTTAAATAGGCTGTGGAGATCTCTTTCTGTGTAAGGGAACTCTCCACCACATCCTGTGCTAGCTGCCACCCTACCAAAGAGTGGGTGGTTGTTGAGAACATTCTGGGGATGATGTACAGACCAGGACACAAAGGGAAGAAGTGTGATGGATCGAAGCCAAATTCTCCACCATGATAATGTTTCTGAGCTAATTTAGCCAGTGGTGTAGGGGAGAGCTGCTCCTGTGCAGCCCTAACTTGCACCATGGCGGGGTGCTTGAGTACCAAGGAGCTACAACCAGCTCCCTGCAGTTCCCTCCTTCTACTGCATGAGTGGAACTAATCATGGTTATAGAATCCGTCTCAGAGAAGTAGGGCCTATTGGGAACCAAACCCTTTATGTCTTAACCTGTATAGGAGGCAGTGCATAGTTGCAACAGTCCAGGGAAGGAACTGTGCCTCAGAAATTCGCAATTTCTCACCTGGTTCCTCCTTTTGATCCAGGAGGATGAAATGTCCTTGATGGACCTGCTCTCTACCAACTGGTGGAAGTAGTAATTCTGCAGAGTGATGCAGGGAAGCAGTTCAGAGCAGTAAAGGGGAAGATAGGCTTTATGCCACCCTCCCCCCTTCAGTTCCTCTGGGCAGGCATGCAGTACAAGCTAGAAACTTATCCAAGATAGTTGCAAATTATTCTTTAGTAACATATCTCTGCTAGTTCCTGTTTCCATCTCAGATCTTCCACTCTCATTTTAAAAAGTCAGTTCTTGATTCTTTGTATTTGTCTGGTGTAGACTTTTAAAAGCCTTACCCTGTGAGTTAAGAGCTTTGCTACAATATATGATTCATATCAGATTGTTTTTAATTAATTTGTTTCACTTGCTTTAATTTTTTCATTTTTAAATACTTTATCAAATCCTTCACTTCTCATATACTGAGGATGGGTTCAAAAGCTTTTTGTTTATCGTTCATATTGTTCCATATATCTATGCTGAGCCATGTTGGCTTCTGTTGTCATTTTGACACTGATTTACTGGAATGAACTTATATTAAAAAATCTCTTACTATTCTTTAAATGGCTTCCACTCCACATTAACATTTTTCAGCAATGATCATTTCTAATTAGCTTTCTCCAATCCGTTTTGCAAACCTATCACAATGACTTCTGGTGTGGAAACAAAGAAAAAATGCTAAGGAATATCAGACATTCTGGGACAGTAGCTCACCAGGAAGCACTATTAGCTCGCCTCTTTTAAATTAACAGTTGTACCCAGTTGTACATTTTCTCACCCAATTTGAACTCCTTTTTTAAAAAAAGCTTTATGCTAGTTAGGAAAAGGCAAACTAGAAGAAGGGAATTTTTTTAAAAACTGGCCTAGGAGTGGGGTTTTCAAAAACTTTCAATGGGCCCTGTGCTCCTAAGTCACTTAGGCATTTTTGAAAGTGGATCTCAAATCTTTTTTTATTGGCATTTTGATGGGATTCTCATCTCCCCATATGGCTGTATCTCCTTCTTTCACCTTCCAATATGCTCCCATTTCTATTAGAGAAAATGGAAAATTGGCTCTGGATCCAGATTCTTTTGCAGGTCTCTGTAAAACCAAATGGCCCTCTCTAAACAATTGTTCATTCTGCTCCACTCCAAACCAAACCAAATGGCAAGGATTTATTTTCTCACTTCTGTCACTTTTTAAGATGCTATTGTACTTAGCCTAGTACCTCTCTCCTCTGCAGCAGCTGAAAACAGCTTGGAGCTCTTCAGTCGTTCTTCTTTACTTACAGGAATTTCTTTTTTTTAAACCAACAAGCATTTTAAATAACTACAAGGCCCCATCATCTACTGGTATAAGCTGATGTACCTCCATTGATTTCAGAAGAGCTATGCCAGTTTATACCAGCTGAGGATTTGCAATATGGTATTCTAATCTATGTGGGAAGGAGAGGGGAACTTCTTAGGTGGGACTTATAGATGGTTATGATGTATGAATTTTAGGCAACAACTAAAACTACTTCTAAAAATGGGTTCCAGAAACCGGGTTCAGATTGGTATCTTAGAAATTTGTAGGTGGAACATGCTGCTTGAAGCCAACCAGGGTATATGGTTATAGTGGATGTGGCTCTAATATGGAATATTTGTCTTATAAAGGGTAGAACTGCATAAAATGTCTACAAGCAGAGCAGAACACCAAATTCACTCCACCTGCATAAAGCCCAAATTTTCAGGTTGGAATGCAGAGGGATTAGATAGATGAAATCCACCCCACCGCTTCCAATGCTGCTGCTTCCTAGAAGACCACCCACTCTCTCTCTCTGTCTGCTATTCCAATCCATAAGCTCCTATGCCAGGTACATGGGATATTGGGACCCTATACATGCCTCCTCTTGCCTGTCCCTGGTATAGGCTCCAGGCCAGCCTGTAAGGAATTAGTGCAGAAACCCTTTTCACAGCATGTAAAGGATGCACACCTGCCTTGTCTGGCCATTTCAGCTGCAGTCCCCCAGTGCAGACCTCACAAAGGGCTTATGTAGTACTGAGGGCCCGCACAGGCCACTGTGCTGAGATTTGGTGGTGTGGTTGAATTATTTTATTACTTTCTCAACAAACTGAATTTTTACACTTTAACCTTGAATGCATGGTAGGTGAAATGTATCTTTTTCTTAAGGATATTCTGGTGATCACACATAGTACTAGATGTTGTAGAAATCACACATGCCTCACTATGGCCTCTGTAAGCTACTCCATACATATAAAGAGGAAATAGCTGCCTGTATAATATCCCTTGCATAAAAGGGTTCCCCCATTGGCACAGAGCTGATAGAGTAGTTGTCCTGTATAGCCTTGGCACAGAGGTATTTCTTGAGTATGCCGGGAGAGGGAGGAGTGTGCGGAGTGGGAGAGTGTAGGGTTGCTCTGGCAATATGAGGTTACTGCAATATAGAGCAGCCTCTGGGGCTGCTCTGAGTTGCGCCAGGGGCTAGATAGGTCCCCAGAATTTGGAGCATGCAGAGATGGAATAAAACTGCCTTTGACCTCCCCCGGCTGTGTTGTTTTTGGGGCAGCACATTGCCGTGCTGTCCTTTGGTCTGGATGAATTACAAGGTGCCAGATTAGCCCACTTTTCCATCTACATTTCAGAATTCCTATTAATTAAAAACATAGAGACTGACTGTCAGAGGAGCTATGGGCCCCGGGTCCTTGGGAGCCCAGCACCACTGAAAATCAGGTGTGTTTAGACATACTCCAGTATGTGGTTGTTAGAAAAGCTGCACATGTGCAGCATGTACAGCAAGTGTGTAGAAGAGCAGTTTAAGTACCCAGAAATGCAAAAGTATATTTCTAGTTATATTCTGAGGCGCATACACCAAAAATAGCCCATGTCAAATACTGTTTGTATATTATTTCCTAATGTGTCCAATGCATTTATTTTTATGTGAGCACATTGATATGTCGCATCTTGCAAAATGTAAAAAATATTCTTTTAGAAAAGATCTGTTTCATCGGCCTGTAGGTATGCAGAATTTAGTTTTTGGGTTGCAGCCTGGACTGGCCATAGTTTTTTGTGGTGACTGAGTGATGTAATTTTTATTGGTGAGAGAGCTTGATGATTCTCACTTATTTGGTTAAACTTACCAGTTACCAAAGCCAGTCTCCCTGAACAGGCAACTCCTGTTCTCCCTTCTTTCTCTTATCCCCCAACAGGGAGTGCTGATCAAATTCCCATAAGAGGGCAGTACAATGGTCCATCTAGTCCACTCAATATCCATCAATGGCCAATGCCAGATGAAACAGCTATGGAATAACCTACCCATAGGAAAATTGTCTTCCTAACCCCAGGCAGATGAGCCAGTGCATCTGTTCCATGACCAGGGGAGAGGGGCACCACAATAACAAACTGAAAGGTGTGTCATGGCTGAATTTTCTCTTACACTGTCAATATGCAAAAACAATAAAGCATTAAAGACAGCAGCCTAAGGCGCTGCTATTATGAAACATTAGTATTAAATTGGTTACATATATTAAAACCCAAGAAATGAAGGTTCTTTTGATTGCTCGGTATAACTAAAATATAGACTTTAAAATAGAACTTCTTGCTGTATGGTAAGTAGTAACCTTTAGCTGCATCTCAGATCGCAGAGTAGAGTTACAGACTGGATAACTACACTGTTTCGTTGACTTATTTTGACAGCTTACGTCCAGTCACTTTCAGTGATTTGTAAAACTGATGTTTCTCCTTAGTGAACCTTAAACTCTTTTCTGCTGTGTTTGATAGGTTTTTAACATAAAAGACAGGGAGAAGAGAATAGGGACCTCATTCTCATTTACACACACTTTAAGGCTCATTATGCTGGCAAAGTGGAATAAAGGGGCCTTAGTGTAAATGAGTATCAGGCCTTAGGTCTGTATGCATACAGCCATAGAAGTATTTCTTATGAACTTCCCACAATGTAAATTTGTCATATGATTTTTTTTGTTCCTTACTAGATATTTTTCTGTTTCACAAATTGCCATTATAACATTATCTTACTTTCATGGCAGAGCATATCTGAATGAGCCAATTACTACTGACAGCTTTCTTAAATTAGTGTGTCTGTGAATTCCCAATCCATTTAATATTTTGCTGTTGCTTTCCATATTTTAGGCACCTTTTTCTGTATCTGAAAGATAGGATGCTGATAGTTTTTTTATATTTATATTTCAAGGCTGTTTAATGTTTAACGAGGCTGAATACTTTGTAAAAGCTTCAGAACACTCAGACTGGTTAATATTTCATGATTGTCTACAAAGACAACTTTATTGATCTTTGAAGTCATCTGCCAAACAAGACAAGGAACAAATTGGATTTTGATCAGTCTGATTTGGCTGGTATCTTAAATAATTTTTGGACCACGATCACATTTAAAAAATGGTTTGTTTCCAGTTGAATGAAGTAGAATTTGAAGGCAGTGTTTAATTGTGTGTTGTATATTATGCATTGCTCTACATGCTGTGTGTTGTGTTGTGTGTATATGCTGCATATATATGTTAGAAAAGGATATTGAAACTTGGTGTCTTGTTTGTAAAATTGCAACCAGGAGTGTGGTCGGATTTAGGGGCAGAGCCTTACCCCAGTTACGTTCCTGATTGTGACATATCGTTTACTAGTTAAACTTTAATGTAGTTCTATATTGGATATAATATTTGATATTTAAGTAGTGCCTGTCACCCCAAGGACACACAGATGTTTTGAAACTTCAGTGGTGCTTTGTGCGTGTAATTCATCCACTCTTAAGATGGAAGGTTGCAGCCACACAAAAATAATACTCCTTTGTAGGAAAATTGAGCATATGGGTAAGTTCATTAGCAAGTCCACATAAGGACCCAGAAAATCAGCTCCTAGTTCCTTATGCTGTTTGAAAAGTTCTGTTCTAGTCCGTAGCCTTTTTTATGACCATAAAGCCTCATTGTTCCAAGAAGACTTCTTTGGCTGCTTCCCATTAGCAGTGAGACAATGATTCCAAATAGTGCATTTAGTAACATAAATTGGTGACTCACCAGTTATGTGGCCAGTGATACCTGGAGGCCAAACCATCCTTTAACAAGCTGGGCAGAAAAAATTAGGGCAAGGATATGGGGGCTAATTCCTAACTCTGGGAAAAGTAATCTAGGATTTTAGTGTCCACATTGGAATAGTAAACTATGTGGAACTGAATTTATCAACGTCACAGGATGAAGGGTTGAGTCAATCCTGATGTTTAGATCACTAAGTTATCCCCTCTAGCATGATGTACCATTGTATTCTACAGCAATGGATGAACCACAGCAATGATATCGGTATTTCTCTTACATAGAGTTCACTGGCAAAGAGTTTGTTGTAAAGTAACAAATACTTTAAATCAACGTAACCCTAAGCCTACTGCATAGGTGATCCATCTTGCTTTTTATGTCTAGGGATTGGAAAATTGTAATTTCATCGTTTTTATTTTTTTCCATTTACCCTCCTTTGCTTAAAACTATACTTTTGCTGCTACCAATTTAGAGCAAACAGGATACTTCAGGAAACTTAATTTCTCGTGCTGTAACTTTTCAGTATTATCAGACTGGAAAGTTTGGGTTTTACTTAAGGTGCCAATTCTGTGCTGTTAACCAAGAACAAAAACTAGAGATGGGGAGAAAGAAAGAATATCTAAGAAACAGGGAGTGGAATAAGGAAAGATTTTAATGTGATGAAGTTTTAATTTGAGAAATGATTATATGGAGAAAGAAGCCTTTGATTTTTTTGCCAGCGGGTACAGGATCTGTTCAGTTACTTGTTTTCTCTCATTCTCATTTTCCCATGAAATTCACTTGTGGTTCCCTGATAAGGTCCTTTTTATGATCTTGAAATGTATTCTCTACATTATAATCAAATGAAAGATTCAGGAAATTTGAGAGATGCAATTGTATTGTATCTTTTCACTTGATGAATTCTAGGATAGCATTTCTTTCTCTTGTGTCTTGGCATCAAGAGTCCATGTGAGATGGAGTGGAAGCAATGTTAGCAGAATCTCAGCTCAGCTGAATCTAAAATGTATGGCATGAGGCAGGGAGGAAGGATCGTTTAACTTGTCAGTATGGTCAATAATCTCTTGGTCTTTGGCATGCCCATATAAACCTTGCATTTGATCTAATACTAAAATAAAACTGTTTATCTTCTTATTGAAATATAAAATGTGCAGGCTTTTTGCCAAACAGAACCAGTGTATGCCAATTCTGAGAAAACTGGGTTAGCAATTATCTAGAATGATTTTTGCTTAATTTTCTAGGTTTTGGGGGCTTGATACCAGTTCATTAACTTCTTCAATAGTGGGATTCATGGTGACCACTAGGTATTCATTTCATGCAACCATCAAATTTCCTGAGAATCCACTGGATGCTTTAGGTATGGAGAAGATAGGCTGACCCAGTGTGCACTAGCCTTATTTTTACCTAAACCTCATCAGAAACCAACTGGATTTACATCATAACACCCTTATCGATGGCTGTTTCTTGGACAGTCCAGTTTGTCTGAGAAATGTTTGAGAATACAGCATGTGCTGCTGGACTATCAACTCATCATGTCTTTGTATCACCAGCCACAAAAACACCAATACGCCTACCATATGATTTTAAGAGATGTCTTCAGATGCTACAGTAATGTCTTTACTTTTCTTCCCATCTTGATCCTATGTACTTTTGTTTTAAGCACTGGCCATCTATTTTCATATAATTAAATGATTTCCCATTTAATCTGTGAAAGATTTGTATGATAGATATCAAAGTTTCTATTGTTACAATGAAATGTTGACCATGCCCCTGGTTTTATATAGCTATCTTGGAATTAAAATTACTTGTTTGTTTCATGTGCAGTAAAAAAATCTCTTGTAAACAAATCGTAGCCACAATCACTATACAGCACTATCACCAACTGAACTTGTCAATCTTAAAACTGGCCAATTGTCTCATGTAACTAAATAACTTTTGACCTGGGTATCTGCAGCATTCTGGATTTTCCCTGTAACAAGTATAGAGAAGGTTAGGTAATATTGCAAGTACTCAGGTAAATTGTGTATATTTCTCTAAGACAAAATAGGTGTGATTTTAAAGGTGACCAGTGTAAATGGCAAATGTGCAGCGTGAGGAACAGAACTCTGGAACTTCTGCTCCTGCAACAGGAGTCTAATATTTTGAGCTAAAGATAAATCTCACTGAGCTGCCAATAGAAGTGTGTGTGTTTGTGTCTGTGTGTGTAAAACAAAATATATATTCTTGTGACTAGCCTACGTAGAGAGACAGAATCCTAAACACTAGAAAAAAGTCTTTCTCACTCCATCCAGTGGAGAAGTGGAACATGCACATGTCCATGCACACACACACGCATGCACAATCACAGGCCCAGTACATTACACTCCATTGCACTGTGGGAATGCCAATATTTGCTTTAGTTTAGCTTAGCTTGCTCTAAAGTTTATCAGATTTGTAACAACTGCACTCAGTACTGGGTTTAAAGTAAATGAAATGTGATGGTTTCTGAGAAACTTTAGTAGCACAACTGAAGTTAGCATCTCATTTGCAGTCAACAGCCTTGGATCACTTGCCCATCTCTGTGCCCAAGACACTGAAACAGTTTTTGGCTGTCTAAGAACATATAGATACATTGATTTAGAAGCATAAACTGAATTATATAGGTGGAGCAAAGTTAAGATGTTGCTTGCTAGTGAGGGAAACTTCTAAGCATTTGAGTGCAAGTCCTCTGTTCACACCATATGTCAGACCGGCCATGGAGCTAAGATTGTCCCCTGCCCCTTCCACTATAAGCATTACTAGTTTGCTCCTTATAGTCTGACTGGCTAAGGAATGTTGGTTACATTTGGTCGTAATTACTTGCACTGTAAGAATGGCACCATTCAGTAAATTGGCAAGCAAGAGACTATTGTAAGGAGATGCCTCATTCAAATAGACCGACAGTTCATTGTACCTTAGCTTCAGTGAAATGGAGATTCCTGACCTGAATCTGCTCTAACTTATTTCAGTGTAAATTCGGACAAACTGTCAGAATCAGGACCTGAGGGGGCATAAGGTTGTTTCTAACTCTGGCTCTGGATTGTCCCATTGTTCTTCCACTAGCTTATATAACAGACAGAAGCTAAAACCTCAATCCTGCTTTCTTGAAAGTGACTGGAAGATGGCAGTTTTGCCATTGACTTCGGTGGGAGCAAGGTTAGCTTTTGCATTGCAAATAGTAAAGCATTAGGCAACCATTTTAATATCATTGTGTAAATGTAATTAGATCAGTATGTGCAGTATTTTACCTTTCCTTAGGGAGTTCATACAGTACCTTGACTGGAAGAGGTGACAGATTTAACCTGATTGAATCATTAAATGGAAATATAAGTCAATGAACATTAGCCACTTAGTTCATTTAATAAATTCTAATAATTAAAACTGCATGCCCAATAATAAAGACTATTCCAGATATCTAAAAGGATAAAAATGCATCCTTGATGTGTCATGGCACCACCATAATGAAAACATTTAGTTAATGGAGGATCTGTGTAATAAAAGTGACCATACAGAACCTGCAGGTGGAAATATACAAACACATTTCCCAAAAGAATTTCACCATTTCACAATTCATTATGAAAATCTGCAATAACTGACAAGATAGGCACAAAATGGATTTTCATGTTGCTGGGATGAATTATGGCTCCCAGCAATTAATGTTTTTAGTCATATTAAGCAGATAAATAATGCTATCTGACATTACAGTATTTCACATTACACTAAAATTTTATAACATTTGCTCATAATCGAACTTGAAATATGTTACCTAGAAAAAATATGTTATCTCTGGAACAGTCAAAACCCATTAGAAACCTTAGGCTTGAAAAATCACAATGTTAACAGTTATATCCCCTAGCAAAGGTTTGCTTTCCTTAAATAGTGTTAAATTTAAACCCAGAAGCTCTAGTCTCTTTCAGAGTTACTCTTTCTTAGTGCATTGAGGTTGAAAGGAGGATTTAGTACACAAAATATACTCTGTATTACTGAGTCTTGGTAAGTGAAACTTAAAAGAACTGCAGTAAAAGGCCTTTAGAAAGCCATTGTTTGCATGCTCTTCATGTCTTTCTTAATAACGTTTAAATATTTTGTAAAGCAAAATGTAAATGTGTATAGTCATGTTAAGATTATTCACAAATATTGATTAGCTAATTATTTTTAATCTAGGTTTAATCAGTAGATGAATTTTGGACCTATTAAAGTTCGTTTAGCATTTTTATTTATTTAAATCTTTCTGTAGAATTTTGTAGGCGTAAGCTTACAGGCCATACTCATTCAGTAATCTCACTGACTTCAGTGGACCTACTTTCATATTTGGATATTACATGTATA
Source organism: Emydura macquarii macquarii (assembly GCF_026122565.2). Lineage (NCBI taxonomy): Eukaryota > Metazoa > Chordata > Testudines > Chelidae > Emydura > Emydura macquarii. The sequence goes on from NW_027133377.1 coordinate 3,499,574, forward strand.
ACTAGAAATTAAGAATAAGAAGGGTCTGCAGAACTGGGTCCCGTTTGAGCCCAATCCTAGTGCTCTCAAACAGCCAAACAATATAGAAGAGAAACTTTGTTTGATTGTCAAAACTTGCATTGCAGCTTTATCTGAACAGAACATGGTATATTCAGCAGTGTCATGTTTGGTTGAAGGCATTGATGCCTCATGTCTCAGTACCCAGATCCCATTTGAGTTTTTTTTTTTTTTAAAAGAGCACATTTTGTCTGAAATATTTAGGAGATGGAATGGAATTGGCATGTGCTATCCATGTGTGGGAAGCATGCCAAGGTTGTTTTAAAAATTGGAATTGCACTACTGTATACTTCATTAGTCATAAACATCTCTGGGAGTATTCATCTTTAACAGTGGTTTCATATTGAGATTTCAAAGTCAAATAATAAGCTAAACATTGCAGAGAATTTCTGATTCTGTGCCAAGATACAGTTTTATTGTTTCACAGATGACATTGCATGGAAGCATCGTTTTAACTCATGGATTCTGGAAGAGCAGAGACAAAGAATTTGCTTGTGGCTTATCACATTTTGGCCTACTGCATTTTTAGTGTAAGAAGCAGGGGTTTTAGCAGACATTTTAGGCAATGTCATAGTAAGGCAGAAACCAAGAAGCAACATGTATTCAAGATTACATAATCTATACCAGGCAAAACTAGATAAAAATCTAGTTTGAATTGAAACAAAGGATGACCTTAAAGTACACTTATTCTCTAATAAGTGACCTGTAAAAATGACATTGTTTATGGAGGTGGTAGTTCCATGACTGCCTTTTCACCGATTTCTAGAACAAATCTGCTCAGTTGTTTTTTTTTTTTTTTTTTTGTAAATTAACTGTCAGAGATAAAAGCTATGTTCTTTCTGGCTTGCTGTATTGTACCAGTGTATGACCGTGAAAGGCAGCTTACACCCTCAGCGGTACCCTTGCAAACTCTTTGTATGCCTTGGAGTTACATGTTTATAAATGAAGAAAGAATTTGACCCTACAGTTGGAACTCAGCTGACAGTTCTGTTGACTGATAATGCATAAACCAGAACAGAATACAGCTTATTCTCCCCTAGCTGCATTGACTCTGCAGTGCCAACTGGAGTAAAAAGGAGCACAACTTTTCTCTTGTTGATTTAACTCAGCAGTTATGATTCGGAATATGCACGTAGGGAGAAATTCAACCTGCTGTAGCAGATCAGAACATGGCCTCTGCACCACTGAGTACAAAGATGCCATTTTTACAGTCACTATTTTTCAAAGTAGAAATGTACTTTTAAGGATTCTTTCCCTCAGTCCAAGATTTTTAAAGCTGGCCTTGAAATAAATTTGCATCCCAAAATAATATCCCCTCTCCTGCTGGTCACACATGTGCAGATAAATTTTCTTGCCACTGGTGAGCCAGTTAGAGCCTAGTGGTAACTACAGAAATTCTTTTCATGGGACATACTTTTTTTAGCTTCTTTTAGTGCGATTTATCAGCTGGAAACAAGAGGGAGCCAGTGCTATGTGCCCAGCCAGCTCTTTGTGGACCACTAGCAAGTGCTTCATGGACTACCTATGATCTGGAGACCACAGGTTTGGAAGTTATTGTTTAAAAGCTTGCAGCTGGTTTTTGTCTTTACTTCCCCCTTTCACACGACTCTTCTATTAACAATTTTTGCATCTTCATAGTATCAAAAAAAAAAAGCCATGGTTTATTGTACAGGTTGTCAATTCAGTATAGGGGGGGAAAAATCCCACGCACATTGTGTATATATAAAAGTACAACAGCTCATATTATACAATAAAAAAATGCAGCCATAAGGGAGGTTTATTGTGCTGAAGGAAAACCATCCACCTATGGTACAATTTGGTAATAGAAATCTGTGTGTCGATACACAAACCCAGAACATTAAACCACATGCATCCCTCATGCAGCACAGAAAATAGAAGGCCCATCATCTCAAGAAGAAGGGTCCAGAAGGTAGCTGTCTCATTCCTTTTTCATATGATATGAATGAGTCAGCAAAGACTCTACATAGTAAAAGTGAAGTGTTGCTTGTACAAAGTGTGGGATGAGTTGGAAAACAGCAGGTCCATGTAGCATAATTTCTCTCAGGAAACAATATAAGCAACAGCCCACCAACCATCCCAGATTACTATTGCTCTCAGCAGTAGTAATTGTCAGAACAGACTCTACTGTCCTCATCAAAGAACCATGGGGTGACAGCCAATGTGACAGACATACTTTTACTGATTAGTGAAAGTGATTAGTTGTAGGTGTTGCACTCAAAGGGTTAAGATCCATAGGGCTGATGCACCTACGTGTATACCATGAGGTCTTATTCATTCAGCATCTCTGGACCCAACCAGGAGAAAAGACTGCAGCATTGAGAAAAAAGGCCCTGGCTCTTGTCAGGTAAGATCTCCCCTTTACATGAGAAGGGATAATATAGTTCTACATTCTTATTTACTATTTAGAAAAAACACTAAACTCTGAATTTGTTTAAACATTCAATACATTTCTTCCTGATTGAAACTGTATTTCTCTACAGGAAAAACGGGGGATATTTAAAGAAAATATGAAAAATTTCTAATGATCCTAAGAACTAAGTCTTAGAAGTTCATTTGCAAAGTGATACTGCAATCTATTCACAACAGTGAGGAGTTTTAAAAAATAAAATTGTAGTGACTAGGTCTTGCATTTAATGGTGCAGAGTAAGAGGCTATTTCTACCCCGTTTCTGAGGTAATAAACTGCTTTGTTAAAAACATATTGGTGCAAGCTATTCAGCCAGGAAGAAAAAACACAGTAACTTCATTAATGTGGAGAGAAACTAAACAACAGTCTGTGGCACTTTGAGTTGTACAAAATATCATAGTTCATCGTGATTTTTTGTGAGGTCTTCCCCATAATTGGTAGCTTGGCTGCCAACAAACATGTTCCAGTTCTCTAGAATCTCCTCTTTGGTTAACTTTTGATCCTGGAAAAAAATAAAAAAGTTAAGTCTCTGTTAGAACATTTTTAATACCAGGTAAAAGAAACATCAGGACAGGTTTCCAAGATGCCCAGTAGGAGAAAATTCTCTAAGGAAGGAGGCTGCAGGTAGTGGGTGAAGTCCTGGCCCTAGTAGAAGTCAATAGCATAATGCCCATTGATTTCACTAAAGTGAAATGCTCAAAGTATTTCATAATTAACTGATTCCTACACATTACTTCCAGAAATAAAGTGTGCCACTCATCTACCTTCGCAACCTCATCTATGTTTTTAACTTTCCATTTTGATTATTAATATGGAAAATATTTTGTTTGGTTTTTGGTGATGATGATCACCCCCATTTAACAACTGATGTGAAATCCTTCTAAATTCTACTCTGTATAAGGGAGTTTTGATCTTTCAAACTCCAGCAGTGGAGCATCAGCAGGGTTAGAAAGAGGGGAACAATCCTGTTGAGCCATGGCTCTCATCCAAGTATTGCTGAATTATTGGTCTCCTGTTGTAGTGGTGGCAGAAGGGAATGGGCCAGACCTTAATCTGAAAATTTGTCTTATTTCCTCTAGCTATATATCTTTATATCTATCTCTTAGTCCATTTTAATACATAAATGTCAATGTCCCCTTTCAAAAGAGAGAAATCTCTGTTAGAATTTTTGGGTGTAGGGGCATATGTTGGAAGACTAATTTTCTAATACTACGACAGCCAATGGGCCTACCTGAGTTGATAGTTATTTTATCAGATTCCTTGTGGTTTCCAACTTTATCATCTCCAATTTATTTTGCTGCAGTAAGACACTAGCAAAACCATTTTTATCATCTAAAGCTCTACTCAGACTGTACTAATAAGAAAAGTCATTAAGAATCATTTCCTGCTGGCTGACACTATGTAAAGGGAACCATTAAACTCTTAATCTAACATTTATGAACTATCACAGAGCAATGAGTACCTTGTCTATGTCCGATTCATAGACTAAGTGTCTGGCTTCAGCTTGTGCATGATCATAATCTTGTGGAAGAATCCAGTGCCGAATCTCCTCTTTATCCATTTTCCCATCCTTGTTTATATCCCGAAAATCTGAGAACTGCTCACGTTCAGTAATTACCCAGTCAGGCTCTGGTCCATCTTCCTCATGTGCAAACATATCAGCTGGAAGGGAAACAAAGGTTTCAAAGTCCTATTTAGCTTGCAATTTGTGCACAAAATGAAGGCAGATGAGTAGTAGAAGTATCACAGGAATAGAATGCACAGAGGTATTGTATGTAGTGTGGGGCACGCATAAGTGGAAGAGGAATGGGCACATATTTTATGCACCTTGCTTCACTCAAATGTCTTCACCATTGTTAGTTCTACCCATTCTCAGATCACCCTTTTAGTTTGCCAGTGTAATGCCATTGATGTTAACGGGCATTCCCAGGTGTAACTGAAAAAGCACACTGACCCCAAATGTCTTCACCCAGTGATTTTTACCCATGGTGCAAGCATGTGGTGACATCCAGCTCTTTCAGGATCCGTGCTTCGATCATGCTCTTTCAAGATGGGCTCAGACGTGGGGGTGGGGGGAGGGAGGAAGAGTGAAAAGGACCCACAGCACCATTGCAACTTGTCCCTGCCAGCAAGTGTCTTTGTCGATAACATCAGAATCCAACCAGAGAGTGGGTGAGGGAATTGAAAGGCACAGAGAAACTTAAGGAAACAAAAATCTACTAAATGGAACTGGCTGGCTTTTGTCCTGCTTTTATGGAAGTCTCTGTGTAAGCGAAATACAGCTTAGCAGATGAGTTCCTTTTTTAACCCCTTGGTGCTAGACTACTGAGTACACTGCGGCAAACTCCATTGGAAGGTAAGGGGGGTGCCCTAGACTAGGACAGGATTAGAAGAGTGCTGATGCAGCATGAGTTGCTATACATCAGTGATGTACCTACTGTGTGGAAAACACACCTTATAGATATGACACAGCCCACTCATCAGAGACCTGGGTAGGGGAACATAAGAACGACCATACTGGTCAGACCAATGGGCCATTTAGCCCAGTATTCTGTCTTCTGACAGTGGCCAATACTAGGCGCTTCAGAAGGAATGAACAAAACCAGTAATCATCAAGTGATTCATCTCATCGCCCATTCCCACCTTCCGGCAAACAGAGGCTAAGGACACTTCAGAGCATGGTTTTGCATCCTTGACAATCCTGGCTAATAGCCATTGATGAACCTATTCTCCATGAATTTATCTAGTTCTTTTTTTAATCCTTTTATAGTTTTGGCCTTCACAACATCCTCTGGCAATGAGTTCCACAAGTTGACTGCGCATTGTGTGAAGAAATACTTCCTTTTGTTTGTTTAAACCTGATGCCTATTAATTTCATTTGGTGACCCCAATTCTTGTGTTTTGAGATGGAGTAAATAACACTTATTTACTTTCTCCACATCAGTCACGATTTATTTACCTCTATCATATCCCTCCTTAGTCATCTCTTTTCCAAGATGGAAAGTCCCAGTTTTAATAATCCCTCCTCATCTGGACGCTGTTCCATACCCCTAATTATTTTTGTTGCCCTTTTCTGTACCTTTTCCAATTCCAATATATATTTTTTGAGATGCGGTGACCAGATCTGCACGCAGTATTCAAGATGTGGGCGTACCATGGATTTGTGATAGACAGTGGATGATCAGTTCTGTTGTACATGAGTTGCACTGCAGACCAGGCAGGCCATGCTGTAGATTAAGCTGTACCCCAGACCTGCCTGATCAGAAGAAAAGTGCCCTGTAGACAGCTGTTACTTGTGTGAGGGGAAAAAATGAGGGGAATAGTGGGGAGCAGAACAGTTGTGACTTAAAGAGGCGATGTTAGTCCCAGGGTGCTTTTGGGGGATTTACATATTTTTATTAGTAGAGGAGTCACCTAGAGGAACATCAATTTGCTCATTCCCCTGTCCTCCCATCAGGACTCTCACACCAAGCAATCCCTCTCTCAGTGAGGCTCCTTCTTTCCCAACTCCTATCTTCCTGTTTAAAACTGAAACCTATTTTGTAGCCTCTGCTTAGAGCCCAATATGGTATTGGTTGCCAAGGGGGTGCTGGAAGCACGTGCACACTGTTCACGTTACTAGATCAGGCTCAGCTTGAGGACCAGTGGCCAGCTGGCATCTGTGGGAGGTGCAGGTGCAACCCTCTTTAGGATTTGATCTAAAATTACCCATAATAACCACACACACGTTCTATACCAGGCCGGATGGGCGTAACTCCCATTACACTAATGGAACTGCATCTGTTCATGTTAGTGGGAATTTGGCCCACTCTGGCTAAGAGCTGTAACACGTGATTGAGAACATTTTGTTTCTAAACTTTCTTGGGACCTGATCCAAAGCCTATTGCAATCAATGGTGGAGGACGAGGACTTTAGATTGGGCCCTTGATGGGGGGAAAAAACAAGCTGTGCAATGTCTATGAGGGTTTTTTAATCTACACAAAGCAAAAATGTGGGTATGACTACCATAGCCACTGGTTAGAGGGAAAAAACCCCCCCAAAAAACCCTGCTATTATATGTAATCTAATAAAAGCACATGCGATAATTTAGGCATAAATTTTCCCAACTCTTGAAGAAAACTTCAAGAACCACACATCGTTACTCTTTTTTTTAATAAGTGCAGACACATAAGAGTTACATTTTGTTTATTAGAAGCAACTGACAAGTCCCATCAATTTGATTTTATCATCTTTGCCAATGTGAGGTGGTCGTGACTAGTACATTCTATGCTCCTATCTATAGAAGACAAGAGGAACCAGCATTCACATGGTAACGAATGTTGACAATTGCCTTATAATTATATGTAGGTAGTGTCACTGAATACACTTAAATTACTGGGGAAATTATGCTGCTCTGTTATTTCAGTCATACATGAAAAGCATTCACATCTTAAGGCTAAATATAATTTCAAGGAATAGAATCTCCCTCCCATTAATTAATATGTGTATATTGTTCCTGATTATATGTGATGAAGGGATCTTTACAGTAGCATTAGAATTAAAGATTTTATCTGAATTTGGTCTAATGCTTTTATGGTGTGACTTTCCTGATTAAAAAAATCAATCACAAAGGGGGCAGAGTGAGACACTAGCTTCAGTGTCAGCATGACATTTCCAAAGTGTAACACATACATCCTGCATTGCTCAACCCCAGTCTTATGCTTCCACTGTGCCGTCCCGGATCTAAGAGCAAGAGAGCAGATAAACACCTAGTGTGATTGAAGCTTGATCAAAATAACTCACTGGACCAGAGTTGCAGTTTACATTTCCCATTCTGCTCCCTTTGTGCCACTTGAGTGGTACATGAATCAGCTTAATTCAGGTATTTCACAACTTTTGAGTGCTTGCCGTTGCAAAGGTAATGTCCTTGTAACAAAGTTTGTTTTTAATGCAAGTTCCTAAGTTTTAAAAAACTTAAACATTGAAAAACCAATAATTCCATCCTCTGGAACCATACTGAACCCCCCCACATGCATCATCAGAAAGGTTGGGCTCTTTAGAACTACACCACTACTTGAGCTAATGGAAGAACTGGTAACAGTAGAAGCTGTTATTTTATATGGAGCTGCACTAGAATGGATGGAGACGCCCACTTTGTCAGTGAGTTTCACAGCTAGACAACAAAGGAATGATGAGACTCAGGAGTAATAGGTTCAGTTCTGGGTTCTGTAAGGGAGTGTTCTCTAGCACTTATAGATTCTTCTGCCCCAATCTCTCCCTGTCCTCTTCTGCTCCTAGCCCTTCCCCAGCTTTTGCCCGTTTCTTTGCTGCCAGTCCCCAACCCCTGCTCCTGCCCTTCCCCAGCTCCTACTCGCGCGTCCCCTCCCTGACTCTTTCCCCTGTCCTCCTCCCTGTGCTTCTGCCACTTTCCCGTCTCTTGCCCATGATCCCCCAACCTTCTCCAACAATCCCCGGCCTGCTCATATCCTCTCCCTCCTGCTCTAACCTCCCCCCTCCACTCGTATTTTTCCATCCCTGGGTCCTGTCTCACTGGGCACTTTTGTTCTCATCCCTCCCTCATATCCTGCCCCTCTTCTGCTCCTGCTCCAATCTATTTCCCTGCCAAGTGTCGACCCCACCCCTCCTGAGTTCCTGCCCTGTCTATTCACTCTGCCTCTTCCCCCTTGCTGTTCCTCTCCCTCTCTGCACTCAACTCAGGCTGCGTCTTAAATCTCTTCCATGCTGCCTCGATTCCAGCAGGGGAAGCATTGACACTCTCAGTTCTGGTGCCCACTACCACAAGGAGCCCTGGCTCCTGGAGGAACAATCGATTGACCAGCTCAGCCTCTGCAGCCCTAGGATGGAGCATGATCAGTCACTGTGGGGATGGCACCTGATCCACTGTCTAATACACAAGAACTGCAGGAGGATGACGCATGGTCAGTGTAGATGGAATCTTCACAGAATTTAGTTGCCAAATGCTAAGAAGATGGAGCAGGCGGACTGTGATTTTTTTCAGAGACTTATAATTTGGCCATATTTTCACTGGTGCTGCAAAAGGCATGTCCCTGATGAGAGGGTGACTCTTTCCACCCCTCCCTCACCAAATTTCAAGTCTTCACTCCAAAGCATGAAAGACCCAGAGCTTCACAACAAAACTGTTGTTTAAAAAAAAAATGAACATGGGAGAAACAACATTTTTCTCTAACCTTGTTCTTGAAAATGACTGAACCATTTTCACTGAAACCTCCTCAGGGGAAATAAAACTGACATCTGGCATGGAAAAAATTCAGCCCAAACCATTTAAGTTTGGCAAATTTATAAGAAACTAAAAATAGTCTTATAAGGGAAAGCATTAGGCAGCCTTTGCTATAGGTGCCAATATATGCCTAAAATTAAAAGAAACTTTGTTTTGTTTGTTTAAAATGACTGAGTATGGGCATGGAGGTGCTTTACTTTGTGATATAAGTGTTGATTTACATTTGAGAAGAGATGGACTGGGTGGAGTGGAGATTTCTAAAGTACTTGTGCTAAATGTTTAGAAGAGTCAACCCCATTCCAGCACTTACCAATGTACTCGTCTTGATCCACAAAACCATCCTCGTTTTTGTCTATGTCCTCCAGTGTTTCCTGGAAAATATTTTTTTTTTTTGTCAAAATGATCAAGAAATAACTAAGAATTCCAACAGCTCTCTTTATTACTAGGTGCCACTTTTCAAAATTATCAAAACTGAAATCCTAATGGAAATCCTGAGTTATTGTACAGCATTTGGCTTCCCTCACTGGACTGCCCTTTTGGAAAACTTCACATTTGGGAGATGGCGTGCTCTTGTATTCCTTGTGCAGAGAAATCTTGACATTGACTAACTCCAATGTGAGTTTTGTACTCAAAGGAATGCACAGATCTCCTGTCAGAGTGAAGAAATTCTATGCATATCAACAGATTTTGCAACTCTGCTGTTGAACTAGGTGGCATCAATCATTCTTGTATCCAGACACCAACTCCGAGTTTTAAGTAAGAGCTTGTCTATCTACAGACTTGCACCAAAACATCTACATCCGGTTTAATTTACATTTCCTGCAATTTCGGTGCAAGTTGGTGCCATGGACACTTTCATTCTCCTTCCCCTGTTCCCCCCCCCCCCCCCTTTTTTTTTTTTTTTAACTCTAGTTAAACAGAAATAGGACTTCTATTTATTTATTTCACTGCAAGTCTACGTGTAGACCAGCCCTAAAAGTGAATTCCATGAAGCATTTTCCTTTCTGTTCCCTGGGTTGGCTACTATTTATGTGCGTGCCTGTTTCTAAAATCCTGCATTGAAAGTTTAGGGAAATGCATCAGGGCTCATCAGAGGAATAAAAGCAAAGGGAATGTAATTGGTTTTACTCTACTTACTAAGATAACAATGTCTTTCATATGCTCAAACTCCTCCGGATGAAGGAAGGCAGTGAACTCCTCACGAGTGGCTGCTGAGTCTCCATCTAGGTCTGCAGTTTTGAATCGCCTTTCATCCCTGGGCAGCATTTTTTTAAAACTGTGTTGATCAGTCGCATCTTGAAATTCTTCTGGATTTTCTAGAAATTAATTAGAGTAGACACTCAGAAGTGTGTCTCTTTAACATATTGCTGCATTGTCTCCACACAATGCAATGATCGTGTAGAGAAAAACCTGCTGAAATACTTAGATTCTAAAATTATAATAGTTCGTCAGGATGGCTGCTAAAGTGTCATTAAAGTGTCAGGATTTCCCATGGGAAATCTTAAATTCATGGCCAGCCATTAAAGTGTGTTTGTGGTGCACAGGGTTTGTGCTTATGAATGACTGGCTCAATTTAATTTTACTCATCTCTGTTGTTCTGTTCAATGCCCACTTTCCTCCTTATTCTCCTCGTTCACCCCACTCCACAAACATCTTTTGGTTTCAGAAAACTGAGTGAGAGAAAACAAATCTCCCAAGTTGCCTTGCACAGACACACTCTTGGGACCAGGTGGGCAAGTGGAATTTATGATAAACTAAGAAATTAAGAGTCTCTTAGGGACCTCAAACAACCACAGTCTTTCAGATCCAATGTATCTAGGTATCTGCTGAATCTTGTACAGAGCTTTAGACTGTTGCTGAATAGAGCTGATGAGGTCCCAGCTTGTGGGAGGGAGGTGTTTGTTCTGTTTTCTGACATGATCTTGTTTCACAGAATATAGAGGTTTTAAAGAAGCAGATTCCTCTGTTTAGCAGGGTACAGTGCTGCCACCTTTGCCCCTTCCTGCAGAAAGTGTGCCTTTATAGTGTTTAGGGCCCAATTCAAACTCCATGGAAGTCTTTCTGCATCCATCTGTTGAGCGAGAAGCTTTTCTCATTCTTTCTCTCTCAAGTCTGAGTCAGATAACAGTCCCCACTGCAGGTTTGTGCAAGCAAGTTTTGATTTGATAACATTTTTCAGTGATGGGAATTGGTTTCTGTTTACTCTCTGCTTACACCTGTGAGAAATCCTTTATGGCTGGGCCAAGCAGGTTCAGGACTGTGACAAGTACAGAATTAACAATGTCCTTGTGTTCCAGCCTGAGGAGATTTCTTGCCCAAGTCTGATTGTGTAAGGATTCCACTGGTCTTTTTAAGGTTATTAACAACATGTGAACAGTTTAGAAAAGCTCACTTATCGGTTTTTGGGTTGGCTTTTGAAAAAAGCAAAGCATTATCTAGTATATTTAAAAAGAAATAATAAATATTTTATATTGCAAACCCTAGCCATCCAGTATCACAGCAATGAATGCAGAATAAATGCGCAGCTAGATGAAACTGTCAAGTGGCCTGCAAAAAACCCTTACCATCTCCACTTGCAACATCAAGAACAATTAGCCTGTTCCTTCTCCTGTTTTCCTTTCAGCACCATCCAGTCTTGTTCCCCCATGCCTATTTGTTAGAACTGTTAAATATTCTAGTTTTGGTTTTAAGAGAAGTCTCTTGTACCAATTTTTTATGCAGTGATTCAGTGGGTACTTTAATATAGCAGAACTTCCTTGTCTTCCCCACAACTTCCGTCTGACTATTTGGCTGCTGAGCTGAGCATGAGTTTGAGTTTTTTTACCCATACTTTCTGTTTCTCAAATCTGGATCCCAGTACAGTCCCCAAAAATTTAGTGGAAGATTCCAGCCTGAAACTTTCCATTTCTTTGTATTCTTTGTTTTCTCTGGCACCAGGCACAGAGCTCTCATAAAACATATTCCGTGAATAGCACATTGGGTTCTGCCACTTCTCTCTCCCCCAACACAGGACTAGCAGCTACCTGATAACTATCAAATTCTCACATTTGTTTTAGTGAGTTTAGTAAAATCTGTGTTCCAATAATTAGTGTAGTGAAGCAATTTTCACTGCTTATTAGCTGTTTTATCATTTCAATCACCTTCTTTTGTGTTTTCATCAAACATTCCCCCCCAAATTTTTGCCCTCTGTGCCCAAATAATAATAATAAAAAATGACTTCATAGGGATTTTTAGTTGAACAATTAGCATGCACCCAGGGCAACCACATTGCTATGACAGATGGAGCCATTACAATCAGTCATCATGGCACTCTGGAGATCGTATGCATGTGTAACCATATAGGAGGTTTTTCACAGGAACAAAAGGAAGTAACAGGAGTAACAAAAGTCTGCTTTATACCCACAAAAGCCAAGAAATTCAGTGCCAGGGTCTTTACATTTCCCTCTTGTGCCCAGATATTGCCATGCTGTCATGTCTCTGTCTCTGCTGCAATATCTAGATAAAGAATGAATGAAGGATAAAATTCCAAACTTAATTCCCTTGTTCTTTAATGGTGTAGGTGAGATACGCTGGGTGAAATCCCAACCCCCCTGGAGTCATTGGCAAAACTCTCATCAACTTCAGGGCCAGGCTTTCACCCTGTAGCTTAATGTTAAAAGGAGTGTTGGTGATTTAGTAAAGTAGCCTGCATGGGTCCCAGCAGAATAGAGAGAGATGGTTTTGCACTACTGAATATTCCATTTTTTGGAAAACTCTAAATCTGCTTTTATAAACTGTTCACTGTTTATGCAGCATTTCGGATGGATTTTATTATTGGTAGTTTAACTCTGATGGAAAATCTGGTCAATCTGATCTGCTCAATTTGTCAAGTTTTAGAAACAACAAAACTGAAGAGAACGGGGAGATCTGATTTCAGGAATTGGCAGACTCACTGATGTTTATCTAGCAGCTACATCTCTCCTAGGTGGAATCTCAAAATTATGTTTCCATTTAAAACAATGAGATTTAAACTTAGTGGTATGAAACAAATGAAAATTCTAGAAAAATTGCATTACTACATGAATCAAAAACCTTGAAAAATATTTATACCAAAATAATTTCAAAATGGAGTTTATAGACTCATTGATTTTAAAATGACTACTTTAGGACACTGTTTTGTGAATTTTTAATTGTGGATTAAAACAAGATCAAGATATGTCTGCCACTCTCCAAAGCTTGGGTCTTGCAAAGGATAAAATCTGTGTGTAGAAAGTCAGCACAGTGGCTGTGCACCTCCTGAGTCTCACTTATGCCTTCAAAATGGGATCAAAGTGGTGCATAAAAATTGTGCTGACCCTCTGTACAGACATGAATTTCACCCAGTCATGCAGAGGAGTGTGATGTAGCCTTTAGTTAGTAGGAGGCCTTCCTCCAGAGTGCAAGTCAGTATGTTCACATGGACTTGGATCAATATACCTTTCTTTAAGTGCTTTGGATCTCTCTCTGATTACAACTTGCCCTAATTAAAGGACCTCCAGGTGATCTCCTTTGATCACACCTGAAATCTGGACTGTTTTTTTTTATAAGATGTGCAGTAGAATATTTCAGTTGGATCTCATTTAACCTTTTGTCATCAGTAATTAGCTTTTTTTCTCATGTAACCATTTAAAAAACATACTTATGCCATTTTCATTTTTGAAAAATTAAATGCAAAGGGGTTTAACTTTTTCCAGAGTAAATTCAGTGCTTATGAAGGGGCTCAGGCTTATGGCCCTGCTGAGAACTGGAGTAGCAATAGTAGTAGGACAAGTTTCCCCACACCACCCAAATATGTGTAGCCACATGCTGGAGTGTCCACATCTACCTTGGAGGGAGAAGGTAACCATACATTCGTTCAGGGCTTGGCTTCAATGGGCTTTGGATCAGGCCCTCAATCCAAAGCATTGCTGTTCAAACTGCAAACAAAAGTGTTGGTTTCAAAGGTGGACACTTGCCCAATAGGAAATGGACTGAGATCTCCACACCACTATATGCAAATTTCTGTAATAGGAGCAAAGGCTTTTAATTTAGCTTTAAAATTTTATTCACTTACTCTTCCCCTCCCGAAATCTTTCTGGATCCAAAAAGTGATCTTTGTATAGATGGCTACTTTTTCAAATGTGTAACTGAGGAACTCTTGATCTTTGAACTATATTAATTTACCATTTTATATCAGACTAGAATCTCCTAAGGAAATTAGATGCCTAACTCTGTTGATTATGATTGAAATTTCATGTCTAACTCCCTAAGGTTTCTTTGAAAATTTCAGCCTAAAAGGTTGCCTTTTGACTAATCTTACCTAGATAATAACCATACGTGGCTTGTTTGTATTCTTCCCAGGATATTTTATTATCCTTGTTTAGGTCATAATCTCGCCAGACTTTAGCCACATTTTCATAGATGTAGCGTTTCTGCACTCGCTTAATCCAGTTTTTCAATTCCTCTGTGGTGACGTAGCCATCTTTGTTATCGTCTATTCTATCAACAATTTTCCTGCAAAGAGAGAGACATCTTTAGGAGCTGATAAAAGAAATAAAATGCACATGCTACTCCATCTTTGCTCATCAGCACAGGAACCTCACTGTGTCTGCCCTCTCTCCACAAAGAGGTAACAGTCGAAGCTGCAGAGAGATGCCCTATCACTAAGGTTTCATTATTTTTACAGAGTATACTAAAGGACATTTGCTGGTATGCTGCCATCAAACACTGAGCTATCATTGTCAAATTAATGGACAAAGTACTCAGGGTGATGTATTGCCCTTGATTTTTTTTAATGTCTGCTCACACAGGGGCAAATCTTCTATTCGGCGTCCAGAGAGTGGCCATGCTGGGCCTTGAGCAGATGATGCACAGGACATATTTTCACCCCAAGCCATAAAGATGCTGATGTCTTGCACAATGGAGGCTACTACAACTAGGGTGATCAGATGTCTCCATTTTATAGAGAGAGTCCCAATATTTGGGGCTTTGTCTTATATAGGTGCCTGTTACCCTCCCGCCTCTGTCCCGATTTTTCACACTTGCTATCTGGTCACCCTAACTACAACCCAAAGCCTAAGGTAGTTTCTGCACTCCCTTGGGCGGTCTCCTTGTAAGGAGGTGTAAGGATTGGATGAACCACAGAGGGCTTTATGCACTGCACAGGATGTATAATACCTGCACAGCCCCTCCCCTTCAATCTTAACTCCCACTTTTTTTTGAGAAAGAGAGAGGATTTGCATTAATTGTGCTGCCAGGAGCCCTTCCGTATCTGTGGAGGCAGGGACAGGACTGCCCTTTGTTCACTAATTCATCACACTGAATAATCTGCAATGGGTCTCCCTCCAGTCACTATTGCCCATTAAGGCAAAACCTGCATCAGAACAGTGCTGAGAGCATTCTTTTCCTGAAGCCAGTGGGAGTTCAGGGGCTCAGAAATTCTCAGGAAACTTCTGCACTTGGCAGGATCAGGCCCTAGGCAAAGCTCTATTGTAGTCAAAAGCTAAGATGTCAAATTATGCAAAGAGGGCAACTCCCTCAACCTTTTAGCTTCCCCCAAAATACATTTTCCTTACAGATAAAGGAAATGATATTTTATAATTCTATCAACCCAATGGCACAGTAGCGAACTGGGGTTTTGTTGTTTTGAGGGTTTTTTGGGTTTTTTTTTAAACGCTTTCTGTTGCATCTCAGTCACACACATACATGCCTATACACTGCTCTAACCACAGTGAGGAGCAAATTTATTTATAGGGAAGGGCATGCATTAAAGTATTTATATTTAAATCTCTCTGTTACACTCAACAGTGTAAAAACACAATGGAACCCCTTCTATTTATACCTGCAAGGGAAGCATAAAAGCAATTTTTTGGTATCAATCCATTCTCTCAAAAGTCCTTAAAAAAAAAAGAAAAAAGACTTACTTAATTAATTTTATTGGTTTAATCTTTTACTACAGAAAAAATATAAAACATTTACTGTCCTGTGAAATTTACCTCCCCACTCCATCTTTCCTTTTACAAAACATGCTTTTAAAACAATTAACACCAACAGAAATGTTTCTAATTCAGAAACAGAGTTTTTGTAACAATCCCCTGCAGTGTTTGTAACCCAATTATTGCAGCATTTTGCCAGTGCATGAGAACCTAAATGTGAAGATGTGTGTTTCACATTCCAAGCCGAAAAAAATGCGAAAAGGAAACAGTGTAAATAGGGAATAGTACCTTTACTAAATAAAAAATAACTGTAAAAGCAATGTGTGTTATGAAGAACACTAGTAAGGTGTTTTCCTTTTTTAAATATTATTTTTAGTGTCCTTAAGTGTTCACAGTAGGATTCAAAAGATCCAAATTCTGCTCCCAAATTCAGGAGCACAGTTCCCATTGAAGTCAATGGGAGTTTTGTGAGCATTGCTGAAGACAAGTTGGGCCATGTCTATATCTACAGTGCTACAGCTGTACAGATATAGTGCATCTGGTGAAGACTCTCTATGTTCTCCCATCGGCATAAAAAAACTCCACCTCCATGAGTGGCAGAGAGCTCTCCCACCAACATGGCACTGTGCACACAAGCACTTATGTTGGTGTGACTTATGTCGCTCAGGGGGTGGAATATACATACCCCTGTGCGACATGTTTTGCCAACAAAGGCTGTAGTGTAGACATAGCCTCAGGCTCTTTGCATCTTGTTCACTAGCTAAAGAAAACGTGCGTCAGGCTCTGATTCAGTAAGCACATGCCCACCTCAATCCCTAATCAGCAAAGCAGTGAAACACATACTTAAATCCCATTGACTTCAAGTTAAAATTAAGCCTCTGGTTAACAGCTTTGCTGAATTGAGGCCTCTAAGGAATCTTCAAAAAGAAAAATACTCTATTACACATTTATATTAGGATATATTTATAACAGTGAATTATCTGTTAATGGCATATACATGACAAGCAAGAGACATGTATTTTCCCAACGGATATTACACTCTAGTATACCTTAACTTTTTTCCCCAGCACTATTTCATTAAAACCAGCTTGAATTAAGCCCAGAGTTGCTACCTTCTTGCCCAGGAACTAAAGTTTATTTTAAATCCTTTTACAATCTTTTCTTTTTTCCCTCCTCATAGCATTACCACTGCTGTCCTCTCAGGACCATAACTATTAGCAAGATGGCCACTAAAACCATATGCCAAAGACCACAGATGCACCAGCTAGACTTGTTTGCAAACTGTTATTGGTATTAGCATACTTTGGGCACTGGTCAATAGAAGAGCATGCCTACTGCTCTTGAAATGAGGTTAACTAGTAGTCATTGAAGTCTCAGCTGCCAGTTGCAGCCAGATTGGCCTTTAGTTCAGACACCACCAAGAAATATATTTAAAGAACCTTTCAATGGCCTCCATTGGAGAGTTCTGAGATGAGAACTATGTTAACAGTGCTATGGTAAAATAGGGGCTGACTGCGTGATCATCATTCTGAGGTCTAGATATCTGTGTTTCAGGACCCCAAATATACCATTTGTGATCTCAAATAAATGTGTCACTCCTCTGAACCCTTAATCAGGTGGATTAAGAATGGATCCAGCTGGATGAGCGACAAGTGGATATCTGTCTTATAGCTGCTGTCAGTCAACGAAGACTAGATAATTCTGTAGGATCTTATACATGGGGAAAGAGCTGGATGAGTCTGCCCCAGTAATTGCTTCTTCCACCTAGGGAAGAAAGTTGCTCTCCAGCTAAAGCAGTGTTCTTTTCTGAGCTACTTTACTTCAATAACATGGATTTTGCTTAATTTTCAGCAGTGTTTAATCTTATATTATCTTTGGATTTGTAGCACGGTACATCTATATCTATTGTGAAGCAGAGATAGGGTCCAGACACATGCCAAGTCTGGCTTTTCCATTCATAACCAAGACTTTTCTGAAGGGGGGGAAAAAAAGTGCTGGTAAATCTCACTGAGAAATAGAAAAAAAAATATGCTACCTGATTAGCCACCCTTTTTCTTTTTTTGTATGTATCCCTCAGTGAATCTCCCACAAAGTCCTAAACCACAATGGGGCTTAGTCCTCAATGGAGTTGTCCCACAGTGAGTTCAACCTAAGTGAGTTAGCTGACATTTTGATCTATTGTTAAATGCTAAATGTAACTGAAATGTTTCTGCCAGAGGCCTAGGAAATATTTTACCTTCTTGTTATTTTTAACACTTCCTCAGTATCTCCAGAACTGATCAGGGCCAAGAGTTGTGCTGCTTGTAGTCAGCAATATTTATTTTTCCCTCACTTGCATTTTCTATTTTACTAGCTCAACTGCATCTCTACTGTGATCTATGACTTATGTCTGCTTCCCACCAAAGTGAGGGTGGGTAAGAAACAAAGTCTTGTGTCTTTGACACTAAGGATGATGTGGCAAGCATGCAATAGCATTCTGACTGCTTTGCAATGCAGCTAAAATTCATTTTTCAATCACAAAAGTCTCACTGCCCCCATCTCAAAGTGGCTAATACTTTAAAAAAACAAAAATTCAGACAGGGTTTCACAGCCACAAGGCTACAGAACCAAAACTATATGCAATACTCATTAAGCTGTCCCCACAAGCCCACAGAATGAAAAATCTCTTTCCCTCAAGGATAAAGGAGAGCCTGCTAAACCAAACCCCACACAGTTCCAGCAACCACAGTGGGACTACAGTCAATATAAGTACCTTGAGGAAAATTCTGCCCCCAGCTCTCTGGCAGTGAAATCAGTTCAATTCTATTGCACAAAGGAAGGGCAAATCTGGAGGGCCAAGCAAAAGGTGCACAGAAGCTGTAGGTGCAAAACCTTGCACTACCTATGGTGCCAGCATATGGAGATGAAACAAGGATGAACCAGATGATTCACAGCTACGGCTTGAACTGGAAGGGGAGGGATTCCGAATCTCAACCTTTTGTGCTTATGCCCATTTGGGCTGGGTGCTGGCTTCTGGGTGGGGTCTTATGCACAGCAGCAAGATTTGCCACAATGGGACATATACAGTTCTAGAAGCTCAGCAAACATCTTACTACCATATGTACTCTACATTGGTCTAATAAACAGACCTGAATGCCTCATCAAACCAGGATCATACTGCACAGTGGTTTTATCCTTGGGTTGGCCTGAAAGGCCTAAATGACGCTACAGTTTTATTGTCTGTTTTGGTTTTTTTCCAGGAAAATTTCTCTTCACTAATAAATGAGCCTAAATTTAGAGTATATTAATCAACTCTCTTTTGTGTGTCAGCAACAGATGACTTTCTTAGGCCATGTCTACAATACAGACACTACAGCACATAGCTACAGCGTGACAGCTATGCTGCTATAGTGTGGACCTTTCCTACAGTGATTGAAATTTTTCTGACAGTTTGGTTAATCTAACTCCTCCAGGCACTAGCTAGGTTAATGGAAAAAATCTTCCATCAATCTCTGGTTGTCTACAGCAGGGGTTAGGCTGGCTTAACTATGGCACTCAGGGGTGTGAATTTTTCACACTTCTGAGTGCCATTGCTGTGTCAACCCAACCTTTTAAGTGTAGATCAGGCCTACGTGTTTCCATTATAAATCAGTGGTATACAACAGACTTATGTCTAAACCCATCTCATTCTCGTGAGAAATACTGGTTAAAGAAGCTGTATTGTTTGCTTATAGTTGGATCCTGAATATTTTTATCCTGAATGAAAAGTGTCTCCCAGAAAATGGCTTTAAAAATAAAGTTTTTAATTAAACCTGTCCTCCTCCTTAATGCCAACAGCTTGCTGAAAAGTGACACCATTTGTGACTAGCTGCAGGGGATCGTAGTGTTAAAAAGCAGTTTCTGTTCTATTTTAATAATAATAAGCAGCTTTTTAATATTTAAACAGTGAAGTTCCTTTTCTGATTGTTCAACCATTATTCTATAAGAGGAAGGAAAGTGTTTTTAAATTTGTTGCAAAAGTTACTTTTTAATCAAAAGAGTGAAAAGCAGCAAAAGGCCTAAAAAATGCCTCATCTAGTTAGAAGCTTTACACCAGTGTTTCTCAACCTGGGGGTTTAGAGGGGTCGCAAGTGCAGAGCTGGTATTGGGGGTGGCAAGAAAGGCAATTGCCTGGAGCCACAGGGGCGCCATGAAACTAAATTACATGCCTCAGCCCCATGGGGGTGGGACTCAGGCTTCAGGGGTACAGTAGTTTGGAAAGGTTAAGAACCACTGCTTTACAGAGTTTGTGTCCTGCAATGTGTTTTCCACCTTCAAAATGCTGGTAAGCAAAACCACTTCAGGATTCTTTAAAGAAACAAAGAATAAACCCATTTCTCAGAAATGCTGGATCAGGCCAAATATTTCCTTAAGTATGTGACACACATTAGTTATATTAAGACTATTCTGTATTGAATTAGAAGGCATTCTATCCCATACAACCCATCAATCAAAAAGCAAAACTGTGCCTCTGTAATTATAGCTGAAGTTGGAGCCCTACAGATTATTTTACAGTCCATTTCTCCTTAATGCATATTACTCTCATATAGAATGATGCAAATGCCTTGAGTTTTGGCTTATCAAAATTTCCTGTGAATTCTCCCATCACTGGGGGAATAGGATTTGAACTCTACAAAAGGGGGCAAGGAATCCATCTACCAAACCTGCAGGTAATCAAGGTGCACTGGGGGCAAGCAGCAGTTAGTCTATCAGCAGATGAGCTGGGGAGAGGTATTTTTGGACAGCAAAAATGCAGACATATTTTTTTTAAAACCAGGGAGTTTTCAAATTCTCCTTGGACAGGAAGTCACAAACCATCCTGTCCCAGAGCATTCTTAAATTTGAGATACTGATTTTTCTTTTGTAAATATTGTTCAGGTTCATGGATGCTGCAAGAGAAAGGCAGATGCAGGGTCAAGTTACAGTAATTGTTAACTTCAAGAATGCCAGGAAAATCAAGAAACATTGGTTGTGTCTGACTCTGAAAATAATAATAGTACAGCTTTTAAAAGGCATTGCAATACCATCTATTTTAAAGAAACCAACAGGTAAATAACTAGGGAAGAGGAGGAGGTGGAGAAAGAAAAAGGTGGTTCAAATATATCTGTATTAGCTATTCCTGTATTTCCATATTTAATTCCTGGATGTTTAATCTGTGGAAGCTCCTCTTTTGAGGCTGTAGTCAGTTCTGGATTAAGCTTTCAAAACCCAAGCAGTATGGACAGTCGGAGATACGAAAAGCATGTGGGAAGCTGTCTGTTTTAGGTGATATTTAGTCACTTAGCAACACTCCAGTACGCTTTCTTATTCCTCAGATCGCTGTGTCCAAGGGGACAAAGGGAGAGATGTTCTAACAACCTCAGTTTAAAATAGACACAATATGGACCATAGTTGCTAGAGACCAGAGTTCAGGTCCTGAGCTCACTGTTGCGCTATTTTTTTATTGGTCCTAAGTGAACGTGACTCAATATGGGTAAAGGAATCTTGTATAGGACCAGTATACCGGAAAGAGTGCCTACTGCCCAGCATCCTAGTATGGATTGGTAGTGTTGAACTTCATTAAGAATAGTCTAGAAAGTATAAGACACAGGACCTTCTTCATCAGGGGCCCCACAACTCTGAAATTCATAGGTTTCTAGGCCAGAAGGGACCTTTGTGATCATCTAGTCTGACCTCCTATATAACACAGACTACAGAACTCCCCCAGAGTAATGCCTAGAGCATATATTTTAGAAAAACCTCCCATCTAGATTTTTAAACTGCCAGTGATGGAGAATCCACGATGACCGTTCGTAAATCATCCCCCCAATCTTCACCACAATGCACTGAAGGTATTCCTCTGAGAAAATCTTAAATTTACTTTGTACCCTGTTTAGTATGCTATTTATTATGGGATTGGTTTAGTATGTTTATGCATTTGTCTGTCTGTATCTCCTCTACATGACCTGGGGTTTGTCCTGCTTTGAGTAGGGGGTTGGACTAGATGCCCCTCCTGAGGTCCCTTCCAGCCCTAATCTATGATTCTATGGAGTGAAATTTGAAATAACTAAAAATTAAATTTCACTTTTTGCTGATTTAGAATATTAAATAAAATTTACTGCATACTATTTATATATCATTACATGTAGCTCTTGCTTCATTCCGTGTAGTAAAAGCTTATCTGCACAAGAAAGCTGTACCAGTTAAACTTGTACTGCTATTCCCATATGGGAAGGTGAATAATTTTACTGGTATAAGGCATCAATAGATAACTTAATACCAATAATTATATTGGTATAACTTTCAAGTGCAGCCCAGGCCTAAAAGTTATTCTAGTTTAAACTAAAAAAGCCCAAGATGTTAGTATATTATATATGAATCAGAGAGACAGTTTGCTCTTTTATGTTGAGAGTGAAGAGTTTGTTAATTCCTGGCCTTTCAATTATTTGGATAAGTTGCCCATTTATGATAACTAGTTTTTAAATATTTTAAAGCACCTATTACTATTTATTACTATTATTATTACTTGTATTTCAGTAGCACTCAACAGGATCTCGGACCCACTGTGCTTAGTACTATACAAGAAGAGACCGTCTTTGCTCCAAAGAGCTTACACACCCATCTGAAATAAGAGGAAATGAGTAAGGATAAACAATGCAAAGGAAAGAGAAGGCAGGCTGAAGCTAATGGTAATATAGTCTTATGGTTCTACAGATAGCTCTGTGCACAACTTGATGCATTTCTTAAAAGTAACATGAAAGTGTTTTTCTTGACTAAATCGATAAAACCAGCTCTCTTCAGCTGCCTTAAAACCTAGCCATCTTGTAGGTGTCAAGTGGGTCTTAAGGAGGGATCAGATCAGAAGGATGAGAGGGTGATGGACTAGTTCAGGGAGAGTGTCCCAAGAATAAAGGGCAATGTGGAAGAAAGAACAGGCACATTGTGGGAGAGGTGGACAAAGTTACCATAGTTGGAGAGTGGGGGGGCCAACATTATAAATGATGAACAGGCAAGTTGTAAAGGGTGGTAAACATGAGGATAGGATGCTTAGGTGTGATGCTGTGACAGCTAGCAGAGAGATTCAAAGTGAGGACTGACATGGTAAGAGAAATAGGCTACCAGGATAACTTTAAAAGCTGCATTGTAAATGGAGCAGATACAGAGAGAGCTGCAAGCAGTACATGCAGGTGATGGGAGGAGGCAATGCTTGAATATTATTCTGTCCAATGCTTGGTGCAGTGCTGCATGTCACAATCCTCAACTGGCAGAAGGGAAGCTTCAGTGCAAGGCCAGAGAAATTGGGAGAGAGAAATGGAAAAGATAATTTAAACATCTAGAGTGAAACTAAGGCTCAAGTTTTCAGCATGTGTTTGCAAAATCAAGCTGGGCTGTAGGAGGAGAGGTGTCTTAAACAAATGTCACCAGGTAAAGTTCGATTTGGCTGGACAACTTTTTCCAAAAGTCCTCTATGAGTGGATGACCAGTGCACTGGAGTGACCAGAGCCACTGGAGGTCAGCTGGAAAAAGGCCTGTCACTCAGCTGGGAGTCAGCAAACCCTTCCTTGGCTCTCCTCAGAGATCTCTTACTATGGAGAAATGTGCAAGTTCTGTACAATGCCCACAGCGCTTGAGTTAATCTTGGCTTCTGACAAACGCCACACAACCCTTCATGCCTGGCCTTCACTATGGTACGAAGTTTCCATTACAAAAACACAAAGAGAAAGAAAAATTGAAACTTTGTCTCTGCGGCTTCTTCCTGGCTCTTTTTCTGCTGAAGCCATCCCTTCCATACTATGCAGTGATGCATTTGGACCTCCCCTCTGCCACGTTATCAGCATATTATGGGGCGGGACCACTCCTCCTCTGTCCTCTCTCTCCCTTGCAGTAAAAAGCAAGGCTCCAAGGCTGGGAAAGCCTATCATTTCTTGCACTGTAAGGAGGCTGTTGCAACATGACTGTAAGCCACAAAAATCAAGGGTATGTCCTTCTCCAGGAACAGCTCTTGTAGTTTCAAGAGCCTGCATTATGCCTTTGCTCAGCCAGCCTACAAGTACAGAAGCACTTTCGGGTTCTTGCTATTGCAATGCCCTATTATTTTGATATATGCATGTCACTTCTACTTATGAAAAAATGATGCACTAAACCAGGGGTGGCCCAACTGTGGCTCGCGAGCTACTTGTGGCTCTTTTACAATTAAAGTGTGGCTCGCTGAGCCCCCTATGATCCCTCCCCATACTCCGCCTACCAGACAGCAGTGGGGAGTTCTGGGCTTCCATCCTGCAGTGGGGTAGGGCTCAAGGCTTCTGCCCAGCAGGGAGACATTTGCTGAGGGTCAGGGCTTCTGCCCCATGGGATGTGCCTGCAGGGAGAGAAGTCTCAGGGCTTCTGCCCTGTGTGAGGGGCCTGCTGGGGCTGGGCTTTGACAGGTACGCCCTGTGGGACAGAAGTCCCAAGCCCCAGCAGGCGTGCCCTGGCTCTCGAACTTCTGAAGATTGTTGTATGCGGCTCAGAGGATCAGCAAGTTTGGCCATCCCTACACTAGACTATTGCAGAAGGATCACTTGAATGCATCTGCTTGGAGCTGCCCTGCCCTTCCCTTCCACTCCTAAGAGCCCATCTTACCCTAGTTTCTCTTTGCTTTCTTCTGGGTTGAGCTGATCGAAAGTCTTGGCTTCCTCCTTGCCCAGAAAAGCCTCGTGGTCATACTGGAAGCTTTGGTTATCTTCGTGCAGCTGCTCGCTGAGCTGAGGGTCTGGATGAACGACCCTCTCCTTCCTGAAAGTGGGTTTGCTGAGTAACCCTCCTGTGCAAAGCAGCAGCACTAAGCAGACAGCCTGGAAGCCCATTCTCTGGTCCTAGCGAGGCACGGTCCGCCCAGCCAGGGGGAAAGAAAGGGAGAGAAAAGTGCCACATGAGTGTGTTTCACATCAGGGATCGGGGGGGGGGGGGGGGAGAAGACATTTCAACTTACGACACGTGGACCAAGTCATCCCACGTGCTGCATCACTTCCAAAGACACATGCCCGCGTGGGGGGACCTCCCCCAGCAGCAGCAGCCCGGCTCCCTACGTGCAGCCGCGGGCTGAGCCTGGCTCCAGTCCTTCCACCCCACACCTAGCCCGCAAGCGCGGCGCTGCACGTCACCGCCAGTCCCCGTTGCAACATACCGCCTGTTGCTGTTGCGGTGGAGAAGCTATGGCCCGGGCAGGCAGGCAGCCCTAGGACGGCATGCAACTGTGCCACTCGCCTTGCGACTGACCGACCCGCGCTGGGATGCTGTGCGATCGCAAGCTCGCAAGGCAAAGCAAGGCAAGGCGAGCCTTCCTCCCCACCCAGTCCTGTGAGAGGTTGCAGAGAAACGTCGCTCGCTCCCCCCGCTGTTACAGCGCTTGCTATTGGGCAGGGGCGGCTCTGTGCCTGCCGGAGGAGGGGGCTGGATCGCCACGTTTGCAGGCCGGCTCGGGCTCCCCTCCCACCACGCACGGGCCCGGCTGCAAAGGGCGCTCGCTGGGTTCGCGCTGCAGGGGTGTGTGTGTGTGGGGGGATAAGGTTCGGGTTCCTGCCCATGGGGAGTCCCCGGCCCCCGCCTGCCCCGGGAGCAGCTCTCCGCTGCTGTGCAGAAAAGCAGAGGCAGTCTCCAGTGCCACACACGTGTCAGGGGCTTTCCAAACGCGGGGCCGCTCGCCGGGCACGACAGACTTGGCAGCCCCAGAGTGACACCCCAGCCAGATTCCCCGAGCAGCCACGCCGGGTCCGCGCAGGCCGGCTGACACGACACGACACGACACGACACATAGCCGCGTTCATTGCAGCTGCTCGCGGAGTGCCGCGGGAACCTCCTCGGCGGCCGCCCAGACCAGGCGTCTGAGCGAGCTCGTCAGTCTCCAGGGAGAGCCCTCGGGTTCCGCCTTCGGCCGTGTGTCCATTAGAGGGGGGCCGAGGTTGAAAATCTCCGTGTGTGGCAGCCCCTCGAAGCTGATTCTTCGGACAGCTGTGGGAGTCGTGCGATTTACAGCCCAGCAGCTAGCAGGAGAGCCCATCCTGGCCTGTTTCAAGGCGGGATTGATTACTGGTGAGTTGTCTCTCCTGGGATGGTGTGACCAACAACTCGGCACGACAGAGTGGGCTGGCCTGTTCCCCCATTTATTTATTTATTACAGTTCCTACAGTGTACAGCAAAGAAGTAAAAGTCCTGATAATCATTTTGCTTTTCTATCATTTTAAACACGTCACACCCTCCCTGGTCCCCATTCATTTGAATTTATCTACTGGCAACCCCGCTTTAAACACATCCCCTTCTATCTTCTTGTCTCCATTTTTAAATGCCCTACTATGCTTATTCATTCACTGCATTTAATTTAATGTCACCTCCTATTCAGCCAATGATTCCAACCACTTTATTATTATTTATTAGTCTTGGTGCTGAGGACTCTAGGTGTTACTACAGTGTGCTAGGCACTTTACAAACAGGTGACTAGAAGTAAGGTACACATTTTTAAATGTGACAGTAATTATCCATTGGAACAATTTACATAGGGTTGTGGTATGTTCTCCAACACTTGAAGTCTTTAAATTCAGATTGGATGTCATTCTAAAAGACATGCTCTAGCCTGACCTGAAAATTCCTATAATTAGCGTTCTCACAATCCTTGTTGCATCTGCCAGATTTGAAAGCTTTTAAAAAAATCATTGTCCGGTGGTTTAAACACCCTTCCCGAAACAAATCAACAAGCTCAGGCAGACTGAACTAGGGGCAATATTCTCCTTTCCATTGTGCTCTGTGGATATCAATTGCATATTCTGAATTTGTTTTGTTCTTTAAACTCCCATTTACATCAAGGCTTGATCCTTGTTGCTCCCTCTTACATGCAGTCCAATTTCTGCTGTTTCCCATTATATTTCTTTATCATATTCCATTATCTGAGTATTATATTCAAGTTCTCATATTGTGCCCATCACTGGAGTGTTTGAGCACATTCCATACATGAACCTCCATGTTTCCAACCTTCTGCTGTTCCCATCCAGGACCAACCAGAATCAGTGCTGTTGTCCAGATGCAAAACTGTAGAATGTCAGGATTTCAGCACTATCTACTTCTAGATCCTAGTGGCAGGGCCCCCACATGGGGGGTGGGGAAAGGGTACACTTTACCGGAGCCCAGAGGCCCTGGGGGGGCCCGGCCCAGGCTGCAACCCCCATTACCATGAGGAAAAAGTTTTTCATGGCTCATGAGATTGTATGTATGGGATAAGGGATTGTGGTATGTTTGTGGGAGGGAGCCCGTGTTACAAGTTTGTACTGGGCCTGAAAAAATTATGCTTGGGCCCTGCCTGGTGGATCCAGATCCATTTCACTTGACTGTAGAGAAAAGCATGGTTACTCTGTTGAATATACTTGTTGTGTGGCTAATGGCAATGCAGTTAGTCATTAGCAAAGGGTTTGGATTATAGACTGGTTTTATTGTCCATACACTAATCAATTATGTACCCTGTAGCTTGATACATATTCTTATTAGTAAAGAAATAAGGAGTTGTGGGGTGGTGGTAGTGGTGGAGAAATCACCCTGAATAAATATTGATAGATTCCTCCACAAAAATTTGGAGTTGTTTCTATGGAGAGAAATTAGTAATAACCAGAAATGGGCCCAATCTGCAAAACATTATTATTCATTTTGAACACTTCAAAATTTGGGGGATTGCACGTGGGATTTTGGGGTTTGAATGTTGGTTTTATTTATTTATTTAAAGGCCATTTACCAAATGTTTATACAAATCCATATTCAAATCAATTACAGGTGATCAGATACCATGGCAGTATGTAAGTACCTAGACAGATGGAGAATCAGAGGTGTTCAGATCTGCAGGGATTTGATCCAGGACCCTTTCTAGCAGTAATAAACATCTTAATGATCTGTTACTCTTTATTGTAAAGAGGTAGTAATTAAAAAGAAATGAAGAGCCCTAATCCTTAGATTCTCACTCTGAAAGCATACTGTGTTTGATCAGAAACCACTCCAGTCTCAGTGCTGCAGGTTTCTTATTCCCACAGGTCAGAGATACAAGATATATTGTTTAGAGTTGTGCAGCCATGATCTCATAAAACGTCTTTAGCGCTCAGTAGCCTATGAAAAGTCACCATTTCTACTGACCATTTTATTTAATTAAAAAAATTGTGGGTCGTGTCCGTCCCCCCCTCCCCCCCTAAATTTCTCATACGAAATACAGCTAATTTCTTCTTAAAAATGTTGAATAGTTTTCACTGGATAGTTGATTTAAAAAATATTTTAATAACATTGCTAAGTATAATCTTTTCTGGCTGGGAGAAACCCTCTGCTACTGAATGATAAATGTTGTTCATCAGGTTTAGATTTAAAATATTATTTTACTAAACTACACTTCTCTTAATGATTCATCTAAGTTTTGTGCATTGCAAAAATATTGGATCTGCAACATGGATAACATTTCTTTAGCAAAACATTTATGCAGCCGCAGGCATGCTGAGTAGTATATAATCTCTTAATGAAATGTTGGCAGATATTAGGGTTTTATGGGCTGGAAAACAGTGCAAATCAAAGAGCTTTGCTTAGTGTTTGTAACATTTTTTTCTCCTGAATCTAACCATATTTATCCTACTTTTTACATCTTGCATTTGGCTTATCGCCTGTTTACTTTTTCTTCCGCAGATATTTTCAAAGTGAACAGAAAATAGTGTGTACTCAATATTCCTATGTCTGTAATATGCCTGGCATCTTTTGAGTCTGATCTGCAAGACTGGGTATTATTCACTCAAAGCTAAGAAATTGACTGGAAGTTGAAAAAGCAGGAAAATTCGTATTTCTATTTCAGTCTGTGAATAAAAATGACAGTGGGAGTGGGGAAGATGAGAGCTAGTTGTAGAAGTTTTAAGGACAGTGTACGTTTAGTGTTGTGATGACTTGTCTGTTAGAGTTAATAACGTCTGAAAATTAAAAAAAAAAAAAAAAAAGTTTGACAGCCGGCAACTCAGGAGACTGCTCCAATTGCAAATGTGAAACATTTATGTAACATTTAAGATTTAGTTTAATAAAATATAAGTGCTATTGTGTTTGTGTGTGTGATTTAGTTCTTACCATTCCTAATGGACTGCTGCTGAATCTGCAGCTTGACACAGGTAATGAGTATTATGTACTATTTCCTAAATTAATAAAAATCTAATTATCTAAAAAATTACACAAAGTATACCCTCCTAGATGTTGTAAAATCATTACTGAGTTGTAAATTAATATGTTTTAGTGATCAGATTTGCACTATTGTTTAAGAAATATTTAAAGAAGTATCAGTGAGAAACATGATTTAAATCAATGATTTTCTCTTGGTGATCAATGATTTAAATCAATCCACCCTGTTTAACAATGAAATGTCCTATGATTAAGGCTAAGATTTAATCATGGGTATTTTTAATAAAAGTCATGGACAGGTCATGGGCAATAAAGAAAAATTCACGGTCAGTGACTTATCCATGACTTTTACTATAAATACCCCTGACTAAACCTTAGCTGCTGCCGGGAGTGCCGCTGCTGTGTGGGGAAGGGGCTGGAGGTGCTGCTGCTCTTGGGTGGGGGGAGGTGGTGCAGGGACCAATGACTGGCCCTTTCTCTGGTGGCAGGGGCTGGCTGCCTGCTGCTCCGAGGACCTGTGGACAGCTCTCCCAACAGCCTCTGGGGCTGCCGCTCCGGCCACTGCTCAGGCTCCTGCTTCTCCAGTGGTCCCCAGGGCCAGCTGCATAGATTCTGTGACTTCCGCGAACTCCGTGACAGACTCGCAGCCTTACCTATGATACAATGCTGCACAGTCGGATGACTTGGAGACTAGTTTTTAGTGGAAGTCATTCAAGAGACACAGCAACTTTAAAAGTCTTAATGTGGAAAGATAATAGAGCCGACATTTTGAGTTTGCCCAGTGTTAGGCTCCCTAAATCCATATTTCAGCACTAAAATAAAAGTGGTCTGCTTTTCAGAAAGTCCACTCAAGTCTCTGCGAACTGGAGGAGCTCAGCACCTCTGAAGATCAGGCTGTTTTTATTTAGGTGCCTGCATAGATTTAGAAGCCCAACTTCAGTCACTCAGGTTTGAAACTGTTGGCCTAAATGTGTGGTGGACTTAAACACGTGTGATGCACTCTCATGTTATGGAAAACCAAAGGGTGAATGTTAGATACATTGTACTGGTTCTTAGGTCCTGAAGGAGCACCCAAGAAAGGTTTTACTTTATCAGGAGTCTCCCTTCTTCATGTTTGTTCAAACATTTACATTGTCAAATATATGAAAAGCTCCTTTGCTTCTGACAGTGTCTGTGCACTGCATGTGCCATGAGACAAGCAACTTGCCCTAGTAATTACTTATGTATTATGGTGATAACCATAGCAACATCCCAGGTAGATAATGTCATGCAAATTACTGCAGCTTCATGGGCAGAAGATGTTAATACAACATGTACTTGCACCCCTGGTCTCTAACATTTTGCAGAGACTTACCCATGAATACATGTTGTTTTAAAATTTGATTTCAACCTCCTCTCTATGATCAAAAGAGAAAATAAAACTCATCCCAATTTCTCATTGGTATTCACGTAGAGGGGGAGTAGGGGAGTCCTTCTGTGGTTCTGTCCTGAATAATTTTGTATGCACAGTGGAACTTCCAGAGCATGTATAGGGCATTAAAGTCCAGATGCTTGGCTACATTTCAGAACACAAATTTTGCATATGTAAAACTGAAGTGTGGAAGAGAGTGGTGGTGGGGTTAACCACAGATGTTTTGACTGGAGTGTAAACCGCCCCAAATCATTTACAGAGATGATGGGAGACGGGCTTTGTTTTTCAAAGCATTGTGCTGTGGCAGAATACTTAGCAGAGACAGTTCATTGTCCGCAAAAGGAAGAAAGCAAAGAGGAAGATGCTAATAGTTACTACTCTGCGTCACAAACCATCAGAGCGCACACACATTGGGAGTGATAAAACTATACAGATGCTAATCTGCATATACACTAGTCTCACAATGTTAACTAAAGTCACACAACGACTATCATAGAAATAATTTATAAGCCATAATTAATGGCTTTTGTTAAAGAAGTAGAGACCAAAGCAGGAAAACTGATTAGGTAAATCTTTTCCTTTTATGGTAAAGAATATCATCCACTATTAATTTCACCTTTTGAGTTAAATATTGATAATGTCAGTGTTATTCCTATGATCAGATAGGTTGAGAACCACTGATCTAATGGGATATCTATTTAATAAAAATGCCTTGAACAAAAAAAGAAACTTACAAGCCCAGTGATCTAATTTATCAGGCAGAAACTGTGAAAGTAATAGACAAAACTCCAGCTGTCAATCTTTCAAAATAAACATAGCTAATTTCAACAGGTTGTGCAGTCTCAATCGGATGGCAAGCCTCCAGAAGTTGCATAATATGTTATCTCCCCCTTGATATTTATAGCTACAATATATGCTTTTGTGTTGGAGAGAGATACTTTTAACACTTGAATTAAAAATGAAAGGGATGAGTGTAATATGAAAATGTTTGCCACATGATACTAGCTATTAAGAACTTCTGTATGAGATTAATAATCAAATATTTAGCACTTCTATAATGACTTCTGTTTAAGGATCACAAACCGCTTCATAGAAATTAATTGCTTAAGCATCACAGCACCTTTGTAAGGTGTATTATCCCCATTTTACAGATGGTGAAACTGCTGCACAAAGAAGGGACTTAAAGAAGAACACCCAGCAGGTTGGTGTCAAGATCCAGTTTTATGACTCTCAGTCCCTTGCTCTAGCCACTAAATAATGTTGCTTCCCTACCTATGCAGCACAGCTAGTATTTGGTTTTTTTGTTAAAGTTACCAAGGAAAGAGTCTGCTGTATATGACAGTGCTTTATTGATCAGATTTATAATTTAGCAAAGCAGCTATGTCTTAACAGGAAGCTTAAAAAATAAAAATTGGGACTGTATGTCAAAATGATGCATGTTGAATAGAGAAGAAGTTAGGTGGATAATTTTTATTTACATTTCCTCCTCCTCATAGTTTCTGCCTCACTGGCTGCTCACCTTTGCTAATTTATGACATGATGTTCCAGGAAACTTTGCATTATCACGTGCAGCAAGAAACATGTAAAGAGAAATTGTTTTGTCATTGGTAATAATTGTAAAACTAATCCTATGACAAAACCTGATCTTGACCACAACCACTTACTCTTGAAAGTAGAAGTGAAACACCCACCTACCCACACCCTGCTCCTATCTATTGAATGCTTTAATCAAGGTTGACTTCGCCACGTAGAAAGGCCAAGTATAAATGTGAGGCAAGGCCTTTGGGTATAAATGTGGTATAAATGCCACTGCGAGGCGGTGGCCTTTGGGCCCACAAAGACCATAACTACAGGGAAAATTCAGCTTTCATTTGTAGCTCCGTTCTTTCACGAGATATCATTACAATTGAAAACTGCTTGCTGGGGTTGAAAGTTTATCACTGAATTATTTTCCCTGATTTCTCTTTCTTCCCTACCTGAGCCCCTTTACCCCCAGCATACCTAGAGTCATCCCGATCTCAGAGTCTGTGTCCATGAAACCTATCCCTATAGGTCTCTTGAGTTTTGGAAGGACTCCAAACCATTACACAGGTATAGGAGGCCAAGCTGCAACTGACGCTGTTAGGAGCACCTCAAGTTCCCTTGCAGCTAGCTGACTACAGCTGAAGTGGCTCCTCAGCTGAACCCCTCATATTTCTTCTGGCTGCAAAAAAAGGGACACTTTAATTATATAAAATATAAGCTAGTGAACTAAGCCCAGGACTTGAAAGCAAGGGACCTCCCTTGTGTTTTAAGCTCAACTCTGTCATTCACTCCCCTGGGGTCTTCATGATGACACTTAACTTTCTCTTCTTAGTTTCTGTCTGAAAACTGAAGGTTTCCTCTGTAGAACCATGGACTTACACACACACACAGCTTACTTTTTATCTATTATGTTAATGTTGAAATAAGATTAGATAATTTAGCTGCTTGTTTCCTTAATGGTTTAGTTTGGCAAACCTAAATCAGCATTAATGATGGTTTATGGTGTGGAGAAGCAGGGCCATAGCCCAATGCTCCCTCTGCTCTGAAATGTAGAATGGGACCACGCTGTACAGAGACATAGTCCTAGACATCCCCTACCCCAAAGAGCTGATGTTCTAGACCGAAGAGACATCGACAAAGGGTGGAGAGGACAAAAGCACAGAAGAGGGAGAAGTGACTTGTCCAAGGTCACACGGAAGGCCAGCAACAGAGCTGGGAACAAAACCCAGGTCTTCTGAATCCTACACTAATGCCCTGTCTGCTAGACCACACACATAACATATAGCAAGGGGCTAAGCTAGAGATCGAAAGGTAAAGGCATTCGGAGCGGGGAGGAGGATGGTGTGATTGCATGTGGTTCATACAGTGAACAGACCATTTTCAAACAAATGTTGTGCTGAAAACTATGATAATCTGTATTTGATGGTGTGACTCACCAGATACATGGTTCACATTTCCTTAGTCACATATTTTTCTTTTGAAACCCACTGGTCATGTGTTGTGTCCCCCTCTGTGCCCAGTCCACATAGGAGGTAAGTGTGTGACTATTAGCATTGGGAGCAGCTGGGTCTTTAGAACAAGCTATAAAGACTCTTGCTTTTTAGCTCTGGAGGTTATCGGTTCAGTCTCTGGTGTTTGCCAAAATGGTGGCCATTATACTTGCAGGTATCCCAGATGGGTGTGTTTGAAGGTTGAGAGGTGTGCTTCATACTGATAGGAAATGAAGAGAGCAATAGGCAGCTCTGCTGGTGTAATACAGGCACACACACCCCACTGCTGCTCCTAACTACATCCAATTTCCAGAAATCCATGAGAGGCTGCAGAGAGTTTCGGGAAGTGATTATAAAGACTCCTTGGAGATTCCTTTCAGCTGACAGTTGAAGTCATCACTGCTAAACATGGAAGGTTGCTCATGGTGTGCTTACTTTCAGTAACCTTTAAACAGGGATAAAATGTGATAGATACAAAGAGTTTACTGAGGTACATCACAATCTCTCACACACTTCAGGAGAGTCCATGTAAACAGGGACAGCTTCAGCAGCTGAGTTTCTTCCTCTGATTCCCAGGCAGGTGCAGCTCCTCTTTTCCCTGACTCTGGCATGCTACCCACTAAGGTTCACCATAGCTGTATAATCTAGGAATTTAGCAAACAAAAATGGCATTTAGTGACAGTCAAGTGGCAGGAAATACCCCATCCACCCCACACCTTTAAGGCATATGTGACAGGGTGTATTAGGCCCCCTGCTGGAGAGAACAGTGGAGGTGGGTCCTCCAAGCTGCCTAGAGTGAATCCATGGGAAGCAGCCAATCAGAAAGAGGCTGCAGGGAAGCAGCCCGCCAGGGCCCAGCAGACTCTTATAAAAGGAGCTGCAGGGAGAGGTGACTGACTTTAGTCTGCTGACAGGGACTGGGGGAGGAAGGAAGATACTCCTGGCTGGCTGCTGGAATTCGAGAAAGAGAAGGGCTGCAGGGAAATGGATCAGGAAAGTGTAGGTATTAAATAAATATGGCATGTGGCTGCTATTTAGAGGGTCTCTGGGTTGTGGCAGGGAATAGTAGGTGGGCCCCAGTCCCTTCAATAGCTGCTAGAGAAATGGCTTAAGTATTGAGCTGTTACCACCCCACCCCTCACCCTGGAAGGGGGCTGAACTGAGACTGACTTAGCTGGAGAGCTGAGGTCTGTGAATTAAGTTTGAGAGAAATGGCTCAGCTGGAGAGCTGGGGTCACTGAGGGCTAACGTGAAGGCAAAGAGTCTCAAGGGAGGAAGCTCTAGGGGTGCTGCTCCACTTCTGAACAGGAAACTTTACCAGGTAGCCAGATCTCAGCTGGGATGCACCAACTGAGCATCCCATGATGGGCCCTGTTAAACTGTTAAAGAACTGAGCCTGGGGAGCACTGCAGGACACAGCTGAGATCATTGAGATAGTCCTGGTTGGACTATATACCCCAGAAGAGATTAGTTTTGTTTTTATGCATGGACTGTGTGTGACTCAGTTGGCAGGCTGAGTCATCAAAGGCCCTCCCAACCAGCACAGCGGCCGACGGGGTCTCATGAGCAGAGAAATCAAGAAATATTGGAGGTCCACACACACTTGGCCAGGGAGCGCTCAGGAGAGGTGGGTGCCACCCCATTACAGTATGGAAATAAGTTGCTGTCACACATTCGGGAAGTTATTCTGCCTTTAAAGATGCTGAGGTCACTGTTAATGTTTCGCAGTAGAGTGCAAGTTTGAGTAAGTTGGGGTACATACTGCTTTTTGACATCTGTTGGAAATGGAAGTGAAAGCCTTAGGGAGTCTTGGAATATGTTATTAACAGTGATGTAGACAATGTGAAGTTGCATTGGAATGGCTAAGTCTTTCCCCTTAACTTCTAAGATTTTGGGTGGATGGGGTGTGTCCGGCCACAATCTTAACTGTCAGTAAATGTAGTTTTTGTTTGCTAATAAAATCTAATTATAAACCACTGAAGTAAAACCACTTCAGAAGTGAAACATATCAGCAACTAGAGGGACCTTATCCAAATCCCACTGAAATCAATGGAAAGAGTTTTATTGACTTCAGTAGGTTTGGTTCAGCTTCTAGCTGTGCAAAGTAATGCTGCACAATAATTTAGGACAGAAAATGAAGAATACCATATACTATCAAATCTACATTTGAATTCTTTTTGGATCACTAATTTTTATTTGAATTGACCTCACAAACAAATAGTAAACTGCACACAAACTTAAATATGGAAGTAATGTACATTACTATAATAATGGAGAAGACTGCTTTTTTAAATAGACAAATGAAATTGGAATAGGCATCTCAACTGAATTGTACTTAATATCACATTCAAATTTTTTGTCCTTCAGATCTCTGGAATTCTAACTTGACTGTTAATGATGCAAAAGTTTAATTAGACAAAAGCATGCTCACAGGAGGAAACAAATCACCTAAATTTCTTCAGACAATAACATATGAACATCCAGAGACTTGTTTGAAAGATTTCATGCAATGCCTTGCACATTTAACTCATGTTTGCACACAATAAAAGTTTTATGAGGTTTGTAGTATATTGGCAGTTCATAATTTACAAGGCACTCAAATAGACTACACAGCAGTTGCAATGTTCTAAGTATGTGTACGTGTTTGTGTAACCACAAACTTGCAAAAAGGGTTGGCACCTTTAAAAATATTAATTAAGGCAAATAGTGATTTCCAATTACCTTTTTTGATTTTCAGCCATCAAAGCTGCAATACACTAGCTCTTAATCACATGTATAATGGAGTAGGTACACAAAGCTGCAGCATCTATAGAAACACATATTAGCAAGTGCCAGAGCTGTGAAGTAAGTAGATTATTTAGATAAACTAAATAATCTGTTAGCTATAGTACACCGTTGTAAATGTCAATGAGCCAGACAGGTTAATTCCTTGCTTGTGAAGTAGTGTTAGTATGCACATTATATTCAGTTTGTTAAAATATAAATACAGGATTACCTCTTAGATGATGAAATGAAATTGTATATGAAATAAACATTATATTGAGGGTCCTCCATGGCTGAAAACTGTTTATGTCAAATACAGTTAGTTTAATAAGGTTGATGGGCTTTATTCAAGGTTCCTAGAATTTATCTGCCAACCATAAATAATTATTTAACAACTAATAGGGCAAGGCCAGAAATATAATAGCTTTTATGTTGAAATTAACATCAAGTGATCTGTAGACATCTGCTAAGCAAGCCAAACGTGGTCTACGTGCTGTATGTTTTGCATCACTGCCTCAAAATAACAAGCGACGTTTATATTTGGAGGGGCAGTTTTCCTTGTTAAAATGGAAAAAAAATAAATAAACTGATAGAAAATCACTTGCACTATTAGGATCAAATGTGTGGTGAACATTAAATAGCCTTACAAATTTAAATAATGCATGCTGTAGATACTTCAGCTTTGCAGATGCTCTCATTTCCTGATGTGGGGGTAGTGTTGGTCAAAAATAAAGAAGAGGCCTTGGTTGTCAGAAAGAAAAAATAGTCATGCCTGGGCTGAGGGAGTTGAGCAATTCAAGTTCATCTGGAGTCTAGAAGGTGTGGAAGCTTAGAGTTCAGAAAACAGAGCCTGTTTTTCCAGAATAACCAAAAAGATCTGACTTCCAGAAGGGGGACTGAAAAATGTGATGCGATGATGGTCCTCCTTGAAAAAAACCAACAAAGCTTTATCTTCAGGAGCAGATGCTGTAGATGTTCCAAAGTGGAAATTCCATTCCGTTCACCTGGACTGCTACTGCAGCTCCCCTTAGCTTCCAGGGCCATTCAAGGGGCTTGTCACCTTTCAGGACCAAACCCTCATTGCTTTGAACCTTCTCCTGACTTTCTGATTTTAGCTGAAAAGTACTAAAGAGCTTTCAAGTTGCTGAGTCGTGTGTTTTGCTAGGGAAGGTCTGTAAGATGAAGGAACTGCATAAACAATCTTATTTGCAGTATGGAAGAATTGACAGATGAATCACTTTCATTATAGCTGCCAGTAGTTCACATTCTTAATTTCTGTACTTACTTTTATTAACATAAAAAGAATAAACCGATACAAATTTCTTGACTAACTTGAGCAACCATGAAGGAATAAAACAGTGAATGGTAGAACCTAAACACCTAAGATATGTACCATCCCAACACTCTTACGATTAACGTTTTGGGAAAAGGAAGCAGAGCTGTTTTGGACACTAGAGTAGAAGATTCAAGGCTGTGGTTTGCCACTGAAACAAAATACAGTGCTCTGAACATGCCACTTCTGGGGTTATGTCTACACTGCGATGTAAGCTCATGCTTGGGCCTGGGCTCAAGGCTAACACCCCTATGCATCTATACTGCAATTGAGATTGGGCCCCAGCATCCTGGAGGGGCCACACTGAAGTCAAGCCAGGGTCCAGGGTCTGAGCCTCATTGCTTTGCTGTGTAGCTGCAGCCCTGCTTGACTCAAGTCCTGGGAGTCAGCTGGAAGTATCCCACAATTCCATGGGACAACTTCCTTAGTCTTCTCTATCCAAACAATCTGCAATCCCTGCTATTGAAAATGGAAACCACCCTCCCCACCTCACCCCACCCCGGCAAGTGGCAGCAGCTCAGGCCGGCATTAACTCATTCTGTTCTGATCACCAGTCTGGAAGCACCCTAGCAGAGAAGCCTCCTGGGTTTGCAATGGAGCGTGAACTGAGAAAGCTTTTGCAAAGTGAGCTGATTCCTGATAATATGCAGGGCAGGCAGTAAAGTTTTCCCACAGTGCACCATGTTCCTAAGGCTAGAATAGCCACATTTTGGGGTGGGGGTGCTAGGGACTCTGGGAGATGGTTACTTTGACTTGTAGCTACCCACTTCAGTGTGGACACCAGAGCCCTAGGTTCATATAGGGGGTCAGAAAATTCTTCACCTAGGGTTTCCTAACACAGGTCAGCTTACTCGACTCCTACTAACCCTGGGCTTACATTGCAGTGTAAGACCCACTGCCATTGAACTCAGTAGGGCAGCAGTTTCCAAACTGGGTCGTGACCCCAAGTGGGGTTGCTTCATTAGCAGATGGGATCACGGCAATCTCAAGCATACAGAGGATGCCATTTTACAAAATGGTCTCCTCCCCACAGCGTGACCTCACACGCAGCATATACACAAGGTCACGTTGCACTGTGGATGCTGTTTTGCTCCACAAAATGGCGCTCTCCATGCAGCATTACCTCACACTCACCGTATGTGTGTGAGGTTATGAAGTCCAGAGGATGCCATTTTGTAAAGCACAATGGCATCGTCCTTGCAGCGTGACCTTGTATGTACAGTGCATGTGAGGTCACACTGCAGGGAAGATGCCATTTTTAAATGGCAACTTCTATGCTGTCTGGGGTAGTGGGAAACAACACATTTGAAAATGGGGTCATGCAGGGAAAATGTTTGGGAACTGCTGTGATAGGAACTTTGCCATTGACTTCACTATAAACAGGCTTTTCTGAAGGAATGGAGGGTCATATTCTCTGCTGCCCTAAGTTTGTCTACCTCTGCCCCAGAGTACATTAGAGCAACCTAAGACTGCTATAACTTACACTAGCTGTCAAAGGTCCCTAAAAAGTCTCTCTGCCAACTGGGGTTACAGCATATAGAGGAATGCACAGTACTCTGACCAAACCCCACATGCCCTCTGTGACAGGGACAGCAGGAGGGAAACACAGTATTTGTTTAGGCCAGCTCTACACCCACTACTGACTGCTCCCACCATGCTTAACTTCACCAAGTGAGTGACAGGTAATTTCTTTTTTTTCCCTTGGCAATGTCTGAGAGGTGCATAGGTAGTGGAATGGGCCAAAAATCTGACCTGGAATAAAAAGAGGTGGTCTTGGGTTAATCTAGACATCTCCACAAGGAGCCAGATTGTGATTTTGATGTTCCCTCGGTGCACTCTCAAACTACCCATGAATAGCAAGAAGAAATTCCTTAGGTGTGAAATTCATCTTGGTGCGAAGGACCCATGCTAGACTTTCTGTGTCACCTTAGCCTAGCAGTGAGGCTTCAGAGAGGCAGGGAGCTGCTGGGAGGAGTGCTTGGACAGGAACTGTCTACACCTATGTGTGTTGTAAAGAGGAACGGTTTTCTCACTGATCCAACGTAATCCAGTAGAGAGGGCAATATTGAGGGTTGGCTGTGGGAGAAGCCATGAGGTCCATATTCTTTATCTATAGCAGCCCTTATGCTGGCACAAATGGTGAGGAGAGCTGTGGATGTTATTCCAGGTCACAAGCCCATGAGTTAGCTGCACTGCAGCCCTGCACCTAATTTGGGGGAATGGATTTCACCTCCCCACACCATCTGTTCTGATGACTCAGGTTTTGTGTGTATGAAATGAACTGTGTCTTTAATGAAGTGGTGCATAACTTGCTATTAGAACTCAAGCTTTACAGCTACATTGAGGATCCATAATAGTCCATTTTGCTGCACTGAAATGATTAAATTACCCCATATAGTACAGAATACATGGCAAAGCTGTAATTTTTATATGTTTTGGAATGCTACATTATTGTATTTCAGCAGTGACATCAGTGTAATTTCCACACAGTCATTGCTTTGTCTTCCATGAAAAACAAACTCTCTACAAGCAGATGCAAAAAGTCTGCTGAAGATTTATTATTATTGATGTTTACAGTATTTATTGTGGTGCTGCCTATTAATTACTGCATTTAGAGCACCCCAATCTTCTGTGAGGGGTGGGCGTCTAT
Source organism: Emydura macquarii macquarii (assembly GCF_026122565.2). Classification (NCBI taxonomy): domain Eukaryota; kingdom Metazoa; phylum Chordata; order Testudines; family Chelidae; genus Emydura; species Emydura macquarii. The sequence continues at coordinate 3,539,551 of NW_027133377.1, forward strand.
TTGGAAAGATGCCTCTTGAGAAAGTGTTGACACTAATTCAGCTTCACTGCATTTCTAAAGACTTTGGGGACTGATTCTGCTATGATGTGCCAGTGTAAATCAGGAATAACTCCACTGAAGGAAATGGAGTGGAACTAGGGTAAAGTTGGTGTGAGAGAAGAATCAGGCCTTTGATTTAGAAGATTCCCTATAATGCTGCCATAGTACAAGCTGGTGGACAAGGGGCACTATTGATCCCCAGTGTTCATGTTTGAGGGTGAGCAGAAAGCATGAGGGGTGTTATTCTTATGTTCTGCCTAATGAATTGTCAGGCCAAATACTATTCAGTATTCCATTGCTGTTCTGGAGGCTGGGATTGTCATTTAGTATATGTTTCCATAGTGGCTGGACAGGTGGGGCCATGATATTTAGCCTCTGCCATAATACAAATTCCTCCTTCTACCTTCCCTCTGTTAGACCTAATGCTGGTTATATGTATTTGTACAGGAAGTGTGAAAATCACTTGATGAAAAGGCACCAGTTTCTTCAGTCAGTTTCCTCTCAGCACAACACTCCAGCTGATCAGACCCTTCCCTTCACGCTCCCCCCATTCTCATCCCTTCTGTTTTTTTCTTGTATATACATGAAAAAAGAAAAACTAATGCCAAAACTTTGGCCAGGTGTGGGCACCCTAGGAAAGGTTGGGCATGGGCCCTCTGACACATTCTTGGCACCAAGGCCCACATACTGACCCCTGCCGGCTCTCCTGTGGAAGAAGAGCACTCTTGGTATACATTGAGGCTGTGTCTTACACTGTATTGTAGTACAGTTTTATTTTGCAGGTTTTTTTGGGGGGCAGGGGAGGTGTTGTTTGGTGCTAATTTAGTGTCTTTCAATTCGGTGTGCTGTTTCTGCAGTGTGACATTAAACAGCTGATCTGCCCTCTAGGGAAAACTATGGTAGATAATGGCCTAAGAATTTCCCAGTGTGGCCTGCGTTTTATGCATCTGTCTTTGACTGTGAACTTTTTGGGGCAGGTGCTGTGTTATCTCTGTGAATTGTACGTACTGTCAGTGATAAACAAATAGTCAGGCTAGCTAGGACTGTTATCACAGGAAGAGAGAAAGAGGAAAATGGACTTGACATTTCATGTCAATTTTAAAATGCTGCTATTTGGGTTAGGATTGCCAACCCTCCAGGATTGTCCTGGAGTCTCCAGGAATTAAAGATTGATCTTTCATTAAAGATTGTCATGTGACACAGCCTCCAGAATGCGTCCAACCAAAACTGGCAATCCTAATCTGGTTTCTGTGAGAATGTCCTCTGTTACTCCTGGATGGCAATGAACTGCAAGGTTGCCTGTTGCAGGCATATTAAAATGAGTTTTCCAAGGCCAGTCATGACTAATGAGAGTTGTTGGATGGCCAGCCATGGAGTGAGTGCTGTTGTTCTGATATCATACTCTAATCACTCTAGGGACTGGATTCACAAAGGAATTTATGCCAGGTGCTGCTGAGCACTGCCACACCTAACTTTTAGGAACCTGGAAAAATCACTGGAATTCATATAGTCTGTGTTCTGTACTTAGGTGCCCTATTCAATGACTGGGGAGAAACTGGCACCCAAGAATGGGATTCACAAAAGCCATCATACTAGTTGGCTCCTTGTCTAATCTAGCCAATGAGAGATGCCAGCCAGAGTGGTGGGTGCTAAGCCCTGCCCCCCCGGAAGATAAATGCCAAAGTCCAGGCTTCCAGGGAGACTCCCACATCTGAGGTGAGTACCCTAACTACTGTGCTAAAAGTTTTGAGGGAGTTCTTCCTGCTCCTCCTCCTCCTCATTCCCTCCCCAGGTCATTTAGTGTAAGATCTGACCCTCTTTTACATTTTTGCATCACTTGTACAGCTTGTTGTGCCAGTGAAGTCCCATTGAATTGAACCCAACATCTGGGATGATTCAGATGTTGTTACTGTTGTAATCAAGTGAAAATATCCCTCACCATTGAAATACTTCTGCTATTCTTGTTCCTGCAGTCCCTTATGTGAATAGCTTCATTAACTTTGATGCCACTTTTCATGTGCAAGACTGATTAAAAATGTAATCTCAATATATGAGCAAAGAAAGTTTGACTTAGTGGTTCTGGGATACCAGATTTCATGCACTTTTCACAACTCTGTTGACTACTAAGATTAGATTATTAAGACTAAGGTTTATTAAAGTTACGTGAGTGTAACTGCACACAGAATTGGGTTTTCTTGTATTTAGAAACAATTGACTTTGCTCTGCAGTATCTGGTATGATGCGCTGCACCTTCTATGAGAGATTGAGCAATATATTTAAAAACCACGCATACAGAGATGGTCATGTCCTCAGCTAGGGCCAATGGAATTTTGCAATTGACACCAAGCTGAGGATCCGACCCAGGTGCAGTATGAAACTAGGACCAACATTTTCAAAACTGGGTGCCTAAAACCGGTCACCTAAATGCATACTTTGGCACCTATATAAAAGTGGTCTGATTTTCAGAGGGTGGCCACAAATCTCATAGAGGTCAATGGGAGCTAGAGGTGAACAGGGCTTTTCAAAATCAGGCCATTATTTTTATTTAAGGGCCTATCTATGAATTTAGGAGCCTAAATTTACACATCCAGGTTTGAAAATATTGGCCTGTATCCTTCTCATTTCAGTTTCAAATCTGAAATGACACCATTAATTGCAACCATCCTTTATAGTAAAGGCTGACACTGCAGTAGCTCCACCTGCTGGAGGATAAAAAGAGAAAATGTGTTAGTTTGATTCTGTCTGGTTTACAGATTATAAACAGTGTATTTCAAACTATTGTATATCTTAGCATATTATATTATCTCACTTCTTCACTATCTTCCCCTTTTCTTTTCCTCATTAATAATCTCCACACCCTTACTCCTGAACTATTATCCTGTGTGTTGCCTTGTATTTGTCTTATCTTATTTAGAGTCTAAGCTCTTTGGAGCAGGGAATATGTCTTATCTATGCTTGTAAAGCACTGTGTAAATTTACTCCTATATAAATGTTTGATAATAATAACAATGATCTTTTGTTTTTACTAGCTATGCAGTCAGAGTGCTCTGTGTGAATCTAAACAAGGAAAAATAAAATATTTTTGTCACCAAATAATTAGGGTATTTACGATGGTTGTAACTAAACTAAGGAGCTCTGCTTTATGTGTGTATATATATTTTAAATGAGATCACTGTAAATATCTGCCTGAAAAATGTGAAAGAGAATCAGCTAAAGAGAGACTCCACTGCCGACCTAGAATGATAAAAAATTCAGTGGTTAAACTGTGTATTTTGGGGATTCTTTCTTCTATTTAACTATTTTTAAAGTATTTGATAATTATAATAATCAGTAATAGCATTTATTAAGCATACTATATTCAGAAAAGAATAAGACAATTTTGGAACAGGAAATGGTTGTTCTAATTACTACTTTCTTTCTTTTCTTTCTCACACCTTTACTTTTTTTGACATCAGTTGAGCAAGGTACTTAAGCATGTGCCTAATTTTAAGAATATGAGCAGTCCCATTGAAGTCAATGGGAGTATACATTTGTTTAGTATCTTGTTGAATAAGGGCCTAAACTCTTCATTTTCCTCCTTCAAGACCAAATCTACATTAACTTCATCAGCATCTCCATAACAACCTTATTTTTAGAACTATTCCCTCGTCTGCAGCGTGACAGTCTACATCCCATCTTGGGATTCAGGATGGTTCAAGCTGCAAAATTTGGGTCTGCAACCAGATTCCAAATACGCTCTATTTCACCCATCTCTACCTAGGAATGAAAGGGATCTGGGTGCTTATATTTCCAAACAAATTACTAGGTTAAGATGGAGCTAAGTTTAAGTGTTTTAGTAACTTGAGTAAAAATAAAATGTTTTGAGTGTTAATTTCATTTAATTTATTAGTGATGTGAATACAGTTCAATTTTGAGAATATTTTGAGATGGAAAGAACATGTTCTGAGTCATCTAATGAATTTGTTGTGGCAAGATTGGCTTCATCTGACGTTAGGAAAGGCAGCTTTAAATCTACCATGTCAGGTTTGCTTTCCACTTCATATAGCTTTAAAAATAATCAGACTATTTTAAGTGTTTGTGTGTTATGCAGTGTGGGAGGGGGGCTGTGTCTCTCACAAAAGTTTCAGCTACAGGTATGGAATGAGTGCTAATAGATGGGGAAAGAGTTCAAAAGTTAACAAAACCAAAAATACTTAGAGCCAGAATGTTAGCTGGTTGTAAGTAGGCATCCATTGTAATCATAAGCAGACATCATAGTATGATTTGCCTCAGCTGACAATCTGGTCCTTAGCTTTCAGGAGAAAGGATTGGATTTCCTAGACTGGTAAGCTTTTCTGCTTCTGCCTCTGACTGATCCATTATATGCCTATGGAACACAACAGAGAGAACAGAGCTCTGTTGGTTTTCTCAGTGCGTGAAATTCAGCCATATTTTAAAGACTTAAATGAGTCTCTAGTGGTGTATAGGCCGGGTGCTGGCTCTCTGCACAACGTGAATGTGAATGTGAAGGGAGGCACTTTCAATTTAATAAATGTATCCTAGATTGTAGTGATTCCAGAAATTCAAAGCATGCATGTGCATAACAAAGAAAAGACAGGGAAAATATAGCTACTTTTTTTTTTTTTTAAGGAAGTCCCACCTGAGTGTGTTGGACCTCAATACTTCTCACTATGTGACCTCACAAACTGCACCCACCATGTACAGTCTTTTATCTCACCAGATGTAAGAAAATGTCAGTTTAAATTATCCTTCTACGTACATTGGACACTAATTTCACGTTATTACCACATAGCATATAAACAGTGTATGTGCTTGTTTTATTTATAGACAAAATTTTCCTTCAGTTCATGAGCATATTAATATTCACTTAACCAGGGATTTAGCAGGACATGGGCTGAGGCATCTGTTGACAACATCTGTGTGGCCACTAAGTGTTCTGACATGTGTCCTGGTGCCCAAAAAATTCAGATGCTACTGCAAAGTATACTTGTATTTCTGGAAAATGAAGATAGAGGGGACAAGGTCACTGAAGTCTGTTTCTGGTACAGGGACTTCTGTAGGCAAGTGGGTCACACTTCATTATTTAAGGTTTCATTTATATATCGTTTATCAAAGTTTGATACATAATTAATAGATGTGCTAAGCATGTTTAGAGGCATGAGTAATATGCATTAGAGAAACACATCAGTAAAAGGTATTTTAGATCATTGGCTCTCAACCTTTCCAGACTATTGTACGCCTTTCAGGACTCAGATTTGTCTTGTGTACCCCCAAGTTTCACCTCACTTACAAACTACTTGCTTACAAAATTACACATAAAAATACAAAAGTGTCACAGCACACTATTACTGAAAAATAGCTTACTTTTTCATTTTTACCATATTATTATAAAATATATCCATTGGAACATAACTATTATACTTACATTTAATTGGATAGTATATAGAACAGTATAAACAAGTCATTGTCTGTATGAAATTTTAGTTTGAACTGACTTTGCTTGTGCTTTTTATATAACCTGTTGTAAAACTAGGCAAATATCTAGATGAGATGACACGTACCCATGGAAGACCTCTGTGTACCCCCAGGGGTACGTGTATGCCTGGTTTAGACCACTGTCTTAGATTATTAAAAGTCATGGCCTTACGCAAACTTACTGGTCAGCCTTTTGGACTATATAATAATTGATCAACCATTTACAAGAGTGCTGTGTAGGGGAAGAGGATGATGGAGAGATGGGCTCAAGCCAAATAAGTTCAGTGGTGCGCTGAATTGGGGTTTTGACTGGGGTTGTTATACAGAGTGGATCCTCCAAAAATACAGATCTGAATATTCCTGAAATTCAGCAGTGTTTGGATATGGTGCTTTGGGCTGAGATAGAAAGGAGAGCGGGAGGCGGTGTTTGCCAAGCTGAAAGCTCAATGAATATTGAAAAGTGATGTCAGTGTAGCTCTGCTGTTGTGCTCCTAGCATTGCTATTTAAATTCTGTGACTTTCAGGGAGGTTAGCTTTGTTGAGGCACTTACATTTTCCTTCAAGTTTAAAAAGCAGGCACTCTGAACAGGAGGAACTATCCCCCATTAGATAATGTTTAATCGGTAGAAGTATTACGTTGGGGTGGGATTTCTGAAAGAAACAGTCAAAGGCAGTTGGGCACCTAAATCTCATAAAGGCTTTTGAAAATACCACCCTGCATTGTTTAATAGGAATGAAATGGAAACAGGACTGACAGCTTCAGGCCAACTAAATTAATGACTAAATTTTGCTCTATGATATTGTCTCCAATGGGAATTGCATGTATTTCTCTGAGGGGGTTGGGGTCTTGAAGCTCAATCTTGTATAGTGCTGAGCAGCTCCAGGAGGAGCTGATTTCCATGGAAGTTGTTGCTTGCAGAACTGAAGCATGAGAGCATAAATTCTGCAGCTTTTTTGGGAATAAAGTTTCATTGGGAACAACATTACAAGTCAAGTGGAAATAATGTCACTATTCCACTGCCAAACAGCCAGTTCTTTATAAATCTATTGAGATTAACAACTGTTCAAGTAATAATAAAACTGACACCTGTCTCTGATATAATACCAAATCTTTAAGAAATGGATCTCAACAGACCCTATATCAATTTATATTTTATCATATGAAACCACAAATGTTATTACTGGTCATTCGAGTCTTTTTGAAATCCAGTTACAGTATAGCATATTTCACAGGATAACTATGTACCATTAACTTCTTGCCTTATCTTCCATTAATTTCATCACGTAAACCCTTGTTCCAGATATTGCAAGAAGCTGAAACCATCAGTTTGTCGTGTTCCCTTCTTAAGCTCAAAAAATTTGGAGGTTTGAGCTGAATAAACTTCCAAAAGTTGAGAGGCTTCTCCAAACCTCTTAAATTTGATGCAGGAAATGCATGTATTTTATAGCCTTGTATCTTTCAGGAGATCAGACTAGATGATCATAAAAGTCCCTTCTGGCCTTAAAATCGATGAAGCTAGGAATCAAAATGTGGGCCCCAAACCTGCAAAGACTTACACATGTGATTAAGTTTAAATTTGTAAATACCCTGTTGAACTCATTGGAAATCTCATGAGAAAACATGCTGCCTCATGAAATTTTGTCTTCTAGGCAGCTCAAAAATGTCACAAAACCAATTTTTCTCCTGGTATATTTCTATTTCTAACTGCTTTAGGAGTGAGCAGAATTTGGATGTGACGTGGAGTGCCGGAAAAAAGCAAATATGAACAAGAAGAAACCCTTATTATTCACTGCCCACATGATGAGTACGTGGAATTTGCATATATGTTTTATTAAGCAGAGGAAAATTTGAGATGTGCCTCTGTTATACCATTTGAATACTAAATGTGGCTTGTGATCATGAGCCTGCCTTTAGTTTATTGCTCTATGCCTACCAAAAATGTTTGATTCATCCAAACCTATCCCAAATTGATTCTGAATCATAGCAATTTTAAAAAATCAAATTATTTTTGTTTTTGTTATAGTTTGGTTGCTTTAAAAACTGTGAAGTGTTTTCTTTTCTTTCTTTTTGTTTCTTTTTACTTTTTTGTATATTTTATTTTGGAATTTCAGCTGGTTTGTTATAAGAAAAAAATTATTACATTCCCATTTACACTGGTATATTTTGACAAAGAATGTGCATGAATTTGATGGTATATCAAACCAAAGAAATCTAAAAGATGTTTTTGACTTTAAAGAAAAAGACTTGAAGCACTGTACAGGATCAAAGTATATTATATGTTCTATGGCCTGGTTCAACAAAGCACTGAAGTTCTTTGCTGAATAGGGCTGGAATTATGTTTAGGTACGTTGCTGAATTGGGGACTAACTGAGTAGGTCACAAACCTTCCTTACTTGCTTCTCTAGAAAATGTTTCTTTTCTTTCATCAGAAATATGAGCCTGATTTGCTCCTTGTTGGTTTTGTGTGATTCATTAGAGTTGTTTACCAACAACTCCACCACCAGGGAAATTCTTTCTTGAGAATGGTGCATTTTGTGCTTGAACACCTCCTAAAAAAGAATTTCAATTGCAATAAGCTCTGATAGCAGCCCCTGGAAAAAGTTCTGTTCTCTGGCTTTCCTGCTGTGATTCATGCTCCTTTTTTAAAAAAAAAAAAGAGGCATAAAAAACATTGTAATCTTTCTCCTTTAACAACTTCACAATCAAGTCTCAGTATTTCTTACACAATTTGCATTATTCATGAAGCTCTGCATTAATCAGAAGGACTCAAAGTTTTAAAAGTTTTTATATTTGAACATCTGTCTCTCTTGGTGCATGCATTCAGTTAACAATGGAACATTGCCTGCATGCTCTTCCACATCCTAACTCATCCTTTATTCACATGTGCGTTACGCATTAGACATACTCTCTATTCTTCCTCCCTCTTTATCACTTAGAATATGTATGCTGATGCCAAACAAATTCAAGCAGAAGAAGTTTTTTTTTTAAAGGAGATAATGGAAAAATGATAAAACATGGAAGCACTCTGATTTCTTTCAAATACTATAGCACAGTTCATTTTTCAAACTAGAATGATATTATAAGAGGCCCTTCAGCAGGACTAACTAGTTGTGTTGTAATAATGCATTTCCGCAGCATCTTTTTGTCCAAGGATTGCAAGGTTTTTACAAACATTAATTAAGCCTTGTAACATCCTGTGAGGTAGGTAACTATTATGCCCATTTTACAGATTGGAAATGTCACAGGGAGCTGCCTTTTTAAAAGCAGGCTTGAGTCCAGTCCAGCTCCCAAGTCCTGGCCCTTTAAGAACAGTTGTTCTGGGATTTGTTGTTTCCCAGAAGGCTCATGTGCGGGAGCCTAAAACAAGGCCTGCTGGAGGAAAGGGTCTCGGCTATTAAAGTGCTGCCTGCAACTTGGAACAATGAGAGACTTAGGGAGATTCCTTGAAAAGGAGATGAGGGGGAAAAGTGATGTGGTCAGAAGGTGGGAAAAGACCAGAGGTCTGGAGAAATCTGAGGAAAGAATTTAAAATGGGCTATTGGAAAGAAGGCTGAGAAAGTGCTGGGGTCCAGGAGGCTGGTAAGTAAGCTAGTGTAGAAAGTAGCCGGAGGAAAAATGAAGCAGGATTTTGAGTAGAGTGGATAGCAGTGAATGGTTAACATCCCTGGGCAAGAACCTGAGGAGGTGCTGAAAACCTGCAACCAAGCCAAAGGGATTTAAAGAAACTGTGACGTGGTAAAGGGACTGGGTGAAAAATTTGGATTTTTTTTTTTTATTTGAACTATTTTTTGGAAACTTTCCTTTTTCCTGAAAGGGAGGACTTTTGGTTTGGCTGGAGAAATAAATCACAAATGCACCAACTGCACCAACTCAACCGATCAGCTAGCTGGTAAACTGCAATGAATATGTAGTGGAACTGAATACATAACCCAGATCTCCTGACACTTCTGTGTCAGAACCCTAAAACCATCATGTGCAGTATATCTCAGCTGCAGAGGAGAATACTTTTAGTTTGCTTCATAAGTTTATATCCATGTTATACTTTAATAACTGATTTACAGCAATAAAACCTTGGTGGTAATGAGGAAAATCTAATTCATGAAAGAGATTGTTTAACTAAAAATGTAAGATGGAATGCCAACCAGCAGTCTGTTTATGGGAACTCTAGGATTTTCTGTTCTTGAACTCAGAATATGAATTCTTTGCTTTGTTACCTTTTTCTGACATTTTTCTTGTTTCCATCTAGTATCTGGATATTAGACAAAGAGAACTGACATCCTAAATTACCGATCATCCTGAAAGAAAGGCAGGAGAATAAGAAATCGATATATGTAGTTGGGAGGAAGTGGCTTAAATTCAACCCTTGCTCATGTCAGTGGTCCAACTGAAGTTAGCTTTCAGATACTCTCATGTTCTGTAGAAGCTAATGGAGTTACTCTGGATTTACACCGGCATCCATGAAAACAAAATTTAGCCCACAGACTTCAATGGGATTACTCATCTGAGCTAGGGCTGTTGGAGGAGTTTCTTTGATCGCTCTGGCACATTTAGCATATTTGACTTAGTATGGTTATAATCCAAAAAACTATTTCAGATGGTTGATTGACTGAAATGGAAGACTGAAGTAAAAAGAGAATTCAAAGCAATGCTTTGTGAATATGGATAGAACACAGGATTTGTCCCAGTGGATCAGACCATTGGTCCATCTGAGCTGTCTTCTAGCAGTAACCAAGATCTGATGCTTCAGAGGAATGCCAGTGCCTCCCTTGCCACACTACACTTACTCAACTGTGTAACTCGGTATACAGACTTCTTTTCTGAACCACCTCCCCACACCCACTCCTAGTCCGTTGCCATTTAGCAGAGAATAAATGGTCCTTAACCTCCCACTCCAGATGACTCAAAAATGTAATTCTATTTTAAAACAATTAATTGACTTGATCTCTAGTATTTTTTTTCCAAGGTAAGCTAATGCCATGTCATTAAACCAATATTTCATGGCATGCTCCGTGGTGAGTTTCTAAAAATCAATATCATATAATAATAAATCTCATTATTCTACTCAGATGAAACAAGGAAGAGATTCACCAATCTTCCATTCTGAAATATTCATAAGTTTTTATTTTATTTTTCTACTGACACAAACAGTCAAAAATCCAGCCTGGAGGAAATGGCCTTCGCTTTTGGAAAATGAGTTGGTAATTTATTCAGATAAGGCTGTGTAGTCATTTTGAATTAGCACATTGTGGAATCTACTAATAAAATGAAGTCAGTTTACATTTTAAACAACCTTTAATATTTGTAAAAGTAAATATCCCTTAATTTCTCATCAATTTAGATGTAATGGAAATTGTCAGAAATTTTAATTTCTCACCATTTAGCTCACTCACAATGGCTGTCAAATAGTCAAGTGATATGACGTAAAGTACAGCTAATCGTTTCAGCACAAGACAGTACTTCAAAGGTAAGGCAAAGGATGTGCAGACACTAATGAAATTTTATTAGAACATAGAATTAGGATTGTGACAAGAGACAATGGTGGCAGTGACATGCAGTTAGTGTTAAGCTTCTGAAGGCTCCAAACTGAATCTTGCAGATAAAAATAGCTGGAGCTTTGACTTCTTTATATTCTTAAGTGGAAATTCAATGGTCACAGTTTATCAAATAAGCAAACTATAGGACATTACAAAAAAAGGCTTTTTCTGTATTTTCAGGGTATCTGTTATATCCTGAAATAATGGTGTGGTCAGCAATGCATGTGTTGTTGTTCTTTTTTTGTGATGAGTATGTATTTTTGTAATTCATTGGAAAACATGGAAGGATCAGAAGGCTGAGCAATATGGTGATCTGTAAGCACACTCGCTCTCACACATCATTGACATAGCTCTTGTTTTGCATTATCAAACCAAAGCTGTCTATATAATTGTAAGGAGTCTTTCTGCATAGGTGGGCAGGTGATCTATTCTCAAACTATAAGAAGTTGATTGGGACTGTCAAATGTCAAAGGGGGGGAGGGTAACAGAAGCCTGTAAGTGAATTACTATTCTTGTGTCTGCTTTTATAAAATTAAAAGAAAATCTGTTTTACACAGTCATATGGGAGTCTGATATAGAACCAAATTCTACCCAGTTGGGTTGCAAAGATATAAGTGATGACTGGATTTGGCGTTAGTGGTCTGTCTTGAATGTAGCACCTTAATAATTGTAGAGCAGTTTTGTCCCCATATTTCTAAAATTAAAATGTTGATTCTCTCTGTGAATCTGTGTTGAGTGTGTCTACTTGTGGATCCCATCCTGCTCAGGGGAAATGAAGGATGCCAAGTACATGTTCAATAAATTCAGCCTTGTCTTAATTTCAGTTTAACTTGGTAAAGCAGAAGCCAGTGTTGGTAGATTTTTCTTTTTCATTATATGGGACTGCTTCACACACCAGGTTTTCTCTTAATCCACTGATAACAGACACACTAAGTTAGAGTTTCAGTGTGATTCACCCCTGCAGGGATATCTCAGCTAAGAGATTTCTGGGAAGAGTTTTTGGAAGGAAGGCATCTGTGACCATAGTATGTGTCCCATCAGTAGAAAGTGTGATTTGTGCAGCCTGCACCAGTCCTGATAAGCTTAATGAGGACCTCAGCGCAATAAGGTTACCTGGCATCACCTGAGAGAGGGAGGGCCAGGGTTAATTGAGAGTAAACCACAGATGAGTAAGGGTTGGGACAGTATTATAAAGCCAGGAAGCTAAAAATAGATTATAGGGGAAGGAGTCTGCAATCACGCCCGAGGGAGAAAGGAAGGGTGGGTGGGTCAGTCTGTCAGTGGGTGTCAGGAATAAAGAAGAAGTCTAGGGGGCAGAATAATCCCTGAGATTCTGTTCTGGTGAAAAGAGTCTTGTGAGATGCTAGGAGAGGTGAAGGAGTCACAGGGAATAGAGTAAGCTCCAGTGATAAACCCAGAAACAGGCAAGAAGATGGAGAGGATGGGCAGGAAGGAGCCGAGGGAAACAGCAACAGGGACTGAGACTGAGCAGGCCTGGATTGCTGGGGGTAAGGTCCCTGGGATGAAACCTGGCATAATGGGTGGGCTGGGTTCCCCTGCTGGCCCCGGTATAGTGGCATAGAGCCCCAAGCTGGGGCTGAACACTGTCTGGAGATGGCATTTGGACAGTTGTCCTGCTGGACTTTCCGACTCAATGGTGAGCTGACCGGAGGGCCAAGTTATCCAAAGAAAGACTATTGCAGAGCAACGAGCAGCAATGGGAAAACTGATGCGGCGAGAGCTACATTCCCAGACCTCGATGCAAGGTGGTGTGGTAGTGGTGAGCGGCGACTCTGGTCTCTAGTGCAACGAGCAAGTAAAAAAGCTTTGTGGGTGTTGGGAAAGCATGAAAATTCCTCATGGTCTGGAGGCAGGGGTACAGGCCAGCTGCACTCACCGGAACACCTCGGCCACAGTCTCTACTGAAGCCCTTTCACTATGCCCAATCCAACACTTTGTGCTTTGCAGTCACTAGCTCTACTTCTCAGATGCCTCTGCAGAGCTTCTGCCGGATTTGTGGCGTTAAACAACCAGAGGTGTTTTGCCCATAAAGACTGGACTGGAAGAGACTATTTCCAAGCTATACTGTGCCACTACAGGATTGTCCCTAGCAATCTATCTTCTTGCCTAGTTTTAAATGTGGGTAAGTTTTCCATTATTTTCTTTAGAAGACTGTTCTGTCTCACAGTGAGAGAGCTTTCTTCTGATATCAAATACGTTCACAACATCTTAGAAAGTTTAAACCCACTCCTTTTATTAGGAGCAACATAGAATTCAATAATACTGTTTTCTAACGAAACAGATTAGGTGACAGTTTGCATCACTAAAATATAATCTCAGATTCTCAGTTGGCTGGATGGACCTTCTGAATTTAAATTCCTTGTCAATTCAGTCTGTGCTTGTGCTTCTTGTTCAGGCCTGTTTCAGTGAATGTGTCTGTTCCATCTATATCTTCCCTTCTAGTGGCAATCCTCTTTTCTCCATCATGGTTTTGCCTTTTCTCTCCCTGTCCCTCACTTTATTCTCCAGACCCTCCCTTTTCTCCCCCTCATGTTCACCCTTTTCCCTCTTTCTGCTTCAAGGCATTCCACAGCACCTCCAGATTTCTATTCTTGCTGATGCCATCTCCAGACAACCCTAGGGTAATACGTGCTCACTCATTCTATCTCCTCAGACAAGGTGCCTGTGACCACCACTTGGCAGAGCTGAGCATAAAAATGTAAGGATTCAAGCTGTGCTAACACAGGTACTTGCAAAAAGCAAACTTTAACCTTGAATGCTTGAACATTGGCTGAAAGTGAATTGCATATGGTATGTGCACACGTTTATATATTTACATTTTGCACTGTATTGGTGAGTTGTGCAAGTCTTCAAATGGGAATAAAAACAGTAACCTGTGACTTGCATACCTAACCAACATGGTGGACATTATTTAATTGTACAATCACGTGCATAATTTGCACTAGGTTAGTTATGCTGTTTGGGGCAGGGGCGGTGTCTTATGTGGTTTGAAAACCCTTAGTGCTTTGTGCACAATACCACAGTCCTAGAAATAAATACAGCACAAGTTTTGAATTGTAATATTCACGGTCCTTCCAATCGGTCAACAGAAACAGTATCATTTTATGTATGTAACCAGCAACATGAATTGTGAATATTTACCGAAAAATAATTAATGCTTTTGAACAAATACATTTGAGAATTTAACAATTAGTTCATGGACAACTTTTAAAATGCATAAAAAAGCAAAAGTGGTAATAAAAATAACTCCTTGTGAATTATTTGCTCAGGAAGGAAGAATGATCCAGTGATTAGGGCTCTGGTCTCGGACTTGGGAGAACTGGATTCAGTTCCATGCTCCTCTACAGACTTCCTGTATAACCTTAGGCATGTCACTTTGACACTCTGTGCCTTAGTTCCCCACCCGTAAACCAGGGATAATTGCACTTCCCCTCATAGGCGTGTTCCTCCTCATAGGAGTGTTGTGAGGATAAATACACTACGACTGTGAGATACTCAAATACTACAATAGTGGGGTCATATAACTATCTGATGGATAGATCTAGAATACTTCTTGCCACAATTCCCCAACACTAGACTGATACTTAGAGCTCATCTCAGGTGATGTCAGTTGGGTCAGGTGATGTCATGTGAATGCAGGGATCTGTCTGCAGAGTGCTTATTGCAAGATTGAGGCCAACGTATCTAGGGAAAATGAGAGGGAAGAGAATAAATGAATTCTCAGTAAAAATCCTCATACTGCCCCTCACTGCTTTCCTAGGGCACCTTAACAATGAAGCTCACGCATTTTTGGAAAGGGTGTTCATCACACCAAAGGAGATGTAATTAAAATTCAGACTCTTTAAAAAAAAACAAAAAAAAAACGATATTCTTAGCGTGACCAAGTGGGGAATGCTAATCTTGATAACAAACATCTATCGAGAGAATATTTTCATGCTTTTCTTGACCTTTACATTCACATTGGAATGGCTGTCTAGAACGCTGTTCTTCAGCTTCTTATCGAATACTTCGGGCTGCAGTATTGCAAACCAGAGCTTCTTCTGTGAGGAAGTGATGATGTAGGACAACCAGCCTGGCCCTTTGTCTCTGAGCGCATAAGAACTGCCCCTGCTCAATACTGAACGTCGAAGCGAGAGCGGTGAACGCTGAAAAAAATGGCAATGCAGAACCCAGTGTTGGTGGTAGGTACAACAGTAGCTTTTATTTATCCATTTCAAAGGGTTGATTTCTAGACTTCATAATGAAACACAATATGTTTGAATACTTGGGGGCAGCGGGAAGACTTTTCCCCCCAACCTATTTATATGCTGTACCCAAAAAAGTACCAGATCCACCAACGATAGCAGTTCAATTCTGACTGACTTAACTGGCTAACTAAGTTGAGTTTATGGCTGCTTGGCACTACCAGAGGAGCCCAAAGTAGCTGGAGCATATAGATGAATTGGGCCCAAAGTCTTCTAGAATAACTCCACGTATTATGCCAAATGTAGACCCTTCCCCACCCACACAAAATGGCTTCTTTGTCAACAGTACTTTGGGCTAGTGGCCAGTCTCTTATCTTTGGAATAAAGCTTTCATTCCACACTCAGCACAGAAGGCATTGGCCCTGATTCTCCTCTGAATAGAGTGAAACTGGCTTAAGTGAGAGGAGAATCAGGCCCATTGTGTCAACATGCTGTGGGTGAGAAACCTTGTTTTAGATAATGAGCTATCATTAAAATCATATGTTGAAGAGCATTTATATTTTCAACTTGTGCTTTTCAAGAGAACAGCAGTTATTGGCGGCAGAAGCCCTGTGTGTGGATTTTTTTTCTTTTTAATTTAACAGTTTCTCTGCATATCAAATCTGCAGAACTCTTAGATATCTGATCTAGTACTGTTTGTTGGACTCGGATACGTTAATAATTATAAATCTATATCTCTCTTAATAGAGTTGGCAATGCGAGCACAATGTTAGGCAGGGGAAAAAAACCCTTGAAATTGTCATAAACCTCTTCTCTTCACCTTTAATACAACCTCTTGGTTTTTAATTACTCCTGTAAAGTGAGAGCAATCTCAGGATCCTCCTGTGACATTTTCAAGTTTTCTGTCTGCTCCACTTACGAGAAACAAATGGGTCTGCTCAGCTCCATCTAGATTGAGTTTTTCATGAAGTCATTACTTCTGTCACAGGGACTATTTTCAAATTGAAAAATCTGAAACAATAAATGATGGTGAAGCAGTTAATAACTGTTAAGAAATCACATTTGGAAAATTGCATTTAAGCAATAACCTTTCTCCCTGTAATTAAATGACAGAAAGGTCCTGGTTTTAATTAAGTCAGCAATTTATAGTTATGAAGCTATACTTCACTATGCAGATTAGAAGATGATAGGTCACAGAACACCCTGAGTGCATTTTTAGCGGAGCTGATCTGGTAATTACTCCACTGTTCAGTGGTGACCACATTGAACCATATCTCTAGATTAAACAATTTTCTTTTCCCTGCTCCATGATGTATAACTAGCATGAGTAAATGTACCACTAGGAGTGCATCGAGCATCTTTAAATTAAAATGGATTTTAAATGAGGGGGCATGAGCGAAGGAAGTAATGTTTGAAGAACAGCGGTGGAAATGAATGGGCCACTAGTCAAGGCTTGCAAGCAGAGAATATATCATTGTTTTACAGGGCTTTCTATCTTGTGCTTGAATGTTTGGTGCAGATTTATGAGGAAGTAAAATGCTAATGCTAGTGTATTTATAAACATATGATGGGGGTTTCATCTATAATTTATTCCCAGGCTCTGCATTATGCAGCCTATGAAAGAAAATGAAATGCTGTGTTGGACAGCAAAAGGGTTCATTAATACAGCTTTCACATTTTATTTAACTAACCCCCAGCTCATATTACACATTGATTATTACATTGTGAGATGTTTTTGAACACTTATTGTGTTCTTTTCCCCAGGCCTTTTGCTAGATACTTCAGTAGAATTTCAGCAGCGTTCAACTGTCTTATTCCGACTAGCACTAAGTTCTGTTCCGTTGGCCTGCAGGCATATAAACAATGTATGTATATTTATATTTTTTCCCGGCAAGAGTTGGGGGAGCAGAGGTATGGCTTGGTTATTAACATTTTTATTAAAATGTTGTGTTTTAGGGCTAGTCCCTAATTAAACAACCTGTAATCAAATTGGATCACAGCCGCACTTGTGATACAATATACATATAGCACAAGGCTTATTGAATTATTTTGTAGAATATAAGCACTCAGAAAGAACATTAAGTCACAACCACTGCTACCTTTTTTACTGGTCGTGAACAACAAAGTCATTTTGTAGTGACTGATATTCATTAATGGCCAAATTCCCTGATGTAATTCAGCAGCACTCCATTAAAACCAAGGGAGCTTTGCCAGTTTACACCAGCAAAACACTTGGCTCAGACTCTTACTTTATACTGCAGCGCTGGGGGTGGATGGTGGGGGACAGGAAAAGGCAGTTACAAGCTGATAGTAATCAGACTGGACATGAGCACTACTGATATTAAGTGACTAGAGCAGATGATGCTTTTCCACTTTACTGGTACAAAATACTTGTTTATAATTTGCTGAGAGTAACTTTCATTTTATTCTGTTCACTCTTCTGTTTTAATTTTATCTTCAATTTTTTTTTGCTTACCTTCTCATATGTTCATTAAGTTTTAAAGTTATTTGTGTAGCGCTTCTATCAAACTTCATAGACTGAAAGACCATCCATTATTAGATTAAAGAGTATGCATGGAAATAAAACAATTGTTAATAGATGTTCATACTGAATACTATCTAACCAGAGAGTTTTGAAGCTATAGACACTTTTGTAGACCCATCTCCTCTTGTTGATGTTGATCTTCTACCTGGATCAAACAGTTACTACTCTAAACAGTGTTCTCCCCTGGGTTGTTTAAATATGTGATTAATTATATGCATGTGGGAAGGATTTTGATCACTCTGAGACCAGATATTTTGAGAGGGTCCTAGGAGGCTTTAAAAATAAAACTGATTAACCTAATTAACCTAATTCTGGTAAATGGTGAGAAATATGACAAGACTGGAACAACTTCTTATTGCACTTACTCTGTTCCTTTGCTCTCATGTTGAACAGTTTGACATTTAACTAAAGCAGTATCAGTGACTACATATCCCCCGCCATATTTAAGCTGAGTGGACAGACCTAAACAATCCCACCAACTCCTCCAGGTAAATATATTATCTGTGGTGCACAGGATCTTGCAAATACAAAGGGTGTATAATTTAAATGAGAGACTCATTTGGGCCCTTCTTGTTTAAACTGTTGCAAATCTTGGTCATGTTGCAGTCAATGAGAGGTCAGCCCAAAGTGAGTGACAGCCCAGTATAACCCATATGCTTTATCCATTTGGAAAAGTTGGATAAGTATAAGATTAAAGATCAGCACAGTGATCACAATTATCCAGCAGAGAGGTTCAATGACGTTGACATATTTTCACACCAATGAATTGTCTTCTAACATATTGGGTTAAAAACATCATTCCTTTAGGCATGTGGATCTTCATCTCTTTATCAACAAATATTTTTGTGATGGGTACTTATTGAAGAAATTCCATCTTTCCACTGATGGTTGAGATCCTCTAGGGACATTACTCCCTCAGCACAAGAGATGTATTGTGCTTCTTCCACAAGGTAAAGTGCTGCAGATCAAAAGGCAGTGTATGTTGCTCACTCTTGCAGTAGATGCCTGGTTTTCAGGGGGGCTGGTAAAATGTCACCTTGGCATACAGCTCTTTGATGTACCTTTTGCCATATCATCGGAAAGAGTTCAATAAAGAAAGCAGAGGCTGCAATGCTTTCTAAGCAGCAAAAGTGGCTGCCATTAGGAGTGCTAGCAATAGTAAGCTAAAGGCCCAAATTTGCACTTCTTGTGCATCCAAGTTCCCATGAGGAAGTGATGATAATTTCAGAAGGGGTCCACTACCTGTTACAGCTTAGTTTAAAGGTAAACTGAAACACTAAGATCCCAGATCGCAAACAGAATCTCTGTAAATGTAAGAATATCCTCATATTGCATTTTAAGACAAACACAGTTAACATAAGAATGGCCATACTGGGTCAGACCAACGGTCCATCTAGCCCAGTATCCTGTCTTCCGACAGTGGCCAGTGCCAGGTGCTTCAGAGGGAATGAACAGAACAGGTAATCATCAAGTGATCCATCCCGTCACCCATTCCCAGCCTCTGGCAAAGAGGGTAAAAAGAGTGCAGTTAAATCACTGCTTGTTTTATTTATCTCCTATGACATGAATTTATGGTTCTGCTTTCTCCAATAATAGCTGGAATCACCAGGACTTAAAGCAGAAAGTTTTCTTGCTTTCTTTGCACTGCCTATGCAAGTCCAGGAGAACATTCCATGAAAACAAGCCCATCATTGTGTCTTTAAAGGAGTGTTGGAGGCTGGCATAGAATACCCTGACAGTATGAGGGCTCTGCATGGGATGAATCCTGTAATTAACAAATACTTGCCATACAAGGACACCTAAGCTACTAAATGAAAATGTCGCTGTAAGACAGGACATTCTTGCTGTTATATCTGGCAGAGACACCTACAATTAAGGTGGACAGGAAGAAAGAGTTTGAATTAAGGAGAGAGACATGATTGGTGACAGTGGAAATCATAAAAAGGGAAGCTGATGAACTCTTGTACAACTCAGGGAAAAGTGAATTTGAAACAATGTAACAAAAAACTGTCAAGTGATGCTGGCATGGTGCTGATTCTGGAATAAAACGTTGTTTTGTTCTTGTTTTTTAATTCTTGATGAGCGCGGTCTTTCGCAACCATTTGAGTCGTGGTAGCTTTACAAGAACATCATTGAAACTGTAGAAAAATAGAAACTATCAAAGTGTTATCTCCAGTCATACCTGCTCTATCAAGCTATAGACCGTGACTGCGATATTTGTTGGCTTTCAGGAATAAAATTGGTTAAAATCTCTGCTATTATTCAGGTTTTGATTTAACCCTCAATGTCTTGTATTGAAATAATTATGAATATAAATGTTATTAATTAAACTGTTAAGTTGCAGTGCTCATAGGAAGGTAGCACGGGGGTGACCAGACTTCCCGATTTTATAGGCACAGTTCTGATATTTGGCGCTTTTGCTTATAGAGGTGCCTATTACCCCACAACCTTGTCCCAATTTTTCACATTTGCTATCTGGTCACCCTATTTGGAGGATAGAGCAAAGTAATTGGAGTCAGGATATGTTTTTATTATTATTATTCCTGGTCTTGCTACTGATTGTATATGTAAATTTGGGGCAAAATAACCTAACTTTTATGTTTAACATGGGAAAAAAAAACATAGGAACATGTAGGTCCTACAATTTGATTGGAATTGCATATTCACAAGAGGTGCCTTCTTTGGCATCACGTTCAGCCACTATGCTGTCCTGTGGCTGGCTGGACTGCTTCAGATTTAAAAATAGCTCCTGGCTGTCCGGGAGAATGCACCTGTCTCCCATTCTTCTCCTCCTCCTTCCATGTCCAGAACGTCCTCCTCGTTGTTGCCTGTGGTGGCCCAGGACTCAGACTCTTGGGAGGTATCCACGCTACGTCTGGGAGCAGAAATGGGGTCACCACTGAGAATTGCATGCAGCTCATTGTAGAAGCGGCATGTCGCTGGTGCATGATCAGAATGACTGTTTGCCTCCCTTATCTTCTGGTACAGCTGCCGAAGTTTTCTGATATTTCAACATGGCACTGCTTTGTCCCCTTGGTGTAGTCTTTCTCCCCCAGGCCCCACACAATCTTTTCATAGATGTCTATGTTGCTACAGCTGAATCGGAGCTGTGCTTGCTGTGATATAGCAAGGGCAGAGGGCAGTAGAAGAGTGCTCGAAGGAAGGTATGTAAGCCCCAGAATGCTCAGGGCTCTATTCCCTGCAGACCAGCTAGAAGTCATTAGAGGGCAATTAGGAGCAGTTGAGGCCAATTAAGGCCCAGCCAGGTGCTTGATAAAAGCCGTCTGCTCCAGACAGACAGCGTGCAAGCTGGAGGAGTGCCGTACTGTGTGGAGGATGTGGAGGAGTGCAGAGTTGTGTGGAGGAGCAGAGAGGAGTGCTGTGAAAGGTACCGGGCCCAGGAGGGGGAAACCTGCACAAGGTCCTGGGTAAGGAAGCCCAGTTCAGGCGGCAAGGAAGCGGGGCCCAAGAAGCCAGAAGGACAGAGGGGGGAAATTAGCCTAGGGGAAAAGACTGCAGCTGCGAGTACAGTGCCAGCAGCACATAGATGCTACTCATAGGGCCCCTGGACTGGGACCCGGAGGAGCAGGCGGGCCCGGGTCCCTACCCCCCTCCCTGGGGAGAAGGGGTAACTGGTGACGCCATGGCCCACTATGAGAGACAAAAGCATGAGACCCATTAGGGTGAAGCCGGCTGTCTGCCACTCTGCACAGACTCTTCTCCCCACAGACTGGTAAGATTCTCCTGGGTACTCCAGGCTGGAGCGCGTCTGGAGCGTTGAGTCGCCATGATCAGCTGGGCTGGGGAGCTCTCCATGCTGATCAAACAGGAAATGGGAATTCAAAATTTCTCCGGGGCTTTAACAGGGGAGAATCTGTTTCCTGTGTACCTGGCTGCTGTGCAGCAGAATTGAAAATGATCTCCAGAGCGGTGACAGCGGAGCATTATGCGACACCTCCCGGAGGCCAATTCAGTTGACGTACACAATGCTGCATCTACATGGCCCCCCGTCGGCCCATCAACATCGATGTAAGTGCTATGCCTCTCCCAAAGATGGAGTAATTACGTTGACATTACAGGTGAGTTAGGTTGGCAGAAGGGACCTGGTAGTGTATGTCCCCTAAGTGGAAGACTCCAAGCCTGAGAACCCAGAAAGGCTGGAGTAAGGTTCCCAAGAGGAGAAAGGACTTTAGCAGGGGAAAAGACTCTGAAACTGCCCAAGTGTGGCCCCAGAGAAAGGCCCAGCCTACCATGGGATTGATGTGGGGAAGAGTAATGAGAGTGGCATGAGGTAGCTCAGGAGATGGGATCAGTGTGACAAGTGGACGGGTAGAGGAAGAGAACAGATGAGAAATTTCTGTATTTTTGACAGAAGAGATGGAGAAAGAGAGAGCTGGGGGAGGGAAGGCAAGCAGAGGGGATGGGGAAAGTCAGGTCACATTTTTGTCAATTTTCTGTTGGAAGACATTGCAGTTGCTAGTCATCCACTAGATGGTACTCTACATGAAACACACTGGGCTCAATAATCCATTCCACTTCGGCTTCTTTGCAATGCCCCACCAGTGGAAAGGGGACATAAACAATCGGTCAGCTGGGGGAATCCCCCAGGACCTAGCAGCTTCTACCCACAACTTCCTTGCAGCCCCCAGGATAGTCGGGGTGGTGGGAACAGCTCTCTATTCCTTATTCAGAGCTGCTAGAATGGTCCCTTGGGATTACAGGTGTTCAGGAGTCAATTAGACCAGCCATGAGACTGCTTTAGGTCACACTGGGGACATAAATGGGGAGCCTCAAGGAACTAGCTGCATTGTCCTCCTCCTCAGGTCCAGTGCTGAGTTGGATGCAAAATTGGGCCCATTAATGTTAAAAGTAGGCGTACTCTGATGCCTACATTATTATTACTGTTCATAGAAAAGGCACATAGGTCCAGTAGTATCCCCTTCACTTTGCAGACTAGGTCCGTAATTCACCAGTGGCATCAATGAGCACATCCTATCAGCCCAACGGTTATGCAAAGCATTCCCAGCAACATTTGAAAACTGCAATTGCTGAGTCACGTCACTGTGATGTAGTGAATTTCATCCAGATTTGTGACAGTCTATTGAGATTTTGCAATTTACACTCAAATATATTTTTCAAAGACAGTACAGAAAAGTTTTAGGTTATCTACTTTGTTGTTTATTATCTCTGCCTCGGGAAGTTTGTTAGATGTTGGGACTAAGATTTTTGCCCTTTGCTTGTAAGTCTAAGAACTGATTCGGGGTTCATTGTGATGTGCTAGCAATGCTAAATATGGGTCCCTGGAATCCACTTAAGGGTTTTTTTATCTGTTTTTGGTATTTTACTGCCTTTTCTGCTAACACACTTGGCTGTGCTTGAACTGATATTTCTAGATATTACCAAAATGAGTCACTTACGAATTTTTTGCCCCTTTTTTTATTTAAACTTTTCTAGAATACCACACTGAGCAACCTGCAAATTGCAATATTTTATTTAATATTGTAATATACTCAACTTGTTGCACCACAGGCCAATTTCAAAATAATTTGAGTGGCAGTCCACTAATAAGAGGTAATCTTTCCCCCTTCATTCAAATAGCTTTCAGCCACCCTTGCATCCAGGGCAAACACAGAAATCTCATGTCAGGTCAGTGGTCTCTTGCATTCTGTTCCCCGTGTCTACTGCAGTTTTCACAGTGGGATAGTTTATCTCCAGTGGCAGCATTTATGCCTAGCAAGAATAGGACATCTCAGGCACGTTTTTACACTTCTCAACACACAGATGGGAACTTTGTGGATTATGTCTAGCATTTCTGACCCCCTGCTGGGTGGTGTTAGGACACAATGCACTTTGCCACACAGGATGTGATTCTGTGCAATTTTATCCGTTTAGTTCCAACAGAGTTTATGCTTGGAGTTGTCTGGGTGTTTTGTAATGGCTGTCCATCTAGAATTATTCTCTCTGGCTCTGTAAGATAGGTTTGTGGTTCTCATGTGAGCTTGCCAAATTTTGTTTTAGAAATGAGTAGTACTAGTGCATGTTTAATTCAAACTATTCCTCCAGCACCTCTGCTTCACTATTTATAGATGCTCTTAGACATTATAAGACACTCCTTATGAGACCTGAATTAGGAGAAGGATGATCTGGTGATTTAAGATGCTATCCTGGAACTTGGGATTCATGGAGTCCAAGGTCAGAAGGGACCACTGTGATCATCTGGCATCCTCATGTGTAACACACAACATAGAAAGAACTTGCCTGAATTAATTCCTAGAGCAAATCTTTCAGAAAAATGTCCAGTCTTGATTTAACAATTATCAGCAATGGTGAATCCACCACAACCCTTGATAAGCTGCTTCAGTGACTAAATGGAGATCCAGATTCAGTTCTTTGCTCTGCCATAGACTTCCTCTATGACTTTTTCAGCAAATCATTTAGGCCCTTCTCAATAATTTCAGTGGTGCACAATCAGGGCCTTAGTCTCTATATGCCTCAGTCCCCTGTCTGGAAAGTGGGGATAACAGCTCTTCCCTAGCTCAGATGTTGCAAGGATAATACATTAAAGTTTGTGGAGGTACTTAAATATTACAGTAATGGGGGGGGGCATATAGGTACCTAAGATACTGGCAAGTCATGAGTATTACTGTATGTCAATTTCATGACCATTTTCTTGAAGTCCTGGCAGTGAGTTCTGTAATGTCACTTGCAACAATTTATGGTCATTTCTGGTGCAAATGGTCACAGCTCTATTTAATATTATTCCTATAACATACTCATCACTGAGATATCTCCACTGACTTCACTGAAGCTGCTCCTGCTCACACCGATGGTGAATATGGCCCACAAACTCTGCCAATCACTCATCACGTTTGGGACACAAAGCAAGCCTGAAAGTTGTCAATACGTATACAGTTCTGTCTGAAGGTTACATTATCTTGGGGCAAAACCAGTGAGGGAAGGGAGATTTTTTGCATACTCACACCAAAACCAGAACATTTAAGTACTTAATTTTTTTTCTGGAAGATTTGTCCATTAACTTTAATTAAGTTTTCTCTAGGTTCAAAAGTATGAAGAGCGCTATGAAACAAAAGAGAGTTTGCTTGACAGGCATTTTCTCTGCACTCACAGTTCTGTTTCTTTATGGTCAGAGAAACACTTTGAGCCATATGTCTTTAGAGCAATGCTAACACTTAGTGACCAGTTAAGCAAATCCCACTTGTGAAATTCTTATGGCTGCATTGTGCTGGGAGCCTTATTCTCAGGGCTCTGTTCTGTCACTGCTTGTTTTTTCACATTAAACCAAGTGACTTAGATGGGATATGTGGTTGGTGATGTATTGAATGGGAAATTCTCTACTGCCATTGAAAGGTTGCACTGTGTGAAACTGTAAATCCCATGAGAAGAGACAAGAATTTGCATATATTCCTCTCCTCCAAAAAGCCAGACATCAAACCTGTTTGATTTGCTGGACCCCAAGCTGCCAGAGGAGGAGGTGCGTTTAAATCAGGCTGTGGGTCGCCTCCCGAAGTGTTCCTGCTATCCAAGTGGAAGATTGGGTCAGCCACTGTGTTGCAGAACTTGTGTGGGACTCATAGTTCCTATCTAGCTTCCTCTGGAGTCAATAGGAGTTGTTCCATTGACTTCAATGGGCATTGATTTGCCCACATCTAATGCTTCAGTTTTAGATGAAATACTGCAACACTATAACTCCGAACACTTTTCCCCACTAAATGGAACTTTCCTCAGGTCCCAAGGTGTTCAGATAAGGGTTTGAAACTTCAGCAATCCTAGTTGTTGTCATGCTGAAACCCAGAAGTACCTTCTCCTTTGCCCTAAGAGGTGTGTGGGGAGTTCCAACCATTCACCTGCCCTGTCTTCAGCTCCATGTCCCCCACATAGTATCCAGACCAACATCAGAGCCAGATTCCCTCCCCATTTTCCCCCACTTACCTTGTGCTGTGGTCTGGGGTTGAGGTCTAATCCTCCATCTGGACGTACTCCTGGATCTGTTAACACCTAATCTGTACCAACATAATCTCTATTTAAATGATATCAAAATCAGTTCTGTATTTCATTGCTTATCACACCTCTCTTTCATACTGCCTATTACCACCCAGTAATAATAGCTCAAAAGTACTTGGCCCTGCTTCTCTTGTAATCCTATAGCAAATATAAAGCCTATTTCGAAAGGGTGGGTCGGGAAAGCTTTCTTTTGCTCCTGAACTAATTGACCATACAATAAATTGTATCGTCCTGAGTAGAATTTCTCTGTTTCCTATGATATTACAATGAGGGCTACATTTCAAAGGTGCTTAGATATCTAAAGATGCAGATAGAAACTTAACTCCCACTGAAATGAGTGGGAGTTAAGCACCTAGAATTTGTGAAAATTCTATTGGGCTGCCTATCTACATGTTCAGGCACCTAAATACCTTTATAAATCTGGTCCTTCCTTCCTTCGGCTCAGAGAGAATTTCCTTTAACCTAGACAGGATGGTTCATTACACTTTCACAGTTATGACCTGCCACCTTTAACTTATTTTTGTTTTATTATGATGTCAAACCTTAGTTGTTGATGATTAAGTTTAAGCTGTTCCAGGCATAGGATAGGCACATAGCATCTCTCCTTTGGCACAGTATCTGATTTTAGTAAATCAGGATTGAGAGATTTATGGGCAAGCAACATATCGCTAATTTACTACAATTTTTGCTGTATATAAAGTGAATTTGTAGAGGTTTCTTTCTTTGCTTTTTAGCCCTCTTTGAAATCCAGTACTCTTTCTTGTTACTGTCTGCCTTTGATCCAGTGAATATATCTGTCCATGTGCTAATATTTCATTTGACTGTAGGTCCATGTAATTTACAATGACACAAAGTCAATACGCCTCTGCTGGTTCACAGCAAGACGTGTATGTATAACCTCATGAAGCTGTAGATATTTTTTTTAATAGTATGGATCTGATAAGAATGTATTTGATTAATCAAAAAAAACTGTGACCATCAGTCCACCTCGGCAAAACAATGGCTTTGGGAAGATAAAATATTTCCCTTTGTATCTATTCAAATTTTCAATGAATGTATAAACAAAAAGTTCAAACGTGCACAGTCATAGAAACGACACTAGATTGATTTTAACATTATTTGCCAGCTTAGCCAACCTATTAAAGTGCTCTCTATGGTAGCACGTTTTAAAAATGCAGACAACTCTCCCTCTACCTCACCTTCCATCCTCATCCTCTCTCTGCTCAGTGTTGGAATTCCCACATCTTCTCTAAGATATAACAGAGTTACAGAAGTAAAATAAATCTTCTTGGCTCACATACATTTTTTTGATTTTAAAGTCTTCAAACCAACATTTTAGCCTAAAACTACTTTAAATATCCAAAATAATTACACTTTCAATTGTTAAAACTTCTTAATTTGATATTCCTTTTAGTTGTGTCTGATTCAGCAAAACACTTAAAAACATGCTTGAAGTTTCATTGTGAATAGAGTTGGAACATATTTTAAAAACAAGCTTAAGTGTGTTGCTAAATTGGTGATTTGGTTTCCTGGCCACAATTATTGTAGTCTTTATTAATCAATGTGAATGCTTAGCCTATATTTATATGTGGGTTGTAAAATCTTCCGAAGTAGTTGGAGCTTAAAAATGGGTATGTTAACATGTGCATGTCTCTTATTTGGATGTGTTGAACACAAATATGAAAACTCGTGATTGCAGTTACTGTTTTTGCTGAAAGAGGCATCATTGCATCATCCTTGTGACCTGCCCGTATGATATCACCGTCTCAAAAGGCAACTAAACTTTCAGTAAGTTTTCAGTGAGCAAAAGTAGGACATCTGCCTTGCCTTTCTGATGCTTTTTTGTGTTTCTAGATACTCACTGCCAGCATCCTGCCATTCCAAGAACATCTTGGACATATGGTAAGTAGAGCTCCAATGCACTGGAACCGCCTACTTCAGTTGATGTGTTAGCAAGTTGCTGACCCATTGCAGCTCATTCATGAATTTTCAGCTGTGACAGAATGAATGCCCAGAGTGGTCACTGATTAGACTGCCATTCCTAATACATTCTCATCATTGCAGTTAGCAAGTGGGAAAACAGTGACAAGTAAATCTTGGAAGCGTGAGAAAAACAGAATGTGAAACACCCACAGACCTGTAGCATAATATGGCATTTACTGTGACTGCTAGTCTGTACAACACCGCAACACCGTGATTTGAATCTGTAAAAGATACCTTGACACCTTGGAGAAAAGGCAAATCTCACATCACATTTGAAACTTTTGTTCCCATATTTTCCCATCAAGGTAGATGGGAAAATACATTCAGAGATTCCAAGGCCAGAAGGGACCATTCTGATGTAGTCTGAACTCCTGTATAACACAGGCTATAGAACTTTCCCAAAATAATTCCTAGAGCATCTCCTTTAGAAAAAAAAATCCAATCTTGATTTTAAAATCATCAGTGATGGCGAATCGACCATGACCCTTGATAAATTGTTCCAATGATTAATTACATTCACCATTAAAAATTTGCCCCTTATTTCCAGTCTGAAATGATGGAGAGATCTGACTTCAAAATTTCAGGGCCATCTCCTGAATCCTACAGTCACTGTTTATCAAGGCAAAACTCTTATTAATGTCACTGGAAGTTTTGCTTGAATTTAGGAGTAGCGACGGCAAGATTTGATGCAGATGTGTTTTGTCAGGGGAAATTGTCTAGTGGTCAGAGCACCAGATTTGACACATTTATACTCTCTGGAAACAAGCAGTTGAATCTTCACAGGGCTAACTCAGTTCTTCACATATTTGAAGTAGATGAACTAGATTCCTTACAGCATGTCGTGTGGGGACCTTTTGTGTGAGACTTTTAAAAATGTGTGACTTTTTTCCATTCTATTTTGTCAAATTTCTTTATACTTTAGTCCTTTTTTTCTTTTGTGCAATTAGAATCCAATCATTTTCTCTTATCTACCCATATTGTCAACATTGTAGAAATCCACAGATTATTTCCAACAAACTTCTTCTCATTTGCCTGATCAACAAATAGCAGCTCTTCTGTATCTCACTCTTAAAGTGTAGCCATTTAATATCACTTTTTGATTCAATTCATCATGCATTTAACTGGACTGCCAAGTAGAATTACAATACATTGAGCAAAGTTAGCTCTCTTTTTTTTTTGATAGAGAGAGCTTTAAGAATGTCTACTTTACTCTTGGTTTCTTTCAGTTCGCTATGAATCTTGAGATGTTTAGCAATCACCTTTTTTTTTTTTTTTTTTTTTTAAAGAATTGGTAATGGGACATATTGGTGCAAAAATAGTATTCTTGGGAGGACATTCATCTTTATTGCTTCCCCTCTACTTAGTGAAGATATAGGCAGAACATCCCATGTTTGTCAACTCTTGTTTTGGGAAATAACTTGCTGGAAATAATTCACTCCCAGCCTAGACATTAGAGATTCCAGGCCAGATGTAGTGAGAGGGGAGATTTGCACTGGTCTCCTTGGCTGAAATGTCCTCTTCCTGTCCACAGTATTGTAAGTTGCCAGAGGCAGCTGTAATTCAGTGTTAAGGGAAGAGATTCCTGTTCACAGGGCCAAATCCTTAAGTCAGTGTTTACTTGGCTCTGTTTTCTTTTCAGGCAAATTTCTCAATGGGAGGTTTCTTGAGTAAGAAATTAATGAAGATTGATCTGGCCCCTGCTTGTGCTGCTTTGCTGGTGCAAAGCAGCCTTAATGTTAGTGGATCCAGACCCTTCAGATCCCCCTCCCCCCCAGCATGAAGGAATTCTTGAGTTGAGCAGAGCTACCATAGCAGCTCCCTATGCCACCCTCCTCCCAATGCAAGGGCATATGCATAAGAGTTTATGGACAAGATGTCTTCACATCTTTGTGATCCCTGATTTCTTGGAATGGCCTTTTGGGCCATAGATAGCCAGGCATAAGTTAGAGTATCCCCAAGGATCTAGTCTATGCAGGGGACTGGACCGGCAGTGGGGTGGCCCCAGAGTTGGGGATTATAAAGATGTAGTGTAAACCCACCCTGAGGTGTACTGAGCACATCTTAGTCATGGTCCAGCATCTGGGTCTTTGGGATTTGGCACATAGTTATAAAGTAGTTAGGAAGTCTTTGAATTGAGAGTTTCTATACAAATGTGAGATTATTTATTTATATTACATTTATGTACAGTTCGAAACATTCTATTATTTGACTTCTCCAAGTTTGAATAAAGTTGTTGATTTTATTCCAGACTTAATGTGGATTTTCGCTCCTTCTAACAGCTCTCAGTTAATTAAATCTTCACATGTGTATGCATGTTAACAGCTTTCAGGTTTGCTTTTCATTCTAAGCATAAATGAGAGGGGGCCAGTGAGTTTGAGTCTAGAAAGGTTATTTATTCACACCGTCCTTTACTTGAGTTTGGGCTCTCTGTATTAGATTATAAACTCTCAGTTTGCATTGGGATACAGCACTAGATAAATGTCGATCATCATCATAGATCATCACTCACTGTGGAATCTGGGCATCAGTAGAGTTTAGATTTTGGTAAACATTTTACATCAGTGGGTAACTAAGTAATATGATGTGAATAATAGTATGGCAAGTATCAAATGCAACGGGGGGTGAGTCTCAGCTTGTGCTTTTCATTAAGAATTTGATGTGTAGAGCGAATGCAAGTAAGGTCCTAAAACTACACTCGTCTATATTTGTCAGGTGCTCAGATTTTATAGTGACAAGTGCAGCATAAGAGCTTGACTGGAATAGGTAAGCAAAGTGTATCAAGATGTGATGCATGCCTCTCATTTCAGGTCTGAAAAGCTGTCTTACTTTGGATCCTTAGCACGCCGTTGCAGTTCTGGCCTTTTTTTTAGACAGACTAATCATCATGGTGAATTTTTTCTGCACAGAAATGAGAATTCTTATCAAATTAAATTTGTACTTGAGACTTAAACTAGTCTGCAGAAGTGAAGGGCTAGTGCAATAATGCAACTTCTCTTCCTAACATCTAGATAGCCAGGCTTACTACACTTCTTAGTCGTGTCTTCAAATGAAAAAATTAAGGACCTGATCCTGCAAACTTCATTCCAGTTAGTAACTCTTACTAGTGACATGTCCCATTATCTCCTTTTCATCACTTGTTTAGTGCTGCTGTGCTATGCCCTAATATTGTTGCATTTTCTAACTCTGAAGCATTAGTTTGGCACCTATGTATCATAGTATGTAATGTATGCTTAATATAATGAATGCTTTGTAAATGCCTAAGATAGATCTATATCATGACATACATAATCCTGACATCCTGACCTGGTGTTCTTCTACAATGTCTATAAAAATAAATAGTTCCCCATAAATCCAATAAAAGTAGCACTATTTTATAACACTAAGTGCTGAATGCAGCCTGTCTGATTTGTGGGCCCACCTATTTGCTCTGGAGATCAAGGACTTGACCCTGTATTTCATGTGCATCAAATTCCTCTGGAAGTCAATGCTCAGGAATACTGACTTGGGTCCCAGATAGTTGTGTGTGCAGATGGGGAGAGAGGTATGCAGTTCTCTGACGTGTGCACATGAGGAGGGTATTATGGATGTACCTATAAACTGTGTGAGCGTAGTATTAGAGGCCCATTGATATAAGTACAGCCTTAAAATTGTATCCCTGCAGTTTAATTATAAATATCTCCACAAATACAGCAGCTGGTGCAATGTGTTATGTGAGGCATTAGAAGATTAGATATAAGCAAAAAGCTCCTGTGTCTGATATTTAGGCAGTATCCCAGTGTCCCCATCAAGTTCATTCCTGTATCAATACTAATGGTAATTCTCTTAGGAAATTCTCTACGACCCTTTCATAGATTCAAGATTATTGGAGTGTATCACACTCTGGCTTCTCCCCGTTCTCTCCCCTGACATGTCTCCTCCCTCCCAGATAATTCCCTATGCCCAGTGGAGTAGCAGATGACATAGAGAAGAATCTCCAGGAGTGGTGCAAAAGGGACTTCGGCAGGAACAAAAATGTAGTTCTTTGTTACTGGCAGAACACTACAGGGTGTGAACATGCCACATCTGAGAACTATTTTTCTTTCAAAATTATCTGGAGTATGAAGATAGGTTTCTGAGACAACTCATCTGTGGATGGGGTATAATTCATAAGCATATATAAAATGCTTCGCAGTCCTCCAAAGGAAGACTTTGTATACAAAAAGTTGCTAATGTAAATGAGGAGATTGCAGTTTGTAGGTGAAGAAATGATTGTCACGCAAGCTCTCTGCTGCAATCATTTTGTCTTGTACCTCCAGTCAGTGCATGGTGGAAGCAGTCTCATTTGCCAAAGGTGATTTGGACAGGGGGAAGCTTATACCCAGGTACCTGGAGTCTACCACAAAAGCTCTATTATGCATAGAGTACATTTCAGGTCACTATTGCATGCTTGAGTGCATTTTTAATTCCTTTTTTAAACACCCATCATTTCAAGTAGAGTGCATAGAGTTCATGACACAAACACATCTGGATTTCAGTTGTTGATCTGAAATATTCACCATCCAATATGGTGAAAGCAGATGTTGGCTTGGCAATCATAGTAGATATGAATGATCACATGAGAAGTCCCATATGTAGCTTAGCTGAGAGCAACAAAGTATACCAGACTGTCTTAAACTGTGTTCTGGATTGATGAATGTTTGCTTACCTACCAAACATTCTTCATCATTCATCTCCTCCACTATGGAAGTGGAAGATTATTATACATTTTGAAATGGCTCCTTAAATGGTAGAATTAAATGCTATAACAAACTGGTATGGACAGAACTAAGGATCTTAATCAGACAGACTCAGTTTGAGCTGAAAGCTTTAAAAATCACTCCCTTTTTTGTATTAGCATAATTTACATATTTGTGCCAAGTGAGCACTTCTGCTAAAGACCAAAAACTTCAAAATTGAGGGACTGATAATTAAAATACGCTGAGCAACTTCACCTTCCACTGAAGTATTTAGAAGCTGTGGATGCTCATCATGTTTGAAAATCAGGTGAAGAATGCCTAAATCTACATCCCTAAATCCGTACTTAAAAGTGGGGTGTGATTTTTTCACAGGTGCTTAGCATCCGCAGCACCCATCCACTTCAGTGGTAGCTTTGGTTGAGTGAGGACTGTGGTTACTAGAGAGCCCACAACATGATATAGAGGGTGGCAGGGAGGAAGATGTAGACTAAGAATTTTAGGGTAACAAAACCTAATTAATGTAATCTGAATGTGCTCCTCAGTATTGAATGTTTCAGGCCATCATAATTGTTGGTGAGGTGATTAAACCATGGGCCCAGTGCTAATCCTTGGGACCAGAACTTCTGCACCTGATGCAGCGGAGGAAGGAGGGGGATAGCAGAAAGTAACTTTCTTGGCCACTTTTAATCCCTTCTCATCCAGAGTGGTAAATGACCACGTCCAGTAATACAGATTCTGTCCCTTCCTGTTGCCCATCTATGCTTCTGTGGTGGAGTGAAGGGATTATAGCAGCTTCTTGGAGAATACATCCTGCCCAGAAGCAATGTGGCGTCAACACAGGCAGCACTACAGAGTAGCATGTAGCATATGGCGGGTGGGAAAAGGAATGGCTGGAGTCTCCTGCATTGCAGCTATTCTGGGCTGCAGCTCATGTGCACCCTTTCAAGTCCCAAAATTAGGAAGGCACAAAGACTCTTAGTACATGTCATTTTCATTGAGCAATTTTTCTACCCCTAAGTAGTCACAACAACTGACTGACTTGTTTTTGTAAGAGGGATTTGAATGCGGAAAGGGTACACTTGGGCCAGGAATGACTAAACAGGGCATTGGGGCTGGCATAACTGGTATGGAGACAAGAGAAGGGCAATGCGCAAAGGGATAAGTAGTCAGGGGCAGAATTATGTAAGGACTTGAAGATAAGGGTATCACACCTGAAGTTGAAGCAGTAGAAGAGGGAAAGCTATGGAGAAATTCAAAGGAAAACAGGTGATAGGTAAATCATGAGAATTTCCTGGTCTTTGGTCAAACAAAAGCTGGCATCATTATGTACTGGGATTAGTAAAATCCGTAAAGTTGCTGTATAACATTTGTAGCAGATAAACAGCTTGCATCTCAAGCTAATAGCCACATATTCATCTGGGGTCACATTCTGTTCTTGGTTGCCCTCCTGAAAACAGAATTTTATTTCTGAAGTATTTGGAGGGTGGGAGGAAAATAAAAGACTAAAATAAGTGGGAGTGCACATGGCTAGGAATTCCTGTTCTTATTAATGGATAAGAAAAACTCATAGATATAGAACAAAAAGAGAAAATATGAAGGAAAATCCTAATAGGCAAGGTGTAACCTTAGAAAATCAAAAATTGAAGAAGCAAAACCTCATGCTGCATCTGGATTATTAGAAAGCATCAAGAGATGATGAATGACATGTATAGGGATGACGTTAAATCCTGGGAAGATTATGCCTCTGAAGATCCTCGGAGAACTTGGGAGGTCTTGATTTACTCGCAGACTAACAGCAGATGATGATGGTGTATCTGTGACAACCATATGTGATAAGAGAACTGGTCAGTTTAACAAATTAGGCACTGTAAGGGTCATTGAGTCACAGCCTATTGTATCTGTTTTTGGTTGTCAAGTATAAAATCTTTATTTCTTCAGCATGTGCCTTTTTGTTACATGTCCCCACAAAATACTGTGCCTGTACTTTTAAGTGCATTTATTTATAAAGGAATTATAGTATCTGGACACAACATAACTATAGTCATGTTCAAAACTTACACATTTCTGGGTTTACTTCATGAAATATTAACATTCTGCTTGCTTGGATTTAGTTTCTAAGTTCAGTTGGAAAAAGTCCAGAGTACCCTTTTTACAAGTGGAGCTAGGCTGATCTCAGTGGTGGCAGATGACAGAACAAGGAGCAATGGTCTCAAGTTGCAGTGGGGGGGCCTAGGTTGGATATTAGGAAACACATTTTCACTAGGACAGTTGTGAAGAACTGGAATGGGCTACCAAGGGAGGTGATAAAAACCATCCTTAGAGGTTTTTAAGGTCCAGCTTGAGAAAGCCCTAGCTGGGATGATTTAGTTGGAGTTGGACCTGCTTTGAGCAAGGGGTTGGACTAGTTGACCTCTTGAGGTCCCTTCCAGCCCTAATCTTCTATGATTCTAAGTGAAATAGCACTTTAGTCAGTCATTGAAGTCCCTTTTCCTACAGGATTAGAGTGGTGGTTTGTTTTTCATTTCATACCTAATGAAGACAGATACAAAAAATAGGGAGGGGAGAACTTCATGAAAATATGTTTTCATGTATCTGTTTAAAACATAAAAAGATACTTTTTTTGGGGGGGGGGAAAAAGTCTATAAGCTATGCCTGCCCAAGGGCTTGCTTGAAGCATGCCCTGGCCATTTAAGAGGCTTTAACGCAGCTACTTACCATGGTATTGAATAAAAAACAAATTCTGTATATCAGACAATCTCTTCAGAAAGAAAACACCTCAAGAACAAGTACTGGAAACACTTCCCCCATCTCTAGTCTCTTATAGGACAAACGTTGCAACAATAGAAATTTCCAATCTTCATTGATCATTTTAATTTTTTTTATTTCATTCCCAGCTACCGCCCTTCTTTAAATTCTACAACCCCCTCCCCCAAAAAATTAACTATTTACAAATGGAAAAGTGTTCTATGAAGACTGCTCAGGTATTAGGGAACAACTGCTGCCCAATGTATCTGGTGTGTCAGTTTCTGTTCCATGCTACTGTGTTGTTCTGCAGTGGAACGGAGCAAAAATAGAGGCTACTGCAATTCTGTTGAGTAAACATCACTGTGAATTCTAGCTGGTATGATCAATCCCTCACTGATCAAAAAATACCTGTGTCTGATGTCTGTGCCACTGCCCTGTCCTGACCTGCATACTATAATAGTAACTTGTTAAGGTTACAGTAGGATGAGATGATCACAGACACTTAGCTGGTGTGTATATATGCAAAAGGGTTTATTTGGGAAATATTACATAAAACCTACATGTTTGTTTAAAAGTCACTAAATATATTGCTTTCAAATTAAATAAAACTACATAAGTTGGGATAGAAGCATTCAACTGTTTATTAACTTTCTTTTTCTTATTTAAGAGTCTGCAAGTTCCTGATGCAGATTCCACAAACCCAAATTATTGGCAAATATGCCACACTTCCCATCTTTGTCCCCCAGTACAGATTAAGCTTTCTCTTCCTCTCAACCACGATTGTTGTCTCCACATTACCACAGTAAATTCTTGACATCAGAAATTCTGAGTTATGAAATGGAAGTTATGGAGAACTATATGCCAGATAGGCTTACTGCACTATTGCTTATCCTGTGTCCTCATTCTAAGACTGTGGTCTACGTTTGGGTCTTGATAGTCTGTGTGATTCTAGTAAAGAATTTAAAGGCTTAAAAGATTGTTTATAAAATAGTTCACTTTCTAGCCTATCAAGATAATTTTTACATCTTATTTCTATTCAAGAGCAAAGTTTATACTGCATCTAAACAAGGTAGTCACATGCTGAGTTGAAACTGACTTTTGTTCCACCTGATGCAAAGCAGCAATATAATCCTGCACAGTTTCCTGAATTTGCTATCTTTCTCCAACAGATGGCAGTGCATTTCTCCCATAGTTAGCCAAAAGTTTACATTTTGTTAAAAATAGATGCCCCACATTCTTAATTGTCAAATCTTTTTCTATTTATTGTTAGACACAAATCAAAAGCTGTTTAGATCATGAGTAAGCTCATTGTACAATAGATAAAAACATGATAAAAACCCCCCTTAAACACGTCTATAGATTATAAAACAAACTTGTAGTACCAGAAAATGCTGAATAACTTGTGTTTAGACACAGGCATCTCTATTAATTTATTAAGTCTGAACATTTTGGTTAAAAAAGTAGGCACCTAAATCCAGCTGTAGGTTTCTTAAATAAATGTGGCCTAATTCTTGGAGCTGAGCGCTCACAATCCCAGCATCTATGGAAAACTGGCCACATTGATTTGGGTGATTTAGGCACTAACGTTTAAAAATGTTGGTCTTTATCATGAAGAAGGCATATTGTAAGCTTCTAGGGCAGGAATTTTCTAATGATGTGATTGTATAGTACCTAATGCAGTGGGGCACTGATCCTGATTGGAGCCTCTTGGTGGTCCTGAATATGGAACTGGAAACATTTCAGAAAAAGCTACTGTGAAGGCGCTTCACTTAAACCATTTTTTCCTAATCATTTAAGTTTAGTTTCCAGAATCTTTGTACTTCTCTGCATTGTTGGTACCACTGGAGGTTTGTCTAGATGCTGTGTGAGATACATCATCTTCCCACCCAGGAGACAAGTTGCTTGAATGGTCTCAAGGTCACTAGCACCCAGATATTGATGAGCCTGATTCTTTACTGCTTTGCACCTTGTGTAGTCATTTACACCTGTGTAAAGACCTTATAGAGACCACCATGCTCACTAAGCAACCAGCTTGTATGCTCCTTTTGCACAGGTGTAAATAACTGCACAAGATGAAAGGCAGTGGAGAATCAGCCTCAATATTTCTAATGGTCACACCCCTATCACCATGACCTGTCTCTTCAAACTCTATTCACAAATTCTGGAGTCCCTATAAACATGCTGAAATATTTTTCCCCATTATGGCCCAATTAAATCAATATGGAGGTACAGTTAACTACTAGTAAGATCCTCTTTTCTGGGGACGATGTGTACTTTGTTGACCATCCACAAGGAAACCATTTTGATAACAAGTACATGAAAACATGAAACACAGGTGAAGGGGTTTCTATTCCACTGTGTCACTTACAGCCAAAGAAAAATGACAGTTCTGGGAATTAATAAGCTGTCATGTAGTGTTCTTTAAATGCACAGATTCTGTGAAACTTTGTGCCAGGGGTCAGCAACAGATCAGATGCAATCATCAGCTGTATCGTATTGACCTGGACAGTCAACTCTGTGTTTTTCCTTCATTTCTCTTTTCTCTGAAAGATGAGATTCTTTAGGGCTCCCCTTCCAGAGCAATGAAAAATTAACAAGAAGTGAGTGAAAGGATGAATTTCATGTGGGAAAGAATTGTATGATTATTTTTCCCCCTCTCCCCCACGTCCATTTCATTTTAGCCTTTTTCTGTTCTCCCTAATTTCAGCTATATGTGAATGTCATTGAAACTGGCAATCATTGTGAAACTAATTTCATTTATTAATATTAAACACCTATTTTAACTACTACTACGACTGTAATATTTGCTCTGGTACTGCTAAGTATGTGCTAAGTACTCAACAAATCACAAAAGAAGGCACAATCCCTTCTTTAAAGAGCCTAGGTTCTGAAAGACAAATTCGACACAGAGGGTGGATAGGACAAAGGGATACACAACAAACAAGTCAAGTGGCCAGCTGGTAACTGACCATGGCCATATAACATGAGATCTTCCTGCTGGTGTAAATCAGTACAGCTCCATTGACTTAAATGAAGCTGTGCCAATTTACACCAAGTGAGTATCTGACCCTTACAGTGTTTTCATGTGTTCTAATGGGATATATAGAGTTTCCTCATATCCTACACACTTACCAAAGTCAACAGGTTAGTTTCTTGTAGGAGTCATAGTAGGAGTGGTTCTTCAGGAGGAATTTGAACATTGAGAAGGAAGTCCTCTTGTAGACCATCACAGAAGGGGAATTCCCTATACAGGGGTGTGATGGAGGAAAGCCTGGTGATGCTTGTGGAAGAACTGGACAAAATGAGGCTCTGAGTTTGGTATCATTGGGGGACTGGAGTGGCTGGGAGTGTGCATGTGTCACAAGATAAAAGGGGAATAAGGAAAAGCCAAGTAATTACAGACCAGTCAGCTTAACTTCAGTAGCCAGAAAGATAATGGAGCAAATAATTAAGCAATCAATTTGCAAACACCTAGAAGATAATAAGGTGATTAAGTAACAGTCAGCATGGAGTCAAGAACAAGTCATGTCAAACCAACCTAGTAGCTCTTTGACAGGGTAACAAGCCTTGTGGATGGGGGGGAAGTGCTAGATGTGGTATATCTTGACTTAGATAAGGCTTTTGATACGGTCTCTCATGACCTTCTCATAAACTAACTAGGGAAATACTGCCTAGTTGGAGTTACTATAAGTTGTGTGCATAGCTGGTTGGAAAACTGTTCCCAGAGAACAGTCATCAGTGGTTCACAATTGAGCTGGAAGGGCATATCAAGTGGGGTCCCACAGAGATCGATACTGGGTCTGGTTCTGTTCAGTATCTTCATCAATGATTTATATAATGGCATAGAGAGTACACTTCTAAAGTTTGCAGATGATATCAAGCTGGGAGGGGTTGAAAGTGCTTTGAGGGATAGGATTAAAATTCAAAATATCAGGACAAACTGGAGAAATGGTCTGAAGTAAATAGGATGAAATTCAATAAGGACAAATGCAAAATAGTCTACTGAGGAAGAAACAATCAATTGCACACATACAAAATGGAAAATGATTGCCTAGGAAGGAGTATTGTGGAAAGGGATTTGGGGGTCATAGTGGATCACAAGCTAAATATGAGTCAACAGTGTAACACTGTTGCAAAAAAAGCAAACATCATTGAGGGATGTATTAGCAGGAGTGTTGTAAGCAAGACACTGAGAAGTAATTCTTCCGCTTTTTTCCATGCTTATTCAGTCTCAACTGGAGTATTGTGTCCAGTTCTGGGTGCCACATTTCAAGAAAGATGAGGACAAATTAAAGAAAGTCTTGAAACCATGACCTATGAGGAAAGATTGAAAAAACTGGCTTTGTTTCTTCTGGACAAGAGAAGACTGAGTGGGGGGACGATAACAGTTTCCAAGTACATAAAAGGTTGTTAAAAGTTGGAGGGAGAAAAATTGTTCTCCTTAACCTCTGAGGATAGGACAAGAAGCAATGGGCTTACATTGCAGCAAGGGAGGTTTACACTGGCCATTACTTCCTAACTGTCAGGGTAGTTAAGCACTGGAATAAATTGCTTAGGGAGGTTGGTGGTTTTTAAGAGCAGGTTAGACAAATACCTCTCAGGGATGGTCTAGATACTTAGACCTGCCTTGAGGGCAGAGGACTGGACTAGAAGTCCTCACAAGGTCCCTTCCAGTCCTACACTTCTATGGTTCTAAGATAAGGGTAGAAAGGAGGTGGGGACAGAGTTACATAGGACCTTCAATACAAAAACAAAAACTTGAACTTGATGTGGGGAAGGAGGGGAAGTTGGTGGAGGGTAACATGATCAAAAGAGGGTAACATGATCAGATCAGACAAGGAAGCAGCAACATAGGTGTCAGGGAGGCCAGAAAAGAAGAGGTGATGAGGGTCTGGATAAGAGTGTTAGCGTCGACATGGAGAAAAATGGATGTTAGGAAAGTTTTAGAGGAAAAAGTGACAAGATTATAACACAGCCTAGATGTGAGGGTGAAGAAGATTTAAAAAGAACCCAAGATGATCCTTCAGGTTGTGAACCTACATGGCAGGGAAAATGATGGTGCTTTCAGTGGTGACAGTGAATTGGGGGTGTCAAGCTGCCCTGCAGTGGCTCAAAAGCATAGTACCAGTCTCAGGGCAGAGGGTTAGGAAACAGGGTACAAACTCCAAATTGGTTGTGAGTTCTATATTTAGATTTCAGCAACCAGTTATAAAGTGTAAAACTCCTCAGGCACTATAACAGCCTTACCATGGAGGCACAGACAGTCCCATTGGGTACTCTGATCTGCCTCAACACCTATGTGACCCTACCTTTGTGATAAGTGGTTCCTTACATCGAAGATCACAGCGATATTCAGGTTACTCCCAGTCTGGAAGGATCAGTCACTTACCTCTGGTTAATTGCACTTTAGATCTCACACCAAAGCCAATGCTTGCCAATCCTATAATAAACTATGTAAATATTTATTGTATAGGAAAGGGAAATGAGAGTTATTTACAAGGTTAAATCAGGTAAATACATACATACAAATGAGTTCCAATCTTAAAGTTCAAAAAATAATAGAAGCGTCTATAGAAAGCAAACTCTACATGCTCTTTAGGGCTAACCTGGGCTGAGCACTGTGGCTCTTTTGCTTATGCTTAGTAATCCTTGCCCCTCAGCGTCCAAACAGCATAAAGCTACAGTTGCTCCTTGTTGGGGATTTTTAATGCCTTCCTCCCTTTGAGCTACTGACTCAGTGGATGGAAGAAATTCACTGGCACAACTCCCCTTTGTGTGGGTCAGGGCAGCAATCAGCAATGTCTTTTGTCCTCTTTGATGATCCACACTAGTTCGTCTGGTGTTGATGGACCTTCCTTGTCAGGCAGGATGTAACACCTTCTGTTTGAGATAAGCAAGTTAT
Source organism: Emydura macquarii macquarii (assembly GCF_026122565.2). Taxonomy (NCBI): domain Eukaryota; kingdom Metazoa; phylum Chordata; order Testudines; family Chelidae; genus Emydura; species Emydura macquarii. The sequence continues at coordinate 3,580,717 of NW_027133377.1, forward strand.
GCTTGTTAATGCAGCAGTTCCCAAACTGTGCGTTGTGACCCCAAATGAGATTGTGCCATCAGCAGTTGGGATCATGGTGATCCCCCTGTGATATGGAGGACACCAGCTTGCTCTGCACAATATGACCACACATGTGCAGTGTATGTGAGGTCACAAGGCCCAGAGGGCACCATTTTGCTCTACAAATGGCATCCACCACACAGCATGACCTCACATGCACCATCTGTATGAGGTCACGCTGTGCAGAGGACGTTTTCCATACAGCTTGACCTCACATACGGTGCTTGTGAGGTCACTCTAGGTGGAGGATGCCATTTTGCTCTTCAAAATGGATTCCACTGTGCTGTCTGGAGTCCTGGGAGGAAATAATTAAATGGGATCATGCTGGCAAGACGTTTGGGAGCCCCTGAATTAATGGTTCTCTCCTGTCTGGTGACTTACATAGTTACAGAGGCTTACAGTGGAAATGCTCAAATATTACCTTATAATATGGGATATAGATGTTATAAGTGAGATTCATGCATGCAGCAATTTACAAGCATTCAATGAAGTCTAAACACTAATAGCTATTTTAACAATACGGATGCACAGGCTTTGGGCTCTGTATTTAGCACTATTCAAGTGAGGCAGGGGAACGCTGTCATGGGCTAGCACCTGGTTTGCCAATGTCACGGGGGGGGGGGGGGGGTTACTCAATGAATTTGTTCAGACAAAAGCAATGCAGCAGCCATCTTAGATATTCATCGGTAGGGTTAGGTGGTGAAGGGGAAGGTTTGAATTAAGATAACCATCATCAAAGAGGAAGACGACAGGAGGGAGAGAAGGCTTGGAGAATACACTCAGCCCTTGTGTGGCTTATTTCACGGTGGCAAACTGTAACCTCTGTGGGAGGCAGGGGAGCTGAGATATATAGGATGAGGTGGGCACCTTGGCATTCTGCACTCCCCGCCACCTAGTGACCAATCACAGAGAGGAGCTGTAGGCCGTCGGTGGGAAAGCTGCTCCTTCTTTATGACAGTGACTTTGTGGGGTAAATAGAAATGTTCTTAATAAGTGCATACACATAATAGAAACATCAAACATCAGGGAGCCGCGGGTCTGGTTGTCAGGGAGAATAGAACAGTGTTTCCTTTTGATTACTCATAAATGAAGAAAAAAATCACTTTTTGCACTAGCTTCTGGGAACCCACAAAAAACACCACCTTTCCTCTGAACCCTGACATGGGAATGGCATCCCCTAAGCTACTTGAAAACATGACATAGATTCAGCCAATAAGGAAGCATGCATGCAACAGGTGACTCCAACCAGATAACATGGCTCAAACAGCCAGATGTCAAGTACAGAAATGAAATTCTGTAAAGCACCATGAACATTTGGTTTTGTGGATAGTTAGTGGCAAAACTTTCATTTAGAGTTTTCTTGTTATTCTGTTAAAACTAGAAATTTTTACCAAATTCACTGCCATTTCACAAATGGTCAAACAATTAGTGGATTGGCAAATTTCCTCCTATGAATATCACAAGAAGTTTGACTCAGCTGTATATTTAATAAAACACACACACACAGAAAATATATATATTTGATTAACTGAAATCATGCTTTCAAGTTCTGTTAGAAAAACTAAGCAATACCAAGTTTCAAAAGTGTTCCCACCAGTAATGTGAGCAAGAATAGGAGTACAACGATTTTATGTTTATGTATATATGCTAATCAAGAACAAATCCTTGCTCTTTTTTGTGAAATTGAGAGAACAAACAATGTATGTGATTAAATATGATCTAGGTTATCACAGTTATAAGAACCTATTGTACATCAGCATAATAATAATACATACAATATTCCTACCCAGAAAGAACTGTTTCTCTCAAACCTTCTCTTCATTCATTTAAGAGGTGTCAATGTGTAAATGCAATAACCTTAGCCACTAAATAGGCATCTCTCATTCTAAATTAGCACTTAATATTATTCCAATGAATTTAATTTTGGAAGGACTTTTATGATAACAGATGAGATACTTAGAGAATGTTTGAGTGTGCAATAGGACTGGTGGTGATATATATAGGTGATTGATTGATTTATTTATTTAACTGTTAAAAGCTCCAAAGCCTATTTTAGCTCCCTGTATCATTTTCTGTATACATGAATTATGAGATCCTGAATAATGAACATGTTATTTAAATTGTGCTGTGACACTACATAGTGCTGAGAAGTCATTTTCTACAGTTCACTATTCTCATAGTCAATGGTGCTTGACTTTATTACCAGTTCCTCAGAGCCAGAATAGATATGGGCAGTGTTTTAGATTTGTTAAAATTAGATAAAATTGTCCTAAATGAAATAGCATAGGTTAGGGATTTTATTCCAGTTGGTTGTTTTCTAGGTAGGAGTTAATTTCAAAGCATAAAATACACACACTACGTTATATTTTCATAGCAAATTAAAACAAGAGTAAAAGAACAGCTGCTCAGAAGGGCTAGGTTCTTATTTGGACTATGCAAGGACTCATGGACAGTAAGAATCCTTTTTACATCCTAGTGTAGACCACGTGGAGCTTGGGTTCAGGTGAATAGGTGTAAGAAGGCACTGCATTTTTATGTACTCCTGTCCTGAGTGAGTGGGTAGAGGAGGAATGGGCAATGGACAGAATCTTAGCATTAGCCAACAACTTGCTGGCCAGATCATTGAGCGGCCAGAGGGGTGTCCTAATTTTCTGATGGTTTAGGCCAGTGACAAATTATTGCCTAGAGAAAGGAGGTAGCATGGGAGGCATCATGATTCAGAGGGATGTCTTTGAGTCACAGGGCCTCCCATGGCTATGCCTGGGATGGTGCTGTTTAGGCAAAAAATTTTGCCCAGTGCTATGCTAAAGTAAAAATCCAACCCTGAACTGATTAACCCAGTATGCACAGCATCACTGAGACTGTTCCAATGTATGTGTTCCCAAACTTCATGCCCATTCATCAAATACCTTGTCACAAAAATAAATACTTTGCTCCTTATTTATAGGTGCTCTTGAGAGCACATCTCCTGTAAGAATCCCATTGTTTGACATGTACCTTTAACAAGTACTTTTACAATGTCATGATCTTTCCGAAATCTAGGCGGTGTTTTGCACATTGGTTTCTGCAATGTGGTTTCTAGCACTTTATGGTCTGTTTCCATCTGAACTGATTTCTGCCCATAAATATGCTCCTAAAACTGCTCACAACTAAAAACAATTGCCAGCATTTCTTCTTTCACCTGAGCACAGTTCTGTTGTATTTCAGTCAGTGCTTTGTAAGCATATCTAGTGGGAAATGAGTGAGATCTTACGCTCTTTATTAACCTTGAAGTACTTCAGTACTGGTGCTTCTGTGACATGTTTCTCTAATTGTCAAACAATTTTTTTGTTTTTATCCAAGTGGTATTCTCTACTGTACTCAAGCAACATTCTGAGTGGTGCATTTAATTTGTGATTAAAGTAGGGATGAGTCACACGCCCATGGATCTCTATGAGGCCTCCTAGTTTGAGGATCTTTCTGTTGGTACAATAGTCTCCACATTTCTTGGATTTCATCAAACACGTTTGCCACTGAATGTCTCCTAACCTTATTCAGTCCCATCTGACATTTGTGCCTGTTCAGTTTAAGGTTCTTTTCTTTGACACATTGCAGAAAATTATTCTCTCAAGTCTCATTGGAGTGTTTATTATTTCTTCTTCCCTCTTCAAATCCTCAAAGACCTGGGACAACTTTGGTATACCTCACGGTCTGAAGGGGTCCTGAAGGGGAGGAAGATGCTTAAATGTAGATGTACCAAGAAGGGCGTTGAATGTGCAGAGTTTTGCTCTTTTTCTATCCGGTTGGAGCTGCCAAAACCCTTGATTTAATTCCAAAACTGAAAATGGTCTTGCATTTTGAAGTATAGACATGATTTCTTCAATCCTTTATTCAAATCTTTTTAGATCTATACAACTCCTTAACTTTGATTTTATTATGGTGATCTTATTAACTCAGTCAGTTGGTGCCTGACTTCACTCAGTAGCATCTAATTTACCATGCTTCCAGATTAGCTTTTACTTTATCTTTCAGTGCTAATGAGATGTTACATGGTGTACTTTTTGGTAGCATATATGGACATATATCAGTATGATGCATTATAATACTAATGGTTTCCAGTACATTAACTGCATCAAATTCTTTAGGAATATCTTTTTTTCATCCTGTTCAGTGGAAAAGTTATATACCCATGTGGTCTTCTATATTTCCAGTCTGCCCTTCAACCTGAGCACACACAGACCTTCATGTTCCATTATTTCAAATTTTACCGAGTGGTATCTGTCTTTATGCACAAGTGATAGTATGACTTTGCCACATTGACTCATTTTGTGCTTTCCGTTTGAAACAAGCTTAGCTTGTCCTTGAGCAGTCACTATTTTTGTATGCACTTGCTGTGATTCCCTTGCACTCAGTTCAGTATCTGTTGAAATTCATTTTTTGTTCGTTGATTGCCAATCTCAAAAACAATCTGTGTAGAAGCTTGTTTGTATTATGAGAAGCATTGAGAAATGTTGCAGGCTCCTCTTACAGTTTTCTGACAGGGTCCTTTCTAGATTGGGGATTCCGGAAGCTTCAATAGTTCCATTTTTGCCAAAGATCTAGTTTATTTCTGAGACTATGGATTTGTCTACATAGCACACAAGGACTATGTTGACACAAATTAGGCATCTTTTTGTTCACAACAGCAGAGACTACACAAGGCAATTAGAGCACAACATGTTAGAGTGCTCGGCAAATCACGTCCCTGTGGTCTGAACTGTGGGGCTGGACAGGCAAGGCTTGTGCAATATAGTGCACATGCAGGAGTGCTGGCGAGAGAGCTATTTATTTCCTGGACTATGTCATGCTGCCGGTCTCCCAATGCCCTTTTACCACAATTGAGATCAAAAGAGGCCCTCCAACTGGTGCCCCATTGATATAAAAAGAAAAGGGGCTGCATTTGTGAATTCACTCCCCTGCTTTGGTCAGAAATAGCTAGAATCTAACAACCTTCAGAATGCACTGCAAAACTTCTCTCTTTGCTCAGACATTTGAAAATTGGGGGTGGGAGTCACTGGAAGGCTGGGGTTGCTGGAGGGGGAGGAAGAGCTGAGATTTCAGATACTTCGCTTGGTGGCAATGGGTTATATTGAATAGTGCTGCTGTACTTTAGGGGGGATGTGAGAGGGGTTTAAAGTCATTTCAGGGATGGATATGCATTGTTTTTTATTTTGAGAATTTGTGCAAATTTTAAAAAATAAATGTATGACTTGGCTCATTGTGATCAAATGTTATACCCCTGTCGCTGTCCCCACTGGCTACTCTTACACTTCCCACCCCCTGGTGGGTGTGCATAGAGGGAGCAGGCTCTGTGTTCTCTAAGAGTAGGGACTGCAAGTGACTCTGGCCATTGTATAGGGGGTTAAAACTGGGATGCAAGTCTTCTTCCATCTCCCTCATCTGTACTAAGGCCAGGAAGAACCCAGCCCTTACTAATATCTGCCCCCATCCTCCAAACTTTTGCAATCAGTTCAAATGCCTAATGGGATACTGCCCTTTTAAAACATCTATGTTCTGAAATACAGGAATTCTCGTGACACACATTTGAAGCAGTTAATGATCAAACGGCATTTTTTAATTTGTCTTGATTCATGTGAAAGTAATTTGAATGCACATTAGTATTCTGTGAACTGATCATTAACACTTTTCAACTGATTTTGTAAACATATATTGCTGCTAAAATAAATAGAAACAGGAAAGGGGTAGAGTTGGTGCAGCTGAGGCATGAAAACATACACATTTACATGCAAGACAAAATACCAGCACTGACATGGGGAAGCATCTCAAAGTTAATTCCTAGCAATGCTTTCATAATTCCAGAGGAAACCGAAAAACAGTGGCTTGCAATTCTAATATAAAATTGTTAATACTGCGACTTTGTCCTTCCATAGCGCTTTCCATCTGAGGAGTTCAAAGTGCTTTATGAACTCTCACAGCGTCTCCAAAAGGGGTAAGTGTCTTTATCCCTGGTGTACAAGTCAGGAAAATGGGCCTGGAGAGGCGATGGGCTAGATCCATGAAGGGACTTAGGCATTGCTGTGCTCTGCCTCTCAGGCAAGTGCCCTTACCACGGCACTATGGGATACTGCAGTGTCGGTCTCTCTGTCTCTCCTGTTGAAGTTGTTCTGCCTTCGTAGAACTAATTTAATATGCAGTGGGCCAGAGAGAGAATGACTCTATGGCCCAGTGGCTAGTGTACTCACCTCAGAGGCGGGGAACCCAAATGCAAATCCCTTTGCCACATTGGGCAGACGGAGGGATTGAACCCGGCTCTCCACATCCCGCACGAGTGCCCTAACCCCTGGGCTAACGGTTTTAAGAGGGGGAAGGTTACTGCTGCTGCCTCTTTTTCCTCCTGCTCAGAGCCTGCCTAGTGGCCAGGCCCACCCACAGCCATTCCGGGCCCCAGGGCAGAACGGTCCCATCCTCGGTCCACCCCCCCTCCACCCTAGGCCACGCCCTCTCTCCCACTCCGCCCACTCACTGCTGCACCCCTGCCCACCTCTGCTTGGTCCTCCTCCTCTCTTCCATACTCTCCCTTCCCCCAGGCGGTGGGGGGAGGGGAATGAGCGGGGGGGGGGGTGAGGGACACGACAAGCAGAGGTGCGGGGGCGAGCGGGGAAGGAGAGGAGGGACACAGATGGCAAGCAACGGCAGGGAGGCTGAGCAGAGGGGAGGAGGAACACGGTGAGCAGTGAGTGGCAGGGCGGGACCTGGGGTGGAGTGGGGATGGAGTGTGGGCAAGGCTGCAGGCAGAAAAGGCCCAGGCCCTTTTAAATTGCTGGGCCTCTGAGCAATTGCCCCTTCACTCTCCTCACCCACTCCCCCGGTCTGCTAGTGACTCAGGGCCTGCAGGTGAGATAGGTGGGGCAATGCCTAGTTTGAGGATCCCGATGGGGCTCAGGCTTCAGACAAGTAGATGCCCACGTGCTTTGTCTGAGGTGGCTGTGCTCACTGCAGAAACGTAACTGCACAGGGGACTTCAGCAAAGGAAACTCAGGCCCCTAGGAATTTTAGGGACCTACTGGGTTAGGCAGCAGCTGAGCAGGGGTTTTGAGGATCTCAGAGATGCCCAAATGTTGGGCTTAAGCTCCTTAAGTGGCAGTTAACACTTACGTACCTTTGTGAATCTAACCTTAAGTGATTTGCCCAGTGTCCTGTAGCAAATGTTTTTGGTAGAGCTGGGAATGGAACCCAGATCTCTTGAGTCTAATCCTTATGCAAAATTAAACTAGGAAACCTTTTTCAGACAGGTTGATTTTCACAGCTAAGGAGGAATAGGCCAGCCCAGCCATAGCAGTCCAGAAGGGGTGTGTTCTAGTGGAAAGAGCACTGGACTGGGGCTCAGGATACTTGAGTTCTACTCCCAGCTCTCCTGCTGGGAGGCTTTGGGCAAGATACTCCACCTCTCTGTGCCTCAGTTTTCCCATCTGTAAAAAAGGAATAGTAATAACAAGTACCTTTGTAAAGTGCTTGGTGCTGTACTGATCAATCATGATATATAAGAACTAGATATGTTATTATTATTTATTATATTTGGGTCCTGGGGCAGGGACACTATGTGTTACTGTGTGTTTTTTATATCATCATGTACAGTGGTGCCCCAATCTCTGAGTGAGCCTGTCGGCACTATTCTAATACAAATAATAATCCCTTCTTAAAAAAAAAAAAGCTGCGATCATTTGACTCAGGACAGTTCTTTACAAGTTCACTTTTCACCACGTATAAAGTATGTATTGTATGAGAGAGAGGAAAAAGTTGATGTTAAAATCATGCTTGTGAGCATTGTTTTAGTTGTAGCTATGCTGCTCTAAGATGTTGTTATTTGAGGCACTTCCAATGTGAGGACTTAGGACCAGATCTTGGGTGGCAGCCGGGGACCATTTGGCACAGCTAAGGAGAGAGAATGCAAAAGTGGCTTTAAGTCATTCCCCTGATCCCAGGGCCATCTGGGGACCAATTCAGTCTGTAATTTATGCCGGCTGCCAACAGGCCCACCTGCACCTGCAAAACAGGACCCTTCTGGTCTTGGAACTAATTTAGACCCAAAAACAGTGGTGGGTTCTGATTCTGAGTTTGAATTCAGCATTCAGTAACCACAAAATTTAGGAACTGAGTTTGCTCAGATTTGAGGATCCACTACTCTCTCGAATCTTTTTCTGTAATGTCTTATCGAAAGTCTTGTAGAAATACAGGTAAATTACTCCAGCTGCCACAACTTTGCCTATTTTCTTGTTCACCATTTGTAGAAATCAATCAGATTTCTTGGGTCTGATCTAGTTGTGGTGAAATAGGTGTCACAATGTTCTGAACTTCCTTTTTTCTTCCAGCTTAATGGTACCTCTTATTTTGCCATGTTCTGAGTGTTTTTACATTTTTCTTCTCCTAAAAACCAGCCACCTTCTTTTGAAATCTTAAAGTCTGTTTTAACATAAAGAAGATTGTTGTGAATACTGTAAACACTATTGCTGGTTGGCAGGGGTGTCTCAGCTGCTCATATGGAAAGATGCAGTTTTTTGTGAAGAGGCATAAAGTGCTTCTTGAAGCAGAGATGTGAATTCATGTCAAATGAAATGTGTGCAGGGTCCTCTATATTATTAGAGCATGATTCAACATGCATTATAGATAGCAATGATCTGACCACACTCTTGTGTATTTAATTCTAAATTAGAGATGCAATGAACTACCAAACATAATGCACCAAAACTAGCTTCCTTAGGATTGCAGTTATCTTCTACATAAATGCACTTTCAACCCAACAGCATATAAAAAGAGCAATGATGACATCCAGAGGACAGATAGTTTAATCATAGGTACTGTAGGTATTCTCAGCAAATATCCTGGGGATATATCCCTCACCTACTTTTTCTATTTAAAGTCTGTTCCTATTAAATCAGTTATTGATGGCCTGCTGAGTTCCTCTAATTCTTATATCTTATGAAACTGACCTTGCAAAGTTGAGCATTTCACCTCCACTAGGAAAAGTACATGTACAAGGTAAACTTCTATTAGCTACATTATTTTTGTATGTTTTTATCAGTTAATCAGATTGAAAAGTAAAGCACTGTTACAAGTAAGTGTCAGATTAGTAATTGTCTGGTTTATTTTACCTTTAAGTCTGCCTACCTCTGTATCTCTCATGGTATGCAGTTTCTTGGCTAATCTGTTTTAGTAACCTACCATACTCTGTTGGGTGTTTTCTGTTTTGTTTTTCCTTTGCAACTGGCAGTATATTGGACAAGTTTACCATATGTAGAAGCTTCTGTGTGGAAAAGACTCTAAATGTTACAGAAATATCTATGGACTAGTGTCTATTTATTGACGGATTTGAAAGAGATACATTACCAATGTTACTCTGTTAAGTACAGCTCCACAATCAGAATTTAATTGAAGCATATTACCTATAATAGGTTCAGATATTTGTGTTCTTCAGCATTTTATGAATTCAGAAACAGATGGGTTATGACCAGGAAGCAGTGGAGAACAGACTGGAAAAAAGCAGGCTGGCTCTTTGACAAGTGCAGGTACAGCTGTGGTATGTATTTTATTCAGCATGCCCACCTACTGTATCAGCAGCCTGCTTTACCAGCAATTCAACTACAACTGACTTAATGAAGAGAAGAAGTAAGCATGAATCCAGACTTTCCGTGGATCATAACATTTGAGAACCCAAAAGAATCAACATGATAGAAGTCATGCCAAGTAATTTTTTCTTTGTTTTTAATACAAAAACAAACAAAAATAACCTGTATAGGCATTTTGAGAAAATGTCCATTGAGTTATCTGGTGATATTAAAAATTGTTCTTTTGAACTTCCAATTATCTTCTCTTTTTAAACAGAGAAAAGAAAAGGATATGGCTAATTGCTCATGACCTTTGTATTGTGCTTACATAATCCTTGCACCTTTCCTAGTACCATCAGGAAAGAGACCTAACTGTCGACTGGAGAATAGGTATCATAGCTTCTAAACAGAATTAAATAACAGATCTGGGCATTCTTTAACTGGAAAATGTGGATTCAGATGTTTTCAGTATTTGTATTAAGGTGAAAAGAGGTGCCTATCCAAGGCTCTAGGCACAACCTGCCATCAATTAATAATATGTCATGTTGAATAATCTTGCATTAAGATACATTGTACTTCTCCATCTTGTGTAACATCACATGACATAACCCTACTGTAACCTACAATAACCATGTGAAGTGGATTTGGAAAAACAACAACCCATAATTATTTTATATAGCGATTATCTGACTTGAAATATTGAGATAATTATCAAGTTTAATTTCCATGATCCCTGCAATTTCTATGAAATCTAAAGATGTTGGTAGTTGAGTCCTAGCATATTTCTTAAAGTAAAATTATACCACTTATTCATTTTGAACCAAAAGGTCATAATTAAATATGTAACAAAGCTAAGTGAGTAATGGGTACATAATTCAAATGAGAAGCAGGATAAATTCCAACACATAACCATAGATAATACAAAACTGAACAAACTGGCCGCTGAATATCACTAACCAGGGGCCCTATTCTGCAATGTTTAGCCAGACAAGACCCCCACTGACTTCAGTTGCAGTTATGTAAATGTAAGGATTGTGCTATTGTGCCCATATTTCTCCAGAAAATAGCATGTCTGGAAATCCTTTATTTGATAGTGAAATGACTTCTTCAAGAATACAGTTAAGAGATGGTCAAACCCCAGTATGAGTTAAGTTTTGTAAGACCTCAGTTGGATTTTTGTTTTGCAAAGAAGAAGCAGGGCGGTTCAGATCTAGATTCCATTTGATTCAATCTCTTTAGCATTCCAGAGTTCAGAGAAGTTTGCATAAATGGTTCCAATTTGTGTCCAACTCTAGGGAAAAACTTTACTCTCCCACCCAAATTAAAACAACTTTTTAAGATCCCAGATCAACAACTGTGTGTGTGTGTATATATCAACAGCAGTGTGTGTGTGCGCGCGCGTGTGTGTATACTGATTATATTTAAAAACAAAATCCTTGGATAATCCACATAATTTTTTTAAATGAACCCACCAAGGCCTGAGTTGAAGACTTCTTGCTTGTTCTGCAACTGCTGAAAATATCAGTTGTCTCAAACAGTACTGGGTTAGGGGACAGGCACAGAATCATAAACGCAGTCATTGGCAGGTAAACATAGAAGCTGTTTTTCAAATGCTTGGCTTCACAATGTAATGTGTTATTTAAGCCTGTGCATATTTTACATTTTGGTTATGACTGGGGCTCGCAAAGATTTTTTCCTCTGTTTCTCTTGCCCAAGCTTCACAGTTTACCTTTAAGGCAGTTTTGTATGTTTCTCTTTATAATTTGTAGTCCAGTAGCACTAACCTCAGGCAGCTCTTTAGTATTTTTGACTCCCTTATCATGCTGTTCCTCCTCAGGCTTCTGCTGGTCATTCTCATTTCTCTCCTGATGATTTTGTCACTTCTCTTCAATGTAAAACTCAGAGGATCTATGAGGCTCTATAGTGCTACTGTATGTCTGATGTTGGGGCCTCTGCCTGCTGCAATACTCCGCTTCATTTACCTTTCTCATTTCATTCCTTTCCCCACATTCCAGTGGTGCAGATTGCCACCCTTATTACTACTATAGGGCTGACATCCTATCCATCAGATCCTGTCCCCTCCAGCCCACACCAAAATATGTTACCTTTCATGTTGGAGATTCCCTCAAACACCACAAAATCTTCTATGTCCTCTGGAATTTTTCCATTATGTTTTTAAATGTTCCCATGCTGAGAAAACACCTCTGGACCTATAAAATCCTTGGCAACTTTTAAAAACTGCTTTCTGGTATCTCTTCTGTCAGCATGTTTGCAGCATTTCAAGAATAGTTGGTGTCACAAAAGGGAAGATTATTTCAAAGCAAGGATAAAATCCTACAGTCAGTTCCATACACGCTGAGCTCTGAAAAGTCACTTAAGTGAAGTATGATGTTGGATGAAGGGCTTAAGTGATGCTCTTTGAGATTTGTCAGACTCCAAAATGTGCATAGGTCTAGATCAGCTTGGCTTCAGCTGACAGAGCTCAAAAAAGGGGCTTGGTTTTGTCAAAAAGGGATAAGTTCAGGATAATGCCTAAGCTGTGCAAATTCTTCCATCCAAGACCTGCTAAAATGAGATCCATTTCAGAAGTGCAAATTCATTCCCCTTTGGGATGCTCATGCTCAGCATCCTCCTTTCATGTGGAGCCTGTAGGGAGCTGACTGCCAATTTGTAGTTGTAAATATATATTTGCCAACATAAATATCATAATACAGCCTCCTGCATTCAACAACCTCCTGTTGATTCGGATGATCCCAGGAGAAGCTTGAGCCCTGACTTTGTGCAGAGGGAGTGAGGCTCTGCAACCCATTCCCACAGCCAAAACCACAGTTAAGAATACGTATGTGGCAGGAAAGAGTTTGGTAAAAGTGGAGCAGCTCTTACAATTCTTCAAGCTCCCGAGCAAAATGGGATCTAAGCACAAGGGTCAACATGATGGAAACATTGTACTCTAGACAAATGCATCAGGTGGGAATGCTAACATCTGGAAAGTGACTTGTGAGCTGAGATGCTTAACTGATGAAGGTGCTCAGCTACTATGGCAATGAGCTCAGTCTAAGATCCTGAAGAAAACAGAAGATATGTACTTTGTCCTCCATGTAAAATAGATTAGAGGTAATTGTTAGTCACAATAAGATCTGCTGGGCTGGAATGCATGCAATACACTTGTCATCACACTGAGGATGAAAGGTGACTTTCTGTATATGCCAAATATGGGATCGGTTTTTGCAACCACAGTATATGCACGTGCCAGAAAAGCTTTGGTCAGTTCAGGGAAAGTCATGTACCATATTAATTCTTCACAGTGTACTTTGCAAGAGCTCTCTGCTGTGGAGCCTTAGAGGGGTGTCATGGATTGGGTCCTAAAGGTCAGAGCACTGATCCACACATTTTAACATTTGTGTGCCCAGCCACAGCTCTGAACACCTTCAATTGATTGTTCCTATTCCTGACAGGAACAATCTGATTGGCTGAAGAAACTTTCTGGGACAGTGGGCTGTGTCTGGCAAAACCCAGGTGTCCAATTAACTTGATTTAAATGGAGAGAGTGCGCACTTGGTGAACAAGGATGTGGAGGATGTTTAAGGTATGGGGTGGCCAATTGAAGAAGATCTGAACACAAGAGTTGGAGAAGCATACAAATTGGGTATTCAGGAAGGAGGTCTCAAATCAGCATAAGCAGCCGGAGAAGAGTAAGAGGAAATGAGAGAGGAGCTGTAGTTAAAGAAGGTGGTTTCTGGTGCTTTGAAAGTAAGGATGCGAAATTTGATTATATGGGGAAGCCAGTGAAGGGACTTAAGAGGCAATGTATTCATAGTGGCAGGAGAGAGAAATCATTTTAGCAGTAGCCACTTAAGTGAGCTGAGCGGGTGGGAGGAGGCAGGGCCAAGCAAGGAGATGAGTAGATTGGAACAGCAGCATAAACTTGCTGTCCCTTCTTCCTATTCTGCATTTTCCACTGAATGAACTGAGAACTGACCAAAAAGCAAGAGCAATAGCTGTAAGACAACAAGTGTTGTAGATCTTAGAATAAGTCAAACCATCTCTGTCTATCCAACCCAGGCAATATATATCTTATCTGAAAAGAAGGTTACAGAAATAGCATCTTTTCAATAGGGGCTCAGAATTGAAAGTGAGAGTAATAGCTTTGACAGTCAGAGTATGTTGTGGAGGAAGATTAATGCCAGCAGACATAGACAATTCTCTCTCTCCATGTTGATCCAGCTGTAGAATATTGCACATGCCAGTGACTTGAGTTGGAGGAGATAGAAAAGGTCAGACAGAGCGATAAAGTCTACACCATAATTAAATAGCCATTCTTCACATCTTTATCATTTCCCTCTTTCTTCCTTTTCTTCCCTTCCCTCTCATGTTTTTGTGTAGTGTTCTTTATAAGACTATTGCAAATGGTATGGATGCTGATTCAGTTTGGATGCTAAACAATTATTCTACGCTTATTTGATACAAGGCAGGTTATCTACAGGCACTTCAGAGATGCATCTGGTTATGTAGGACATTTTATTACCCATCCATCTCTAATTCTTTATCATTCCATATGATAAAGAAATTGTCGCTTCTTAACATCACCTTTAAAGTCAATCTTTGCATTTTCCTTAGATCTCCAAGATTAAATATTTTAGGAAATTGCAGTTAACCAAACTGAGACCTTACAGCTTAGTTTTGCATTGACTTGATGTTATGTTACATTCACTTGCTTTGAGACCTGATGTTGTGGGTGACCAGATGGCTTGAAGGAATGTTAGTGGAATATCAAGACTTTTACTTCTATGTTGGTATTTCAAGTCTATTTTCAACCCACAGCAACTCAAAGTTTTTAGTATCTGCTGGCTACCTGGTGATCTCTGTGAGGTGAGCTGGTGGTTTCACTCACACTTTAAGTGGACAAAAATAGAACTGAACACTCCACTGGGAATGACTTGTGTTGGCTGCAGTACCCCGGTGAAGGAGTGCTCAGTGGAATTCAGGAGGAGGGTGTGAAGGAGGTTTTATGCCACTTTTTTTATGTTAACTGCTCTACTATGCTGGGAGTAGGGGGGGCACTCTGCATCATTGGAATGGTCACATGGCACAAGTTATACTTGCCTTTAGGAAATGCTAACTTGGAGTTGGTGTCACCCCACCCTCCCCTAGAGTGACCTGATAGCAAGTGTGAAAAATCACAACAGGGGGTGGGGGTAATAGGTGCTTATATAAGACAAAGCCCAGAATATCAGGACTGTCCCTATCAAATCGGGACATCAGGTCACTCTCCCCTCCCCATAAGGGGAAGCCAGAGAACGCCAGCATACAGAGAGGCCCCACCATGCCCCTTTCCCTGGCTACATCTCCAAAGCAACTCCTATGCTATCAAAGATCCCAGTTGTGGCTGGCAATTCTGGCTCTGCCCTAATACAGAGATGAATCTGACTTGTAATGTGTTAAAGTAATAATAATTTCATGTTGTTTCTATATTCCTTTATCTCATTTTTATAGAAAACAGGCAGCAATTCCAGGCTGGATTACAATGGCACTAATTGTGGAATATTCACGATGCCATATAAGCAACTTCTGAGTTTATTAGTACAGGCAGCATATGCAACTTTGAAGTAAATGTTTTGCACAGAAAGTGTTCAACACAAGATTTCAAGCAGATATTTACCCAACTGTCCCCTCTGCTCCTGTAATTGTGCTGCTGAACTGCTGATTATTTCAGCTCCATTCCATCCCACACTTCCTTTGAAAAATGACACCGTATTGCCACCACAGTAACAACAGAAATTTAATCAACACAAAGAACTTGAGCGACTGACTGGAGCATGGAGTATGTAAAATGGTACTGAGAGTCTATTGTGATGGGAAGCCTGCTTCTGGAAAGTAGGTTATTGATTGGTTTAAAGGATTATTACTTTTCAAGATTGCAAGGATATTTTCAATGAATTCCATGGGATTGTTTCCCAACGATTGAAATGCGGCTGCCTTCTGTACTCTTACTGTTATTTTTAGCTATCATCTTGGTATGCTGGTCATAAAATGGTAGGACCGGATTGGCACAGCTGGGAAGAGAAAGAGAGGAAAACCTTTCAGTCATTTTTCAATTCTACTGATTTGGGGCTGAAAAGGCCCTCAGTATAACTTAGAGCAGCTACAGGACTCCCTAAGCAAGAAATAGGTAGTGTAAAGCTGGTCTTGCTGGGTTTATGCCTGCTAAGGTTTTCCCAGGGAATCCCACTATTATCAGCCCTTTTAAGACTGGTTTAGCCTTTATGCTACTATGAGGACACACAGGGATCTCAGCAAGGCCTGGAGATCTGGCCCATCATGTAATTTGACTAGTCTGTCTAACTGACTCTGGAACTTCTCTGCACTTTCTGCATATTTCCAGAAACAATTCCGGTAACGATATATATTTGTGTTTGTGTGTGTTCTGCTAATAACAGGGTTGAGGCAGGAGTACCCTCCCACCTATAGTGCATTGTGCACCCATACATTGGTCAGGCACATCCCTGCGCACAGTCCCCCATGCAGCTGATTCTTGGCAGAAGCAGAAAACATCTGTGTTGGACCAGGGTTACATGGTCATAGCTGACAAGTAAATCATTGGGCCACAGCCCCAGTTGCCTTTCCCATCCTCAGAACATCTTTACTTGTGTCCATTTCTAGAGCACCCGCTAAAAGGCTGTAGATCAACCCCTCCACCAGAACTAGAGTCAGTGTGCATTTGCTCCTGTGGCTTTAGCTTTTTTGTCCTGTATGTAGGTACAAAGGTCACCCACCCTGAATTTGATCCTACCCAAACATATAAAGCTGTAAAAATAGGGCCTGATTTTCAAAAAGCCAGGCATCCAATTGCATGTGCAAATATGCTTGTGTAATAGAGTGTCTAATCTTTGCATTCAACAGCATGATTGTATGCATGGATTAGGAACTTGCATGTGCAGACATGGGAATTGCATGCTCGCACCAGCTGTGCAATTGCATGCATATTTGTGCCCCTAATTTTTTGAAAATAGGCCCATCCTGTCTGAAAGACAACTGTTCAGATCCAGGAGTTAGATTATGAGATCCCCAGAGAGAACCAGGTTTACACACAGTTTACACACAATGTTTACACATTGTTCAGTGTGTGCATGGGAAGGCGCAAATTCTCAAACATGCCAAGCAGCGGAGTAAATAGAAACAGATCATTAAACACTTTATTAGACTAATATTTTGGAAGAATAACTAGAGTAGGGCTCAGAAAGAAAACTCAATTTAAAAGGACAGATAGATAATTATCGAGTACAACAAATGACTAGTCTGAAAAATAGGCCATGTCTAGAATAATCTCTGTCAAATGCAGCTAAACAGTGTCTTCCTTAATACGTTTAAGAATTGAGAGGGTATTAAAACCTATAACATGTAAATCTGTTGTGAAAGTTTACCATTCACTGAGCCTCATGTATCTCAAAGTTGGTATGTGTGAAGGGAATTCCAAGGTGTCACTTTAAGAAAATGTAATATAGCTTTGAGGAGCTGGTATGAAAGCAAAACTACATCAGAGGGTCTTGATTGCTGGCAAACTTCTGTAAAAAGGTTTTATTTTACAATACAGTATTCTCAATATGTGGACTCTGATGTGATCTTTTAGAATGGTGCAGAAGGTTAGATAAGCATCTGTCTCAGTTCTGTACAAAGCCCTTGGGTTTGACAGCAGCAAAACATATGCTGCCTGGCAGGTGAGCCTCCATTTGATCTACATAGCACTTTCCTTTAATGCATATGGTACTGGCAAGTGCTGCACATAGGATGCCTTCAGTTAGTTGGTCCCCAAACTGAGTTTGTTACAGTGTAGTCAGTGTTTTTATTGTCTCCAAGTATTTCTTTTTACATCAACAATGTATATACACAAGCACTTTGGAAAATGAGGAGTTAGAGGGCCAGATTTTCAAAAGTGTTCAGCACCTCATACTTTGAAAATCTGGCCCTCCTTCTGAGAACTGAGCACTGGCTCGCAGCCCCTCTGTACACCAGAGTGCTTCTCTTTTGTATATCTGAAGCTGCTTGGGAACTGGAAGTAAAACTGTAGTTTGAAATTACGTGCTTTTCACTTGGCTCAACAATCCTAGGAGAAAATTCTGCTGATGACATTGCCTCTGTGCAGTTATTTCACAACACTGCACTGTTTTATACGATCACTTTCATAATCAAAACTACATATTAACACACATCCTAATGAATCATCAGGAAAAGAGATTAATAAAGAGATGAATAAATAATTAATTAATAAAGAGATTAATAAATTAATAAAGAGATTAATACTTGACATTGAAATATGAAATTTTTAATCAATAAAGGGGTAAAAACAAAATCTACTTAATATAAAGGGCCAGATTCACCACCATGAGCACAGGGAAGTAATATTTACAGCCCTTGTGTGCCTATAGGGGCAGTTTTATTGGTGGAGGCTTTCACCCCACCCCAGGAGGACAGCAGGTGATGCGACTGCCACCCTTCTTCTTTTTGGACTCTGCTGAGAAGAGAAGGTTTATTTTATGGCCACATGAGATTCCATGGCAGAGGCTTCCAAAAAGATGCACTGAATCAGTGCATTTCTTATGTAGCCTCGCCCCACCTGCTTCTGGGAGACGTCACCCAGTTTGTGGGTTGCACTGACTAGCTCTCACACACCTGGTAGAGTGGGTTTGCAGCCAGCTTGCCAAGATGTACGTATTGCTACTGTGCACATGCAACTTGTGTTGGGCAGGAAACTCGGCTGGCCAAAATAAACTCATAATATATAGTTAAAGCCATGGTCAAAAATGACACATGATAGTTAAGTTATTAACATCTCTCTGACATTTTCTGAAAGAGTTATGGAAAATTAAGATTAACTTTCTGGTCTATTCCTCCTTAATGCAAACTCAGTCTCTGCACCACTAACAGTGCATGTACACCACATTTGTGCACATTTAAAATCAACATCACTGCCCAGAGTATCAGATAGATATCACTATATATCTTCCTGCAAAGTGTACCAGTTCATTTTTCCGTCTGTTTTGCTAGCTGCCTTTGATGTAGCCTTGGTCTATTGATCTCCCTGCTCTTGTTCTATCTCCTTCCTTGCAAAATGGTCAGCACATTCCCATCTACTCTTTTTTATGATGTTCAGGAAATGATTGATTTTTGACTTGCTTTCTTACCCATTTGTATGTTTGCTTGTCTTTCACTTGTAATAACGAGCAAGTATCTTTCCATGCTTCACTGTCAGCCACTTAGCATCTGCTCTATCTTTGCCGTGAATCTTTTCTCCATTCACATTGAATCTGATTGACTGCTTCATGTTCATTGTGTCCCCTCAACTCGATCTCTGTTCTGTAAGTCCAGTTCTCTGAGTTCTATAGGCTCTTTAGGGATTTTAGCAAAAATAAATATGTCATTGATACGTTTTAGGTCCTTTGGGGACAAGATTAACATAGCTAATTTTGGAGTCATTGTAGAAGAGTTTGTGCTATCTCTTGTTTTGGCTTAACATAGTTGCTAGCATATGAGGCCCCGATTCTCCAATTGGATCTATGCAGACACATCCCTGCACCTGTACAGACCCTCATGGACTTCAATACAACTCAGCAATGGCTGGAACTGGAGGATTATGCCTGATAAATATAGGCTAGCGATGGATCATAGAAATTGGCAATGAAAATTACTTAAATCACTTAGTCCATCGTACTGCAAAGGTGGAATTATTCTCTACAACACAATTTCTAGTGCCTATTGAAACATAGTTCTAGGAAAGAAAATGAATATTATGAATAATACATATGCATGATATGCCATAGAAAGGGAGTTATCTTAATAAAATGGGAGGTCCTTAAAGTTCTAGTGTGCAGGGGGGGGAGTACTGTAACAATTTGTTCATGAAAGTATTGCTTCACTTCTGTATATGCAAGACCCAGTTAGTAATATGTATGTCCCAATTGGGTTGTAATTAATAGTTAAGAAAGTGAAAATAAATCAGAATTAATAGATCCTCTAGATGCTGGTAACTATAATATGATTATGCATGAAATTAACCTAGAGATCAGAACTAATAAATCCAAACTAACGATTGCCAGGACAATAATTTATGGTTTCAGATGAGCTAACTTTGAAGGGATATGAAAGGAAGAGATAAAAATTAACTCAGGTACAATTACAGAAGATACCACTTACCATAAAGTAATAAGATGCTAGAGAACATAGATTGTAACATGTAAAATATGTGTACATGTAAATCTATCAATAGACAATTTGCTCATTTGTAACACTGACAAATATATAAAACAAGAATGGAGAAAGAAAACAGAAATGTAATTCAGTAAAACTGAAAACATAGATCACACTAAGGAGAGTCTAGAAATAGAAAACCAGTGAAACTGATTAATGGAGGGGATGCAATGTGTCAGGAAAAGCTTCTCAAATAATAAGCAAGACAACAGTTCAGCGGGAAATTAGAAAGCTCTTGGATAAAAGGATAGACGATAGCAGGAATTAATATATTTCCCCTTTTGCTGCTGATTTTCCTGGCCTAGGGGGGAGGGCTCTTTGAGGCTCCCCTTCCTAATTCTTTCCATGGGTATTGCTGCTGCCACTTGTCCAATAGTGGGGATGGTCACCTTCTCCTCCCTCACACACTTCCATTTCTTTCTTCCCCCTTTCACCACAGACCTGGCAGAAGGATCAGCAGAGAGATGAGATGGAGAGTGGCAACAGGAGAGAGAAAGGAATGGCCACAAAGGGAGACATGGCATCCATCAGGAAAGGATCATGGGTAGATTTGCGAGTGGAGCTTGGGTTGTTGGCAGAGCTTTAGTGAATATTGTGGCTTTTTTCCTGTCTGACCCATGCATGCTATCACTGGTGCAGGCCCACCAATGGCAACAAGGTGGGCTAATGTAGGCAAAGATAGACAGGATAATAGTACAAACAGTTGAACCCTGTCTATGCTAGCATTCCCACCATTACAATCACCAGGGGAGTTGCACTGTGGAGCAGATACTGTGAACCTCTGAGCCAAATCAAAGCACTGTGACTTTATTTTCTTAACAAATGGATGGAACTTGCCCCAGAAGGTGACTTGGAAGAAGCACTTAGTCAGGCCTCAGAGTGGGCTAGCTCTTCTAAAGCTGCCAGGCAGTTCTGACTTGGGAAGCAGAGGACAGGAGAAATGGTAAAACAGAAGAGTACTGCAGAGCACTTGTGTAATCAGAAGCTGAAATTATGGTGCGGGGGTGGAGGGGAATCTATTTGTAAGCCAAACTCCCCCCTTGACAATGTGGCTGTGGGGTTGCAATTTCTTTTTTCAGATATGATTTCCTTAAATTTTCAGTTCCATTCTCTCAACCTTGCTTCAATATTTAATGTCTGAGTGGAACTGCGGGCAATCTTCTTCTCTAGTTCTGAAGGGCTGGCACCACTCAGCTCCTGGGAGCAGCTCCTGCTCACTTTGAGTACTGCTTACATTAAAGAGCAAAGACCGAACCCGAGGCTGCCAGAATGGATTTAGAAACGGCAATAATGCTAATTGACCTCTTTAATGAGCTTCAGAGTTATAAAGTAGATTATTACAGTGCATCTGACATATTTTGTCTAGGTTTTCAGAAAATCGCTGATAAGGATCTATATGACAGGCTGGTTCTGAAGATTCATCTAACAGAGACTGAACAGAGGACATAGAAATGGATTAAAGCAAACAAACCACTCTGTGCTCTGGGATCTTTGCGCAATAAAAGGGAAGTGTTTCATAGGAGTTAATATTTGGAATTAGACTGTCTCTACTGTTTTTTTTAAAAAAACAAATGAGCTAGACAAACTGTAAACTCAATGTATTTGCTGATGATATTAAATTATGAGGCATGCTGGGCACAAAATGAGTGGTAAGAAATATTCATCATGACATAGATCAGCTCAGTAATTGGGCTGACACATGGCAAATAACATTTATTACAGAGAAATGTGAAATAAAGCACATTGTACTCAATGTAGAGGTGACAAGTCCAAAATAAGTGGGACTGAATGAGCTCTAGAAAGCTTTGACACAGGAGTCTTGACTAGAGTAAATCTATTCTCTAAAAATGTATGCAAGTGGAGAAGTAATATAGAAACTGAACATGGAAGAGTCTGATCTATAGATCTTATACTCAGATTTCTCTCTCTCTTGCTTCTGCCAGGATTGGTACTTTTGTTCGCTAAAGGCCATCCTAGCATTTGTGCCCATACGATACCTTTATTTTCTGTTCACAACCAAAATCTCTATCTGGTCAGCTCAGTTTTTCTGAAATCGGCTGTTTATGCCTTGTGGTTTCATAAGTATAAAAACCAAAGGTGTGAGCTGGAGACAAAGAGAAATATCCTTGTGTCTTTAGTATGACTTATTCCCTTCGGTAGAAAAAACTGTAAAAGTGGAAAAAATAGAGCTTCAAAATACGCCGGAATAACTCATGGAAATCATATTGCAATGGCTGAGGGAAGGTGATTAGAGGAACCATGGAGAGGGGAGGGGGATGGAAGGCAGTGTGCTTTACTGGATAGGGCACTTCACTGGGGCGTGGAAGAAATAGGTTCCATTCCTAACTGTGCCACAGAGCTGATGTGCAACTTAGGGCATGTCACTTTCTCTCTGTGCATCTGTTTCCCCATCTCTAAAATGGGGCTAATGATACTTAGGTAAAGTATTATTATTAAAATTGCTTGGAACCCAAGGATCTGTGGTAAATCCCTGGATCTTGGGATATCTGCAGAGTACATCCATGTAATACTCTTGATCTAGTGCCCCTGGCAGCATGAGTGTGACTGCCTGTGTTTGTGTTCTTCTTCTGCAACTAAACAGGGTGGAAGCCAAAAAATAGGACTTAATGTCGCTAGGAGCAGAATTAAATAATGGAGAAATTTCCTCATGTAATTTTTAGATGGCTGCTATGAGAACATGCTGTGCTCTGCTTAGCATCTCCCCCTCGTTTGCACACTCATTTTCCCTACAGTGTATGTGGAGGGTCTGTGAAGAAGCTAGGGTAACCTCTAGATACTAACTTACTTTTCCTTCCCATTAACAGGTGGCCATTTTCTTTAGGCATTACAGTAGAAGTTGGTCTTGAGGAGGGATTTGTGAGAGGACAGAATGAGGGCTTCGTGGAACAGTTTAGGGAAGGGTTTCCTCACATCAGAGGTGTCCTGGAAGAAAGTGTAAATGTATTTGTGAGAAAAGCAGTCAAACAAATGATGAAGGCTGGCATACTGGACTGGAAGGCTCAGAACAGTATATGCAAGAGTGGATATGTAAAGAGGGGCTAAATTGTCAAGGTCTTTAAATGTGAGGACAAGAAGTTTAAATGTGATGCAGTAGGAGAAGGAGCCAGAGAAGGGACTCAGAGGGAGTGACACTGTCATAGTGATAGACCATGACAATTACCATAACAGCAAATTTGAATGGACATAATGGTGGTGAGATAGGTAGAGTATTCTATTAAAGCCCTAATTAGTCATAACACCTTTATATAGGACTCAAATTATGGATGTCATAAACCCACTAAGTCACCTAGTCCATCCCTAGCCCTTGGAGGATTGTTTCTGTAGTGCATGCTCTCATCTTGTGTTTTTATTCATCAATACAGTTTCGGTTTTAGCTTTCAGTATTATGTTGATGGTAGAGATTATGTGACTTTTTTTTGACTACTCAAAGCCACTTAGTCTCCTTGAATATGGTTTGAATGTCAACATTTTGAAATGAAGTGATTTATGAAAATCTGTCACTATTCCTTTAATTTATTACTTGATTTCTTTCACCATCCCTGTCCAGCATCTTGAAGGCAAGGGATTATCCCTGTTTAATTTTTGAGGTTTGTGTTACATATTTTATTTACAATGGCATCTTCTTATGATCTTAGAAGTCTTTCGCAATCCATATACATATAGAGGGAGAGGGAGAGAGAGATGTCGAACTGGGCCTTTGTGTCTGACAAGGTGGGTGAGGTGATATCTTTTATTGAACCAACTTCTGTTGGTGAGAGAGACAAGCTTTCAAGTTTACCCAGACTCTGTTCATCCAATAAAATATATTACCTCACCCCCTTTTCTCTCGAGTCTCCTTTTCTCTGCATTTCAGAAACAGTTGATTTTAGTTGTATCCTCAACATTGAATTGAACTTTAAAAACCTTGCACTGGTTCCTAGTGGGCTTCTGGTTTGACAGTATGAACCATTGCTTTTGAAAATCCCACCTACTATTCTTGGAGCAGTGATCATGCCTTTTTCTGTGTCGGGAGGTCCCTAGCACACCTCGGGGGACTGTTAAACTAAAATAATAATCATTTGATTTTTATAAGAATAGGAGACTTTGATTGTTCTAAATGTCTTTACATTAGCTGATGTTTTTTTAGTAAAGGATTAAATCACTTTCCAAAGCACATCGTCCTTTTGCTGCTTGGAGTGCCCAATGGCAGCAGGCCACAGCATGACAGGCACACCTGTCTGTTTCCCTCCTTCTGAGTCCACAGAATCAGGCCAGACAGCCTTTCTTAGTACCAATGGCCCTTGTGTGCTTCATTTATTACTAA
Organism: Emydura macquarii macquarii; assembly: GCF_026122565.2. NCBI lineage: Eukaryota > Metazoa > Chordata > Testudines > Chelidae > Emydura > Emydura macquarii. The sequence goes on from NW_027133377.1 coordinate 3,604,924, forward strand.
AGAAAGCCTCATGCACATAGCAGATCTCAGCACCATAATCCAGACAATGCATCTAATAAAGCCCCGGCATTCCCCAGCACAGCCCTGACTGGCCCTCTGGCTTCAGCTTTTCATCTCTGAGAGCCAGCAGGCATCTCCCTCTGCAGTTCTCAGCCTTCAGCACTCTCCAGTCTTATGTGGTCTTGGCTCTCGCTAGCTCAGGAAGGACAGCTGGCTAGCCCCTCTATTGGCTTCCTATTCACCAGCCTTTTCAGTCTCCTGCCACTGGTTTGGTTCTTGAAAGTCTGTAGCTAGCCCTTGCACTGGCTTCCTGAATTCGTTCCTCCTTGCAGAGAGCTTTCTTCTTCCTGAAGTTTTCCCCAGAGACCTCCTCCAGTGACCTTGACTGACTCTCACTTACAGGGTCTCACCTTGACCTTTCCCAGCCTCCAAGTGCTGCCCCACCCTCTTCATTGGCCAAACTAGGAGTGCCTGTTCTGATACACAGGAGCTTGACCTTCTTCATTTACCTGGGCCAGCCGCCCTGTGACAGTCCTGGTGTCCTAACACTGCTGTGATTTGTGTGTCTACATGAGGGCATGATGTTGTAATTTAATGCAGAGGTCAAAAAAAGCATTCTGGGTCATACTGCATGCTTGATCCATGAGCACAATTCTTAATAATGTCATTGGGAGCTCTGCTTGCAGTTCAAGCACATGATGTTCTGCACCCAAGGAGTGGTTTCCCCATAGCCATATATATGCAATGTGTAGTAACAAACTCCCTCAAGTAATCCCCCTCCTACACACGATTGACTGTCTTATATATTGAAAGGGCACACTGTTTGGAATGTGGAAATGTCTAGCTACGTAGTTACACTGCCAAGTCCTAGACCTCAAAGTCCACCGTAGGGCTCTTGATCTCTTTAAGGGGACCCACCAATTCAGATGTCTGACTGGAAATGACAAAGGAGACTCATAGTAAGTCTGTATTTGGTGAAAGTAAAAATAATTATTTGGAACTTGATTTTGAAAACCACTTCTAATTTTGGAGGTGCAGTTTTGCCTCTGCAATTATGTGCAAACATGATTGAAAGATGTTAGCTTTCTAGCTACCTAAATTCACCCACAAATCAGTTAGGTGGCTAAAGCTATCATCAAGATAGATATCTGGGTGCATAATCCTATTCTTTGCACCTGCACATTAACTGGGAGTGCAAAATTGTGCCTATAATGTCAGAGGCCACTTTAAAGTTTAAATTACATAGGCCAAAACCAGGACCTCTATATTTAGGGCTCCTAAAAGCATATTTAGGGATGTAAATAAGTGGCCTGATTTATACCAACAGCTCCCAGCCACTCAGCAACTTCCCCTTCTTGTTTGTCACATAGATTTTTACTTCACAGATCAACTTTGTGAGTGTAAAGCATAGCAAGTACCTACACATCCTGGGCCTGATCCTGCACTTGTTAATCAAGCAAAACACCATATTGGTCTCAGTGTGAATTTTCCCAGGGTAAAGAGTGCAGGATCCGGTTCAATATTATTGTAGTCATTGCATCTTATTATAACAATTATTTAATGTCACCATTATCTTCTGGCACATGCATAACTCCAGTGTATTCATAAGCCACATCCCATAACCACTATGCTTTAAAGCAGTTTAGTTAAATGGGAAATCAATCATTTGTCCAGTGATGTATTTGAGCCTAAAATGAATGAAGACTATCTATTTAAAATCTCTAGTAAGTTTCCCTTCCAAAAATTGCATTACTGCTAATCAAATGTTACCGCCAGGATTTTTATCTTGCATTGTAAAACCCTGAGCCTTCTGTTAGCACAATGGTCTTCTTATAAACTGATTGTTTGCAAGCATGTAGGTGAACTTAAATGTCACTTAAGACACATAGAAATAGGTAGGAGGCACATTAAAAGAAACTTCATCTTCACTTCATGTCAGCACCACTAAATACATTGTTACAACAATGACTAAAACTGTCTAATAATATCAACAGTGGCAACTGGTCAGTTAAAATGTTTTTTAATTGTGACTTGAATGTGTTTATCAACCTCTTTTTGTGACATCAAAAAGACAGCAAGAGAAACACATGGAGACATTGTCCTCGAGGGAAAGGATTAATCATCAGTGAGTGAGCAGGCCTAAGCAGATGGTCAGCTCTGCTTTCCTGAAGTCATTGCTTCTACCCACCACTCAGTGTCACTGCCAGAAACAAGAAGTGTTATCTTGACATTGAACATCTTTATAATAAAATTACTAATTGGCGACTAATACTAAAGGCTCATAGCTGTAAAACCTCACCAGAGGTAGTTAAGTGGTTGACTGGGTTTCATTTTAATAAACACTTCTTGTAAAAATCCCTTCTTAGAATTGTTAACATTGTATCATAATTTAGGGCCCCTCTGCACATGATGCTGTAAATCATGCCTCTTGATTTTTAAATATAGCAATGCGGAGCCATTTTTAGACACTAAAATCAACGATGGTATCACAGCGATTATGCTTTTACGTATTTCTAATTATATTATTTTACATAAGACATTCTTTAGGATTTTGTTCTCAGTTTTCTAGCGCTATAGAGCATCTGTCAAAACAAATTAGCACTTTTGGGGATAGAAATATATTTTCTATGAAAGCTGCAAATGTGTCAGCATTGGACACTCCTGAAATTCCCATAGTTTATTAGGGTTTTGAGGTTTTTTTGTTCTCTTTAGCCAGGAGCATTTTTAGAAAATATTTTCCATTACCATCAGCGGTACACGTTCTTCCCCCCGGACTCCCCCAAGATGTATTCAAATTGAGGCTTGAAAGAATGACTAATTATGGTAGTTATTTGAATATATTTGCTCTCATAAGAGTTATTTTATTTTAGTTATATTTTAGTTGTACACATCCCTGGTTTCCCCCATCTCCTATTCAGAAAATAGTTTAAAAAAATGCATTATAAGGACCAGATTCTGATTTCATTTACACGACTGTAAGTCTGGAATAACTCCAATACTCTGAATTCACACAGGAGCAGCTGATATCAGAGTCTTGCCCTGAAGTCCATTACTATCAAACACATGCATCAAGTTAACAGCACTTGACCAATGTGCTGCTAATGGGGCCTGATCCAAAGTCCACTGAGGTCAGTAGAAAGAATCCCAAGGACTTTAATAGACATTAGAATAGGGCCATGGTTCCCAGATTACCTTTCCAAATGAAATTTGAAATTTACAGGGCTTTTTTAATGCATGGAAAATTATATGAATATATTATGTCATAATATTATAAGTCCCAAAATATTGGTAAAGGGTTTTCCCCCCAGAGATTAAAGCATTAGTGAAAAATAATGATTAACCTTTAAAATCAGATTGGCATTTCTTTTTTCTCCAAATGTAGAATTAATACGCATTTTTTAATCATTAGTGTAATTTTCAGGACGATACTTTTGTTCTTTTGGCTGTTGAACTGTTACGGCTGCTAGTAACCCTTCAAATTGTTTGCTTCATTCAAGCATTCTTTTTTGAATAATTCATTAGGCGTTATTACCCAAGCGTGGAACACCTCATTTAGCACTGGTGATCTTTTCCTTATGTGTAGCTGACAGGCAATCAAAGTTTTTATCAGTGCAGAAAATTTGCAATTCAGAAATGTAGTTGCAGCAATTAGTAGCTATCAGGTAGCATAGGAAGGACAGCTTCATAAAAAGAGAGAGTTGAATGAGCTCAACTGCTGTTAGCACAAAAGTAATGGATAAAACTAACCAGCTGTTTCTAAGTTTACCAAATGGAACATTCCTTTTTCTCAGAGTAGAAGCTTTAATTAACTTTGTGTTATGTGTGGCTTCACAAAAGGAGAAGTGACTAGGTGACAGAATGTCCCTCTTTCATTGCCCTGCATTTAATTTTGTAACTGTATTAAGGCTTCCTGTCAATATACAACTATCTCTCACGCTGGCTGCAGGACAAATGTCTTTGCTTACCTTTCCTCTCCTTTGGTCCCCATTAGCAGCCAGCTTGTTACAATATATACACAGTGAAAAGAGCAGCCACAGACTCTTCCCCCTCCTCTCCTGGCTGCAAAAACTGTATGTTTTGTGCCATTGCAAAAGAGAGCCGAAGTTTTGAATCTGTTTTAGTAATGATTCTGAGTGAAAACCTGGCCCCATTAAAGTCAATGGCAAAACTCCTATTGACGTCCGTGGAATCAGAATTTCATCCTGATTCCAAAGAAATCTTTCTATGATACTTCATTGTTTATGAAGTTTTACATCACATTTAAATACATTTTCATAAGATCTCACTATTTTTGTTCTTTTTTTGGTGTCAGGTGCAGTGATCTTGGTATTACTGAATGTGGTATGATTCTAGAAACCATTCTTTCAGAGAGTAAAGAAGAGTTGAGCCAGCTTTGTCAAGTAGATGACCTTTGCAATAATATTGTAATTCTAGTGACAAAATATCTTCCCTTTACAGTTGACATTAATTCACTTTTTATTTCAATATGTTTGGATAGATACCCTTTTCATGTGTGTCCAGATTTACAACAAGCACCCTATCAGATCGGGGCATGTGCACACACAGGTGGATGGTTTAGATACACTTCTGTACACACCTACTTGATATCGTGCAAGCACTTTCTGTGCATGGGAAAAAAATGTGTACATGTGTGCACACAATGTGTTTAGCCCTCCAGTCTCTCGCTGTCTCTCTCTCTCTCTCTCTCTCTCTCCTTTTTTTTTTTAAATCAGGCCCTATCAAAACATGAGCCAGATCCACAGCTGCTGTAAACTTGCATAGCTTCACTGATTTCAGTGGAACAACTTTGATTTACACCAGCTGAGAACCTCGTCCTATGACTGTATTTCCGAGTAGAAGAGAAATGGTTCTGGTTGTGCACAAGTCTTGGAATTTTAAACATGATCCCAGCGTTTTGTTTGCTTTATGACTAAAGGAAGCAAGAATGTATCTTATACCTGAAGAATGTGTGTCAGACCCTGTATGTCCAGAAAATCAAAAAATACATGTTGGGAACAAGAAACATCATTTTCACCTTGTTCAAGTGTCTTTTACAGCCCCTAATGCAGTCCTGAATAAAGAGGATGGGTGGCTACGGAAGATCATGCTCCATCATTTGTGGCTCCCCTCACATCATTCTGGGCATCTCTCATCTTACTATGTGCCTGTCACCATGCTATCTGTATACACATTTTATTCTCTCCATGAGAAGAAACAACTGGGGGCATATTCCTTTTCCACAATATGATGTCACTACATTAAAGTCTATATAAGGGCCAGATTCTAATATTCTTACTCTAATGTAGTTGCACCTTGTTCCAGGAGTCATTGCATTGACTAACATAGGATAATTTTTGGAATAAGGTATCCTTGAATGAGAGAAAGTCTGTCACAGTCTGACCTGTGATCTCTTTCGTTTTCAGCAGAAGATGGGGTGCCATTTTTCTATTAAAGTTATACTAAAATATATATTTGATATTGATAGCTGTCTGTTGGTTTACTACAAGTATTCCTGTTCTGTGTGTTTTTAAATATTTAGTTTTAGCAGGATAAAACTATTCCTGTTGGATTCCTGACTTAGCATGTGGAAAATCTCTGTGGCAAATATCACACTCAAAGTAGAAGCAAAACAATAACTGGAGAACATTCTACACTTACGTGCTACAGTTGCATCCATGCATGTGCACCCTGCAGACTTGAGGTGCAGACCATTTAAATGATTAAGTACAGTTATGACATCCTCTTATTTTTTTTTAATATCAGGTCCCTAATGTCCCAACAGAAATATAATATTCAAAGGACACACCAATTAAACTGCTCAGGTATCACAAGAGGATGTCTAGAATGTAGCACTGCATAAATAGAGAAGTTGTTGCAAAGCACAATATGGAAGCCTACAGTAAGGAAATTCTACTCTGTTTGCTTCCTGATAATCTGCTTTAGCCAAACAATGCTTTTAAGCACATATATTCAGCCAGGTATTGTGGTTTTTTTCATTATATTATCCATTGTATATCTGCTTCCTTTTTGGAAAATCAGAAACTAAATGATTATGTATTGTTCCTTCCCATAGTAACAGCCACAGGGCTCAGGAAACTGCATAGTGCACAGTATGCCTTTCCCAACAAATGCTCCCATCTGGAGGAGAGATTTGGGATGCTGCAGAAGAGGCAGGTGTGCAGCTTCCTAACCCCACAGGTCCCCAAGGAAAAACTGTGGATTTCCCAGCAAAAGGAAGCTGCGACTACTACCTCTTCCCTTTCTGGGGGCCTGTCTGTCCTCCCTGGCAGCATGAGTCCATTAGGAGTCTTGCAGACACTGACTTCTCTGTCCATGACCCCTTTTTCTAAGCAACATTAACATCTGCTGCCGGTATTTGCCTAGATATCTGCCAGGTATAGAGGCTGTTCCTTGGCTCGGCATCCCCACACATCCCAGCACCCCTCAAGGTCTGATCTGTACAGTGGCGGTGAATAAATAGGCTTCAATGTGGTTCTGCAGGGTGCTCCTGGAAAGAGCATGTTGCTGTCATCACCTATAGATACTCCCCAATGCAGGCCCACCAGTGTGTGCTCCACTCCACCTATCCTTGCTGGGTGCAGGTATATGGTAGTGCTGGGGTAAGAGGGTGCAGCTTTTGGCGGTAGGTGATTAGAGCTGACATCCATGTGTGGTGCTCGGATTTAGTGATAACAATTTGCACTTCTGATAATTTATCTAGGGATAGTGCTTAGAAAAATGCATTGGGCTGGAGAGCATTTGTACTGCTCTACCATGGCAAGTCACCTAATTAATGAACCAGTCAAAGTACAAATATTATATCATATAATAATATTAATATAATAACACTTGTATTTCAAGTGTTCCTTCACCAAGGAAGCATTGACGAGCTGCTTGAGTTCCATATTGCTCTTGATGTCACAAGTAGTTTCTGCATTCAGGAGATGCTGCAATGGCTTGATGAAGGTGAATTGAGAAAATAATCTTTTTCAAGCCTGATATTCTCACTACTTTTGTTTCACTGGGCCACTGTAGCTCTTCTCCAGTGTGGGAATAGGAAATGCTGATGTCAGAAGTGTCATAAGAATCAAATGGCCGCTCAGACTTTCCTGGGAAAAAGAATCCTAGCCAAACCACAACTATTAACATTTCTTTAAGTTTTATGAAATTGCTGAGAAGTTTTATATTAAGATTCAGTAATAAAAAGTAATAGAGAAAAAAAATGTAATAAATTAGATCGCGCTCAGGTAATACTGATTATAGTCTTGTTTTCTTGTCCTGTTTCAATTGCTACATGAATTTGGAACCATTATACTCTGTCTCCTAGAATTAAAGATGAATGCTTTATGCCATATCAAAGCTGGGCTTACAAACTTTCAGAAGGTGTATAGCATCGATTCTAACAAAACTCTAGATAGCAGCCTCTGAAATCAGGTTGGAATTGAATAAGATTGGGAAATGGTAATCAGAATGGTTAGATTTAAGGTATCTTGTAAATAATATTGTCAATAAACAGGACTAGAAGAAATTGTTCACCATTGGAAAGGTGAGATTCCCAACTTGCAATGGGATACATTATCAGTATCTGTACCAGAACCTAAATTGGTCACTGCGCTCTCAAACTAGACAGAAGTAGAAGCCATTTACCAGAAAAGCCAAGATATTTTCAGTGTAATGAAAAATTCTGGACCAGGAAATCAGAAAGACCCATTTCAAGGCAGAATTTCTTAGCAGGAGTTTAGTAAACGCCATATGGGAATGATCCTTTTGTCTTGGCATCAGACAGGCTTTAGGCACATAATATCATAGTACATGGTTCTTGCCAGATGTGATAAATTGATTTAACATTAATCAACACTATATACCAGATCCTCACCTGGTGTAAACTGATGTAGCTCCATTGATTTATACCAACTGAGGTACTGGCCCTGTAATTATAAAAATCAAAATTTATGCCAGGTTGTCCTTGATAGATTATCCAAATGTATTCATACCTCTAGGTCCTGGAAAGCTTGCAGAAACAGATGTTCTCATCAGATTTCTAGTGCTACCTGGTTTTGGCAGTCAAAAATTTCTTATGAAAGGTCTTTCTGCTTTCAGAGGTAAAAACGTTTAAAACAAAGTTAAGCCAAGTTTTTCAAACTTTTCAGGTTCACTTCACACACTGAATAAGGTTCAAGTTAGTTCTTATTTTATAAAGCAAGTTCAAAATCCAACTCTTTGGATAAGGACATATAGATTATGTGTAGCATGCTGAAGTCCTCATTCTTTCTCACACAGTACATAATGAAAAAATTCTTATAGAAGTCAATCTGTGTTTTGCCTGAGTAAAATCAGAATGAAGACCTCAAGAACTGGCCCAATATGTTTAGTGTGGAGAAAGAGAGACAGTGAAATAAAGCTCCTTGCCTTCAGTCATTCACTTTGAAGAATAATAGATGTCCTACATCTGTGGTCAAAGAGGAACACTACAGCTACTTGTTTAGTTGCCTTTAAAAGTAGCTGTAAACTGTGTCAGTAGGTGGCACTGTGTTACTTTTGTTCTCTTAAAGTCCTCTTTGCCTGCTTCTTAGGTGGCGGGAGCAGTTGAGCACAAACGGTAGTAAGCACATACCATGTTTCTGGTAGAAGTTGGTATGTTTCCCACTCCGATTTGGGTGTGGAGGTGCCTCAGAGGTTATTTGTTTTCTGAAACTGAGCCAAATTGTTCCATAACCCTTTCATGTATTCTGTAGATCTGAAGAGGGATTTCCCATACAGGTGAAAAACATTAAAAAAAACCACATTCAAATTGACATATGGGTTACTAAACAAAAAGTTGCCAGCTTGATTTGTCTTTGCCATCATATACACAGCAGCTTGATTAAGAACAGTAGATTGGTAGCTGAGAATCTTCTCAGGGCAAACAGGAGAGGCAGCAAAGTCATCAACAGTAATTTTTTCAAACCTATCATTTGGCAGTTCCCACACCCAATGAATACCTTTACAACTGAGCTGAAAATTTTTCTAAGGGTGGTTTCTTTCTTTTCCAATTAATTTTTTAGCTAAAAAAACAAAGTCAATTTGCATAGTTAGAAGGTATTAGCCATCTTATATAACTTGAAAGTAGTTAAAGGTAAAAGCAACACACACACACAAACACACACACAAATAGAATAAATATTAAAGCAAATAAGTGACACAAATATGTAGCAAGAGATCAAAGAATAGACTGCCATGGATTTGGACCTACTGTCTCAGGTAATTCATTAAAGTGTAATAGAAGAAATTTCCTCTCAATATGGTTTGAAAAACCTGGGAAGTTGTTCATCTAAACTGAGAGTTTAAGACAGAACAAACATTTAACTATAACTATGAAGTAATTAGATTGTAGGTAGATTTGCCATGTGGTCAAAGACTAGTGAATAGTGAGGTACCACGCTCATCATTTTAAAAAGTAGGACAACTAGGCATATGCCTCATGGCCTAATCCTCCTGTCATTGAAGTCAGTAGGAGTTTTGTGATTGACTTCATTGGAAACAAGATTGGTCCCCAGACTTGTCAAAATGGAATTACAAGGCTTTGTCTCTTGTTTCCTTTTGGTAAATAATTGGGGCCACAAGGAAACTATCTCCAGAATTCCAACTGTGGACAGATGGCTGGAAACAGTCTGTGATGTTTTCTGAATGAGGCATCTGTGCCAACACTGGCTGGCTATTCAATAAAGTGATAGTGCTCCTTGAAATCTGAGTGTGGGGAGCAATATTGCAACAATCAAGCAGAGTTTCCATTTACTACTGGACAACTCAGTCCAATGCTGCATTATCACTTATACAAGACATACCTTTAAGTTTCACCATTTTGCTTTAACCGAAAGCTGCCACTGTGGATGGGTTCCTCCAATGACTCTCTGCTCCGTCCCAATTCTGACAATTTCCTAAAGATTAGAATGAAAGAGGTAAAGAAAGAGGCCAGTGAGCATCCTTTTTTAATATTTTCAAACATCAGACAGACCAACTGGGCCAGTGAGCATGGGGAATGTTGTACTCACATGTCCCAGACATGTCAGTAGCTCTTTAATATTAGTAGCAGCGTTATCACTAAATACACAGAGTTTCAAGTTTGATCTTGAGTTATGCATTTTTACCTGACGCTTGCCCCCTTTTGGAATTGCCCATCTCTTGAATGCCTAATTAAAACATTATTGCATGTACACAAAAGGATAGGAATGTGTTGACTATTATAAACTAGAGCTGCAATGCACTTTTTTCAAATATAGTGTACGAGGGGGGGTCGCATAAAGAAAATGTCTGTACATGGCCCCAAGCCACAAAAGTCTTATCTATTTCTAAACTTTCAACAACCCAAAGTCTGGGTTGAATTCATCTAAAGTTCTTGTTTGGGTCCATCTCTAGAACTACGTTATTATTTCAATAGACCATGATTTATTGAATTATGCACCTTTTAAAAACTTTAGTGATGAAGTTCTCATTTTCATTGCAGAAAATCAACTTGGCACTTGGAACACTGCTTCACATGTGGCACAACCAGTGGGGCAATTTGCGTCAAAGATCATTCATCAGTTATTGTAGATGCAGATAGGGCTGGCTCTGTTGAGCTGGAGAGCTGAGCAGAAAAAGGCCTGTCTAAACAAGCTAATTACAATTTTTCAGTGCATTATTAACAAAAACAAGAAACACTGTTGTTAAACACTGGAATCCTATACTCAGGCCTGATGATCGGGGGAGGAGGGCCAAGAGGGGCAACTGCACAGGACCCTGGCAATTTAAAAGGACCCAAGTGGATGAGAGGATAGATACAAATCCTCCTCTCCTCCACACAGCCTCCTTCGCCAAGCCCCCTGCTGTTCGTGCTCTCCACCCTTCCCCTGAGCCAAGCTTATTTATCATGCACCATGCAGGTTCCCGGGCAGGCTGAGGAGGCGGTATCTGCTACTCTGCTTCCTGGGTTCATCAGTAATCTTCCTGAGGAGTCCAAGAGAACTGGGAAGCTGAATAGCAGATACCACCTCCTCAACTGCCCGGGAACCTGCATGGCGCATAATAAATAAGTAATAACTTCCAGTGGAAGCCCACTCAGACCTCAGCCATCTCATTCTAGGGGGGGCCATTGACTGTTCTGCCCTGGGGCCTGGAATTGCTCTCAGTGAGCCTGTCTATACTTCAGATACCTGCTCCAGAAATGGTTCAGCTGGCTTGCCAACAAATGTTTTGATACCCCATACTGATGCAAGGAGATAAGGATGGTGGTACTCTGTGAAAAAGGAATGAAATTAAGTCCATCCAGATGGCTACAGAAATGTATATATTAAATTATTTAAGGTTCTACTGAAGTATAAATGTTTAATAAATGGTTCTTATCTGAGTATACTTACCTGCCTTGCCATCTATTTCAGAAATGCTAAGTAATAACTAAGAAAAATTATTGACTCTTTTTATTGAGATAACAGTGAATAGGTGGAACACCCACAATTTAATAATTGACCTATGATTTATCAAAATATCCCCAAATATTCAGTACAATTTTGGTTTAAAATCCCTAGCTGCCATACTACTGCATATTAATGATATTTGTCTTTGCTGTGCTGACAAGACCTTGTTCCACTACTCCCTTATTCTGAGTCTTAGTTGTATGGGTGTGAAAGCCCAGGAAGTATCTTGTTTTTCTGTTTCTCTGCTCTTTGGATGTAATCATGAACATACAATCCCTGGTATTAAAGAAAGTACCTATCACAGCAAGACTAGAGACTGTGGAAGAATCCAATGCCAGAAATATTTAGGGATAGCAAAATGCTTATGCAATTCTGGGGGAAAGAGCATAATTTTAAAAACTTTGCAGGTGGGTTAATACTGTTGCTAGGGAAGGATCTGCCCTTTCACTGGCTCGAGGGAAGGCAGAGTTGGTGGGTAGAGACCAGAGGCCTAGGAAGGTTTTGAAGGCTTTTTGTAACTTTTATTTCTGAGAAAGAAAGGACATTGACAACAGCAGCTGCCTGTAGCAAAAACTTCCTCTTTTTTTACACTTGACTTCTAATATGGATTCTAGGCATGATTCAGCAAACAGGGGAGGGAAAAAGAAGAGAGAGTTTCTTTAGCATGGACTGGCATAGCTTTAGAAAAACAATACAGAGGGAGACGTTGAATAAAGTAAGCGGCAGCCTTTTATGTGGTCATTATAAAATATGGAACTAATTAAACATGTATGATACTTAAAATGCAAGGATTTTGTGAGGCAATGCGTCGTTCACCGAGACTCAGAATCTGTGCAACAAAGGTATCTATGCTCACTTGGAAAAGGTGGTGAACTCACTCATATTTGCCTGCTGGACTCAGAATGAAAAACAAACCTGAAATTTGCAGATACGTATAATCTGAAGATTGGTCTTGTACTCAGATAACAACAAAACACGTCAAAGAGAAAATAATTTTTGTGAGCCCACAACAAACATAAATTACATGTAAGTGCTTAAATGTTTTCTTATTGAAAATTTCTTCCTTGACTTTAATTCAGTTCTCCCTAAACTGATGAGACTACACAGCTTTAACAAGAGAGAAAGAGAGAGATGCTTTCCTTAGCATCACAATGCCAAGATGACCGTGGGGAATGTGATGCATTCACCCCTCTTCTTATAGCAATCTATCTTTCCAAGTGTAGACCAATATTTTCAAACCTGAGTACTGAAAATTAGGCACCTCAATCTATATTTGGTCATCTAACTCAGTGGTATTGAGCTTGAAGTCAATGAGAGCTGAAGAAGCAATGTCCCCTCTGTAAATCAGGTTAATAATGACTTAAATAAGGATTAGAGTGCCTAACTTTAGGCACTTACGTTTGAAATTTTTGCAATATTCTAACACAAATAATTAGCCTGTAAGCAACTCCCCTGACAATGATTTTGAAGGATATTCATTGTCAGACAGACTCTATGTGGAGTAGACCTTGTTACATATATCCTTTAAGGCAAGTCAAATAAAGTAAACAAAGGCTGAGATCTAAACAAAGCATCAGAAGATATCCATTATTTGACAGTGTTACTGATAGAACTCATTTTATGTGCCATTCTATGGATGGAAATATTCACAAAGTGGTGGATTTTATTTACTGTACCAAAAACACACAATCCCCAAATTAGCGATAAAAAGGAAGTACGTGTGGTCCAGCATCCACTCTGGTGACCATACTGCATTCTTTGCAAGTACAAAGGCACCTGGATATGCAAAAATAGACAGACATCTGCCTTCTGAAAAAGTGGAGACTGGAGAAATAGTTTGAGCAAGAAGTGACTCCTTCCATCCGTGTTTGATGGTCATGGGAATCTGGCTGATCTGGGTGTGAGGTGCTTCCTTTCCTGTGGGTGTGGCAGTTGTCATATTTTGGCATATGATTAAAACAGTTTACTATTGAAATGGAACTGGAATGTGGCTAATTTTAAGCAATTTAAGGTGAGAATTACAGTAATGGATGAATCTTTTAGATGATGATCACCTTTTCTTAGACAGCCACTGCTGGTAGGAATATTTTAGAAGTTCGATGCAAGAGAGGCCTACATTGACAGTCAGACTATAAATAATGCTGCAGCTTCTGTGTACCAGTGCAAGTGTGTTTACAATTTTATTTTATTTTTATCAGCATCACCAAACTCCTGTGTCCACTTCTTTTCACCAGAGAAGTCAGTCAAGATTGTCCCTTCTGCCAGAAAAAAATACCTAGAAATGATTATTTTAGAAGGAGAAGATGAGGTCTCATGCTTTGTAATAATTGATGTTGCTGGTTTCTGCAGCCTTTTCTGAAGTGTGCACAGAATGCTAAATGGAAGTGGAAGGATAGATTTTTTATAATATAACGAGTTCTGCTGCTGTGTATGTGAATGTGAGGGGGTTACCTTGCTACACTAAAGTTTTAATAATGCTTCATTTTCTTTTAAGATTATCTGAGATGGAAGAGACTCATCCCCTGTGATCCCGGTGTTAATTGTGCTGTTTATGAAAATAAATTTCTAGATTATTTTGGATGATTTGAGTTCTAAGTCTTCGCTCATACATATCTGAGTGCATCTGCATGTTTTAACATATGAAAATTGCTCTGGTGTATTCTTGTTAAATTGCATGGTAATAACTATAACAATATCCCATGTAAATTATGAGTGTACAGACTTACCTACTTGTCCTAGCTTCATCTAACTAGCTTTCACTCATTTCATGCTGTCACTTGAGATGTTCATTTTGTACCCTCTACCTCTACAACTACAGACAGTAGCTACAGTACATTTCCCAATAATATAGTGAGCTACAGTTTGGTGGGAAAAAGTCAACAAGAGTTTAAGGAGTTGAAGCCAAAGGGCATTTTACTCCCTAGAAAAAGACAGATGATTTCTCGACATAAAATCCTGAGTAATTGTATGGAAAGGCCTTACTTTATAATGACTAAAGGCCCAGAGTTTCAAACTCAGATGCCTAAAGTCAGACACCTAGGACCTGATCCCAAGACTTGATGGGCTTTGGATCCACATTTAGGTCCTTATCCTGTAATCAGTTCTACACTGCAGTGACCCAGCACTATTGCAGAGGTCACAAGGATCAGGGCCTTGGACACCTAAATAAAACTGATGTGATTTTTGTGCTGACACCAGCAGTTTCTAATGATTTTAGCTTAGCAGATTCAAAAAATCTGGTCACTTTTAGCAGGTGCCTAAACATGAATTTAGGTGTCCTGCTGTAGGCATCAATGCATGAAAATGTTTGTCTGGGTCCTTCCTTGTTATCAGAACCCTTTTTTTTCATTTTAACATTTGTAAATTAAAATGGCTTTTTCCTTCTTTTTGGTCACTCCCTCCTCAAAATAAGACAAATGTAAAAAATGAAAATCTATAATTCTGTACCTAAAGATACTACCTGTTTTAAGCATCTGTACCACCTAATTCACTGACTTCACTGCTTTACTTAGTTACTAATATTCCTGTATATACAAGGATCTTTTTCCTAGAGGCTTGTTTGCCATGTCTGGATGCAGTGCGTATTACAAGAAAATGGACACATTATCTGATTGCAATACTAAGCTGATAGTGCCACTGCTGGCTTTGCACCTCTTTCATTATCATCGATTGCCTTGTCACTGAAGATAAAAATAGGTCATTCTTAGTCATTGCTGAACCTTAATTCTAAATTGTAGAATCTTTTTCCTAGGACAAATCATTGGAGGGCTAGGTAGAAAAGGTCTATACATTCACTGAGTCACCCCTTTGCAAGTGCAGATATTTAATTGACACGACACTTTGAGCTTAGCCAAGAGAGAAAATTTGAGATAACCTATTGGGCTTCTTCTATGAACCTTTAGAAGATTCTTACATGGATTTACTAATGTCTTTTATTATAATCTGAAGGGGAATGTTCTAGAGACAAAGTATTGTTAATTACTGCTTTTACTTACCAAAACTACTCAAAATGACAGATATATGCAAGAGAGTCAAACTCAAGCAGCTAGTGTTAGACACAAGTAAAGGAGCAGTGCCTATCTAAACTTGACTGGGAACCTAAGCTCCAGATGCCATCAATCTCTGGACTCGCAAGAGACCAAACACTGGCACCAGGGAAATATTTTCTTCATTTGTAATACGTAAATGTTTGAAGAAAATATTGGTAAGCAGTCTTGGTGCATTTGCTGTCTGATTATAATCACATTTTTTTATGCTGTGCAGTGACAAATAAGAAAAGCACCACTCATGAATCTTCAAATACTAGTAAGATGTCCCTTTTCTGAGCAAAGGCCATGAATTTCACTCTTGGTGTGATAGACCAGGAGAAAGCCCTGCTTAGAGGGCTTGCAGGCTGAGTTATTTCACAAGATGATCTTTGCACCACTTTGTATCATGGAAAGGGACTCAAGGCCTTCCCCACATAAGCCAGTATGGTTTGTTTTGGATGTGGGTTGGAGGAAGAAGGAGGCTATCATTGAATCTGTAACAACACTGATTCAGTAATCCAGAAACCCCATGAAGAAGGTTTGCAGGATGGTGGTGGAGCCCTTCTGCCTGCCTGCAGGTTGAAGGAGTGAATTTTCCCATCAAGCCCTTTGGAGATTCCAGGACAATGCATAACTCAGAGTATGTATCCTGAATTTCACCCTGAGTGATCTGTAATTGATTTTTGGCAGCTCAGTAAACAGCATCCTCACTGAATCACTGTCCCGCCCCCAGCAAAACTATTTCAGACGTATCAATTAGGGTTCAGTTCTTCGGGAATTCTTCATGCAGGGTTCCTATTGAAAGAAACAGGAGTTGTGCTTACAGGTTCATGAACCTTAGCCAACATTCAGAAACCTTTAAAACTTCATCATCGGGGCAGATTGTATTGTAGCTGTGGCTCTTCCCTGAGCACTGCCAATGAGACCCACCCCCCACTAAAATGATGCAGAACTTTGGTTGGGCTATCCCGTGGCACAGCAAAATGTGCCAATTTTTTAAAATATAAAAATGCCTTGCTTTAACTAAAATTGCTCAATTTTATCTTCACAACACCCCTGTGGGCAAGGGAAGTGCATTTACCATCATTTTACAGAGGGAGAACTGCGGCATGGACAGACTAAAGGCGTCTCTATGTGAGTATTTAGTTCGCCGCAAGCTGGGGTGTGAATCTACCCCATACTAGCCTGCTGTGCTCTAACTGTCTATGTGCGCCCAGCTGACATGCATTAAGAGTTAGTTAATGCACTTTGATCTAGTCCAGTGTCAAAGACGACTAGCTCAAAGCACTCCCTCGGGTGCCTTTGGCAAGTTCCTCTAAAACTTTTTAGCAGGTTTAGAACATTTTCTACATGTGAATTAAAGAAGCAAACCCAGCCTTATCATGTCTCCAATGTCAATGGAGAGTTTTCATTTTTATTGTCATTCCATATTGTTCTTTAAAAGAGAAGATGTATTTTTAATAACACATGAAGCATAAAAGCAGCTACTGCATCTTTCTGTATCACAATTTAACCCAAATGTTTTTCTGTTTCATTAGCTTCAATGCAGTTCTGCTGAAAAGAACTATAAATTATCATCCAGACTAGTTTTTTCAAATAAAATTTCAGGCAGCACAATATATATACGCTTGTCATGTGTATTTAGGGCCTCATCCGAAGCCTATTGAAGTCAATAGGTGTGTTCCCATCACCTTTAACAGGCTTGAGATCATGCCTCCAATTAGCTGGGAAGTTTATATTGCAACTGTATTGCTCATTAAACGAGCTCTTCTGAAAGCCCTGGGTTATTGCTTCATCTGTGTGCCTCAGCTTTCCCATGTGGTAAGAGAAGGAGTAGATTTGAGTGGAAGAAGGAGGAGTGGAACTGATCTTGAAGGCCCTCAGCACCTCACAATAGGTTCTCAGCACCTCGCATGCTCAGGCTCTAAGGCAAATTATCAGGATCAGGGCCTTATGACTGAAAGAGACCCTGATGCAGCAGTGAGTTAACAGTCAGGCAGTAGGCACCATGGTGCCCAGCTGACTGCTTGCATGCTGGCCACCTGCTGCTGGCACAGGACTCATTGAGGGTATCTAGCCTGGGCTCAGGCTGACCATGTCACATCATGTTAAAGGGGGGCTGGTGGCAGCAACAAGTTGGCTGACTTCAACTCAGCATATATATATATATATATATATATATATATATATATATATATGCAGCAAATGCTGCCAACTCTCCAGTGGAAGCTAACGCTATAAGAGGGCCCATAGTTTTCATGGCATTTTGATGAGAGGATAGTTTTGGTTTCATTCCCATAATCCTTAGCCTTTCTGCAGAGGATGCCATTAAGAGTTCCAGTTTGTGGTGGTGATTTCCACTAGGACATGAACTGATAACTGAGGCATTTCACATGCAAGCAATATACAGCTATTATTTATATTATAATTTTTATTCTTTTACAGCCCCCTGATTGTGCTAGGCACCTCACCATCCATGAAAATTACACGTTCATGTGTGACCAAATGAAGAGGCAACAAGAGAGTCGGATGGAGATGGAGGAAGGATTTTTCATCCTGGGCTGGATTTCAACTGGCAGTCTAGAGAAGAAAGGCGCTTGTCCGTTTCCCACTTGCTGTGACATCCAAGCCTCTTATCGTTTATTGATTTATTTGCTTCTTGTTATAGCTATAGCAATGAAAATAAACCATCAGTAATGGAAATATTATTGTTTTAAAGATAAAATTATAGTATAAAATATAGGCCTAATTTTCAATATTAACTACAGGTTTTGGGTGACACCATTTTTCAGATGCCCAACTTTAAAAGGACCTGATTTTTTTCAAGAAGTGCTGACTATCCATCTGAAACTCAGGTGGTGTAGGCAGCTGTGTGAAAACCACAGCAACCTCAAGGCTGCTTTAAGTTGCCAGGATGGTGACCAACTGGCTCCAGGATTGGGAAGCCGTAAATATAGCATAAAGCAGTCTCTTTTCTTCTTTGGTACTACAATGAGCACATTTCAGCTAGATCAGCTAATCTGGGTCATGGTCTTTTATAGGAGATTGGTTTTATGGGTTTTTTTTGGTGTGTTTTACAATAACTAGGGTAATACAAGTGTAGTATTTCTGCAGGTTTAGTAGCATACTTTGTGCATGTTCCTTCTCCCATTGACTTGCACACTTTCTCACTGACTTCCACAAGAAAAGGATAGAACTGTCTAAGACTAGAACATTTTATCCTGGGATCATTTACAACAGCCGTGTCCTTTTGCTAATATTTTACTGAAACTATGTAAAAAATTAAAGCATAGGATCTGAAATTAGCCATCTGTTTCCACAGCAAATTGATTAATAGTATGGATAACTAATTCATTACTATTTTAATTAATCAACTAAACCATTTTAATTAATAAGCATGATTTTTTCATATAACTGTCTGCATAAGATTTCATCATCCTTTGCTCTAATTATTCTTGATTTTACCTCATCATATCTTTGTTTAAAGAAAAGAAATGACAACATGTCTCACTGGGACCAAAGTTTCCTCAGTGATGGATCAGGAATAATTAGGCCAAATGGTACTGTAAACTCCAGTAGACAGAAATCTCCATTATAGAGAGCTATGTTTTTATTTCTTTGACCATCCTCCCATCAATCCATCCATCAACAAATTAAAGTTGGCTAAAGAGCCACTTATCTTGAGTGCTTTTTACCCTGATCACTGTCAATCTAGGTAAATAAACATATTTAACCATCTTTCAGGACACAGTAACCTAACCACCAATAAATTCAGTAGAGAGTTGCATGTGCATGTGTGGTGTTTATAAATTTGAAGTACCTACATACTACATCTTAATTAAACAAATCCCATTCCTTCTCCTTAATTCGATTTGTCTTTAAACACAGGAAAACTACCATAACATTGCATTAACACTCACTACCTGAAAAAAAAATGGAGATGGAAAATGGATTTTATTTTCTTAGACTGGAAATGTAAGATACACATTAATAATAGATCAAATGTCTGAATGATATATCAAAAAAAACCAAGCACCTCTCATCGTTTGTTTTTGAGAAATACAGAAATCCGACTGCATCTCGCTTTCATAATTTAAACCAGATACCATACTGATATCATAAGTGACTTCAGAACTTGATGCTGATCATAAACATAGATACAAAATTCAGTGTACTTGATATCTAATAAATATGTATGTGCAGATGAATACACTTTTACAGATATTACATTTTTCCTTTTATTTTGCACTTAATTGGTACAGAGAATAGTTTACAATCTGCCAGCTGCCTGCTATAGACATGCAGTAGAGGGGCATTGTTATTCATTATTATTTTAAGAGTGCTGTCTATGTGCACAATGCTTTACACACCGCACACCGAGAAAGGATTCAGCCTGTCTCTATTCATGTCAATAGCAAAACTGCCACTGACTTCAGTGGGGTACCAGGATATCACCCCCAATCTCTGCTGCAAGAAGCTTGTAAACTAACTCAACCAAATGCTATACAGTGCACAAAGATTCAGAATGGCCAGGGAAACATTAGAGGAATAATAAATTGATATTTCTTGTTGAATAGTGGGGTGGACTGCTGTCTTTCAAATATCTAATATAAAAGATGTTTGTAATGAGGCACTCATTAACTGACTGACATTTAATTTCCATGTCCTGATTGAGCTGGACTCTTGACAATTATACATTCATTCATTATAGGCTAAATAGGGGGGATGGGATGGGGGGGGGGGGATCTCACATTTCAAATTTTGCCTATCCATCAGCTTACCCAAAAAAGTTATCACCTATTTTTATCCGTTTTCCACCATTCAAACAACAACTAATATACATGAAAGGATTTTTTTTTTTTTTTTAATATTTCTTCCAAGCAGCAAGTTTAGATAAATGAAAGTAATCTGCAGTCACTAGTTCTATTTATCAGATTTTCATGATGAACGCTTCCATAAATAATTCTGAATAGGCGATTTGAAAAAAATATATACTAATTTCAGTACTACATCCTCCATCTAAGTCTGCATCTTTACCAGAAAAAAGCGTGTTCTTAGCTCAAGCTAACTAACATGATGTAAAAACCAAGGCAGTCTGTAGTTTTCACACAAGTTAGCAGGTGAAAGTTAACCCTCAGCTTCCCTGTCATCTTTAGTTTGCTCTACAATCAGAGAGCAGAGGCCTTACTTTGACCTTCTAACGCATGTGAAAACTACAAACCTCCTTGTCTTTACTAGGATTTTACTTCAGATCACTTAAGAACATACCTTTTTCTGTAGTGAAAACAAGGCCTAAGAGAGGCTGTGTTTGCTCGTGGCTAGTTGTACATTCTATCATCAAGTGCTCATATTAGTGTCACTGCATCAGTGTAAGGAAGGCGGTCATCTTCCTCAGAGAGGCACAGAAAACATTTTTTTTTTTATGTTGGTGCAACCTGTCCTCCAGTTTACATGGTAAAGACACAAAAATGGTGGTGGAGGGTTAATCCTAAATGAGGACTACCATAAAACCATTGCCTTTTTAACCACAGGCTTTTCTCTTCAATTAAAATAATAAAACTCAGCACACGAAAGAGGTTAGTATCCAGCTATTGACTATCCCAATGAGGAAATATCCCTTGAAACAGGAATTCTGATTTTCTGAAATTCTAATTTTCCAGATTTTTTATATGTTTCTAAAGTAATTCAGATACCTGATTTTACACAACATTGAATTAGTGCTTGCTAAAGAAAATGTGTTTACCACAATCATCCCTCTTGATTGTTAAATCCACTGTGGTGAATTGCCATGGGGCCCCCTTATCTCTCTGGGTGGTCTCTTCCCTTCTGGAACAAACAGTACTCACAGGCTTCACCTGTACAACCACTCATGCTCATTTATTTATAGGGTACAGATGCAAACCCCATTCCTAAACCAGGCCCACTTAGCCCTGAGACTTTGGGCTGATCACCCTCCCTGGAGGAGGAGGGCTCCTCCCTGACCAGACCTCCCTAGCTGGTTTATATAGGCCTCGCCCAGCTAGGGGGACAACTGTTCCCACTTGCCTCATTAGGCGGGGCTCTGGCATGCTCTAATCAGTACCTTCAGCTATGGGGCTTTCCTCTCTGCTGCTGGCCCACTTTACCCCAGCCCAGGCAGCTGGGTTGGGAGTGGCAGGGGCACCGAGGGGCTTGTCACCCTCAACTCTGCCACATCCTCCCAAAAGGCAAACTTCTGTCATCGTCTCTGTGATATACACTATATTGATCATGTGCAGAAAGTGGTGCAGTGATATAGTAAAAGTGACCAGAGATGACACAGGAAAGCTCAATGAGGCACCTTCTAAGTTGATAGAATAGGTGAGAAACTGATAAATTAGAAGAATAACCTTTTCCCTGACCCCTCTCTCCCTGTCAATTCCCTTCTCCTTTCCTCTTAGCCTTGGCGGAAAGACTAGGTGTAACTTTAAGACAACAGATATAACTTTCCAATTTGCTGTCCTCTTACTGTTATATAGGATGCCAAGCCTGTCCTCCATTCATCCGAATAACCGCAGTTCACTTCCACTTACAGTACAGATGAAGGTAAACAGGTGAGAGTTTTATGCCCCTAATGTTTCAATCAAACCCCACAGTAAAACAACTCCTTCCATGAGGCTGGTTGTAAAATTGATGTAGATTTTCTCCTGTTGAAGTCAATGGCTAAAGTGCTGTGCACAGTGACAGTCCCAGGAGAGACTGGACTTCTTGATGCACAATCTCACCCACTGTTCCCCAGAGAAAGTGTGTCTGTACTGTTCCAGCACAGGGCTATGTGCAAATGGCACAGGTTAGCCATGGTATATAAATATCTACAAACACACACAGAGACAGAGTCTAATGTGAGGAAGTGATGGAGTTGAGGATGACTTACATAACTAAATACTAATAAGTATTGTTATATTGTTAATGAAATTACAATAGGAAAAGGAGTTGAAATGTGTTGAAATGTCTCCACATGAAGAGCAAAATCCTGCCCTCTGTTGCACAGGTCTACTAGGGTCGGGAAAGGGGGCATGATGAGAACAACTATGAAGAATTTCAGCCTCTTATTCTCGAGCAATAAGATGAGAAAATGGCTAATGCACTCACCAAACACCACAGCCCTAGAGGGCCATCTTGGATGGTGGTGAGAGCCCAGGCTCCTGGAACATGGGCTGCTTTCACACTAGGATGGAGTCAGAGCTGCTCCCTGTCAAAAGAACAGCAAGATGTTCTATAAAGTATATTTTCCTTCCAGAGCTGTGCTGACCTGCACTGGCAGGTTAACTCAGGAGCTCTCTAATGGGCAGGCCGCATTCTGCTCCCCTCATATTTAAAAAAAGACTAGACTTGTGCCCAAAATGTAGCTCAGGCCTCTCTCTCACTAAATCTCAGCCACATTACACTTCTTCAGCAGCTGATATGCCTATCTGACATTCTAAATGTAAACTTGGATGTGTTATTGTTTGTTATTAATGTGTACACCCTTATGAGTCTAGGGGAATGCAAGATGGCTGACTTGATGGTATAGGATCAGCGTCTATGTTTCAGTGCTTGATTTCCCTGTCTTAACTTTGCATTTGCACTAGTTCTTTGCATTTATTTCTACTGATGTTGAAGTTCCTGCGCAAATTGCAGCACAGACAGCCAGAACAGAAATGAGGCATTTAAATGGTAAATAAACACTGCCTGTGCACGGGTACTTTTATTAATAATATCCCCTTTTAAACCGTATTCCCTGCCATATGAAAATGTTACTTTCCAAAATGTCTGAACCCACAAACTGTGGAACATCACACATCATTCTCTCTATATGACTATTGAAAAAGCACATAAAACATTTTTTGTAAATGAAAGTACTAAATTATCTATAAATTCCACATGCATCTCCCAGTCTAAAAAACGTTACAGTAATAGTCCCAAACATGAAATCTTACAGCACTGATCCTACAGTGTTAGGGACAGTTACCATTCGGAATCATATGTACCAAGTATATCAGAGGGAGGGAGACATAAAAACTTATGCTTTGACTTTCCTCTTCAGTAATTGCTAGATCAAGGAGACAGGTTCTAGCACATTAGCATTGTATTATTTCCAGTCATTGTCAGATTTCTACTCGTGTCTTCAGCCTTGAGAAAATCCTGTGTCCAACTGCCCCTGAGATTGCAGGAGGTTGGAAGGGCCAGATTGAAAACCTGCTGAAGTCATGAAAGCCTTTTCATTGACTTCAACAAGGTTTAGACAGACCCTGCTTGGAGAGACCCACAGTAGTTCCACTGCATGGGACCAGCTTGCAAAGCGACCATGCAGGGAGGATTCTTCACCCCATGTAAACGATAGAGCTGGCTCAATTCTGGCTCGTGCTATGGCATCATGGATTGGAGGGTGTTTTGCAGGTGCGGCAAGAGCAGGCCTGACAATGGGTAAAGTCTTGGCAAGAGGGTCTACAACTTTGAGGTTGACTGTCTAAAATCCCCCTCTGGGGTGGGAGAGTACATAAAGCCACAGAAGCTATTGCAGAGAAGCATCCCTGGTGCTCCTTGGGTAGGTGAGGAGAACTGCGTACCCTGGGATCCATGGGTGTACTCAGGTTTTACTGGAAGTTGAGGTTTTAGGCCTCAGTGTGCATGTTCCAGACTCCTGAAGATTTCTGCAGGCTCATGGTATGCAGAAAGGGTTCAAGTGAGAGCAAAAACTGGACAAGGACTAGTGGAAAACATTTTTGTGGCGCTCCCAATAGATGGCAATGTCATTAGGTGTGCAGGGGAGTGGGGAGATGTCCTTATGAAAAACAATCTCGCTGCATTGTGAAAGCCATAACAACACAGTGGAAAAGTAACCCATTTCTGCACATTCCCATTCTTCACTAAACGTAATTGTTCAGCCTGTTTTCCTTATGTCGAAATGGTAATTTGTAAATAGATAACAAGGAAACAGATTGGGACCTAGGCTTTCCCCATTTTTTTCACTTCTGAGAAATGGCAAGACCAAGTAGTGAAATGTGATTAGGGTTCCTAAAATGATATAAATCCACATGTTACTGGCATATGTATTTATTATAGATATGATTCTGGTTTGCATTATAACCACTGCACATTGCAGGCCAAATGTTTTGTCCCTCTGCATGGGTGCACAGTGCCTTACCCATAGTTGAAATGTGGGACAGGAAACAGAAGGTCTGATAATCCTCTGCTAACCAAGGGAGCTCTCAGTAAAGGTGTGCAGGAGAGGGATTGTGGGGGTGGCTGGGGATATAGCCACCCAGTGTGTCTGACATGGTGCTGACTACTCATCAATTGACACATCATAATGCATATCCCCTAGCCCAAAACCACCATGGGCATGGAGGAGAGTTATAAGTTGCTCAAAGCCTGTAGTATCCGCTTCGGAGCAGCTCTGAAACCAGATAGTGTGGGTAAGAATTGAGGATTCTATACTCCTGCTGCATTCATTTCCCTGACTCGTTCTGTTTGTGAATTTGACCCCTGAGCAATTCCTAGTATGACTTGTTGTTCTTTAGAATACAAGGCAATAGCAAACCTTCTACCTTGTTTTACCATATTACCTCTAAGGCTGCTTTCCAGCAATTCTACATTTTAGAGTCACTTTCCTGTCATTTGTTGCAGAATAAACAGGTTTTTCAATACAGATTTATGGAAACCCACCCAACTCTTTCACTCGCTCAGCGGCTTCTCTACCCATGCTGATGTGCACAACTGAGCGAGTCAAGGTTTGCACAAGGTTTGCAGGTTTAAATACTTCTAGTGGGGATCTGTGTGGTCCAGTCGCACACTCTCAGGGACTGAGGTAGATGGACTTACCAAACATAGAATGCTATAAACAAATCAGATGATGCTCTAGAGAGGAGTTGATGAATCTAGAGGAATGAGTTTCTAAATCTTAATTTTTGGTAAAGTAATGGCACGCCACCATTTAAATGGCTAAATTTGCTCTGTGTTGTAAATGGATAATGATATTGTATGTACCATCCCTGCATGCCACGTTCATCTACATTATTATTAGAGGAATGGGTAGGAAGTGAAAACAAAAACCACATATTATTTGCTTGTGATTGTATGGTTGCAGATTCTCAGTGCTAACTTTACTGCCTGTCCTGCAATATACTTGTTAGCTTTCCAGCAGATAATTAAAAAGACATAGCTACGTTTCACTGTGACAATGGACATTAGTAATATAAAATAAACATAGCAGGGAATGAAGGATTGACTGGTGAGCTCATGAAGTTGGTATTTGTATTTAGAGCTTTTTAACCACTGGAACATTTGGGTCAAATAAAGTTCAGGTCACTTGTGACCAAAAGTCATTCCCATGTGTAATGTGGATTAGCAGCCTAGGAAAAATTAGTTGCTGATCTCTGTCCAGTACCTAATATACACATCACAATGTATATTAATTGCCACACTTGCTGGCAGTTTCAGCAAAAAATGTAAAAGGCATGTAGTCTGAAATACTCTCCAACTGTAGGGATTGTTGCTCCAGAACAAAGCTGAGACATGCTTGTAGAAGGATGTGAAGAAGCTTGCGTTGCCACTGACCGTACAGTATTTCTTCCATGGCTATATAGCAGACTTCAGTTTCCCAGGCTGTCACCACATCACTTTTCCAAGCACAGAATTCACCTAAAATGTTATTGAAAAGGGGGAAAAACATGCATACTTGGTCTCTAAGGCGCAAATTGTTTTCAGCACAAACATATCTGATCTTCTTTCTTTATCAGCTCAATGTGGAGGTGCTCTTTTGTTGTGAATACAGTTTTGTGTAAATGCTGTAAAGATTTGGAACAGAGAAAAAATGGAATGCTAGGGTGAAAAGGATTGAGGCAAAACACATGAGCGTTATACAGTCTCCTTCTAATGTGGTCTCTCAGAATGGATAATAATATAAACATTCATCCATTAGAAAAAAACTACCCTTTACTGCCCCCCCATTAAATACATTGGCAGTCCTATTAAAATACAAGTCAGATTTGTGTTTAATGATCTTGAAAGAAAAGTAATTGCTTGAGTATTACCATTCAAATGTTCTTATAGTAGCATATAGTATTTACAGTCTAAGCTTCACTTCTGCATGCTACCCAGTCCTGGAGCCTACTCATCCTTTTCAAAGATCCCGTTTAGATGAGAACTAGGCTACAAAAATGAAATGATATCTGAGCATTGTAAAGACATATGAGAAATAACACAGCAGCAAGATGGATAATTTTTTTCTATTAATAAGCTTTTGAAAGGAAACATTTATCCTCTGTGTTCAACAAACGTAGAGACTGAGCATTTCACACAATTATATTAGTGAGATAATTTTACTTATATGGACAATCCTATTGAACTCAGTGGAACTACTTGCGTGAGTAAACTTACTCATCTATATAAATGTTTTCAGGCCAAAGTCAAATTTTACAGTTTAGTTATGGTATAATCTGTAACCTGTGAAGCAAATTTACTATTTGATAACATCAGCCATTGCTTGTATTCAACTGCTGCATTAATTTTTTAAACAAACTATTCTCAAATGAAAGTCATTTTGCCTAAAGAACAGGATAACAGAAAATAAATTCAAGGTAAAGACAAAAATCAGCTTATTGCAATGTTTATATCTGAGCATATTTAAAGTCTAAAAAATCTGTGGGGTAGGGAAAATGATTGTACATGTTTTATAAAGAACAAGACACAGCTGATAAATGTCTACTTTTAAAAAAAATTTCAAACTACTCCATTGTAAAGAATAAGTCCCAAGCAGTGATATTATAGCACTTCCTTTCTTCTACTCTTTGTTGGTCGTGTCTGTTTAGGACTCAGTCCTAGGCTGCTGTCCCACTATGGCTTTGAAGTCAATGGCCTCTGCACAAACACAGCAGCAGTGCCTGCATGTGCAGTGAATTGCCGGATTGGGGCCTTTGACTCTAAGATCTTGCGGGCATAGGCTGCCCCTTACAATGTGTTTATACAAGCCTGTACATAGTGGGGCCTTAGTCTTGGTTGGGACCTTTGCATGCTACAGTAGTATAGATAGTAACTCATAAATATTAATGAACTCCAAGTTTCAGGGGCCTTGCATTTTTCTGGAGACACTGGTCTGTGACTTACAATCCTGTCATGAGGGAGTAGTTTCACTAACCTCAAATAAAACTATTTTGCCCCGTCTAAAATAGGGAGAACAGCAAGGTTGTGCAACAAGCTAAACAGCCCTCCTTATATTTATCATATTGGTGGTGCCTTTTGGCATTTTCTTCCCATGTTCCCATTTGGAATTTAGGGTCTGTATCAATTGTTCTTGTTGCTTTTAAATTTTGTATATTCCTGCAAAAAATGAGCAGTAGTTCAGTTCATCGTGTTATAGAGTTGACTGGCAAACAGTTTGCTCTGTTACAAACTGTTCTTGCTTTGTAGAATGTCATGTCAGTTATCTCTGAAAGTTTTTCAGTTTCAAGTAGTTTAAATTAAATAATGTTTAAAGCACTTTAAAGACAGTAGGCCTGATTCCCAGTTAACTTATGGCCCCTTTACACTACTCTAACAATATAAAGGGGTCTGAAAGTGAATGTAAATGTAAATTATGCCCACTTTGTGGCCACTCTAAAATGCCAGTGGAGTAAAGAGAACTTAGTGTAAATAAAAATCAGGCCTTGAAATATCTATCTAATAAATACAGAGAGAAAGCATGCAAGGGGAAATTTTGTCTAGCTCACACAAAATTTTTCATGCATTTTAGAAATAAGAAAAAGAAATGGGCCTTTTAGTAACCGGGTGTAAACAATCCATGCTCTTTAATTTGTATATGTAAATCAATAATATTGTGTATGCCCATGGCTGTCTAGCCATGTTCACGTGCAGAAAATCTATTTTGCATGCCAATCCGCTGATCTGAAAATCAGACCCAGTGTCTGTCTTCCTTTGTTTCCTATGTTTGTAAAGTGCTTTGTGATCCTTGGATCAAAAGTGCTATATAAGTCCAAAATAGTAGTGTTACTTTTCTGGACCTTCTTCATCAATAAGGTGAAAAATATGAATGTGCTGTGAACCTGGAATGTAACAAAGCCCCTCCTCTCTGTAAACAATACTGTGCTTCAAATTCAGTAAGAATAATTTGCTAGACAAAGTGTTCTTTTTTGTATATGTAAACTTCAGGCTTTCAGCTCCTATGATTAGAGTGTTCTAAATATCTAGATAGCTAGATTAGATTAGATAGTATCTTAACATTCTCAAATAAAAAATTGTACCCGTGAAATTTTAACTTGCCTTCATTCAACCTAAAGTTAACTAAACATGTTCCGTATAGCGGGACTACATGACACATTACTTTTGAGAGATTAAGCAAAGCTCTGGTGTTATTAGTACAGTTCAGACTGGGTGTTATTCAAGCTTGATGACCAACTGGTGGTGCTAATGCTTCATTGGATGGGAGGTGAGAGTTCACTACCTCTCACTAAATATGTACATGCATTACACAGGCCCTCTGCACATTACAATGCAGCTTTTACCAAGCCTTGCAATTAAAGGATCCAGCTTGATTTAAAAGGCATCTTTAGGAGAAAGTCACACATATATTTTTAATCCAAAATTTTATATGACAGTAAATCTCATGATATTCTCAAAAACTTTAACTTGTTTCAAACTCTTGATGCTCAACCATAACTTAAAAATACACATACGTTAAGATATTTTGTGTTTTAAAATTAAACTAACTACCTCCTGTAATGTGGTATTTACTGGATACGGGGTCAGTACTGGTTTGCCTGTGAAGGCTGGTAGACAATACATTACCAGCCTGCTTCCACTAAATTTGGATCTGTGTGGCCGCTAGTCATCATCAGGGCTTGATTGGATTGATAAACTTTAGTCTTGCTCTATGTGGGTGGGGGAAGTCTCTAAAATCAAAAGTTACTGTGTATGGCATGCAGTGCATCCATTTACTGGAGCAGAAAAATGTTACAAGAACTTCAGGAATGTGGCAAAATTACTTATTTGAGTACCTGATGCTCATTTTAAAGAGCTGGATGACCCTTGTTTTCACTCCAGTGCCGAAGGTTTACTCTCGCAGCTATTTGATTTAGGTAGAAGTTATTTCGTCTAGGTTTAATAACAAGGAAATGTGCTTTTTGCTCATTTTATCAGCTATTACTCATTTTTTGCAGACGTTTCTTCCTATGAATTGCACTGTAACAAATCAAGTGACCTGCAGCACAGAAATCTGCAACAAACTGGGGATTGTCCTGCAACAGAATGAGAGGAGGGGAAGAACTGAATATATTTACTTGCAAAATGCATAGTGTGAGTGGGAGAGGGAAATCCTTTTCCATATTGTCTATAACCAATTAGTACATTCTCCTGCACAGTCTGAGTAGTAGCTATTCTGTTACAGACTGGAATAAAAGCAAGTCAAGGAAATGAGGCCTGGTAATTTCAAAAGGTGGAAAGTGATTTACTATATATCAAATGATGACTGCTTGGTATGCAGCATCACTACTGTCTTCATTGTAATTATTCCCTGAGACCTTTCTTCCTCTGGCAGCTATTTAGTTCACACTTAAATCTGAAAAACCATTTCACCCCACCTGCAGCGTCCTGAGTAGGCAAGGTCCAAAATCTATTCCCAAACTTTGTCCGATCATATAGCATTCTCAGTAAGCTAGCTAAAATTTATTCTGTATAATAAAGGGTTGCCATTTGGATAATCTCTGACTATTGTTTGTCTGGCTTATATGAGAAATCATATGGCTGCGGAAATCAGAGAGAAAGATTACTTGCTCCAGTAGGACATCTTGCATGTCCCCTTGCCAAAGCAGAATGTTTTGTTGAGTTTGATTTTAAGGCCAACATTTTCAAAACCAGGCAACTAAACTGTGCTCTTAAATAAACGATGTGCTTTTCAAAAGTGCTTAGCACGCAGCAACTCCCATTAACACTTGTACAGCCCTGACATTGGTGTTTGCATCCTTCAAATACTTCTGAACATATTAAAATAAGATTATTTACTATTGAAGTTAGATTTACTGAATGGGAAGCACTTGGATTACTTTTTTCTCCCTCACCTTTTTTTTGAAGGTCTAAACAACATTAGCTTTAATGCAGATTTCTGGTACCTGCCCAGTTCTCCATGACTTCAGAAATAATTGTTTATGGTTCAAAAGTAAATGGAAGTCCTAATATATACCATAAGACATTGGGATGGGGATGATCCAGAAAGATATATATTTTTCTTTTCCAAGTAGCCATTCTTCATTCTATCAATTGCTTAATTGCTTAATTTATGTCTTCATTTATTCCTGACTGTCCATAACTCCGTTTCTTGTTTCTGCACTATTGAAATCGATGGGAGTCTTGCCACTGATTTCCGTGAGAGCAGGATTGGACCTTTAAAAACTCTATCTCCTTGCCCAATATCATGTTTCAGAGTTCCCCCATATTGCCGTGTCCTGCCAGAAACCATCAGCTGAAAGTGTCAGTAACTGTGTGTCCTTTCTTGATTGGTGTTTCACTAAAATATTGTATTTCTTCTGGTGCAACGCCATTCTTTGCAGCCTTCGGAGTACTGCAGCAAGGGTTTTTACCCTTGTCAGGCTACTTTTACACATCCAAAGCTTCTAGTGCCAGGCTGGGTTTTTACCTTTATGGGCACCACCTGGAGGCAGCAGCTCTGTGCAGAATTACTGTAGTCAGCAAGCGATTCAGGTAGAGCATCTGAGCATTACTGGTGATATGTCACAGCTTCTAAAAAGAACCTAATCTCAACTAAAACACAGCATCTCCTCCAAGATCGAACCGCCTACACATTCATCATCTGGTGACTCCCAAAACATTTGAGACTTTATTGTCTCCAAATTCCATGGTTCCCCTAAACCTCTGCTTCTTCAGGGATGATTCCCAGGGATTTCTGCAAGGTCAGCCTCACAAAGCATTCTCTACCTTCCGTAAGCATGGGTTTCTTCATTGGAAAAGGGTGGACCAGCTCTTGGTTTCTTAATCCCTAGAGCTTGCTTATCTGAAATCCAATACCCTCATACTGTTCTGCTCGAAGAACCCATGCTGTAGTATGTTGAATTCAGATATTTCATTCTAAGATTTTCTAAGACCCTGACATGATTATTTCTTCCCTAGAGTAAGATGTAGACCCTGGAAGGTTCACATCTGGTTACATTCTCTGCTTTCTGGATCATGAAGGTGCCCTCTGTGTTGCTTGGGGATGTCTTTAAAGCTCCTTCTTAGTTGTATCTGTCACCCAATATGTGTCTGAATGGTTAAAGACTCCGATGAGTATTCTGTGGTTTACAATGCTTTGGAATATTTTGAACTCTAATTCTCCTACAGTCCTTTGGGGAAATAGTTACTGCTAACTTTAGTTTCTCCTTTTTCCTGCACTTACTTTGCTACCTTATAGCTTATTATAATGATTTTCTAAATATTTATAGGTATAATCGCACCTTTGCTTCTCTCTCTCCTATAGAAATAATTTTGATCAGTAATGACACTCCATTTGTGATAATTATCCCATCAAGTCATAAACTCCATCATTTAGTTTCCCTTCTGGCATATCTTCCTTGTTTCCCATACTCCTTTGGATTTGTTAACAAATACTTAAGATATTAATACTCCAGTTCTGATTGTCATTATTTGTCTTTTGTTGCAGAACATTTGCCTTTTGTCTTCTTCTTTAAATTGAAAAACATGCCAGATATTTTTAATGCAATGAAAGCATTACTTCTATTCTTCTTCTGGCTACTTTAAAACTCCCCTAATAAGCTCTGCTATTTTTGAATGCAGGATGTTCAAACCCTAAGAGACATACACAAAAATGTTCATGAAATCACTGAGGCTGGGCATTAGATGCAAATCAGAAATTTGTATGTGCAAATGACCTTCTGGATATTTGTATGCATAAAGATATTATCTGTAGGTGCAATCATGTCAGACTGTAGCTGCTTTGTACCCTTCTGACGACGCAGTGCAGGGCTTACAACTGCTGTGTGTCACCAAAGCAGTGCAAAGCAGCCAGGGTGTACTAGTGAATCTTAACCCAACATGTGTGCACATTTTTGCAGGCAGTCCTGGGCTCCTGACATTTGCAGATTTGTTCCTTAGTCTCTATTGTACAGGATTCTCTGTCAAGTAACATTCTTTGGGATGAGCTGTTGGGACCTAAGATTTCCAACTAAACATTAATTATTCTTCTGATTACACTACTGACAGAGCAGATACACAATACAAATGTAAGTAAAGAAATTAGTATGAATCATGTTCTGTGCTTGAAATCTAGAATGAGGCACACTGCAGAACCAAAATCATGTACTGTGAGTATGTGTGTGTTAAGATATAACTAAGACAGCTTCTCAGATGGGTAAATCCGCATAGCGCCATTGAAGCCAATTGAGATTTTCATCTGCATAATATCTGGCCCTACTGTATTTATTCTAAGTAGCCAGATGACAAACCTGGATCACTGCCAGATCTACCAAGTGGTTCTTAGGAAAAGCAAAGGCGGAATAACAAATAAATTATGTTGCTCTTTCACAGTGTAGAGAGACTTTTAAAAGTCACTCTTATGCAAGCAAATCCTCAAACAGACAGAAGTAGCGTAGGCCCTTAGAGAAGTTTTGGCCAATGTGTATCCACTCCCCAATCTAAGTATAGAAAGTACAGAGAGTTTTACAGCCTTTTAAAAGGAAAGAAACCATTCATATCTTTTGTATTTACTACACATAATGAGCCAGCTACTCAGTTGGTGTAACACAGTGTAGCTCCATTGATTTCATTAGCACTGTGCCAAATTATACCAGCTGAGGATATGACCCAGCACATTCCATATATGCTCAAAACCTTGTAGCAGTTAATTTTATTATAGTCTTGTGCCTGTGTTAAACTGGAGTAGTGATTAAGTATTTACATTCCAGTATACACTCTAAATGGCTTTTAAACTCAATATGTGGTAACACATCTCAGAATAGAAACAGAAAGGACAAGTGAGAAGAATAAAATCAGAGTTAAAAAATTATGTAAGGTACAGTCTTAATTTTTTATT
Source organism: Emydura macquarii macquarii (assembly GCF_026122565.2). NCBI lineage: Eukaryota > Metazoa > Chordata > Testudines > Chelidae > Emydura > Emydura macquarii. The sequence goes on from NW_027133377.1 coordinate 3,638,418, forward strand.
ATTAAATTCACAGAACATTAAATATTAAGAATTCATAAACTTTGTTTTATGCAATGATAAATTAATAATATCTACACCGACATGTTCTTTTACAATAGGGAAGCTAGGAAACATGGTACCAGAGGGCTCAGCGTTGACAACTGAAGCTGTTAGAATAGAACCCTTAATCTTCAATCATAAAAAAGTAGACAATGTTATTTCTTTTTGCTTTTTAAATGAAAAGTGCCTTGCTAGGGAACATACATGTAATTACTGAACATAAGTACTGGAGAATATTTTGAGCAGCATAGAAAGAGATGTCATCAAATTTACATATTGAGATAAATCCAGTGAAAGATTCTCCATCTACTATTTGTCAGGTTACTTGTCACCTATTCTTCTGCTCTTCCATAACAGACTGTATGAAGCTTATGCCTAAATATAGACGCTATACCAGTTTAACATTAGATGGTATCCTTCTGGGTACCGTCATCAAATAATAATCCTCCAAAGATGTAGCCTTGTAATATTGTAGGGTCTTATTTTATTGAAAATGGTCTGCCTTTTTCTGTGCTGTAGGGAGAAAAGAACTTTCATTTTTACAGTGCTAGGAACAACACTGCAGTTATTAAAATCAGTGGGATTTTTGCCCCAGGTTTAGTAGTCACACATAAGGCTAATTTTGTACAGTTCAAGATGCAGAACTAAAAAGAGGAGGAGACATCTACTAAGAATAGCTCCTTGTCCATAATCCTGCTGGGCCGTAGAGTCAATTTATCAGAATTAAAAATAATCTATATGAAGAGATTATTGAATTAGCTCCCCACTATTAGACAAAACTGTAGGGGGGAAAAAAGCCAGAGAAATAGCCTGGGTTTCCTATTGTTTTAGCCAGAAGAGTGGTGAGGCATCATGGTCTAGGGCACTCGGCTGGAACTCTTGGGAACTGGGCTGTCTATTCCTGGCTCTGGAACTGACCTGCTATGATTTGCTAAGATCACACTTCATCCCTCTGTGCCTGTTTCCCCTCTGTCTCATCTATTTTGTCTGTAAGCTTCACAGGGCAGAGACTTTTTCTTGCTATGTGTTTGTACAGTTCAGGGGACAATGGAAGCCCAGTCTTGCTGGGGGCATCTAGACACTTCTTCAATACAAATAATAATACCTAGTGTCTTCTCTCTTCCAAATAGCGCCCTGTGTGTAATCCAAAAAGGATTTTTTTCCAGGCAGTGACTGGACAAGTTGTGAACATCTCAGGTTCATTTGGAAAAAGAGAAAGGCTGAGCCAGGACATCTCACAAAGCAAACATGGGCCAAGTGCTAACCCCCTCTCTAGGGATTCCATCTTAGCAGGCTGGCAGAAGTTTGTTCCTTCAGTAGGAGAAGATGGTGGAAGTTAGAAGCACTCCATGTGCTGCTTGAGAACAGGCCATCGGAATCTGCAGCATCACTCCATGGAGTGCACTTCCTCTCATACACACACTGAGTGCTGCAAACTATGGGAATCTTTGCAAAAGCAGAACAACTAGGAAGCCTGCAGTTGGCAGGTAGGGCCTGGCAGGATTGTGCCTCATTTCCAGCAGAGGTGTTCCCTGCACACCACCAAGAAAACTGGAAGGTAAAGGGAGGAGTTAAGAGAGGCTGTAGTGATGCCAGTGAGTGGGGAGAGGGACAGAACAAGATAGACAGGATAGCACTGACAGGAACAGAGAGGTGAGGGGGAGGAGGAGCCTAACACAAGACACAACGAAGAGGAGGACTGTCTGGAGGGCTAGATGACTCTTCCTTCTGCCAGGAGAAGGAGCTGAAGAGGAACAGCTATAAGAAGTGGGAGGAATGGCGGCAGCTAACGGCAGTCCCTTGAGTCAAGGATGATGTCCGTCAGGCTTGGTGGGTCTTCAGATGACTGAGGAGCCCGATTCTGGATGCACACGTTCTTCAGCAGTGGGGGCATGTTGTTGCTCAAGAGAATGGGATTCGCAGCCCCAGGTTGGTCTCCTTCCTCCACCGCCGCCATTCTGCCCGGTATCAAGTCGTTGGTCCTCAAAATGGTGCGTGCTTTGATGGACCAGGTGGTGCCACTCCGAGTGGTCAGCAGCTTGCTCCGCCCAGTCATTGGTGTCGATGCCTCCATGCTTGAGGGCGACCTTGAGCATTTCTTTGTACTGTTTCCTTTGGCTGCCCTTTGAGCATTGTCCAACAGCGAACTTGGAGAAAAGAACCTGGTGAGGGAGGCAGTTCTCAGGCATCTGAACACAGTGGCCTGTCCATTGGAGTTGATTTCTCAAGATCAAGGCTTCAATGCTGGTGGACATAGTTTCATGGAGGATGCTTGCACTGGTCTGGCAGTCCTCCCATTTGATCCCCAGAATTCAACGGAAGCACCACTGGTGGAAGCTCTCAAGGGTCTTAATATGGTGTCAGTAGATGGTCCAGGTTTCACTGCAGCAGAGGAGAGTGGTCAGCATGACAGTTTTATAAACCAGGACCTTCGTCAACTTCTGAAGGTCCCTGTTTTTGAAGACACAATGTTGCAGCTTGAAGAAGGCAGCACTGGCACAGTTGACCCCATGCTGGATTTTTCATCGATGGTAGCCCACTGAGAGAGATGACTGCCAAAATACAGGAAGTGCTCCACGTACTCCAAAACCTCCCCATCTACGTGGATGGTGTGAGGGATGTTCAGCTGGCCTGGAAGAGGTTGGTGAAGATCTTCGTCTTGGTGACATTCAAAGACAAGCCAAGTCTCTTATACGAAGTGTTGAAGAGATCTAGCGTCGCTTGCTCGTCCTGTGCAGAGTGAGCCATCATGCAGCAGTCATCTGCAAACTGAATTGTGGATGTCCTTGATGGTGAGTTTGGTTTTTGCCCGGAAGCACCCAAGATTGAAGAGCTTCCCATCCAGTCGATACTGGATACTGATGCCGGTTGGTAGATCATCTCAGATGAGGTGGCTGATGACAGTCAGGTAGATGGTGAACAAGGTGGGGGCGATCACACAACCTTGTTTGACCCCTTGTCTGGATACGGAAAGCATCGGTTTCAGATGTTTCACTCAGGACAGTGGCGGTCATATCATCGTGCAGTAGTCTCAGCATGGTGACAAACTTCAGCGGGAAACCAAGGCATTAGAGGACAATCCACAGAGCTTCATGATTTAAGGAATTGAATGCCTTGGTCACGTCAATGAAGGCAAGGAAAAGTTCTTGATTGATTTTGCTCCCAACATTTTTCTTGGATCTGCTTGGCAGTGAAGACCATATCCGCAGTGCCCCAGGGTGGTCAGAAGCCACACAGGATTTCCTGGAGGATCTCCTCAGCAACAGGAGGAAGGCGGTTCAGGAGGATGCAGGCTAGGATCATGGACGGGATGGAAATCCCTCTAAAGTTCCCACAGTCAGATTTGTCTCCCTTCTTGTAGATGATCATGATGGTCGCATTCTTGAAATGACCAGGGATGTCCTCTTCTTCCAAGAGGTGGATGATAAGATGGTGGAATTATGATGTGAACCGGAAGTCGTTGGCATGGTAGACCTCTGTGGGTATACCATCTGGCCCCGTAAGCTTTATTGGTTTTCATCTGTTGGATGGTCCACTCCAGCTCTCTGATGGTTGGTGGATCGCTGAGGGAATCCTTCACAGGGCGTTGCGGGACAGCTTGGAGGGTCTCCTCCGATACAGTGGACTCCTGGTTGAGGAGGAGTTCAAAATGCTTCTTCCAACGCTGATGGATGGCATTGTCATCCTTGAGGAGCCGGGAGCCATCCTATGATCGGAGGGGGGTTTGTCCAATGGAGCGGGGTCCGTAGGTTGTCTTTATAGCCTGGAAGAAGTTACACATGTTTTGCTGGTTGGCATAACCCTGGATCTCGCATGTTCTTCACCCACCAGTTGTTCTTCATGTAGCGGATGCATCACTGGACCTCAGCCTTCAGCGGGTGGTATACTGCCGTCTTTCGCTGGGTTTGTGGATGGCTTTGCCAGATAATGAAGGCTGCTCGCTTCTGCTCAACGAGATCGTGGATCTGAGCGTCATTGGCATCGAACCAGTCCTGGTTCCATCGCAATGCGAACCCAATAGTCTGGGCACAGGCATTTTGGACAGCGGACTTGAATTGCTTCCAGTGTGCCTCCCAGTGGGAGGAACAATGAGGTGGTGGCATGGCACTACAGAGCTCAGAAAGTGCACTTGCTGTACCCAACAACAACGAGATATGTCTGAGGTAGATCCTGGTGCATGGAGTCTGGTGGTGGGTGGGTGGAGGGAAGAGGTGGAAAAAAGAGAGCTCGACAAGCCGTGACTTATCACCAGCTTCCCCAGGAATGTGATGACAACCCAAACATCTCCTGCGCTGTTCCAGGTGGTCATTTACGTGAGATGAGGCAACATTGTCTCTGTTTGTTTAGAGATGAATTGACTGCCTTTTCCTAGCTATTTGCACAAAGGTCTCAGTCTGTGCCTGTCACTAAGATGCTCCCTATTCTATCTCAGGAGCGGTGCTGTGAAGCTTCAGCAGGTATGTGAAGGATACGTTTCAGGGGACCTGGACAGGAGTATGTATTCTGAATCCATGTTGGGTTTGAACAATCCATTAGCTGTTTGTAACAACGTCCCTGGTTGGATTGCCTGTGATGACTAAACATGGGATCTCTGGGCCTAAAAACTACAAGCCACTGCTATCTGAGCTAAAAGCCTAGCTCCATTAGCCAGTAGAAAGTAACGGGCTCATAAAACTTTATAAATGGTCTAGCCACTAGAGAAGGACAAAGAGACACTTTATGTTAGTGTGACCATGCAACCACACTCCCTTGGATTTTTGAATACTAGGCATTTTAAATGTTTTCTAACCTTTGTATCAAAAGATTTAAGATTGTTATGTATGAAAAAATTAAAATAGGTTACCCTTACAAACATGCTAAATCTATGCAATGGATAAAGTTTGTCTCCTGCGTTCAGCTGTATAACTTTTCCTTCTAAACTACCTACACAGGACCTAAATATCAAGCTAGATTTGCAATTACTTTCCAGTCTCTTTGCACTGCTTGAAAAGCACAATGGAACCAAAAGTGGCCAGATCAGCTGAGAGGAGAATTCTCAGCTGGCCAGAGCGACATAGTTAACTCCTGCACCAAACCCTCTCCATGGCCCCTGCTTAGGGGACAGAGTGGGGTGTGGCCAGAGCACAGCATACTCCAGCTCTCTTCAATTGGCATATGGCCCGTGAGGGACCTAGTCAGCTGGCAGAAGGTAAAACAGTCTCTCTGCCCCCAGCTACTCTGACCTATGCAGATCCATTATGAGAATCAGAGGAGCCATTACCAGCTCCCAGACAGACCCATCACTCTGCTATGACAAGCAGAAGCTTAGTACAGTAGAGAATCTGGGCCATCCTGTCTAATGTAATAAATTCATATAAGAGATGAAATTTGAGACTCACAGGCAGACTCCAGAGTATCCCAAGACTCATACACTGAATCCTGAGCAGATGTAAGTGTGTACCAGTGGACTGGCAAATCTTGAACCTGAAGGGAGAGGATCAGGGGAGAAGCTTGGCTCCATTTTCATTTTTAAGAAATATTTTCTTGCAGTTAGTTGTAGATGAATCAAGTTCTCTTTCAATAGAGGTGACCATTCGGCATGGTTTCAAACTGAAGCTGATGTCACTGCATTGTCCTGCAGTCTAACTCTTTGCTTACTGGGCATTCCAGTTGTCCATTAGGTGATACTCATTGGTAATTTTCTCTCTCTCTCTCAATAGAGAGAGAGAAATTCATTCCCAAACCAATGTTTCTGTTCTGACTTTCAGTATTTTATAGAGATGTTTACAGGTAAGCACACACTATTTGACTTTATACCCTTCTCCCATCCATAGTGTCACTGGGATATTACAAATCAACCCTCCTATTCAGCAATTTGAGAGCTATTCAAGGGGTGACTTGCTTCCAACAACAAAAAACTTACCACTCATAGGGCAGCAGCAATAAAAGGAGAAGAGGGAACTGAAAGAGAAAAAGGAAAAATGAAAGGGAAAATGAGAAAAGCATGAAAAAAAAGGAAAAAAGAAAGGAAGAGCAACCTCCACAATTCTTCTGTCCCATATTGTCCCCTCTCAGGTACCAGCTAATTTCAATAGGTTACCTTGAGGTTCACAAGCTCATTACATAAAATAATTATGCATCATTTCCTTGTGATTCACTTTCACTCTCACCCAGGGCTGAATATTTTCCAAGAAAGGGAAAAGATTAGAATATGTTTTTGCATAACACTAAACCCCATGTAGCCTCTTGTGCTGGTTTCTCTATTAATCATCCTTGTGGTGTCTGACCAAACTGAAAGATTATTAGTATTAGTATGTAGCATGTATATAGTACCTCGAAGTGCTTTACATTATCTAATGAAACCCAACAGGCCTCTGATGTAGGTAATAAGTATTGTTATTTGTTACTCCCATATTACAGATGGGGAAAACTGAAGTTAAATAACATGCTCCAGGGTACACACTGTCAGAACGGGGGTTAGAACTCAAGAGCGTCTATTCCTGGTCCTGTAGTGCAACCACTAGACTACTCTTTTCTTGTTACATAAATAATAAATTGAAAATATGGAGAGGGTTACTGCCCCTACAAGATTATCCTAATTCCTTATTTAGTTCAGAAAATAAAAATGCCCTTGTCCAGATTTTCTTGTGTTCTGTCTGTGAAACACGATATATTAATAGGCCATAACAGGTTGTGCATTAAGTTATTGTTGTGCATAGGTTATTAGTGCATGCCCCTAGGAACGCATGGAAAGGGCATCAAATGCACACGCTGGACTGGCTCAGCACTATTAGACTGAGCATATCTTCTAAATTTTACTTTATTTGTGGATTTGTTCAATGCATCCTTCCAATATGAAAAGTAGTTCCTAGTAAAAGGATCTAAGAAATAAGTAGGGAAAAATTTTTTAAAAAACCAAACCTTTTCTCTTATTAAATGTTTTCTAACCCTTTCTTTCTCTTCATCTCTCTCTAAACTCCATCTGCTAATAACCAAGATCTAACATAGCATCAGTATCCTGTGGTTAAAATGGAGATTTCCGTGTCCGTGTAGCTGATATCCTCATACAATACCTGAACCTACATTCCTTGTGCAACTGAAGATTAAATCAATTGACCTGATTCTTCTCTGGCTTGTACCTTTTGGGTGTTATCATGGCATCCTTATAAAATGAATGCAAAGTGGGTATCTGGCACTCGCTTTCCACAGGTGCAACTACTCCAGAAGCAAGGCAGTGCAGAATCAAGCCCCTTAACTTTAATTTTTAATTAAATTGTGTTTTAATTGTGTAAGGAATGTAGTATTGGGCCTGTCACTATGTGCTATCTAAACTCCAACCATGTGTCACACTCTGGATATCTTCTCAATTGTTACCTTAGATTAAGATCAGAATAAACCCTTTGAGATGTATGCAAAGAGAAATAAAACCTCTTTAAGGAAAAAATTTTATTTCCATACTCTACTGGATTAAGGTTATTATTGAATTACACTTTCCCACTGGCCCATCAAGCAGTTTGGGGGGGGGTTGGGGGTTCTGCTTTTTTGTAATGTACTTATGCGCTATAGCACTATTTTGTCACTTTTTTTTTTTTTTTTTTAAACATTATCAACCCTGTCTAGCTGGACTTTTCAGAAGAAACCAAATTGTATAGCTGAAGAGGTTTTCATTTGTATACTGGGGAGTAATTTGGTCAAGTAAAGCTGTTGTATGTAAACGCTGCATTCACTGCAGAACAATTGAAGTGAAGTTTTTATGCGCAAGGCTTTTTATTTTCCAATCAGAGGCTATTGAGTTGGGACTTTTGGGGTAAACTGGTAGCTCTGGGCAGCTTTGAAGCATCACAAGTGGAAGTTTTTGTCTCCTGAAGATTTACTAGCAGTGATCTTTTATTCAACCGTTTTATTAGCCTCCTTTTACATATGTATAGCAGTGAAGGGGGAAAAAACTCTTGATGGTGAAGTACAGAGTCTATTTCCCCCTGGGCATACACAAAAAATGTGTGGCCTCCCCAAATACTGAAATTCAACTCAAATTTGTGAGTTTTTCAAACACTTCAAGCCTCCCTCCCTCCCCCCCCTCCACCTTTGAAAGGTTGCTGCTGGGGTAACAAATTCTGCCATGAAATGGAGGACTTGCTGTTAGCCTTAGTTTAGGGCTGTGAAAAGAAATCTATGTCCCCATGAAAGAAATGAGGAACAATTTTCACCCGCTTGATATGGTTTTACAGTTTTTCTTGGAAGTTCTTGTTGAATCAAGCCTGTTGCATGGACAAATTGAACAAGAAAAGTTTAAATGTTACTACTTTGGCTTCCCCTCAAGTGGTGCTGAGCACAGATGTTTGAAGGGGCCATCATGTCCCTATAAGAATGGGGGCATTGTGTGCATAACCTTACAAAGGGCAGAATGGCCCTGCTTGGCTGCCAGCCACAGGATCATCCTATCTTTATGTGTTGATTTATTAAGGCAGGGATGAATGAAAACGTAATTAATATTACTGAAGCATTAGAGTCTATTTAATTTAAATGCCACTGAATATTTCACTTTCAGTTGGGATTGACAATGTGTTCAGGACTGTTGGAGAAAGCCTCAGCCATCTGTTACCCCTACTAAGAAGGGAAGACAAGAGAGACACAGGGAGACAGAGAGCATTGAGCTTTGTGGCTTTTCCAAGAATCCAGGATCATCATTCAACTCAAGGGCAGCCAAGAAACATTCCTGTGCATGGGACCCTCAGTGTATAGGGATAATGTTAAAAGGGTGCAGGGGCAAAGGATCCAACTCCCCCCCCCCCCCAACTCCCCAAATGTATGGAAAGCAAGTGCCAAGAAAATAGAACAAGGATAGACTAGGAAAGAGGCCAAGTTACAGCTGGTCTAAGAAAAAAATAGAAAAGGGGGGAGAAATCAAAGCTGTTTTTGGTGCTATTTTTAATTAATACAGACGGTGGAGCTATGAGGATCCAACTCCAACACAGTAAATATTGATGCTTTGATTTTGACAGGCAGTCAAATATTGAATGATGTGATGGATTTGTGTGTGTGTTGTCGCTGTGCTGCAATCCACACCAAAATAAAGCAAAATAAGCCAATGGTGTAAAAGCTGCCTTCCCTCCGGAGAATTGCTCTCTGGCACCACATACACGATCAGCAAACGTTACCTTTGCTCAGGGAGAAGTTGAGATCCCCACGCAAAGTTGAGAAATGCCTCTGCTCAGGGGGACTATCCTGCAGCTCTCGCTTGCTGGGGCTTTGAGTGAGGGGAGGGGAAGCAAGAGAGATTGGTGCTGGGAGGCTCCATCCTTCGTGGGATGATAATTAGCACAGTGGGTTTTCTTATAATTGGGATCATTTGTTCTCCCAGTTTTTCTCCTACAAACTGATTTCATGCCAGAGGGAAGCTGTGTGACTCACACCTTGCCATGCCAATTAGCTGATAAACATCAAATGTAAACAAAGATGGCCTAATTAAGACTAGTCACCAAACCTCTGCGTGCATCTTGTCTAAATTGCACCAGCATTTTGCATCCAGACTTATTTTCTTATTTGTAGGAACTAAATTAGCGACTTCTGCGCAATAGTTCTTTATCCTCTAGAGATGTACAGTGCAGGCAATGAAGAAAATTGATAGAGGGCAGAGTAAGAGTAAGCAGTCTGTTCATCTTGAAACTAATGTATTGAGTCAGGCAAGTGTTGTTTATTTAAGTGTAAGAGCTTTCTACAAATCACCTGATAACACTGAGAGAGTGGTGGTGTGAGACACTGAAAGCCAAGTAATCCTGAGTTTTAGTTTCTGATCCAACAGTGATGTTTGCTGTAGTCTTGGGCCAGTCATTTAGATTTACCTTCTTCAATTTTCCCATCCCTAAAATGGGACCTGTAATACATACTTCCTCATCACATAGGACTTTGGTGAAAATTAATCAGCTGAGCCCAATTCTGTCACCTTTACTCATCTCAGACTGATTTTCCACCACCTTGCAAATTGGGTAGTTATTTAGACCTGTGCAAAGTGGGTGTAAAATAGTACCCAGTTCAAATCATAGTATTTCACATCCACTCTTCACAAGTGTAAATGATTACATAATGTGCAAGGCTGTAGCGAAACAAGCCCATTGAGTAGGATTTTAATCCATAAGTAGTACTATTGAAATCAGTGGGACATTCTGTGGAGTAAAGTACTATTCAATGTGAGTAAACGTGGCAGAATGGCTTTTTAATACTTGAAGATGGAACAAATTAGCACTCACACAACATGTACATTTTCTTTCCCATACTTTTTAAAAGTTATACATTAGCTGTGTGTTGCGTGTGTGTGTGTAGGTATTTCTCTCTCTCACTCACACACATGAGGGAGAGAGAGAGAGAATGATTTGTTTTATTTCCAACTGGAAAACTTAATTAATTATGGCTCACGCTCAATGACCAATACCCATATTTCTTATGATCACTCAACAAATGATGCAAGTGGTTGTCTAAATCACTTCACTTCTCCACTCCTTTTCTCATTTACACAAGTCAGAGGTGCCCACAATTCTTTGCCACTCCTTCCTGTCATGGTACTGGTTCGTAGGTCTTGGATTTTCAGTGCTTTTCTTTTCAAATGTCTCCTAAGAGAGTCTTTTCATCATATACTCAGTCTTCTACATCCTTTCTTGTTATCCTCTTCCTCCTATGCGATCTTTGCTGGTCATTCTTCTCCCATTTTTATCATATGTCCAGCCCACTTGAAACATGTGCTGACCAGTCTATCTATCACTGAAAGCCCCAAGTTCCCCTAATTTCTTTCACATGCATTCTGTCTACTTTCCACTTGCCTGCAGTATATTATTTTTTACTTGTATATTTACTACTTGTATTTTCTTCCATCTCCATAAGACCCACCATTTCCAAACCATAGAGTAGGCAGGGACAATACACTTTCAGTTTGTTACTTAACTTCAAGTCCTACAATACTCCTGCCACCTTTTTCACTGCTGCCTATGCACACTGGGTTCTTCTTTTCAATTCTCCATATCTGGCACTAAGTGTACTTCCCAAGTGCACAAATTCTTTCTTCTGCTTCAGCTTCTCACCTGAAACTTGAATCTTCTTCCACCTTCCCTACTTGCATAACTTCAGTTGTCTTTAGGTTAATTTTCACCAGGATCTTCAAACACAGATGCCCACTCTGATATCATATTTACTAATTCCTCTTTGCTATCAGCCAAAAGGGCCTGATCCTCAGCATACATGGCTTTTCTCTGTGTCTCCATTGCCTTGACTAAGGACACCGTTAATCCACCCTGCTAAAAGGGTAATGCGGCGTTGACGATTGGGCATTCTCGTCATCGCAGCATAGTGGGGATGCCACGGTAGGTAGAAGTTAGGAAGTCGACGGGAGCTACGCAAGCTATATACATCGAATTTCGCCGGCTGTGTAGCCCAAGCCTAAGATGAAGAGAAGTGGACTCAACACACTGCCTTATCTCAATCCCACCATCACCTCAGGACTGTGATATTCCATGTATTGTTATCACCTTAGCTTTTGATCCTCGATACTACTTCACTATCTTCACTTTTTGAAGTCCGCTTCCCATCCAGCTCAATACTCCAGACACCAGCTCCCTCTCAATCAAATTGTATACGTTCTCAAGATCAATAAATGCTACACAGCTCTTATGCCCTCTATCTATCTTTCTTTCAAGCTTCTGTCTTATTGCAAATATTTCCGATAATTTCCTCCACCTTGCACCTCAACTTTGCCTCCAAAATTCTCTCAAGAATTTTGTGAGGCTGACATAACAAGGTGATGACCCAATAGGATTCTGGCTCATTTGCATCATCCTTATCCTTCCAAAGAGTATCTAAACACCAAGGTTTTTTAAAGGGGAAGAAGAAATACAGGAAAGAAAAAATGATTAATCAATCTTAATAGAGTTCTGGTGGTGACTACTGTTGTTAAAGTTAAAGTTTCCATTATAATCCCCTAGTCTCAGTTGATCAGAGCTTTCTGAAAGTTACCTATTGGGCTGTTATGCTCAATACCAGGTCTCAGTCTCAAAATAAATGTGTATGGGGAGTTCGAGTATGACGGATTCTGCTTTGTCTGAATGAGAGGAGAGTGTGAAAAATATACTTTTCCCATTATAAACATTCTAATGATGTTTATTTGAACAGTTCTATATACAAAACCGCAAAGGTTTGAAAGGCGCAATATAGCATGCAAATAGCCATCTGAAACACAGAAAAATCTTGGAAGGTGCTCAGGTGCCATATCATGCTGATGGCATATTAGGGACTTGTAAGTACTTAGGTAGATAAAAAGTTAATGGGTCTCATATGTATTGGCTGTGTGACATAAGAAAAGTCATTCTGATTACTTTAATAAACAAGTTTCTAAATAAATATTAAGGGGTGTAATTAGTCAAGAATAAATAAACGTTCTTGTGGTCTCAGTCAAGGATGACCTACGTGAAAAAAACATGACAAGCATTTCCAGGAGGGAGTTTTTTACATTTCAATATCTTGTTCGTTTTTTAAACCATTTGTGGGTTTTTTTTAAATACAAACTAAAATAGTGTAATTATGCCATGTTACATAAATAGTTTACGTATATGTCATTCCAAAGCTAGAAAGGTCCATTACAACGTGTACCCACATAACTTTTTAAAGTCCAGAACCTGATCCTGCAAGCCCTCCATTCACTGAACTCCAAGTGACATCCTTTTCAGCAGAGAGTCACGAGATTGCAGATGCAGGAGCCAGAGCTGGATTACGCTGATACTAGCCAACCTTTCACTAGTAGTCCCATCAGTTTCAGTTGAATTTCAGCATTCAAGAAAGAAAGAGAAAAATGTCAAGCCCTCTAGGCACGGGAAGAAAAATGTCTGAATATGACCCCTCCCCCCATTGCAGGACTGCCTGACTGAGTCTGCAGACAGACAGAAACAACAGAAAAGTGTAAGCTGATCCGTATGTGTCAAGCTGGTGTTGACCCTGAAACATAATGATGACAGTCTAAATGAAAACACTGTTAACAGCTTCATATCTGATCATCTTGGAAGAACCATCTGCCATTGTGGAACTGTGGGAAGAACTTGGAATTGTGGGTACAGTTTGAGTTGAGTGTTACCACTTCCCTCCCAGTCCTCTCCTCTGACTCGAGTGCACATCAATGCCAACCAATATACGTATAGACACGAGGACGTAGTTTGGAGACTTTGCGGGTCCTTTCAGTATTATGAAGCTTTTCGTACTATTCATTTCAAGCAATTTAAAGAGACACCAAGAAAAAAAGTTATTTGACATCAACAAGTAAGAAATAGGTTACTGGCTGCCGGAGCTTAGTAAGGGTGCAGTACCAGCTGGCTGGTGAAGATTGTCTTATAAACTAGCCCCCGTTCTCCATGCTGGCAGGAGTAAGGGTGCATCTTGACGGTAAAGCTTTCATTTCTGAGGCAAAAATTGAGTTTGAGTTTTTGTAGCAGCTGGACAAATCAGAGCAGTAACACTTTAGATGGTGCTTCACTTTTATCCTGCTAATTTGAGGCGAGGGGAGGGAGGCGGGATGAGATGTTCAAGGCCAGCCCTTGGGGAATTCATGGTGCTAATAGGTAAGGCATTTCTTTAGTGATAATGACTGGTAATATTTTGGAGGACACATCTTACTTTTTCTGAAGCCAGGAGTGATAAAGGCTTGAGAACGTCTCCTCCTCCTCCCTTCAATTCTGGTTATAGTTCCAAATCTGGCTTTCCACATGCCCAGTTTCACTTCACGGTTGGGCATGTGGAAAGCAATAGGTGAAGCCAGTCTGGGCAGTTGTCTAGAAGTTGAAAGGCCTATGGTGGATGAAGAGCCTCCCAAAATAGTGAAAAATACAAAACCAAATTATTAAGGACAAAAAAAATGGTTGGAAAAAATATCTTCCTACCAGTGTGAGCACCATCCCTTTTAGAAACCAGAAACGGTGGAACGGATTTTGATTTGGAATTTGGTCAGGACGTCAGAGAAAACAATGTCCATTTGCCTGCCTTCGAGCCTGTCCCATCTCTAGAAAGCATTTCAGGAAAGAGCTTGGGGGAATAGGTCAGGTTACCATAAAATGTGCTTAGCCTTAAAACAACAGCAAAAGTTCACACAATATATACATGTGGGGTTTTTGGCCTTCTGAGTCCCCCCTCCCTTTCATTTCCAAGATGCCAAAAGTGGCTTTGAAAGCAGTTTATAAATATAGCCCAGGCAGTCTGGAGTCTGGTCTACACTATGCTCCAAACATTTTAAAATCAGTTTGAATTTTGAGTGAAATTTCTCTATTGTAAGCCTGCCCTTAAAGGGAAATTGGCCAGAAACCGACCACAGACAAAAGTGAAACTGATTAGTCTCTTTTCAGAGTCTGAGCTGAATAAATTGTTAAGTGCAAACAAACAGAATGAATGTTGGAAGTTAAATTAAATTTTAAAAAATGGTTTCTGTTTTAAAAATATAACATGGTATTATTATTTTTAGCACCTAGGTAATGAAACTTGTCATTTATAAACCTACGGGGTGGTTTTCTGAAGCGCAAAAGGACTTCAAAAGGAGCAAAGTTAGGGCAATGCTGAGCACTTTTGAAAATCTCACCCATAATTTTTTAAATTGGTGATGTCTCCTTTAGCAAATTCCTACACTGACCTTGATAATGAAAGTAAATGAAATAAAGTGCTATAGTTTTATCTCTGTGTGTGAACTACACTCCAACCCAAACACTGAAGAGCTCTGTGGGTGGAGTAAAGAGCAATGGGGGAAGTGGAATCCACCCTCCACAACCTAGGGCAGCTGCACAGCTTCACCATGGCTGCTGTTCCAACTACTGGTATGAAAGAGCAGCCACAGTTCCTCTGCATAAGATGCACAGGACACTGAGGCCAATGGATCACATAAAGATGGGCCAGCATCTCCATTGGCTTCCCTTCCTTTGTGCTTTCCTTGATGGGCTATGTGTGACTGGTGTGGAGAGTCTTTCCATCATATATGTAGGTGCGGATGCGTTCCCATGCAGCTGTTCCACTGGCGGTCTTTCTGCGCAGGCCTTATGGGTGACGTAAATGGGCCAGAGGGCTTTGTGCTGGCATTCTGCACTACAAGTGAATTTCAGCCTGCAAGAAATATAGAGGAAAATAAATAATGTTTGTCAATCAGAAAAGGAAAATACTGGTGGGGGGAAATCTTATTTTCAGTTTCCCAAAAGGATAATGGAAACAATGGAGAGTAAAGAGCAAATGTTTATACGCTACTGTTAAAAACTACTTAGTGTATCTCTTTAGTAGCGAGATCAGTAATGTAGTAGGGATAAATCCATATTTGATTCCAAAAGGCACAAAACCATATTTTCATAAATATATAAAAGTAGGTCACAGAAAAATAACAAAAGTTTCCATCATGTATCCCAGAAGGAAACGTTTTGACAGGAGACCAGAAACTCTGTGGAAAATAAGGGCTTGATCCTCCAACACATTTGTGCATGAATAACTGTACTAATGTAAGCAATCCCATTGGAATCAAATGTTTGCAGGATTAGCCTCCTTCCCCCCACCCCCGTGTTACAGTTTAACTGCTGACCAGAGCTGTTTCCCTACTGTGTTGATTCACACTTAGTTCTCCTGTAACTGAGCAGATTTTGTATTTAAGTAAGATGCCAAAGCTTAGCTGCTCCACCTTCAAAAAGCAAGTGGAATGGTAATGTTAAAAGGCTTTACGCCTCATTTATACAAAATGATTCCCCCTTGCTGTTCAATTTATAATATGTTTTCAAATCTGGTATCTCTTTGAAAACCATCTTAATGTATCCAATTATACTTTTGAACTATACATCCTTTTTAAGCAACTTTGTGGAATGTCAGATTCCCTAATTAGTGGCCCAGTTATACACCATTGAAATCAACAGGAATTTTGCTGCTGACTTCAGTGGGGGAGGAGAAGACCCTCGATAATTTTATTGTCAGTAATGATGACCCCTCTTCACAAATGAAGAATACACATCCTGAACCATGGCCTTCAGAATGTAAACCATTTATTTTTATAGCTGGATTCTGCCCCAATGTGGGATATTTTGTGCATGGTTAACTTATCTAGGGCTTTAAATACGTGCCAAGTGGCTTTAATAACAGGATGTTTAAAAAGATTGGGAAGGGTTGTGAGCAGTAATAGTGATAATTGCCAAGGAGACATAAATGAATCTTCAATCTCAAACCAACTTGGCTTTAACATTGGGTCAGGAGGGAAGATCCAGAAAAATCCCCTGTCTACGAGTAAACGCGTAATGATAGTTTTGGACTTAGGGAAGTTGGCAGCTGTCTAGATTTTTGGATAAAAACATCTTTTAAGGCATAATACAAGTAGGTTTGCATTTCCATAAAAGGAATGAAAAAATCTTTTCACTTGTGTAGAGAATTTAGTATCACAAAATTAAATACTGTAGCTGAATTTTAGTTGTGTGGCAATGGGGGACGAAATGGACACTAAATGACTGATAATAGATGTATAATTTTGCATTCTAAGATAGGGGTAATCAAGCCTTATGCTTAGGGGATTTAACTGATCATCAGATGGGTCAGGGAAGAAAAATTTTAACCAGCATACAGGACTGTACAATTAGACAAGTGCATTATGGGGCTTCAGTGCCTCCCTCTGAAACCACAAAAAATCATTGACAGAGGCAAAATACTGCATTTGCTGGAACTACACTCTAATGTAGTATGTAACCCCCTGTATTTCCATATTCCAAATAGAAGTGTGATCATATTATGAACATTTTATTTATTGGGGAGGGGGCAGTGCAGTCATCAACCCCACCAGGCCAAAAAGTAGCTGTTTCAATCAAGAACCTTGGTAATATTTAGGTTATTGTCTGACACATTGATTTTTCATGTCAACGTTTTAAAAGATGAGTTGATATTTAAAGTGTGCTGCAAAACAAACTTGAAGATTAATTTATAACAGGATTCCCACGCTAGATGCACCCATGCTTCAGGGAGCCACTCAACACAGAAATAAGTTAATTTATATGGGGTTTTTTTTAACAAGTTTTAGGTTCTTTTCCTCAGTGAAATTCTCTTTGAAATTCTTGGTTCACTGAAAACACCCCACAACACAACATCACAAACACTAGAAGCCTCGTTACCTTCTCTGCAATCCATGGCATCTGTGGTGCATTCTGGGATTTCATCCATTAATCTGGAAGAGTGGGATTTCACAGAGTGGAACAAGACTTTTTTAAAAGGTAAGTAATAGCTTGTTTTTGTGCAAAATGCTGGGTAAGACCTTTTTAGTGAAGGATATTCAGCTTGTAATTAGGCTTAACCCAATTTTCATTTTCTTACCAGTTCATCTACTTCCCTACCAGGCTTTATGTTCCCAGCTCAGCCAAACTAGTATAAAGTTTGTCCAAAAGCAACATTCTTTTCCAGAGCAAGAGTTTTGGACATTTGCAGAATTATTTTATATATTAATACTAAAAGTAAATTCTAACCCAATTTTGCAAATATTGTATTAAAAAAAAAAGGCAAGCAAAACATATAATACAATCTTTTAACTTGATGGTCCCCAGTCTCTATTCCTTTTTATTGCTTCCTGGGATTCCAAGTGTCTCCATTGCAATGGTAAAAATAATGGAGAAAGTGAGCAGCCCTGTATACTTATTCCTCACAGCACACACTGCCTGGACATCAACCAATTAATAAAACTTCTAATAAGATTTTGAAAAGAGTAGATAGCAATCAGACTGGGACTAAAAAACAACCCAATGCAAGTTAAAAAAGAAAATCGTGAGCACATTGTGTTGTCACGTTGTGGAAGGTGCATCCCCTTACATGTGTGAATTACAGCCCCATTTCCAGCCCAGGGAACTACATTAAAAAACTAGCTTAAATCTTCTTTTTCTAAGGTACGCAGACTTTACATCACATTGGGTGGCTAGCTGTCTGGTATTCTACCATTAAACTTTGAGGTCCCTCAGGGTTCTGTTCACAGCCCACTTCCCTTTAATATTGACATGCTCACACTTGGCAGTATTATTCAGAGACTTGGGTTTGATTATCATATTTATATGGATGACACCCTGATCTACTTGCCTATTCCTGTGGATTCTATTGAAGTGCTGTCATGGCTTATTACCTGTCTATCTGAGATTCAAGCCTGGATGACTTTTAATTTTTTGAAGCTTAATGCTGAGAAAACAGAATTGCCTTGGACTGGTCTGGCTCTATATATATATATATATAAGCATATCATCCCTGTGCTATAAGAAACATTCCTAATACCATCTCAGGAACTTCTCCAGCCTTTCTTCCATGTTAACTTGTCACAATTAAGAGACCTGGTTCATGCTTCGGTCTAATTCAAACTTGTGTGTTGTATCACACTGATAATTGGAAACTCCTCTCACTCTAGCATTTTCAGCTGTTGTAAAATTCTGCAGCTAATGTCATAACAAGAATTAAACTGTCTCATCATATTACACCCATCCTAGCTGACTTCGCTGGCTATTAGGGTGACAGAGCATTGATTTAAAATTTGTGTTAATTGTTTATGTATTACTGCATAGTCTTTCTTCAGATTATTTTGTGACTTTCTGGTCCTCTCTTTGTGGATTATTTTTGCATTCTGCTTTATCTGCATTTATAAAAATACCATATTTGTTTGGACCACCTCATTAGATGCTCCCAGCCGGTGTAAAAGCTAAGCTAGTGAGATTAAGAAGTACTTGGGGGGGTTGTTTTTTGTTTTTTACTTGTTTTGTATTTGTATTTATTGCTTTGAATTGCTCTGGGGTGCTTGCATCAGAAGTGCTATATAAATTAAATAAATGTATTGGCTCTACTTAAACTCACCTGTTATAAGTTCAGCTGGAACAGCTATTCTTTGCTTCCTCTCCTAAAACCACTCTGTTGTGTTTTGTTCCTCATACAAAACGGCCCATTTATGCGGTGAGTAAATTGATCCCGGTATATACTTTCTGTAAAGGACGAAAATTGCTCTACGGCAGACCCTGTGGCTCCCACATGCTGTACTCATTAAAGTGAGTACCACCTCAGTGAGTATTTGTCATGTGATGTGATTACAGGACTGGTAAATATGAGGTGTTTTAATTTTATGCCTGGTCTAGCTCGCCACTTCCATAAAAAGTGTGTTTCCCCAAAGATGTTCCAACGCTCAAGAAGACATTTTGTGTCTTTGAGACTGGCCTAGTTTTTTTACTCCCCCCACGCTCCAAGTGTTCTGTGCTTAAAATGTTAAACTCCTTGTGGTCACTGTCCCTCTTCCTTCTTCCTTCTTTTACAGTAGGAATTATTAGAAGCTGGAACTTTGAGGTGTCCACTTATCTTCATCAAAAGGAACTTCGGATTTAAAGGGGGGGAAATATATTTAACCTATTTATTAATAATAATTAATAATAGATGTTGGTGTTTCTAAAGCTCTCCTGCACTTAGGGCCCAATCCAAAGACTATAGAAGTCAATGGAAATCTTCACATTGACCTCAGGAAATCTTCACACTAACCTTTGGCTCAGACCATGGGTGCTTGAAGCAGGAGCACTGCACAGCATAAAACCACTTCTAAAAATACACTGAAGGTATTACAATTATGAAATATTATGGGTACATTTAAAAAAATAAATAAACAAATATCCCCCCCCCCCCCTCAAAAAAAAATTCTCCCATTTTATATTGATAGTGAATCAGTGTTTAAATCAGGGAAGGATAGACCTGAGTATTCTCGAAAGGACAGAACACTTTACTCATTTTTAACTCTGCAAAATATTACTGAACATTTGAATTCCTAGTATTTGTATCTGGGGAAAAAGATAAGTCTCCCAACAGTCAATAGAGACCATTTCATTAAAAGAAACATGCACTATTTATATTGCATTTGGAGCAGAATTGTGCCACTCGCTTTTATGAATAAAGCATATATTTTCCATTCCATATATGGCTATTCCCTGCACACAAGTGGCCTCTGCTAACTTATGCACCCAAGCATTACAAAGCATGAAAAATGGAAAAGAATTTTTTGTAACAAGTCCAGCAACAAGTATCCCTTCTGAATTACAGTGGGGCTGGGTATTTTTGTTGTTTAAAACAACAGCAGTAACAAATACTATATTTAATGTGGACTTTTCTCCCTTTAAAAGCAATTTTCATTACGTGCCAAACACACTTAAAATAATATAAATGTCTATTGTTTCTGTTCTGTTTTGATAAACCTTTTTCCTTTTATGTTCATGTTAAAAGTTAACAGTGACAGAATGGAAACAATGGTAGCATTGTGGTAGATGAGGAGATGATGGGAAAACAGAGTATAATGCATTATCCTCTATCTCCTGTATGCCAGTCTCTTGGCAGAAGGCAGCAATGCTACAATAAAAGTAAATGTGAATTCAGGTATAAATACCCTTCCGGGCCCATTCCGACTTTCTGTGACGTGAAAGCCAACGCTCCTGTTGATTTCAAAGATAACAGACTCGGAGGTCCACTATGACAGAAAAGGCATATTCCTCTAGACCCCTGATCCTGCAAACACTTGCAAGTGTGAACTCAGTGAGGCTGCTCACATGGGTAAAGTTACTCCTGGGTGTAAGTATTTGCAGGATCAGGATTGCATACGAGTACAGCTGAGTTGGCATGAGGGATAGTTATTTTCTGCTGATATAGGCCAACACCACTCACCCCTACTGCCTTCAGAGTAAGGAGGAAGCAGGGGAGGCATTGCAGCTAAGGGGTATGTCTTTGACTCAGCGAATACTGGGGCTACTTTGGGGGCAGAACATCTTATGCACCAACCCTTGCTTAGCTGAAGCCAAAATCTATCCTTTAGCTAGAATAGGAATAGAAAGCAATTCCTAGTGTTGCTAACTCTCACAATTTTATCATGAGTCTTGTGGTATTTGCTCTTATTCTTCAAGCCCCAGATCCCCAAATCATGTCATTTTGAATCTCAGGTTTCCTTTCAAAAGAAAGTAAATTTCTAGCTCTCATGGTTGTGGACAAAAGCTCACAAAAATAGAAGAAATAAAGCACCCCAACATTTATTATTTTTTAAAATCCCCTCATTGTTAGGCCAATCACATGATTTGTTGGGGCCTGTCTCACTCATGATTTGTGAGCTCTTGGTTTATGATCACAGAGAAGTGCATGCTGGTATGATGAGAGAAAAAACTCATTTGGTTTATGATAGCTATGTGTGCTTAAAAGACACAATCTCATTTTATATTTAAAAATTATTTAAATATAATTTATAGTAGTTATTTTTGTAGGATGATACCTATTTTGTTGTTTGGTCATCCTAAGTGTACTTTCTTAGAAGGAAGTCCCTCATTTTGACCACCAGTTTTTAAAGAAATATATTTCTTTAATGTTTTAAGTAGCTGTATTGGTCATGAAAGGCACTTTATTGACAGCCATGTATTATTATTATTATAGTTTAACATGTATATACTACAATAGTTCTTAGGATCAGAGCCCTACTGTGCTCATTACCATACAATCACATGGTCAGAGACGCTCCCTGCCATGAAGAGCTTAAAAACCCAGGATTCCTGGAGACCGGAGTCTTCTGTTTACCTATTATCAGTAATGTAAACTTCCCTCACACTGCCTCAGGCCTGTTCTGGAAGGTAGTTAGGCCTCCAGGCCCACTGAATCTTTGGCCTTTCTGCTCAGGTGGTCTAGCAGGGTGATAATCAGTGCTAGAGGTAGTGTTAGTTCTGCCACGTGGAATCTGTCGACCAGGAAGGGATTATCACTAGACTGAGGCCACCAGCTCATTTCACACCGGCCACTAAATAGCCATCAAACTTTGATAACCTTGTCTGGATTTGAATGGGTGACCTGACTGTAAGGTGTCTCAGTCCCCTTTCTAGTCCCGTTTACCACCCAGTCTTCCTTCATCCATGACATTAGTTCAATCCCTAGCAATAAGAGGTTTCCATCCATCATGTCACATATAAAGGCACTGATGTAAGCCCCAATCCCGCAATGAGCCTGCATGGGCAGACACCTGTGCCCTTGAGACATGCCAAACACACCTAAGAAAAAGCTAATTGACGGCATTCATCATACTCATGACCATAGGAATGGCTTTATTAACAGCTCAGCTTTGACACCAGGCACAATCCTGAGCAAAGGGTGGTTCATGAGCTGCACCCACTGCCCTAGGTGTATCCCCAGGAGGCAATGTGATTCAGTGACATATCGCTGAGTCACAACGCTTGTCCTGCTTCCACCTTGCCCTGGGGGAGTAGGGTCTGTGATTTGCTGCTGGCCTCTATCTGCAGCAAATTACAGTTCACCTCCCCCCCCCCCCGCACCAGCTCAGCTGCAATGGCCCACAAGTAGAGGGCTGGAGCTCAGGCTTCATCCATTCTTAGGGCCCCTGCTCCAGGGAGGATGTAAAGAGGTGTACTGCACCACCCTGCTCCTACACAGCCAGATCCAAAGTTTGTGTAACACGACAGTAAGCTCTTTGGGGTAAGGATCATCTTTTATTCTATATTTGTACAGCTCCTAGTACAACGAGGTCCTGGCCCATAACTAGGGCTTCTAGCAGCTACCACAAAACAAATAAATGGAAGGGTTTCTCCTTCCAAACTTTGAGATCTGTTCTGTAGATCGAGATGCGGGAAAACACCTCTGAAACACAAAACAGTCTGCACAGCACTCATTGCAGAATCAGAGCCCTAGGAGAAAAATGATAACAAATGCCCAATGAGCCCAGAGATAGGTATTTACTTTATTTTACGTCTCTTTAGCTGGCCTTTGCCAGGTACAACTTAATCTGGGTCACTCCCTTACAAGCAAATTGTACTGTGATCTTTTGCAGACTTGACACCTTAGAATGAGAAGGCTTTAGGAAAGCAAATGTAAGAAAATTATTGATTAAAAATGTATTAATCAAATCGGAGTTTTGGAAGTTGCAGTGTTCCATATTTTTGCTGGGATTTTTAGCCCAGCACAATATATCTTATAGTATCCTTATTCTTTGGTGAACTAACCTAGTTAACATTTCTAAAAACACAGGAGGTTAAACTGCAATCCAATCCAATGCATATTGATATTTTAAAAGTCCAGCCAATATTAGTTATGTCTTAATAATCACTTATTCTCAGTCAAACAACAACTATAACTTTATATTCCAATATCTGATTTTGAAAATAGGACCATTTTACCTTTTGTGGGGTCAGGAGATGGAGAGGTAATGACTGTCTGCCCCAAATAACCAATTTGCAACTTAAATCTACATAAGAATTACTAACAGCATCACTGTTAACCAATTCCAGCATCTCGTGGTGTGTGGTACATGGAAATGTTAGAAGTCATCATATATAAAATATATATATATATATACTGTGGAACCTGCTAATGGCAAACTCAGATATAGTGAAATAGTATAAAAGTCACATGCAAACTGCAGTGAGATTGCAGTTACCGTGAACTTTTGTTGCTCTGTGAAGAATATAACTTGACTGTGTGAAAATATATTTCTATCAGGAAAGCCTTCCACTGTGTCCACAATGTGAAAAACGAAAAGAAAACAAGTCATAGCAGACTTTCTCTTGCAAAATTAATTTTTCAGGCTCTGATGCATTTTGCTGAAGTGTAAGGAACTTAAATAAAAGTGATCATGAAGTTAAGAACCTGGCTTCAGGGCAGGAGCTATTAGGGATTTCATTTTATGTATTTGCTTTTTTGAAAGCTGGAGTTATAGCCTAGTTTTATTAGTACCATTGCTTTTTACCGGTACCATAGGAAGGCATTGCTGGGCTGGGATCTCTAGAGTAATTCTGTTTTCTTTCTTTCGCATTACATGTAATTTTGCATTCAGTAAGGAAAATATTTTATGAAATCACTTGACAAACCAAAACAGAAGCAGTGGATTCTTTTTGTCAGAACTGCACATCTATTCCTTTGTCCATCATGATTTCCTTTATACATGTGTTTGGCAGGTTTTAATTCAGACAACAAAATTGCCATAGGCTAACAGTTGCAAGATCAGGTCCTAATTCTGTTGGCGTCTGCTTTTGGTTTCCCAACTTAAGACCCATTTTCCCTGATTTTTAGAGGTGTGGAGGAAGCACAGCTCCAGCTAACAAGCAGGCATAAGGTTTCTAAAGCTAGGGACCCAATAATTAAAAATGAGTGAACCCCTCTGAAAATGTTTATCGTAGGAAATAATGTGTAAGCCTGAAAATAATTTTCCTGTGTTTCAACTCCTTGGTATGTGCTCTCTAAACTACTGCTGTGTTATTTTAAAAAAAAGTTTTGCAGGCAGTTAATCCATAATTTGGTTCCAAATGAATAACATGAATGTGGTCATGACATTCTGGTTTGAAAAGTGCTGCTCCATGTGTGGTACTTCCATAGTATCTTTACTGTCTGTGTTCATGCTTTAAAAATCTTCTTTGGCTACATCTGATCTGTACTGATACAGCATACAAACTGGTGTTAATATTTGGAATGTTTATGTCTATTACAAAGAAACCTTTCGCTTCTAGTTTCCAGCGACCCAGTTGTACGTGGACATGAACATACAGTCACTGCAATAAAAGTCTACATGTACTCATTTATGTTTATGGGTATGCTCTGCTGGGAAACAAAATAAAATTTTAAATGTGTAAAATTAATGCATATCATTTTTTACTACTGGAGGTAAAATTCATTGGGGAAAAAATTGCAGCAATCTATTGACTGAGATTTTTGATGTTGAAAGAAAAATCAAGCGTTGCAGATTTATCAATGAAATTTTACAGGCAGTTGGTCTATAAACTGGTCATTAACAGTTGAAAGAAAATGTGCTGTATTAAACAAGCTCCTGATAGACAGTGACTAACTTCTGCTCTGCAGTACCTGATATCCATAAAATAAAATGATTTCAAATAATGTAAAACAAAAGCCATTCACAAACAAGTGTATCAAAACAGTCTGACTCCCGGTCATTAATATCATCTGTAGTGATATAGCAGCTTTTGTTTTATCTTTACAATAATAATGCATTTGATTTCAATATGTATGAGTGCTTCTTCTAAACAAAAAAATCAGCTATTTGTATGGGTATAGTTACAATACAAGGCCCTGATCCCACAAAGACATAAGCATGTGCTTAATTTTATGTGCAATGAACAGTCCCCATTGTCTTCAATGAGAGAACTCAGTGCATGAAGTTAAGCACACGCATAAATCTTTGCAGGATCTGGGCCCAAATAACTGTCCTTCAAAGATGATCAGCCAGCTATAAGAAACAATTACTCTCTTGGAGTTTATAAGCATAGTGTGAAGATAGGAAATAGCTATCACTAAACATAAACTTTATTTATAATTGGGGACAGGTGACCCTTGTG
Source organism: Emydura macquarii macquarii (assembly GCF_026122565.2). Lineage (NCBI taxonomy): Eukaryota > Metazoa > Chordata > Testudines > Chelidae > Emydura > Emydura macquarii. The sequence goes on from NW_027133377.1 coordinate 3,663,785, forward strand.
CAGTTTGAGATTTTATGAATTTCACCACCTAGGGCACCTCCCCACATGGGTGGAGTCTTCCATCTGTATAGAGTCCCACTGATGTCACTGGAGCTGCACACAAACCCAAGGGCCTGTCAGGGCAGGTCAGACTGCCGGGTCAGAGCCTGTTTTCCCCCTCCCCCCACAAGGAGGAATCAATGTTTGAATCAAAATATTTTACATGCCAAAAGGAAGCCTATGCTATATTCCCCCAAAGGTAAGCTGATATAAGTGGTGGTCCCATATACAGATATAGTGTATTTATTTCTTTTTCAGATTGCTTCCCTTTACCCCATCTTTTTTTCTTTATATAAATCGCTCCATATTTTGTTTTATACTTGTCCATGCTTTGGTGTTGTAATCCCCATTTCTATTGTATATTTTTTCTCTGTTCCTCTGTGTTTCTTTTTCCCCACATAGACTCTCTTACTGTTCAGATCTGAATCTTATTTTCAAATTCAAACTGTCCGACTGGGATTGAAATTTAGCTGAGTTCCCCCTTCTCTGTTTATAATAAAGCACATTGTTCACATCAGCTACATTCCTTTAAACTATAATTTTTGTGTTTAAAAAGAAAGATATCAAAACACTTTGTCCTTAGTTTTAGATCCTTTCTTCAACCTGTGTCAGATGTGCTTCAGTGACTTGTAATTAACATAGATGCTAATTATCCTTCCAAATATCTATGTAAAGGAAATATTGCTAGGGGCCTGGTTGAAAACAGCACAAGAAAAAGAATCAGTTTTGAGGCTGCTGCAAAATCCTTTCTATGCAAGAATTTCAGCACACGCTGTACTGTATGATCCTTCATCACAGCTTCTTCTGTGTGAGAATCTGGGGCATATACTTATTTCATAAATATGGGTTAAAACTGTGCATAAACTGTAGCCCAGAGTTCTGAATAGCCATGTTAGTATCTTATGATACATAGTCACAACCTAGCAGTAAAGGGGAGCTTTTTAGTTAAATAGATGAAGTCAAGATGTGACTCAGAGAGGAATTACATGGGATGCTGGAACCTCATGAAAAACCCTTGGGAACAAGTTCTCCCTTTTGGAAAACCCGCACACCCAAGAGCAAAACCTGAATCTCATACTGCCATCCATCTACATGCAGATTGTAGATCTAACAGAGTATCTCTGCGTTGAGCACAGCAGTAGAACTAAAAGGTTGAAACTTTGTCCCCTTTGAAGCTAATGACAAAACTCTCATTGACTTCAGCGAGGCCAGGATTTCACTCATATGGTTTCCTAGTCCTTGATTTTCACATGTCTGTGTAAATCTGGTTTTGGACAGGTTTTTCACATGCGAATTTCTGCCAAACAGGCCATATAATATATATATTATATAAACCAGTGTGGGTCTTAATTGATGTTCCTCTGTCCACCATAAACTTCAGTAGTTGTCCAGACCATATTCCCTATTGCTATTTTTATTTTTAATTATATCCATTATAAAAATTATTCATACAGCAATAGGCATAAAACAGAAGAACTCTGTTAATTAGAGTGCAGAACTCTGTTGCTCACAGGAGCTGCTTAGCATTATAAAAAGCAGATTCAACTTAAACATGTGCCTATTGTTTTAACCATGTGAGTAGTCCCATTGACTCTGCTGAACACAGCAGTTTTCACATCAATTATTTGGTACTAGTCACATTTTTAAAGACGACTTGGGTTTAAGTACCTTGCTGAATAGAAGTCAATGAAAAATAAATGATTTACAGGTAAAACTGCAGGATCAAGAAAGTTGCTTGAAAATGTATATGGCCAGGAAATTATATATTCTGCACCGATACTAAGTCATAATTGCATGAGTTGTTACTGCAAAATACATGTAGCCCAGAAATATATTCAACTAATGTATGTTCTGACATTTTGCAGTGGGCTGCAGCATTTTATGGCCGCAGTCTGAGTGCTGTGCCATGGCCAATGACACTTCCTTAAGAGATATTGCAGACCCCACACAATGCTATTTTCATCCTATGTATTTCCCCACATGATGATCTGAAATGATTGAGTACAATAAAAACCATCGATATTGTATCTGTCACAGATGAGACATCTACATTCATGAATCAGTGTAATCTATTCATTGATTTTAGGATTCTAAGTCCTCCAGAGACAGTCAAAAATCCATATGAAGTCCTTGAGTGCTAGGTTTTGCTTTTGGGTCTCTGATTTAGCTGGAAAAAAATGTGTAAAAGTTAATGTAACCAGAGAGCTCTCTACTGGCTGCACATTCGAGGAGGCTCAAGAGCCTAAGTTATTCCTTCCAAAATCAATTGTAGTGTGCTCTGCTAATTAAGAGCCATATACTCATGTTTCCCTCAAATGAATACACATAGATCAAGGGCAAAGACACCTGTTTCAGCCACTAACAACAGAATAATTTCACTGCTTGAGAAAAATGACTATTGTTTTTCCTGAAATGAGGCTTGTTTTGGGATTCAGCAGTAATACGTGACAGAAACACACAACTCAGGAGCTCCACACTGAGAATGTAAGAAAATTTGGTTCTGTGTCTATTAAAATGCATAATCTATGAATCCATACTACACGGAGACAAACAAACATGTGTATCTCGATCTAATTTGGGGGAGGGAGGGGCACTGGCCCAATTCTTGTCCTGCCGCATGCATTCCATTGAACACTGAGGCCTAGATTAAAAAAGAAACTTGGGTTTGTGCATGCTCGTCTGCAGGGGGGGGCCAAGAGGGGGAGCAATCCTGTGGGTGAAGTCTGAGCACGCTTACCAGAGCAGGCCTCGCAGGCAAGTTAGATAGAGGAACGCCTACCTTCCCCCAGTTCATGCATCTCTCTGAAGCTTAGGGGTCTGGACACCTGGCATGGGGCTATAGTGCTCATGCCCAGAAGTAGTAACATAGGTTCCTATGGCACTTTACTGCAAAACTTTAGGAACAAGCAAGTTTAGGTGCTTACTGCAGTTGGCAGTTTTGTGAATCCCAGCAGGGCCTGATTCTGGGATTTAGGTGCCTATTGTGGCAGTTAGGTGCCTAACGCCTTCTGTGAATCTAGCCCTGGGTCTCTGTAACAAAAAGATATATTCTCTTTCTATTGGACACAGGGAATTTTAAAGGACCAGTCCTGTATATGATTGACTGGAAACACACATACACACACATTCCATTCTATATAGGTTCTTAGCCACACACCATGTGATTCATGTAAATTACAAACGCGGAGCTAATTAGAAATGTACACAAAGAGATGTTTCAAATTGTCTGCTGACCAAGCATAATTTGCTGAAGAAATTGGTGAAAAATTTCTGAATGTCACAATCTCTTAGTAAACAGAAAGAAGGCAAATATGTAATACCACTAAAATAAAAATATGTTTCTATACATTTGGTAAACAAGTTTACCACATAAATTTTCTATACATAATTATAAGGATCATATGAAATTGCCTAACCACAAGGGATTGTCTTAAAATAGAATAGCAATCTTAACTTCATATTTCCTTGCATGTATCAATTTAAAGCTGATTACTTTTGTTTCTTGGTCTTGGGAGGGGTGTGTGTGTGAATATATACAATACATGTATCAATGAAGAAGGACTAAGAGTTTTTCAGCAATCCAAAAGTATATAATGTCCTGTAAATAATTCACACTAGCTGATTGTACATGTATCAGTTTTCCAGAAAAGGACATACCATTTTCATAGTATACCATTTAAGGCAAAGAAGAATTAGAATTCCTCATGTGATACACATCAGACTAAAAGAGACTGATGACTTTAAAGATGAGGTTATTCTGCTTTTCAAACATGGGGTTTTGTCATCATGGTCACCTTTATATAAACAAATTGAAGATGGTGACAGAATCCAAACCTAAAATTTGAACAAACAGAGGAGTAAACTGTCTACCCATTGTAAAATAAAGTGAAAGTATACATACAGGCTATTTCTTGCTGTATTTAGATAACAGTATTTAGTCAGAGACTAACATTTTGAAATCATAAATTATAATATTATTTAAAAAACTGGGCTTGTTGATTAAAGGGCATCTAGGTCTTTCCAAATAGCTAAAGTCTTCTCACAAAGTCCCACTTTTGTCCCACAGAAGAGGAGTTTTTCTTGTTTCTTCAATTAGAGCAAGATGAAACCCACAAATTGAAATGAAAATGGATTAGAAAACAACGTGGTTAGCACAAGTCAGAATAAAAAAAGTAACACCATTATTAAAGTGTATCTGAGTGAGTTAATATGTCTGTCTTTGTCATGTGCTGTGTGCGTCTTGAGTAACTACTAGATAGGCCCAAATCCTGCAGTCAGTATTGGAGCAAAACTCACATTGGGAGTTTTGCCTGGGAAAGGACAGAGTTAGGATTTAAGAATTTGGCCTTGTGTGTGAGGAAGAAAAATACACACTGTGTGACTGTGCATGTCTATGTATGTTTCTCATGCTGTAGATGTTTATGTCTCCACATCTATGTTTTGTGTATGTTTGTGATTCAATACTGCAGGTAGGAATGAGAAAATCTAAGCAAGGTGGCACCCAAAGTTTTTCTTTCTGATCTGAAGTGTTGAAGACAGTCTTTCATCCACTTACAGCTCTGATAAACGTATTTCAGCCAGAATGTAAGACAATACCTAACCCAAAGTTAATCAGACTCATCAGTTTTTTGTTATGCATTTTCAAAGAGGGTGGATGAGGTGGGGAACCATGAAGATGATTAACAGGTGACAAAAATGGCCCTCCTTCTTAAAAAAAAAAAAAGAAAGAAAGAAAGCGAGACAGAGAGACCTCAATAATGATCTGATGAAGTGTCTGACATACGGATTCTTTCTGTCCCCACATTCAAGATTAACTATAATGATTGTTTTTAACCAACAGCCTTACTTGCAATCGTTCTGGTATCTTGCCCAAACCTGCTCAAATACTTAGAACTCCAAAGTTATATGTTTGACACAGGATTTTGGCAAAATGCTGGAGAAGCGCATACTTTGAACAGGAGGTAGTCTTAAAAAACAGTCTCTTGATTTTCAATGATGTATTTATCCACTGAACCAGAACTTGATTTTGTAAACCCTTATGCCCGTAATTTCTTGAACTCCTCCTGATGTGCCAGCCTGCGTCTTGATATCAGGCTATTTACAAACAGTTCACCCTGGTGTATTCCTGCCATCCTAAAATATGTAAATAGCTTATATAGACCCTTCAGTGACCACAGATTAGTGGGATGATATTCCCCAGCGAAATCTTTGAGAACACGGTGCTTTCTCCTGTCGCAATGGCTATTGCTTTTTTTTGTTTGTTTGCATACAAGGAGGTTTAAATTGATGCAGTCTGGGATTTCATAGTTTATTTTCTCAGCAAATTATGTGTGAAATGGTATATTTATTTCCAGGGTCTTGCAGAAAAATTCTGTGATGCCACTATCATTAGACCTTCTTATCCTCCCTAATATTTTAAATACAACTTCATTCTTTGGAACCGAGTAGTTAGATGGTTTGAAAATCTTCTCTCATGATGAGGATTACTCTTTGTGACTTTCACTTACTGCAGAAAATCAGTCCTAAATGAAAATTAAAACTCATCTCCTCAAACCCTTTTGGGGTAAAAATCTGACCCTCCAGTGCTAGATAATTAACAGCACTGTTGTTTCCGTCACTGTTACACTAGCTGTGGTATTTTAAAGCGTCTATTAAAAATTAATTTCTTTATTTTGTTGGAGGCCCATCACCCGATCATGTGATGCCCTGTCATGTTTCTATCCTTCCTACTCATATTCGAGTTATGCCATCAAGCTAATATATTGTGACTGCTCTTCTCTCTTGTGACAAAGCCTTGCAGCTGCCTCCAAATCAATAGATGTCAAAGAAATATGAAAACAATCATGACAGAGAACTTAAATCCTGGCTAGAGTCTGCATAATAAAAAATGTGCTTCTGTTCTCAAGGCAGCGGATTAATTTATCCTAAAGTTTAGTCAAATTTTATTCCAGTACCTTTTTCCCAGCAGATAGAGCTACATCTGTTGGGTTTGTAATGTAATTTGTAATTACTGCCCTTCATGTGGTCCAATGCCTTGAACCATCTTTAATTAAAAGCATAATTAAGGGAAGATCTAAAGAAAGACAATTACCAGATGGTCTTTTTTTTTTTCTTCTTTTTCTTTTTTTTTTTTAGAAACAGTTAGTTGTGTTGAGGATGTATATTGGTCCATTTCTGATTTGGATTAAAAAGGGAGGCTGCCTACTACACAATCTGCAAAACCAGAGAAAGACAGAGGGAGATCTTTTCCATCCCGTACAATAACACCATCTAATATTATAAAGCTCAAAAAAAATCGTGTTTTGCAATGCGTAGGCTGTAGGGTTAACACTCATTCAGAAAGGAACTTACTGTGACTTCTTTCTATTTCATTCCTATGTGATAGTCTGAGTTCTTACTTCCCTCCATCATCTGTAATAGAGACATCTTGCCATTCCTTTCTTATTTAGGGAATTGCATGTATTTATGTAACACCCTCATATTGTAACAAAGAAGGTAGTAACTGAGTTCAAGAACAATGATTTGAACTTTGCCTTCCTTAAATGTATATAAAGTCCTCCCCAAACGGGGCAAAGCAGTCATCAAAATAATCACTCAAAATGTCCACATCTGCTCTTTCAAGATCTATGTAGCAAACACCCAGACTCTCCATTTGTAGCTGCTGCAAACTGATGCATTGCCAACTAAATTAAATAAGATGCACTTTTTCCAGGGACGCTGTGAAGCTCTTACCCAAACGTGGTCTGTAAATGAATTTGAATACAGGAGGAATGTTTTCACGGGTGGAATATTATCTCCACGGGACGGGAAGGGGCTTGAGCATCCATCACTCCACTTTGGCAGCTACGTCTAGGATATATTTTGTTGTTATTTTGTTTTTACTAATAGGTTAATCACATTTCAGGCGAGGTCAGGAACGAAGCTTCAGACAGAAACAATCTGCAGCCCCCAATACGTCAGACCTGAGGGTTTTTTGGGTTTTTTTTGTATTATTATTATTATTTCCTCCCAGAATATGCACCATAATTTGGGACTGATCGCCAACAGACCCTCTCCATTTGCATCTAAACCTTGAAATTTCAGAGGAGACCTTTACTGGGGAAGAACTGGGGGTGGGGAACAATACCCAAAATATGAATAATACATCGAAGTAGGGAATTATGTATTAACACAACATTTCTAGGGGAAGCTGGGCATAAAAAAGAACTCAAGCAATGGTATAATGTATATTCCATGGTTGTTGTTATTACTAAGATTTCATTATTTGGCTGTTCATATTCAAAGTAATGCAGCAATGAATTGTAATCATTTCAATTATCTTCAAGATACTTTCTTTAGGACACAAGTTGTCAAAGATAAAAAAAGGACATTCTTGCTGCTCCATGGATCCATTTTCCAGACGGTTTGTCGTTCTTGCTGCATGATTTAGTTTGGGCTTTTTTGCATACTTGGATTCTTTTACATTTACTCCCATGTAAGCGGCAGCCCTCCATCTCCTTATCATGCATATCGACAAAATTGGTGTCGAATTCCTCAGCCACGAGTGGGAATGACGCCTTTCCACTGCGGTTTTTTGTTGCTTTCGTGTGTAATTCACTTTGAACAACAGATCTTTGTATTATTCTTCCTGCTACTTTTTTTTTCTCTCCTTTTCCCGAGCCAATTACGTTACAGAAAATCTCTTTGCGCTGGAAGGAAAATCAGAGGGGTAAAAATCCAGTGTTCTAAGGGGCTGACACCTTTTCCTAAGAAGCAGTGCAGAGACGTCTAACGAAGCAACTCTCCCCTTTATTGCACTCTCTCAAATATTGTTTTCTTCTTGCTAATCTCGCTTGATTTGTAAGTTAGCTCTGCTCCCCAAGCAGCAATCGCTTAGCTCTCTTTAACCAGAGACCAAATAACACTTAAATGCCTTCTTATTGCCATGGCGTTATTTATTTAAGCAGCCCTTCGAACCCGTATATATTTTTATTCCAGTTTCCTACAAGAATATCTCCCTTCTCATTTCATTATATTGATTTTTAAATAGCCTATGCCGAATAAAAGAGCACACTTCGCATTACTCAGAGCTAGAGAGTTTTAGGCCTTTACTACATTACAAATAAAGCTTCAAAAGGACAATTCACCATCCACAGATATTATATTTGTGAAATGTCCTTTTTGTCGAAGCTTTTAACACCTTCTCATAACGAATCATTTGTTCTTTTCTTTTTAATGTTGATAGACAATTAGCCATCAAATATACACCAGTTGACTGTAACCGAGCATTAAACTGGCCTTTATTTAACGCTAATTTAGCATAGCTGCTTTGTTAACTTTGCCATATAAGAACCAGGTTTTGTAGCAAAAATAGGTGTAATTTTATGAGGGGATTCATTTCTTTTGGCCCTCTACACAGCAAGCCCCCTCCTCTTTGTAAACCATTCTTCTGGGCAGGAACACCATTTCCTAGTGCCTAGCACCTGGAGTCTGGAAAAAAAATTAGCATTGATATAGATTTAGTTGAAATGTAATCTCTTAAATCTGTCCAAGATTCGGGGAGATAATTACACTTTCACTCAATTGCCAGGGGTCAGCGTCTCTGTGGACCTGAGGAGTTGATTTACTAACAATAGTGTTACATAAAAAATGGTGTTTGAGATTATAATGTTAATAGATGCAGTCACTGGGGAGAGCAGGCAGCGCTAAAACTAATTCGATGGAACTTGGGTTTGTTTTTTGTTTTTCTTTTTTTCTTCTTTGCAAGGATTCAATAACTTTCAGCATTTAATTTAGAGGAATGAGTTTGGTAGTAATTACAGCAAATGGAAAGGTCGCTTTAGAATATTAGCTAGTTTTTTTAAAAATGGGACTTGATTTTTCTTTCACAAATGGCTAAGGAGACATTTATCTCTATATCTAATCTATCTCTATCTCTATTTCTATATCGACAGAGAGAGAGAGAGAGAGAGAGACTCTCTTGCCATTTTTTTCCTCTAGACTGAATTAAAATCAACTCAGATAAAAGAAACCGAAATAAAAAATGAATGCGCCCTAGGAGAAGTATTGAATGTTTTAGCTAGTTACAGATGTTAACTGGGCCTATAACGATTCAAGTTCCTTTGCTTGCAATTATCTGATATCTGAAATCTGGGCTCTCTGCTAAAGAATCTTATTATTTTGGATTTTAACATAGAAGTTTTGTTCTGCCCTGGAAATTGTGAGAGGACGAAGAAATGAAAAGGACCCACATACAGCCCTGGTCTGATACAGTATGAGGATACAATCAATTTGAATTTGCAGTGCATAAATTACTTGCACAAGAGAACCATGGAATCTAACAGCTCTTTTAAAGATCGAAGTGAAATATTTTATACAAATATTACAGATCCTTTCCTGTTTATTTCTCCTTCTGGTGGCTAACGACGTGACTATGTTTAATTGCAGTATCCCAGGGTTTCCCAGGTGAAGTTTACAAATTGATCAGAGTTAACTTTTGGCTATTTTCGTGGACAAAATTGTCAGATTCTGTAAAGGGTTTAATTCAACAAGATACTTAATTGATTGTTGGGGGGGATTAAAATTTGCCTATCAGGCTAGAAAACACAATTTATCCCAGAAATTACTTTGAAATGTAGTTAAGTAACCGAACAGCCTAATCCCTTGGTACTTATCATGTGTGTCAAGTTATAACAATCCAAAGCAAACACTCTAGGATGGTGGATATACCAAGTATTTGTGCCACACAAAAAAAGCTCTACACTAATCATTTTTATACTAAATACAACTTCAGCTACCATTATCCTTCCAACACCCAATATGGTAATGGTCCAGCAGCCGGCCCAAAGCTGTCAGAATTCACTGTACCTTTAGCAGAGTTCTCCTTTCAGGAATACACTGTAATTTTTTAAAGAATTGGCTGCAAATACGAAAATACGAGGAGAATGGCTTCAGGCCCAGCTAAACTAAATGAGCGTTTTGATACTTTTAGAGAGTATTTGGTGAGGTGCAAACCGAACAGTTATATGCAGGATTAAAATATTTGGAAACCACATATGATGTGAAACCATATATTGTTCTGTTCACTCTGACATTTGATTAATCTCCCCCCCCCCTCAATAAATCGGAGGAACTATTTGTAGACATCTGATATTATACTATTTTCTTCAAATCAGGCTCTCCTGGGTGATGCTTATAGGTCATCATGCAAACTAGAGGTATCTGATTGCAAAAGCACTCTCTCTCAGTCCTATGAGACGAGTAAATGACCCCCATGTAGCTGTGTTTGGAGTGGGGGGGGCTAAAAGGCAATAATGCATAACCCCACAATCGCTTCACCACAAATACACATACACACACATCGTGCAGTTATATTGAACCTACATACCACCTGCTTACAGACATAAAATAATCCAGTGTGAACTTTGCTACATACACACTGACACATACAAAATTGTTCGCTATACAAGTTCGTGTGTGTGTGAGAGAGAGAGACCTGTGAGATATTTTACGGATCAAAGTACAGCATGCATCCATGTAGCTCGCCTCTACCCACAAATATCCTCCAGGAGCAATAAATTACCTATAAGACAAACCACAAATGACCTGTTTTTAGTACATGCTAAATTGAAGGAGATTTATAACCTGACAACTGGCATGCCATAAAGTAACTAAATACCTGTACGGTTCAAACAACCCACCACATGAAGGATGCAATTATAGGGTCACCATGGATCCTTTGCTTTTAAAGCATGGAGTTTCTTTTCTCGAACTGCATCCGCATTCAGTCCTAAACGCATTTGCTTGCCTAAATAGCAAGAAACAGGTCATTTGTACAGTGCTTACACTTTCCAGCTTCCAGAGCTGTCCGAGCAAGTTGAGAGGCTAGTGAGAAGGAAATGTGTTCTTGGGCACGTTTGATAAATATTCATTGTTCCGCTCGGGAAAGTGGGTGGCCTTATTTGAAATATTGAGCGCCTTGTTGGGAGGTGGGGGAGGAGGTAGCCGGGTAGGGGGCCAACTATTAGCTGACCTTCGCTGAAGTTATAGCGATGGCAAAAATCAAATGTCAGGCTTCAGAGGTATAGCCTCATGCTAACCGATGGTCCAAGTAGAAAGCTATTCGGCTGTTCAGAAGCCTGGAACAGGTTAAAAACAAAAATCATCGGCGATGAAAACGGAGGCACTTGTGTGTGTGTGAGCCACAGCCTGTTTTTAAGCACACTCTGCGGCTGCTGTCTGGCCAGCCGGCGAGGCAGAACCGACGCACGACGTTTCTTCAGTCTAGTTTTCGGAAACTTCTGCTGGGCTGGCGGCGTGCTCTTTGCCACCTGCAATCAGGCCGGTTCGGAGGGCGTTTTTCAGAGCGGTTTTACCCTTAAAAGCCCGCTCTTCCTCTCCGGAACCAACTGCGTTTGTGCCTGAACCCTTCCAAGAGCCTCCTAATGGGCTGGGGGAAAGCTATGAAACGTGGGTGCTTACATAACCTCAGCCGTCTGAGCTGTGCCCAGCGAAATCGATGGAGTCATTCAAACTCCAGATACGTTTAAATACTCCCAACACACACAGCCCGCCGCCCACCACACCTGCTATTTTATACCCTAACGAAGGAGTGAGTCAGTCCCCTAAGAGCTCACCTAGCTGGCTACTGCGGGGAGGCAGACTCGGCTTGCATGAGGACGACTGATATTGAAGTTACTCGGATGTTTCTCAGGCACGGGTGATTTAATGACATCTATAGCTCGCTTGCTGTTCTTGTGAGCACAGAGATACAGAGCAAAGCAGCTGCTAAACAATATCGGAGCCCTCCAAAGACTTGAAGTGTGTATGCATGTTTAGGGTTTAAGTCCTCCTTATCTTACGTGTAACAGCAATATATATGTTAATTGCAAACTTCTGCATTTAAAAAGGCGGTGACAAGTTATCATTTGTCTTGTCAATATCTGGAATCCTTGGTTCGCTCTTTAGTTTTGTCCGCTGTTCTTGTCTGTCAGCTAACAGCTTGCCTAACACGCTGGCTTCCTCTCTTATGGCACGGAAATGACAAATGTGCTGTTTTATCCATACAATTTATTTCATTATTGTTGCCAGCACGAAGCATCACAATCAATCATAAGGAAGTCCAGTTGGCAGGTGTCAATCTCGGTCTGTTTTTGTACGTCTCAGTCTATATTTAATCCAATTACAAGGGTCATGGAGTAAGTGCAAATCCCCTTGTTACAACTCACATCTTATTCAAGATTTAAAGTAAAAAGTCAACTTGATCACATGGGCGCTTTGGGGGCGCTCCGATACCTTTTGAAACTTCACACACACACTCACACGCACACACACGCAAATTACTCAGCGCTGGCTTTGTATTAAAGAGTTACGAAGGGTGGGGCGGTTTATTTTTGGTTTGGTTTTGGTTTTCTGAGCGTTTGTGTGCAAATGAAGTATCTTGTTATTTTGCTAAAGGAGCGGGAGGCTTTAATGATGGGAGATCTTTCCGCTCATTGCCCTTTCAAATACAATTGTAGATCGAACTCAGCCTTGTCACGTTGAGGAAAAGTGAATTTCTAACATCCAGGACGTGCCTGTCGACTTTCAGCGAATTGCATCCAATCACCCCCAGGGAATTCAGCTAATGTCTCAGTCTAAAACCGGGATGAGGGGAGAAAAACAAATCAAACATTGTGCAGAGTTAGGCTTATTATGAAAATGTTTTAAAGGCTAGAAAAGGGAAATAATTCGAGGGCCCCCTATTAAAGTTTGGGGCCAAATGAACACCATTAGGAGACGTCAGAAAGAAAGGGGCAAAACCCCAACCACAAAGTTAGGATGTGTTTGTCTAAATTGAGCATGCTCCTTTTTTATGAGAAGACAAGGTTCGCAGCGTTGCAAATAATACACCTATTACATAGTCGTCTACATTGCGATGGCGAATATTATCCTTGCTACATTTCTGTCTTTTGGACGCGTCGGTTCACAGAAGTCTCTTTCAGCATCTTGAATTAAACCACACAAATACACAGAACAAAGTCTTGCTAAAACAAGTTTAGGACTCGAAAAGGGTTTGTTTTTTAAAAAATACGCTGTAACTTATTGGATAGTTTGTTGTCCGCCTTACAGAAATATAGACAGCATTTTTTACCACACTGTATGGAAGCCCTTTAGATGAGATTCTAGAGCATGGTGAAATAACGGAGATTTCTAGGTTAACATAAACAAAATCGCCATTTTAATGATATTTTAAATATTTTTTCTTTGAAAACACTGGATTGTCCATTTTCTATTAAGCTGTAACAAAACTGAACTTACAGGGTTAAAAAAACCAAATTATATTTCTAAAATCATTCAACGTTTAAATGCAATCCTGCGTGGAAAAGAAAAATATCAGACAATCTGAACAAATGAGTCGTGAAATACACCGGTTGGTAGGAAAAACCAGCTACGCACACAAAGTATTTAAAAACACGTACCTTGGACAAGGGTAATAGATCCCCGCTAAAATGCTAGTCAAGTATCTCTTTCCTTGTAAGCCAAGCCACATTTCTACGCGCAATATTTGTGTCTGTTCTACAAGGTTTCCTTTAGTTTTTACGTGTATTGTAGCTAGTCTCGGACCCTGCAGTCCGTGCGATGCCACAGTAAACAAATTGTTCTGATGTGCTTATTATTATTGCTCAAGTTCTGCTTGGATAGAGAATTAAAGCTCATTATTACAGTGTGTGTTGAGAATTGCTCAATCTATGTGAACACAGGGGTTTGGGGCATCCTTAAAAAAAAAAGCCCTTCCTATCACTGTGTAAATCAAATATGTATAATGCTTATAAATGTGTAACACATTATTGTGTCTCTGCCTGGATCCGATTCAGAGTGGCTTCCCAGCTTTCAAGTATTCTGCACATCACAACACTGAATAGCTAACGCTTTCATTGAAAGGCTACTCTGGGTTTTTAAGCTCTGTTCCCTCGTTAGCGTCTGATCTACCTATAGTTTATTATAAAAGGATTTCGACTGCTTCTCGTTGGGGGCCTCTCACAACCCAGGTGAAGGGTTTTAGACCCAATGAGCATAAATAGACATAAAAGAGGCTCTGCGGTTTTCCAAGGCACAATTATCTGCCTGCGAAAAACTGACCAAAACATTTCCATGTAGGGTGATGCCTATGATCGCTTGCTGTAGTTGTTTTTCACTCTGCTGGGTGTTTAAACTCCTTGGGTTTCATGACAGGTAGAGTGAGAGATGCTGTTATTTCAGACGTAATAGGACGGCTATTCCACCGCAATCGCAGCCACAGCCACCCACCCACCCACCCTTTGTTTACAATTGTCAAAAAGCGGTGGTAGAAACAGGCCAGGCCAGGCCACCTACAAGTGACATGGGTTCTGTCGTGGGGCGGCTGCCCCATGCGCCAGTGAGATGCAGAAGGGACTGGAATGATCCGCATGGGAGAAAAAGGAGCGTAGGACGTGGAACCACACCGCCCCAGGAGCCAGCCCAGAACACGGCGTTGTGCTACAGATCCCGATTGTGCCCCTGGTCCTTAGAAACCCATTGCCGTCCGCCAGCAAGACTCCGGAGCCAGGGGAGGTGCTGCCAGGGCACAGATTGCTGTTAACAGATTCACTTCCCAGCTTTACTTTGCTGCCCCAAATACTGCGGTGATCAGAAAGCCAAACACGGACTCTGCTCCTCGCTCACCTCCTTCCTTCCTTTCCTTTTTTAGCTCTAAAAGGGCAAACAGAGCAACGCTCTGGTGTTGGCTAGGGGACTGTTTGTCTGCCTATACGGAGGGCCTGGCCAAGCAGACTTGGCTTCACGCCTGATCAGTTTCTGGAGAGCTGCGCAGTTTGGAGAGAAGGGAAGGCAGCACCTGGCCCTGCTTTAGGAGCCATCTCCTTTTATTGACAGCCAGATAAGCAGGCGGGAGCCGTGGTGTTTCCAGCGCTTCCTTCAAGAACCCTGCTGGGTTGCAGGGATCCGGAATCCCTTAATAGCAACGACTCCAAACAATCAGTGAAACACCTTCCTGACAGCCCCGCTCCCAGCCTCGCCTTGAAACCAGAGCCGCATTAGCCGCTCGCTAAGGCGCAGGAGACGGGCACTGGCACCTTTGCTCGGTGCCAACGTGAGCAAACAGACCGAGGCGCGAAGGTGGAGCCTTCGGAATCAGAACCGAAGCGGTGGTGAAGGCGCACCAAAAGCCGGCCGGCGCCGCGCGACATTTGGCACCGTCCAGAGCAGCAGATTGGTGACTGCTCCCCCCCGCCGCCTCCCACGCACGCATCCTAGAAATGTGGTCCCGACACTTTGCACGCGACCCCTCGTCTTCCAAGGGTGTTCTCTAAAATCAGCAGTTCACAGGGAGGGAGGGAGGCTCCCCAGTTCCTAACTCCCAAACGGTTGTAAATGTCATCAAAATATGGGCTTTTGAAAACAAGGAGGATCAGCAAAGAAACCTAATCCAATCTGGCAAAAACCAAAACCAAACACACACACACACAACTCCCTAGCGCAGGGCAAAGTCTATATCGTAACTAATATACCGATATCCTTGTTCCAACGGGGTAGATCGGATAAAGCACCACAATTCTGCAAAACTAGTCACTGAAAACCGATTACGAAGATACTGTGCAGAGATCTTGTGTACCTGATATTTGGTTAGGTAAAGAGGGAGCTTAGTGAAGAGATTTTGGGTTCTCTGAAATAATAATAATAAAAAAAAATCCCTTCCAAAGACTACTTCCCATTTAACAAGCAGTCTCAGACAATCAGAAACAGAATGCGGGTTCATGAAACATTTAAATTCAATTCAATAAAACCATCGACTAGGGTGCACCTCTTTCCTGATAAATTATTTACCTCGACAAGTGTGTGCAAATAATGGTCTCTCTGTCTTTAATGGGACAGAATGCAGATAAGAGAAAAACCTAGAGGGATAAGGGCAAATAAAGCTCTCTGGGTAACTAAGAAGGATTCTTATCCTTTAGCCAGGATTTCAAGTAAAATACGTGGTGAGGTCATCTACAAAAGCGATTTTAATAAGAGTATTGATTATTGGAGTTTTCCCAATAGCCAGTTGATGGCAAGAGAAAATGTCCAACACAGTGACCTGTAGAACAAGTCAATTTTACCATAACCCATAAACTTTAATACATGTTAACAGTTATGGAAAGAAAAGGACCTCATCTGTATTTTATGGAAGTAATCGTTTACTATTTCCCAGCCCCGGGTAATGAAGTTATTAGACCTGTTTGTCACACAAATACTAAGCAGTCCGATCTCTCGCCTCCCCAAAAGTGTAAGAATTGCATTACTGTGATGTAGCCATTTGGAACCTAGTTATAAGAGAGACGAACTGAAAGGTAGATCTGTAGAGCAAGCAGCTCCTGCTAGTAAAAGTTCCCGAAAGCGATTGGCATGTCTTATAAACCCTGGTAAGAAATCGCTCTCCTTTCTCTGCCATTCTCACCTCCGCATGAAACACAGAGCACTTATAATGTCATTTGTAAAAATTCAAAGGCAAAGGCAAAACTCAGCGTGACTTTCTTCTTTTAAAAGAGTTTAAACGTATTGGCATCCAGTTTGATAACAAACCGACCCATTTTCGACTTCACCTTACAGACATGTATGTATGTTTAGATCGCCTTCTGCTGCTTAGTAAGAACTGTGTGGGGAGAGGAGTTTCTAATCTTATTCCTACACTGCAGTAATGACACGGAGCCAACCACAAGTTAAAAAAAAAAAAAAAAAGTGTTTTCTACCTGGCCGGACCTATTCAGTAAACAGAATCCGAGAAGCGATAGCATCAATGTTTGTTTCACTGAGAACTGGGTGACTGGACCTTTGATGATCTACGCAACACAAGCAGAGGGGGGGTCACACCGAAAGAAGAGTTTGGACCTTTCCGTTTGGACAGTCAGAGAGAAACGACTGCCTCGCTCAACCTATTAGTTCACAAGAGTCTGTCTGCTCGTCAGCTGGCACTACACCTTCCGCTTAGAAGCAGACTGTAGCAGACAGAGTTAAAACTTCAGGTGGACCGTTTCTGTCTGCCAGAAGAAGGCAAGCTTTGGGAAAGATGGGGGCGCAGATTAGACGGTGCTGAAAGGTGAAACGACGGGGCCGGAGTGCCGAAGGTTGAACTGGCGATTTCGAAGGGCTGACCACTCTTCTACAGCCAGCCTTCCTCTCGGTAACTAACCTCTCTGCACAACTGCTGCCAAAGACAGCGCCGTGAACCCACCTGCGGGGTGTTTTACAGCGCGCTATAATGCAATATCTGCCTTGCGATCTGGAGCTGTAAGGGTAAAGAGATGTGATTGGTAGGCGTTGACATGTCCATAGAATGACAGCTCCTTAAAATACTCCCTGGGCTCGGGAGGAGCAGGGAGTGGGAGACAGATTTTAGGCCCTATATGCGCTGGTTGTCTAAAATTTCTTATTAGCTGAGCTCTAACTACAGTCCTCCATGACGTCACCGCGGCCGCCCAGCCAATAAGGGAGGCTCTGGCGTTGATATTAAGGGAAAGTTGGTGCAAAGCAAGACACCCTCTTTTGTATTGTCATTGACATTTAAACGGTGTGGCAGATTCTTAGGTAGAAATTGGCGATCAAACCTGCCAGTTATCTACTATCGGCAATGTAATAGTGTGGGAATCGGCAGATCAGGTTCATCTGTCTGCACTCTCTGTAACAGGTAACATTTTTTGCTCCTTTTATACATTCATTACTAGTGCCACCGGTTTGTTCTTAAAATAATAATCCGACCCGCTCTCTTGCTGAATTCTCTGCCTATTTTGATGTGAGCTTTGTTTGTGTTCATCGGATTGTATTAGAAATGGGCCGAGTACAGGAACTCCTCTAAAGCTTTGCTTTTCTCGAGTGCTAGCATCTTTGCAATATATCAGTGTCTATCAGCTGGCCTGAGAGTGAAGTCTAAAATATTTGGGGTGGGGACTTCTGCGAGTATTAATTGTTGATTGAAAACATGGTCACTTCTAGTGCCACTCAATTATTCGTATAGATTCTATCTGATCTATCTAGCTATCCTTCTGCCCACCTGTTGTATAGTTTTTTGTGATACACACACACACACATATATATTACAACAAAACCTATACAACAGGTGGAAAAAAAGCGTCTGTGATATCTCCAGCTTGAACAATTAACTCGCCTCTTTGGAAACAGAGGCTAGAATTAGTGGGAAAGTTTCCACCGGTTGGAAAGTGTTGATACTTGGATGACCGAACGCTATAAATATTTGATTCGGTTCTCAAAATTCAGCCAGAAATGCAAGAATGCGGTTCACATAGTTTGGTAGCATTTCAAATCCCCCGACCGTGTGATCTGAGCTTTACTTAGGAAGACCTAATAATTAACGATTTCCATTGAGGTAGAACGAGGGGGATTCGAGTTACACAGAGCTCCGTCACAGCCTGCCCTCGCATCAGGGCAGTAAGGCAGGCTGTGGTGGAAGCAAAGGGAAACTGCTGTGCAGATCACAGCACCGGGACATGTACGAGTTTGATCAGTTACAGTATACAGGGAAGGAAATCGTGAAACCTTAGAAATTGCTGCCTGATTCTCAGACAGATCCGCGTCCTATGCCGTGCGTGCGTAAAGAAATGTATTTCATGCACCTTCTGTGCGGGTGTGTGGATGCATACAACCTTTCTCACACTTGCTATGCCCATACACATACACATATGCATGCCCATGCCCATACACATATGCATTCAAAAAGACACCTGGCTATTTTCTTCCACATCTAATGAGCTAACACAGGGACGTTTTTGAAGCTTCAGCATGGGGGTGTGAGGCGAAAAGTGTCCACATTACCGCTGAAATATTTTGGGTTTGTTTTTGTGTTTTGGGGGGAGGGGAGATTAAAGATTCAACAACATTTTCAAACCCACACATTGCAGAGCAGTTTTATTAGACAGTGCGAGCTAAAAGTGGTCTAGCTGGAGGCAAGGGGGGGGGGGGGAGGACTGGATTGCGCATTTCAGATAGTTTCTTCTTTTTGCCGTTGCATCTAGTTCCCTTGCTTTATAGTTTCGAGGAGATCTGGCTGGTAGCTTGCTAATTGTTTCTGAGGTTTAGCCATTTTGTTTACAGTGAATTCGGGAGTTCACTTAAATTCTGTAAAATATCTGAACGGAAACATACCCAGGATCTTTCCTTGATTACGTTAGCTGTGTATATTAAATAGGGGTGCTAGTGAAAGAAAAACAAATCTTCTACTATAGAATAGTGGAGTATACTTTAGTGATCGCCCTTCTTTTCAAAAAATAAAAATGTGAATTCGGAAACACAATTTACCTACTCTCCTTCTTCTCCCAATATTCATTAATTCTTCTTTAGCAAGAAGGTTCATGATAATGCCTCACTCTAATACACCGGTAAATGGACATTCTCCTTCAGTAATAAATCAAACACCATCCATCTCAGATCCTCCTCCCTAATTAGAGATGTTTATTGGAGAGTGTGTTTATCCAGCTGTCATGCCGAGAAAAAGCTGTGACATAATTACCTCTGACCAGATAGTCTTTTACATGCATATCTCATTGACATAGAATGCAATCGGTTTGCATTAAAAATGACAAGATCAAATGTTGATTTTACCAGGTGTAATAATATTTCTGATTATTAAATTAATTGAAATTCATCCTTCAGACGGTCCGAATTCTGGTAATGGATCATGAAATTAGGACTTTTAATAATGAAATTCATGATGGCATCAAATAATGGTGCGAGTGAAGAAATATCGTGGGAAGTTACTGTAATAAATAAAAGCTACTTATTTTTTTAAAAAACTTATTAATCTCCAAGAAAACAAAATTCTTTATATCAACCAAGGAACTATCTCTACAATTTTCATATTGTCATCTATTCCCCAGATTTACGTTTTACTTTTAATCCAAAACGCCAAAAATATTGTCTTAACTTTTCTCTCTATGTAATATTAATAATGTCACTTTTTAACTGCGGTGAGTAAGATCTTGGTTCATTTGGTTTCCTAGCATTGACAGCATTTGTGTAGCCATCTGTGTGTTTCAGTTAGGAAGTGATGATAAGCTAAGAATTACTCGGTAATTGAAAATACATTTTTGGGGGAAAATTAGTTTTACAAATATCAAGAGTGTAGGCTTTTGATCCTTTCTGCTGCCTGTGTTCTCCAGTCGCTAATAAAACTCACATTGAGCTCCTTAGTGGCTTGATTAACAGGCAGATTAAGTGTTACTGGGGGTTTTGAACAGCTTGTCCCAATCAATAGCATTTAAAAAGCCCGTCAGGATGCGTTTAGGTTTTCTTGTTTTCTTTTTAAATAGGCTTTTCTAGTAGGTCCGTTTGCACGACATTTTTCACATATATAATCAAAGGCTATCCCGTATGGAAACGTGTGTTCGTCTTCCAGACTCAGCGATTGCAGAATGACTTCGTTAGGGTCCAGAAATACCTTTTTATCCTTGCACACACAGCTGTGCTTTATGCAAAAGACCAACATAAAAGAGGTTAAATCGATTCCCAACTTTTTGCAGATTGTTTCTAAACTAGAAAAGCTCCACTTAACTCAATGTCCTGTGCATTATCTGTTTCAAACACTGTTTCTATATATACAAATAGGCATTAAGTGTCCCGGAGGCAGAAGCATTGTAGTCTAACACGTCAGAATTTGTGTATCTCTTCAGTTTTAGACTGAACTGGACAAGAGGACTTTAAGCATTTTTCTGGGTATTAAAAAAGGTAGTTTGCAACCCAGATATTAATACAACAAGACGATACAGGAGAACCTAACTCAGCAATTCCTGCTTCTAATGTTTAGCAATCGACTAAAAAGGGAGCAAAATACTGGCTCTTAACACAAATCAAAAGATATGCATCAGATCATGGGATCATGTAAAACAATGAAAATGATTTTAGTCGAATTTCTTTGTACCTTTCCACAGAAAATAAATGTTCTTACCTTGCTTTGGTTAATGGACGTGAAAGCAAAAAGATTACTAGCCCAAAAATAATTAAAATGACTAATTACAGTAATGATTTGGAGGTATTTAAAACTATATTTTCAAATCCTGGTTTAGTCCAGGCTCAGAAGAACTAGAGTTGCTGGACATTTATACCGGTTACGGTACTAAAGCAGAAATGATTTATTTGATTTCAAACGTATTGGTGGTTAAAGGTGTTTTTTAAAATGCTCTAACCTTCGTAGAAACTGGGGGAGGCGGGGAGGGGAGCCTCTGGAAAACTGTAGCGCAAAATTCCTTAGATCAGTATTTAGTCTAGTTTTGTCCACTCGATCATTAACAAAACGTTTTTGAAAAGTCACATGTGACTTCACTAGCAACGGAAGACAATGTATCTAAACTAAACCAAAGCAGCAATCTAGGAGCTGTCCCGGAGTGCTAGCCCTCTGCAACGGGTAGGTGTGTGATTAGAGATCCAGTTGGTAACAACATTTCCATGGAAGGTGCATTTGCTGAGGAAACCTCCCCAGATCCTGCGTCCCGCTGCTCGAGGGGCTGAGTGCTAGCCTTACATAGGTAACCTGCTCGCCTCCAGCGCAGCCGGCTAACTTCCTGCAGATCTTTTTGCCCTGGACCCGAGAGTGACTCTTACGTTTTCCTCAGCTGTTCTCGACTCCCCAAACAAACTGTTTCTAATCGCCACCACCAGGCATGCCACAAAGACTCGCTCGTCCCCCCGACACGGAATACTGTGGCCATTCCTACCAATGGTTCAGCGATTTGCATTTTCCTGGCTGGACTGGAAAAAAAAACAAAAAAAAAGAGTAACAACAAAGCGCGGCTTGGATTAAAGATCAAGTGCGAACCAGAGGCTTTGCGTACTGCCCCGCTTCGTGCCTAAAACCTAGGGAGGGTTCGCTTTTGTAAACCCCTCCCGGATCGCAGAACTGCTCCTTCTGCAAAACTGAGCCAAGTAGAGTAGCGCGTTTACAGGCAGCGGGAGTTAAAATGGCGTCCTTAGAGTTGTGCCTCAACTTTGCGGGGACTTCCTTGTCTCTGCCTTTTACAGCAGGTATATTTCAGACAGTCCCGGCTCGGCACGGTGAGTCAGGCGAGAGCCGGGTTTCCTCCGAAGGGGCTGCCTCCGAGCGGTGCAGTCCCTGCAGGGGAAGGCGCGCAGGCCAGGAGTGGCCCTGACTTGGACATGCCTGGGACTGGCACACACAGGCTCCCTCTCGCCTTCTCTCGCTTGCTCGCTCACGTACGGGCGAGTACACACACTGACAGACACACTCACACACAGAGATACACACACACTCACACACCCAGAGACACTCACACACAGACAGACACACTCACACACATTCACACTCACACACAGAGATACACACACAGACACACACACCCAGAGACACTCACACACAGACAGACACACACACACACATTCACACTCACACACAGAGATACACACACAGACACACACACCCAGAGACACTCACACACAGACAGAGACACACACACACACACATTCATACACACACACGCGTTCTCTCTCCCCCACTTTCTCATCCTGTCTCTCTTTTCTTTCTTCCAACTTTTTCTTGGGGGTGGGGTTCGCTTCGGAGGCTCCTTTTCCCCACGTCTCGGCTAAATCAGTCGCAGTGTTTGTCAAGACCGCCTCCCCCTTCCCACTCCACCCTTCTCTAGCCCCAGAATGACGTCAGTTTCCCTCCCCTCGTGATTTTTTTTTTTTTGGGGGGGGGAGTTAAAACTTTTTTTGGGGGGGGGAGGGGATACAAAGTCCACTGCGCCCTAGGGGGAAATAGCGACCAGATTACGGCTTCTTTATTCTGGAGACGAAGCCTACCAAGGTGCTAATCCAAAGGATGGCTAATTGGGAGGTTGTAAAAATGATATTTGCCTGCAGTTCCGGACAAAGAATTTTTTTTCTTTCTCCCCCTTAATGCCCCGTGGACGAAAGTAAAATTAAAAAAAAAAAATCATTGCTTAGAGAAAAGCGAGGAGTCGGCGGACCTGACTCCAGAAAAGGACTAGATCCCAGCTTTTAAAATCCCCTGGGAGCCTCCGAGCTTTGTCGAGCTCACAGACAGACAGACAGAAGCCTACTTCTCCTCCCTTCAGGATGCAAGCAGAGGTGACTCGCAACTTGGCAGAGCAATAAGCTAGCAGAAGTGGCTTCTTTTCGGGACAATTTGCCAAGCTGTCTCGCAAACAGCAGCAGCACGCTGGGGAAGGAGACAAGCCGGACATTGGTTTGTTGGTTGGTCTGCTTTTTTTTTTTTTTCTCTCTCATTTCCTTTTCGCCTCTTGGAAAGATCTCCTTTGTGCACTTGAAATCATGTTTACCCGCATAGAGAGGAGTTTCCTGCACATAGGTTAACGTGGTGCCTTCTTAACTGCTTCCTAGTCTGCTGCTTTGAGAAGTTGGGGCGGGGGGGGGGGATACAAAGAACGCCAAGTGTGGAGAGTCAAGAGATTTCTGCAATATGCTCAGTAATGGTACCGGGCTGTCCCACCCTCAGTCTCAGCCGAGCACACCTGAGTGCCAGTTTTGGAAGAGCACCTTTGTTAAATCTATTCCACCCACTTACTAGGATTCGGTTGCTCCTACCTTACCTTCAAAGGAGATCAAATGGACACAAAAATGCTCACATATTTCCATCATTATATTCGGCTCCGTTTTTATGAATATGCATGACTGGGGAAAAAAATGCAGATTGATTTAGGCCTGAACTCTATCGCAACTGCATGTCAACGACTTGGCCCAGGCAAACGGTGCATTTCCAAGAGCAGCACAGATCTCCTTTCTTCCATAATCTTAAATGTCCTGTGTTATTTACTGGCGTTGCAGTGTTGCATGAAGTTCCCAAAAGAGTTGAAACGGGGGGCGGGCGGGGGAAAAAAAATCTCCCAGACTGGTATCTGCAGCAGAGCTTTTCCAGGTTCCCTGATTACAGAGCTGAAGGCAGCTCTCCCCTTTACACTGTGAGTCAAAGAAAAGAGTTTTGCTCAGCTAAATCCAGAATTCAAGGAGGAGACCTAGGAAGAAACTCCTTCTTAAACCCCTGCCTTAAAAAAAAACACATTAGAGATAATCAGCATCAAGGCAAATTGGCATAAGAGTAAAGGGGGGAGGGAAAAAACCCAGAGGAAAAGCCAGTAGTCTCTTAAGAGCCCATTTTGTGCTATTAGGAGCTGTGGCAGCTTCTCTGCAGGACTGGAGATGACAGTGCATGACGGCCGGGCAGCCCATTATCCCGCTCCTATTGAGGCGTCCTTTCACTCACATGCAAACTCCTTGGCAGAGTCGTTTGTCTCCTCATTGTACTTTATTTAAGAATGCAATGCTTGTCAGGGCTCTTATTCAATTTCAAGATACTTTATTGATGAGCTTTGACTTTTAGCACTTTTCACATGTCAAGAGAAGTCAAGTGTATGCGGCTACGACTTCATTTTATGCTTTGCGCGTTCATAGTCTCCCCTTTTCCTCATCGACGCTTGGAATTTTTTTCCCCTTGTCCCTCCCCCCCTTTTTTTGTGCTGACTGTCCCCCTCCCCCCCCCCCACCTCAGACCACTCGCCATAAACGATCGGGACACCCTGAGCTCAGACTGGTGCTCCCAGTGTAACCTTAAATGCATGCGCTGAGGGGTTGCTTTAGAGTTTACTGAGGTGTGTCTTAATAGTCCGGCATTCAACAAATGTACTTGTGGTGTGTGGTCAGAGCAGCAAAGTCATTTACTTACTTTCCCCCTTGCTTTTCTGGCAGCTACTGAAGGGGCGCTGCCTTTGCAAAACAAAAACAAAACAAAACCCAAAAAACACCCACCAACACCTCAGTGGAAAGGGGAACAAAGCTGGTGCCCTGCACATCTCTAGTCCTGAGTCTCTCTCTCACACACACACACACACACATCATTGGAGATATTTCCACACGTACCCCCATGGTGTCTTAAAAAAACCCAGCAGCTCTTAGTCAACAAATGGCACGTGGAAGTTTGTGAGTGTTTGGTAAAGGACTCTTCAGGGCTTTTCACGAGAGCCCTCAATACACAAAGTAAATTGTGTATTTGCTCTGCACTTTCCAGGCTGGGCAGAGCCTTCCCTCTCCATCACGGTCGGAGAAAGAAAGAGAGAGAGAGAAAAAAAACTGTAAAACTTGGATGGCTTTGGGCAATTCACAGTTTACAAAGCTCCTGTCTCCCAAATATTTATGTCTTTACCATTTGAATGTTATTTTTTCCTTATCTCTATTGTCTGATGGGAGCTAACTTTTTAAATGCAAATTGATCTTTTTTTTTCCCCTCCAGCCCTCCCTCACACACACACACACACACACACACACACACACACTCTCTCTCTCCAGTTTCCCAAAAAAACACAAAAAACCCAGGTCATATTGGAAAGCAATGTGCTCTTTTTTCCAAGACACATTATTTATTTACTGCAGTCCCTAATTTGAAAGGGGAGGGGGGGAAGCGTAGAGTTTATGTTTTAGTGGGGAAAAGGCACTTGGGTAGTGGAGATAAAGTTCAGACACCACCGATGGCTTTCAAACGCTATTTGGAACATTTAAAAAAAAAATCAACATTGTCCCGAAGACAAAACTGCAGATAAAGTGATTGCTCACTAATAATCTGCCCAGAGCCTCTGAGCGCAGGGATGATAGACGGGAACACAGAGAAGAGGAAAAATCTATGCGAGGAGCAAAAAACAAGTGCATTCATATTCAAACAAATGGGCCAATTGAACCAGCCACTGGGGCTGAGCATCCAATCGGCAGCTGGGAGGCAATGGCGTTGCTTTGCATAAAGCAATATTTTGTGTGGGAGAGAGCAGAGCATTTGCATGTGTGGAGTGATTAGTGGGTTTGAAAAGCGAGCCCTGGCTCAGCCTCATTTCCCGCTCTGGTTAAGGCGCAGGGAGGAAGTGTTTTGCTGGAAGATGATGACAGAGGTCAGGCTTTGCTAATGGGCCAGTGAAGAGCAGTGGAGGCGAGGCAGAGACCCGGCACACATACATTAATACACTTGAACCATCACCAATCAGCATAGGTGTGCTCTGTCTCTCTCTCCCTATTTCACTCACACACTCTTTATCTCTCACTCTCCAGTCACTGACAGCCCATTTTATTGTCAATCTCTGTCTCCTTCCCAGGAATTCAAGATCACACAACCAGCAGCTTCAGTGGAGAAAAACTATTTTCCTGGCAACTCTTTTTAAAGCACCATCATTTCAAATCAGTGCGCTCTTAAACTATTGACAGGAGCTTTGACAACAAGACAAGATGCCTCATAAAGGTGAGTCTGCTCATTTCTTCTCCCCACTTCTCCCTTCATTTCATTTTAATATTTAGACATCTCTCTCCCTCTCTCGCTCATCCCCACTTGAATTCCGGGAGAGCTTCCCGGGGAACTTCCCAGTGCCGAAGCTCCCAAACTTTCTGCTTTCACTTAAACCCACGTCCTCTGGAAAAGCTAGATCATCTGACTTGGAAACCAGTGCCAATGCTAGCAGCAGCAGCTCCAATGTATTCGCTGGACAGAGCGATCACAAATGCTTGTTTTGCCGTGCACTTGCAAAAGCGCTGGCTTGGTGTTCTGATCGCTGCCTGAGCTTTGGACACACGCGCTCACACACACGAAATGTACCTTGCTCCAGACCCTTCCCTTCGCTCCTTTTTGTGGCTGCTGTTATGTCTCTTATGAAAGGGAAGTGACTCCTCGGCGATCTTCGCCGGTTGTTTTCTGGGGGGGTAGCCGAGCGGATCCGAGATCCGTGTCCTTTGCTTTGTGCTTCCCACAAGCACAGTGTCTCGGGGAAAATAAGTCTTATTTAGGGAACACTCTCCTATAATGAATGCCTCCTCACCGCAAGAACAGAATAGAAGGGAGAGGGAGAGAGAAAGGAAGGGAGACAGAGAGAGGTGGGGGAAAAAAGTCACATTCGAAGCCAAGTCAATTCTCAGTAGTTGTAACCGGGAAGCTCTGAGTAGAGCTGAAAGACTGTCAGTTTCAATCAAGCAGCCGGGAGATCTCACCGAACTTGTCCATAATACCGAGAAGAACTTTCCAATTTACAGATCACACGAGGCAAACAGTCAGTAAAGTGCAGTCTGAAAAGCCCCTGGTGCCAATAGCCTCTCGGAGATCCCAGTCTCTTTAGTATTTGGCTTTGCTCTGAGGAGTACTACTACCATCAACCTGAGATCAATATTCCTTTTCAACAAGTTTCCGGCCGGGGAAATAATTTTTTTTAAGGAAGCCGATTTAAAAATATTTTTCTTTTTGATTTAAGCTCATATATTCTGCAAGAATCGCTTCATTTTCCTTTGTAATCCATGCGAGCCTGAGATACCCAAAACAGTAAAGTAATTTTTAAAAGTTGCAAACTCTTCGCCGTGCATAAAATTTGATCACACAAACGCAACAATAAGCACGATTCGCCTCCCTTCACAAGTGTACTTAGAAAAACTGGATTTGAATTTAACCTTGTAACGCTTTGTAGTTGGGTGTTAAATCGACACGCAGACCATTAATAATTTCTAGAAAGTTTTAAAACAAAGTTTCCCGAATGATTAAATGTACCCGGCAGATGCTTTCTTTTTTTGAAGGGGGGGGGGGGGAACCCCCACAATATAATGGATGAGAAAAGTGCTTGCATCATGCCCATTTTTATAGACATAAAATAATAATTGTGGTCCTTGACAATACATATTTATAGCTGATGACCTTTACAAATGTCTAAATGCAAATGGATTCATTTTAATCTTTGTCTTATTTGATCTATGAATGTAAAATTATGTCATCTTAATAGCTAATTATGATTTCAGTAGGGAAAAATCCCAAACACGATCAGATTATATCAAGATTTTGAGATTTAATAACGATTTGCAGATTAGGCCTGGCCTATTGAGTTTGATTCCTAGGACACGGCATATTTAATTTCATTCATACTTTAAAGGTAACTGTATTCTGATGTATGTGTCTATGTGTAGATCTACATATCCACACTTCAAAAATCCAGTAAAAGCAAGTTATGCTATGGGAAAGCGATTTTATGATCAGACTGCTTCCGGGTGCTGTTGTTTGACTTTTCTTTTTTTGTTTTGCTAAATTGTGCTGGTTACTTAGGTAATTAGGAAGTTTCTACGTAAAATGCAGAATCGCATCTCTCTTTCCTCCAACCTTCTTAGGGAAGTACTTGGCTGCCCTGTTCCTGAAGTCTAAAATGTTGTTTTTAAAAAAACAAAACCAAAAAACCCCATCTATTCTGATTTCTAGAATACGTGCAGGCAGAACTATGGGTTGGAAGTTTAACAATAGCATTCTGAATAGCATTTCTTCTTTAACCCCGTCTTCTCCATGCTTATCAGTTGTGCATTAAATATGTGAGCAAATTCTGTCTGAAGAACTGGATTTTCTGTTCGGTGAATGTATATGGAGACGTATTTAGTGTATTCAAGGGATGGCTTTACGTTCAGTTAAACTAAAGGAGATATTGCCACGTCTCCATTGAAGTACAGTGCAGCTTGCTCTGTTCCTAATCAGGTAGTTCTCCAAAGAGTAGTAAATATTTACCAGTTGAAGTCTTCATGCTGCGAGAAAGTACTTGTTTGATGTTTATTTTTATGGATTTCAGATTACTAAAAGCTACTTAATAAATTATACCATGGCTAGTCCTGAATAGGGAAACGTGCCTCTTTGAATTTCTCCATCATATGCAGGAAGAGTAAAATTAATATTCATTATAAGCGCAAAAGAAAAAGAATGAGTATTTTTAGGTTAAAAAAAAAAGGGGGAGAGAAAATGAAGGCTGCGACTATTTCATTATTTTACCTCCTCTTTTTTTTCGCAAACCTCTTGAATGGGCCCTTTATTGTAATTGTCTCTCCCCAATTGAGCACCCCACTGAGCTGTTGTGTCTTTTTACAACCCCTAACAACTCACACCAGTAACACAATTACCTCCAGATATTTATAACGAGAAATTACTTTTCAATTTTCCCCCGCAAGGTTTTAAAATAAATAAACAAACAAACGACCATATAAATAAATACATGAGAAAGGCGACTGGGGCTGTCCAGGCGCTGGGTGAAGGCAAGGCACTAATGAAGTGAGTACAGGCTTGTTTCTCTGCTCTTTGTAACTTGGAGGGTTGTTGGTACGTTTAGTTGGGAAGCTGGGCTGCCGGTTAAGGAGATTGGGTTTTTGCACTCTGGGTTTGGGGAGAGGAGCAGAATGGGAGCCATTGTTCACAGTCTGTAGGCTTTGTTTAACAGTTCTCACCCCCTCCTGTTCTTACTTTTTAAAGCACTGAGGCGAGGTAGACAGCGTGTGTCACAGTACAGTGAAAAAGGGGAAGATCTAAAGACCAAAAAAGAAGTTAATCACAATAAGAGGAGTTTTGGGGGTATTTTTAGTGGAGGGGGGGGGGTTGTTAGTGCTACTAAAAACAAAACAAAACAAAAAACCCCACAGCTTTACTCCGGCCCCGTCAAACCTTACTTGTTTTAAATAGAGCAACTTCGGAGATGCAGAGTTCCAAAAGTGTAAACGTGAGCTAAATACGCCTCGTTTAGAAGTGGACAGGCAAAAATGTCTGAGTCTGATTTTAAAAAAAGCCTATCACTCTACCTCTAGCACTAAAAAGAGCACAGCAGATCCAGGCCGCTCCCTTCATTAAATACCCCAGGTTCTGTTTGTAAATACAGGCACGAGAAGTGTCACAGTCCAGAACTGTTTAGACTGGTTAGCGAGCTGCAATCTGCTAGTAGTTCTGTAGCTTTAACCTTGGATTATTATTTTTGTAAGTGTTTCAAATCTCAGTCCTCCAGCCCGGGCGGCAGCCTCCTGTGAGGTTGCGCTGTGATGTAGCATAAATTAAAAGTACACCATTAATATACTTTTTTGCTTTGTCCTAGAGGGAAGACCTTAACTAGTGACACGCAGATGTGTGAGTCCCTAAATTGTATGAGAGGACAGTGCACCCAGATTGCAGGCAAGTTTAAAAACAGAACTTCAGACTTGTTTTCTCCCCTCCCACCCCCCACCTCCTGTAACACCTCCTGTTAATAAGAACTACTTAAAATAACAATAACAATCTGAGGCAATATACCACTTGCATGCCACTTTTAAACATTTGGAGGTTATTTTTTATGTATTTATTTATTTTGCCTTGGGCTGTAAAAATCTTAACCCTTTAAATTAATTGGCGAACACGTCAAAGTGTAACAAAATAAGCCTTTGAGACATTAAAGTGTCTGCAATTTAAATGTGTGTGCTACCCTCCCCTGATTAACGCATATTTTATTACTAATAGAATACTATAAGCGAGCCACGTGGGATACTGCTCTATCAATTCAACATGCAGAACAGTAAGTGATTCTTTGTACATTTCAATGACATACTTCCGAATGACTTCAGAATGCGGAGTGGAGGGATATGTGGGGAGGGCCGTGTAGATGTTTTTTTAAAGTGGATTTCTTTTAAGAAGGGAAGGAATAGAGCCAGGAAGATTGTTGTGGTCGGCCGTGGCTTCGTTTTGCGTTTTTATTACTGTGTTACTTTTATGAAGCTGTGTTTCAGTAGCTAGCGAAGAAGAACTGTCTTGGAGCGGTTACACCTATGTCTGATTGTGGAGAGAAAGTGGTTAAATGTATCTTGATCATTAAGCACCGCTGCTGTGGGCGCCCATCTCTCAGTATGCTGCACAGAAATGGCCATTCTAGGTGATCCTGGATGGATCTGTTGTGATTGTAACCGGTCAGACATTTACGGGTGTTTTGAACTTTCCTGGGGTGTGGTGAAGCGCTCCAACCAAAGTTGGAGAGCGAAAGAGAGAGAGAGCTCTAGGTGTAAATTATCCGTTACCTTATAGTTTAATTTGATCTCTGTAGTGCTTGTCTTCTTTTGTGTAGCCGTTTCAAAAAGACCTTCCTGAGGTCCAGGAAGGACGGCCTGGACAATTTACGCAATGTCAATGTGTCAGCGCAGAGAAGAGAGGGGGGACTGGCTCGAGGTGGAATTTCTCGGGGAGGAGAAGTCAGGGATATAATCTGTTAGCGCAGTAATCCCGTGCAGTTGCTGTGGATGGAGATACATAATCTCCCGTTTTACTGTAGTTAAAGGAATTACAGTAAGAGCAGGTAAATCAGGGGAAAAGCCGCGAGGAAGGAAAACATTGGGAATGTAAGGTGCTTAGATTCCCACTTGAATCGGTGAT